>NC_079148.1:91403492-92055803 GCF_945859685.1 Eupeodes corollae | reverse complement strand
CAGTAACTATTTGCAGGCTTGTGAAAGAATGCAATCTTCTCAGAATGCTATCATTATTAATCATTTATTAAATTCAACTTAAATTTATAAAGATTTAAACCGAAAAGATAGAAAGGCATCATAAAATTAAATCTTAAGTCCAATTTCTAGTCTCTAAAATTCGATATATTGTTGTAAATTTTTCGACCTTTATACCGACCCGACACTCAGTGTGCAATTTTTGTGCGTTCAATTTTTTTTATATTTAAAAAATCGATTATATATGTAATAATATGTTATTTGGAAAATATTTTGCTAACCTGAGCTTAAAAAAAGTGTAACTTTACATTAAGAACGAATAATAAACTTGGTAAAGTTATTGCACTCTATTCGTATTAAGTTTTTAAAAGTCATTATTTAAACAAATAAAGTGATTTTTAAAATTTGAATGCATTCGTTTTGAACCTAGTAATAGGTTAAAGTGGCTGTCCATGATGGACACACTTAGTAATATGAATGTACAGTTTATTCAATGATTCTTCTTTTTTATTTTATGGGCAGCATCTAATGAACAAAAAGAATGACATGTTTGAAAATTTCGTAATATAATAGTTTTTGATTTTATGTAAATACATTTATAAGACTATTCATCTTCTCCACACGAGCTTGATGTTTCCGAATCTTCAGTTTTTAGCAATGCAATACATTCTGGAGCTAGTGGACTTCTTTTTTACTAAACTTTATACTTCGGCTTGATAGGAAAGGAGCAGAGGAAAGTAAAAATCTGTTTATTATATCTCAATTTGAGTTTTGCCGTGAAGATTTTCGGCTAAAATGCTCTCGAAAACGCCTATATTCTCTATTACTTGCTTCTTGGGCTTCTTCAGACAACTGCCCAAGAGGTAAAATGCAAGCCTCAATAATATCTTTTGAGTGCATAAGGATTTTATGTATAGAAGGTGGCATGTAATGCCAGGAATAGTTTTGAAGATAGATATCCTTTGTTTCGTTAGCGTATAATCCAAACTTCTCAGCATCAATTTCACATTCGCACGATATCACGATTGTTTTTCCATTTCTGTTCTTGCAATCCACTTTCTTATTTCTAAATTATAAGATATATGCAAAAGACACTCAAAATCCCGAATCCACGTATGTAATGGTAAAATTCCAAAGTTGAACATTTGCTGATCTGATTGTCTTAATGCACTCTTGTTCATTTCTTTTTGTGTGGCTCCACAAATATAGCATTTTTGAGAAGAACTATACTGGGACAAAGCACTGCAAAATTTGCCATCTACCATTGTCAAAAGAAGGTCATGAGTTTTTGAGCTAACCAATTCTTGGACCTAACGTTTTTGTACTTTTAAAGTGCATTCTTCGAATGATTTTTCAGTTCTTCCTTTTTTCCAATTGAGCTGGTTGAAGAAACATTTTCAACGAATCTTTCTGGTAGTTTTACTTCCTTATTCAACCATACCTCATTTGCATTTGTAAATTTTTCAATATTACGCCCACTTCGATTCCACCTTTGCAGTATTTTACTACTTAATGAGCTTACATACGTTTTAGCACTCTAGGGACATTGTCTGTGTCCGCCAGACCGAATTCTTGCATAATGTACACACAAATTTTTCAATTGCGATCCTCTTTTGTAGAGGCTCTCCATATATCAAATATTCCCGAATTCTTCATTTTGCTACATAGGTCAATGAAAAAAAAAACAGCAAACAGAAGCAAGAAAAGTGAACGATTTCTAACACAGAATATACAAACGGACATTTTAAGCACAATAACTCGAAGGATACATGAGGATACAATTTTAAAACCCTTCCCAAAGTTAAGGAACACAAAAAAAATCACTTTAAAGGCTATTTCTTACACGATTTTTTATTTGTTAGTGTAGTGAACTTGACAACAAAGTCAATGACCTTACCTCAGCGATGAACAGATCGCTAGAAATTGCTTGTCTACTTATACACATAGAGGAAAGAGGAAACCACAATGGTAGGCCTCAGAGCTTGACTCGCTCAGGAAGGAATGCAAGAAACTTTTCAACCGGGCCAAAGCTGCAAGACTAGCCTCTCATTGGGACTCCTACAAAGAATCCTTAAGAATCTACAAGAAGGCACTAAGGAAATCCAAGCGATCTTCTTGGCGATCCTTCTGTGGCATGATAGAAGAAACTTCTGAAGCCTCTAGGTTACGGAAAATTCTTTCAACTAATCCAGCTATGCCAAGCTGCTTGAAAAATAAAGACAGCTCCTGGACAAATTCAAGTAATGAATCGCAGAACTTACTATTAGACACTCACTTTCCTGGTAGTTCTCTTACCGAAACTTGCAACAGTTTTATACGTTCAATTTCAAATACAATACACAAAGGATAAGCTACAATGGGCTCTCAACAGCTTCAAACCATTTAAAGCTGCAGGGTAGATGGTATAATACCAGTCGAATTACAAAAGGCTTCTGATATAATTGCACCGATCCTTGAGGCAATTTTTCCAGCTGTTTTTACCTGGTCCATGTTCCCTCGGCATGGAGAGAAGTTAAAGTTGTTTTTATACCTAAAGCAGGTAAATGCTCCCAAGTCAATCCTAAAGATCTACGACCTATAAGTCTATCATCATCATTCCTTCTTAAGACCCTGGAAAGATTGATTGATATCCATTTAAGGGCACGTATCGATACCAGACTTCTGTCTTCGTCTCAACATGCCTACTGTAAAGGTAAATCGGTGGAAACAGCGTTACACACTTTAGTACGCACCATCGAATATCCCCTTCATCATAAAGAGTTCACTATGGTTGCTTTCCTTGACATCGAAAGTACCTTTAACGACGTGGACACATCTGCAATCACATCTGCACTGACATCTCTAAATGTAGAGAGTTCGCTTCGGGAGTTAATTCATTTAATTCTTACTAGCAGAATAATTAACTCAAAACTGGGCAACTCTTCTAGGAGACGATTCGTTAGTAGAGGGACACCGCAAGGTGGTGTTCTATCCCCTCTCCTCTGGAACCTAGTGGTGAATGAAATCCTAACTAGTCTGGATGCGGAGAGTTTCAGAGTGATAGCCTATGCGGACGACGTTGCTATAGCAGTTTCAGGAAAGCATGCCTTAGACAGACTAATACTTTGGGCTGATCGGTGTGGACTGGGTGTTAACCCACACAAAATCGATCTGGTCTTATTTTCGAGAAGATACAAAATTCCATTTGTCAACCCTCCTTTTTGCAAAAAAAGCTATTGGTAAAAAATGGGGTTTACAACCCAGAATCACGCATTGGTTATACACATCGGTAATCAGACCGATTTTAACGTACGGTGTGGCAGTATGGTGGACTGCTTTAAAGAAAGGTATAAACAGGGATAAGTTAAATAAAGTCCAACGTTCAGCCTGCCTATGTATAAGCGGATCGCTTCGCACGACCCCGTCTGCGGCACTGGACACCTTGCTGTACCTTACACCTCTTGACATATTTAGCAAACAAATAGCTGCAAGCTCTGCTATTCGCCTCAATGCTTCGTCGCAGTGGACTAACAACAACATTGGCCACTCCGTAATTCTAAGGTACTTAGAATCAATTCCAAAGCACACAGACTACACCATCCCCCAACTACAATTCGACAGGAATTTCCAAATTTTTATACCTACCAGATCTTTTTGGGAGGATAGGACATTCTTGGAGGATGAGTCAATCCACTTTTACACAGATGGCTCAAAAACCAAAGAAGGGGTTGGTGGTTGTGTGTACTCTGAACGACTGAAATTAAGTCTCTCATTCCGCCTTCCCAATCATTGTAGCGTGTTCCAGGCGGAACTTTTGGCGATAAAAGAAGTCTTGTTCTGGTTTAAAGAAAACGTGATATTAACATCTGAAATCCGTATTTTCTCAGATAGTCAGGCTGCTATCAAATCCATAACTGTCGATCATCTCTAATGGAGATGGCGCAACAGTTTAATATTCACTTTTGCTGGGTGCCGGGCCATAGAGACATTCCATGTAACTGTAAGGCAAATAAACGGTACAGTGCAGCCCATGCTACCACGTTTGGCAAGTACTGGCATACCAATCGCTACTTGTAAACTGCTGCTAATGCAAGACTCTGTGAGGAGGGCAGGCACCAGGTGGAGAAACATCACCACGTGCCAAGTCACAAAAAACATCTGGCCAACACTGGATTTAAAACGTTCAAGGTGCTTGATCTCTCCAAGCAGATCGCATATAAGCTTTATAATAGGTGTCATAACCGGACACTGTCTAATAGGAAAGCACGCCACGAGACTAGGCGTAGTCTCAAATGACTTTTGCAGGAGCTGTATTGACGAGGAATAGGAGGAAACAGTTCTTCATCTTCTCTGTAAATGCCCGGCTCTGGCTCGAAAACGCAAGAAGGAGAATTCTTCATTAACGATCTAAACGATCTAAATTATATCAGCATAATCAGAATCTCACGTTTCGTAAGGGACTCAAACTGGTTCCATTGAGCTTAGGATATATTTGATATTGCCAAAAATGCTGCCAGGTGCATAGGATTTCTCCGGCGGTGCAAGAAATGTTCTACCCTTTTTGATCTGGCTGTAATTTACAGAACCTTCGTCCAAAGCTTGAATATAATCCGCATATCTGGGCAGGTGCCCGTAAAACAACTTTAAATCTCTTGGACAGAATAAAAAAGGGCTTTAAAAATGACATGCGATAGAACTATAATCGAAACATTTACATCGCTAGAACACCGCCGCAATGTTTCATGCCTTTCGTTGTTTTATCGATATTTTTACAAACAATGTTCTGTCGAATTCACCCCTTAAATGATTCAGCCGTAATAGTCTCACTTCGTGGAATGCTCATCAGTTTACCCTTGATCTTAATTTCGGGCGTACTGTCAAGTATAAAAATTCTTTCTTAAATCGCACATCGAGAATGTGGAATGCTTTAGCCACTTATCCCTGTTTTTCCCTCCCATTTTAATGTTCAGAACTTTAAGACCGATGTGCACCGGTATCTCCTTTTAAATCCTCCTGATTTTCCTGATGCTCGCACAATGTTTAAATATAAAAATACAAAAGGTACTAATATCCCCTTGAGTGCCTGTAAATTATAAAAAAAGACGACAATTAAACTTTCTTAATTTTGTTTAGTTATTAAAGTGTGTTATTAGAAAATATCTCATAAATAGTTAAGAAACTACATTTTTTATCAAAAATGAGAAGGTATCAAAATAAGTTTATAAATAATAAAGCTTACTTATTTATATTATGTTCAAACTAATTTCGCCTTTTATTATCCGTTTCCAATGTGACCTTATGTGGTACTGTTATTATTACCCCTATTATGGTTGGCGAATCAAACGTTGGAAAGTGAAATATTTTCATTAGCGACCTAACACATTCGACATACCCCACGGTTGGCGAACTTTACAATTCGAGTTCGAAATTCAGTGCTACCATATAAAAAATATGTAAATAAACGTCAACTCATGAAATTATTAAATAAAAATATAAAATAAACCAAAATGATAAGCAACATAGATTTGTTTTTTTATTTTGGAGAAAACGAAAATTACCGAAAAAAGTAAGAATTCTTCGACTGCGCAAGAATATTCAAGACTCTAATTTCTTGAAACTCCCTAATCATCTGTAAGTAGAACAAATATTTTGTACCTACTGGAAGTTCTTTTTATTCTAATTAATTCCTTAAGTTTCAGATCATATTTTCGACTGAATAAGGAAGCGTTTGTATTCGTATTAAACAAGTTGGAAGGACAATGTGAAAATGTAAGCACCTCCTTAATCCCTTCTATACTAGCCTATGCCTTTAGATTTTTTGATAGTGTGAGTTATGAGAGTAGCGTAGGAAAAGATTTTGACTTTGGCATGTCACAATCCTCGGTTTCCTTAGTATTAAAAGAAGTTGTGTGCGCAATTGAAGACAAATTATGTCCAGCCTGGATCAGTCTCAACATGTCATCCGATGAGAAACAAAACACACGAAACTATTTTTTTTAAAGACCAGGTTACCAGGAGTAATAGGATGTGTTGACGGAACCCATATAGGAATCGTTGCTCCGATTGAGTTACGTCATCATTATCTTAGCAGTAAGTTTTTTCCCCGAGAGTAGCTTCTGGTTTTTAGTGCAAGTTTTTAAGGCGTGTGACCATAAAATGTGTATTCGTTATGTTGATTCAAGGTTCAACCCATGATTCCTTTGTATGGAACTCCAGTAATCTTAAGTCAGTTCTTGAAACTTGGTACCAATGAGCAGAACGGTCAATGTTCCTCGGTAGTATTTATATTTTTATTTCGTCGCTCCATATTTTTTTTGTTTATAGGCTTCACCAGAGTCTTTATTATTGAACACTATAATGTCTTGTAAGCCAATTAATAAGTACTCTGAAATTTGGCTAGATGCACCAAAGCACGTACCTTCTGGCCTTACAGCTTACTCAAGTCCAAGCAGTTCAACCACAGCTTATTCCAAAGAGTTAAGGAAACTTGAGAGTATTTACCCCCACCAGTTGCCATCGCTTCCGCTTTATTCATCGGAAGTTTTCTTTTGATTTTAAGCTTATAATTCAGCCAAACCTTTTGAATGAATAAATGGCACATTACCTTGTGCCATTCTTTTCCATCGCGAGTAGGTGGCCCAAGTAAGTTGAGGGTTGTAGCAAATTGGTCCCAATATTATTTTTTTTTTTTTGAAGAACCAAACTCTACAACACCTCTCGCTGCATTGTGGTTCGATTTAATCAGTTCAACTAACAGTTTCTCACACAATATGAAAGTTCGACAAATAATAACACGAATTACGTTTAAACCAACGAACACTCGATTACGACAATAGAGTGAGATCAATCTTCGAAAAGTGTATGACATTTAAGTTGAATCAACGTTTCTCAATTCGCCAACGGTAATACAAATTTATCACACTCACTCGTTTATTCATTCGACTCGCCAATGGTAATAGGGGTATACCTTATTTATGTTTATGAAATTCTAAATCATTATTATTAATTTATTATTTAAAGTAATCATCAAAATTCGAATATCTGAGTCAGTTTCATGGATCTCTGTTCAGTGCATGAGCACTATACAATGATTCTTACACCAGGTTTTAGAGATGTTTCATGAAGGATAAACCATTGAATTGACTGTTTTTGGAAGATTCTTAAAAATAATACAAACAATAGTATTTTCGACTTATTAAAGTTGTAGAAATATCCAAGGACATTAAAAACTCCTAAAAACGATAACTAATATTATCATCGCTGTATATTGAATCCCTGAAACCCAGAAAAGTTCATGAAAAATATCTGTTTAGCCTCAGAACGATAGTTCTTAAAGCAGGTCAATGTTATTAGTCCGCAATACTTTTATATTAAGTTTTGTGTTTCCCCTAAACAATTACTTAATTCCTTATTCGATCACTTTTTAAATATAATTACTTTTCTTAACCTAAACTATTTTGGTCTAAAACAAATAAATTGTGATGTTTGTGTGTGTGTATTAGACTAGTTTAAATAATTAAAATGTATTCTATTTTCAATGCTACTAGATTTTCAATTAGAGTGTATTGAAATAGTTAACTATTAGTTAATGTGAGAAAAAAAGTATTTTTTGTTTTCCTCCTTTTTCCAAATATTATAAAAACTGAACTGCGTTATTAAATATTTATAAATTGTAGTTTCTATCTACGGTAATTGTTTAAAATTGCACTCAACATTCTGTTATTAACTCGTATTTTTTTAATCGTAATCATGTTTTCAACATTACATTTCCATCAAACCCTTTTCAATTAGTGATAGCAGTAGGTACTAATAAAATAGAAAAACCCACAATACGATATTCGCATAAAGGTGTCCGTAGATAATTAAAAATTATGTAGTAGATAAACCTAAGTCAGTACGTGGTTATATGGTCTTGTAGCATATTCCAAAATTGTTTTAAAAATAAAAACAATTTCATTGAGTTCCAAGCATCAGTGATATGAAATGCAATTATTTTCTCTCACACACAGGCAACACAATTACCCCAATTCCAAATACATCACAAGCTACAGAACCTTCGAACTTAAATGCCAACCAGAATTGACCAGAAGAAATGAATGGGCACCTAAAATGTTAAAAAATAAAAAACCTTTGTGCTTTATGTGTTTTTAGTGTTTTTTTTTAATGTAATAACTACATAAATTATGTAAATTTAAAAATTTTATAAATCATTTACTTTAAAAGCGTCATCTGAGTCTCGTTTTGTTTTGGCTTGTTACAATTTTGGCTTTAAAAATTTAAGAATATTTCAATATTATAAAATATGTATACAAAATTGTACAATATGTTTAATTTAACTGTTAATTGTTTTTTTGAAGGAAAAATACTTCTTTTCTTCTCTCTCAGTTCTGATGAGACTTTTAGTTTAGTGTCAGAGAAGATCGGTTCCTTCGGATAAATTTGTAACTTTAAATTTATGACATTATTAAAGTTGAAAATAAAGTTAAACGCTGTTTTTAATTATAAAGCAAATTAGATGTTTGCATTTTTTTTTTAAATTTAATTTTGAGAGATTTTATTTGTGACGTTTTAAGACGCATTATGGTCGTTTTGCGTTGAAATGCTCGAAGAAAAAAAGAAAACTGAATCTTTTGTTATTCAATTGAAGTTTGGTCGATTAACACTGTACTTAAATAATTGTAAAAGCTGATGGCTACAAATGTTAACGCTTTCTACTAATTATTTTCTGTAATTTTTATATTACTTTAAATAATAATAATATTAATAAATAATTGTGCACAATTCCCACTGCCTTTGCATTCTGCTATCCATCGGGTAAACTACATTATCCTTAACCAATTTGACATTCACTTAAACAGCTGTTCATGTGTCAAACTTGAGAATGTTGGATAAATTGTTTTGATTTATACAAAAATTAGGTTTAATCAATTCAATTGTTTAATTTGTGTAATTTTTGGAAATTGACAGTATTCGACTTTTTATTCCAATTGTAAACAAAGGAATAGGAGAATCCTCAAACAGAGAGCTTCAGAGAAATGTTAGAAAGTAAAAAAAAACTCAGCCACGTCTTTCATCGGTGGTCCAGGAGGTTCAACCTGACTCTTAGGCTATTGCAAGTTTCTCTGAGGTCTTCGGGTAGTCGTTTTGCATTATATTTTGCAATATCTGTATTTAATTTTATTACAGAAATTATTGTTGAAAATTGTTCTTTGTGTGTCGTTTAATACTAATCTTTTATTTATAAAAAAATATTCTTAATTAAGCAATAAATTAGTTTAGTGAATAGGAAAGGAAGAATAGGGCTGATGATTATCGTTTTGTTTCTGTTCAAGATTGCACCCAACTTACATAATAATATAATAATAATAATAGCTTTATTTATTGAACCTTAAAGAAATTTTAAAAATTCAACATAATGATAAATAAAATTATGGCCTTGGTTTTGAAACCGTCTGCCAGATGCCATCTCTTTTTTTACTGTTAAAAATTACAAAATATATTTTTAATATTAATAATTCAAGTAAGCTTTTTGGTGTGTTAAGCTATTATTTTTACATAGTTCATTTAACAATTAGTAATTTTTTTTATTAATAAAAGAGCACTGATAAAAAGTGAGTTTTCTTATTTTTGCAAATTAAAGAGAGAGCAAAAAGTTGATTGGTCATTAAAATAAGGTTTGTAGTTTAAGTCAAGAAGCTCTCTCCTAATGCGACAAATGATTGAAATTTCAAATAAGCTCATTTTGTCTGTAAAATAATTGAGCTCATTCACATTATAATTGAGCTTTGGATATAGAGATCTACGTAGGGAGCCTTTTGCTTCCTCAATTAGATCTAGTCTTATTTTGTCATCTAGCTTTTCGAGAATACAATTGATCTTTTCTCTCATACTCCCATCTTCCATCTCCCAAGGATGCACCGAAATACCGCTTAATATGGTTATATCCTCCCATTTCCTGAACCAACTTATATTTTTTTGTATACTGTGTTTTGCTAAAAATGTTGGTGCTCGATTATCATCATAAGAAAGTATTTTGGCTACATAATCATAGTGCATTTTCAAGGTGAAAATAAAAATAGGAGGAAGACCTGTTTCAAGCAGCGGCATGTTTATTGGTAATCTTAATAGTTTTTGTAAGAAGAGCCGTTGCAGTTTTTCAACCTCATCATACTGCTGATATCCCCATGCGGCCATACCTGACATCCAAATGTCATTATAGTTCTCAGAGCCGCATCAAACCCTCTAAATTTGACACCATGTGCAACATTTGTGTTCCTAAACAAGTTTTGCCAGGTTGAGTTTATAGCAGATAACGATTTCTTCAGTTTACTTTGAAAGTGTTTCTTAGGGTTAAGTTGGGCTGTGAGAATCATTCCCAAGTAAGTAAATTCATTCACAACTTCAATATTTTCACCATTTAGAAACCACCTTTCATTTCTACTGTGTCGTCCTCGACCTGTTCTAAATATCATAACTTTCGATTTTGATATATTTATTACCAGATTCCACATTTTACAGTACTTATCTAGCCTATTTATCATGAGCTGAAGACTTTCTGGGAAGTCTGCAAACAAAATGACATCATCAGCATATAGAAGGCATTTTATAACAAGTCCTGCAATTTTAATACCGTTTGGCAAAGCGTCAACTATGTCGTTGATAAAAAGAAGAGCAACAACAGGGGGTATAAAAGACAACCTTGACCTACTCCACCTTTGGTTTCAAACCATTCTGATATTTGTTCACGAATGCTCACATACTTAAAGCAAAAGTTTTGTTTGGTACAAAATACCTAATATTTTCTTTTTGGATTGGATAAAGTTAAATCCGTTTATAATGCCAATAATTTTGTTTGCCATGAGAGTCGTTATGACCAAATTCCGGCTGTAATTATTAAAATTGAGAAAGTGTTCGCGCTCTACGCTTTTTCAAATGTTTTTATTTTCTTTATACAAGTGTAATTGTAACTATAGCTTAGTATACACTATTGGAAGATCTTCCAATTTTGGCCGACGAACGGTTCGTTGATTTTATCCAAATATTAGACAATTTTTAGGTGGAAAATCGGTGCTGACAGTCTTGTTATTTCAAATTAATAATTGTCTGTTTACACGGTTGAAAGGCTTTAGAAAACAATAGAATTGATAGACTCATCCAAATTCAGTTTTTTAGACATATCATAGGGAATGGGCAGGTTCAGATAACATAAGGGACTTCATTTGTATCAACTTCATTCTTTGAACTTAAATTTTGACTAAGGCAGCTTGTTACTTGTTGATGTGTCATATATTTCAAACTTGAAACTTTACTTCACTAACCTCTACCTTCAGTTCATAGTACAAACACTTAAAAAAATATTATTGTCTTCAAAACACTCCTCAGGTTAGCTACAAGTTCATCACGATTTGCAATTTGTATTACCCGTGTTTTGTTTACACGAATAACAAAAACTATATCCGTAGTAGGAATACTACCAATAAAAGCTAAAGTAGAATCTTACTACGGATGGGTTTTTGACATTTATACGAGTCTCGAATGGATCTTATGTGATTTAGTTCTCAAATGTTGGTACGATTGATATTGCATTTGTATCTCGATTGCTGTGTTCGTTGATTAGTTGTGCATTTGACATCATGTGTTTTTCATTGGGGACAAAAATCAATCTTTTATTGTTGATATTAGTTAGTTTTGTTAGTGAAAATGGAATAACGGCGCTTATTTTGCCAGAGAAAAAATAGAAAAGATAATTAAGTTTTTCTATGTGTCCTCCAAAGGTTTATCTCAGTCAAGACTAAAAACTGATTTAGTTTGACAGCACTTTCTAAAATGCAAATGGTGTTTTGATGTTTCTTATGAAGTGCAAGTGAGATAGTTTGATTCGTATTTAACAATGAAGAATTGAATAGTTCAGCACCATATAATAATATGCTATCTACTCCATGTGAATTTTTTTTTGTAATTTGATTAAAACAAAACTATATTTTTTGTACACAAACTTGGAAATAAACAGACCATAATGCATTATCTGTAAAACCAACTCCTCCACTCAGGTTTTTCTTCACAAATTTTGGCTCGACTCCCCGATTGGAATGGAGTCGAATAAAGCTCATTTCAACTAGATACAGGTATATAAAGAATTGAGGCGAGCTTTAAGCTCGCTTCAACACTAATGTTAATGTAATAGTCTACGAACAAATTGTTAAATGAACTTTTTTTTATAGAATCTCAGTTTTCAGGTGTTTTCTTAACATTTCTTCATGAAAATTGTCCATTTTATTAGTTTTAGTTAGTTTTTTTTTTGTTGCTGAAGTTAATTTTAACTTTGATTTTTACAAAACCACAAAACTTCTATTCTATATTCTGACATTGTACCTATTTTTCAGTTGTACCAACTTTAAAATACAAAAATCTACTGCCGATGCGTTTTCTTGGAATTTCTACTATACTATTTAAAGAATGCCAAAAACACTGGTTTTGTGAAGAAATATTACTTATTTCTGTTTCAATATGACAAAAAACCCTTTAACACAAAACCATTAAATGGAATTGTGCAGAAAATAAATAAATCATAGATTAATAAAGTTTAGCTTTCAGTTGAATGTAAAAATAACATTTAATACTCACAGCCACTGCTGTCGTTCTTTCTACTATAGTAGTATTTTACTCCTTTCAGAGTCAACTGCTACTCTACTTCCCACGGACGAAAACTACTCCCCAAAATAAAACTGAAAAGAAATTTGTATTTGGTTTACAATAAGAACCAAAATAAAAATTCGTTGGTTCTCTAATCAGTTTGCCCCAATAGTAGTGCAACAGCAGAAAGAAAATTTTCATATGTTAGCCTTATAAAAGATAAACACTTAAGGTAGAAACGGTGAACGCCTTGCTAAGGAACTTCTTAAAAACAATTTCACCGTAAAATAGGAGACATCGAAAACTTTAATCAAGAATTACAAAACATTCTATAAGGCGCCAGTTATATCCATAATTGGTTATCCTTATCATCATTGAAAACAACCATTTTAATTTTTTCTACAGGTCGTTTATAGCTATCCTTAAACATTTCTGTCATTGAACAAATTTCCCGATTGAAATCCACCGACAAAATTTTACTGACATAAATCTATCATTGGAATTGTGTAAAATTGGAACACAAATCAATGGAACAATTTGTTTCTCTTTTGAACATAAAGTATCAGCTGTTCAGGAAAATGAATTTCCGTCCGCAAAATAGAAACATAAATTTGTAGAGAAAAATAAATGCGCAATTAACCTTTTTTTCTCAAACAAAAAATTCTTTGTGTGATTTCCGATCGATGAGTATGAATGAGAATGAGATTTTCATTTCCAATCAAAGGAAAACACCGTCAAATATTGATTCAAATTTTTTTCGGATCGATTTCAATGATAACTATGATTGGCCCCTTAATGTTTGTAACTGAAAATATGAAACATCGAATTTACAATAATGAATTTAATTTATTCTTGAATGTTTGAATACATTTGATGTAAAATATAATTTCAATTGTCAATTTCTTATTTAATAAGCAAAAAGTGATGGACTTAAATTATTTATTCTAACTACATTATTTAAAATGTTGGCCTTTAAGCAGTGAAAGCAAACATTTGGTACGACATTACATCCTTCTATTTGTCTGTTTTCGGATTTTAACCTTCGCAGTAGGCCAATTAACTTCGAATTTGGACATTATTATTTTCAGTTTTTAATTTTGTTCATGGGCCAAGCATGTGTGTTGTTTTTTTGTTTTACTCCTCAATTTAAGAAAATACTCCCCAAAATGATAGACAAATACTACTCTTGAATTTTTTGAACCGACAGCACTGCTCACAGCGCATAGCCTGCTTCTGCTTAATTTTACACGATCTGTAAACATTTTTCAATAACATACAAAAAAAACATGGCATCGTTTGTCTTCAACAAATTATACTAGATGTCAATACTTTCTAGTCAGAAAAAGCTTATCTCAACTAAATACAAACAGATGTCGCTAAATATTTTATAACTTTTTTTGCCACTGTGCCTGGAAGGGCTAGTGTAGTTAATTTGAAGTGGAACCATCCAAATTTTGTATGGAAAATTCACACCATTAGCAGTCCATGTATATTATGCCAATGAAGGCAACTAGTTAGTTTTTGAAATGTTATAAATTTCAAATTTAGAACTTTACTTCACAAACCTCTACTTCAAGTTGATAGTACAAAAACTACCAAAATCATTATTATCGACAGAACACTCCTCAGGCAAGCTACAAGTCCATCACGATTTGTATGTTGCATTGTAAAGAAATATTACTTATTTCTTTTCCAACTTTACAATGACGCTTTTTACAGAGAGCATTATATGAAGTTGTGCAAAAAATAAATAAATCATAGAGTAATAAAGTTCAGCTTTCAGTTGAATGAAAAAACATGATCAAATGTCATTTTGACATATGTAAGTTGACGTGACTTGATAATTAGGGAAATTTTTCTTGGCTAACTTTCCAGTCAATTTTCCCTAATTCCTTAATTGGAAGGCCTTACTTTCAAGTCCCTTATGTAGTCTAAACCTGTAAAATATTAACCTTTATTTTGGAAGTGAAAACAACAGGGAGTACAGAAACATTTTAATACAATAACGACTGTGTTGTTAAATTTGTCTTGCATCCAATCCTTTCTAAACTTTTGTTGTTGTTTTGTCCAACGATAACTTTTTATTTCTTTCGAATTTAGTAGTTTTTAAATTCTTTCAAAATCCTGTTGTTGCTTCCTGCTGTTAAAAATTGGATTATGTTGTTTTGAAAATCCAAATAATTGTGTGTTCAGACGAGCTCAATAATGTCGTCCAATTTATTGATAGAAAATTAAGCGACAATTGACTGCAAATTTTGTTTGTGTCACTCTTGAAAGATAAAATTGGGTATTTACATGGTTGATAGAAATAAACGTTTTGCGAAAAATCTGCAAATATTGGAAGACCTTTCATTTGTTTATACTTCGCTTAAGAAAGTTTTTTTTCTATTTTGAAATTTCTGATTTTGTTCGAAATGGTTGGGAGTTCAATAGGACGTCATTAAAGAACTTTTTCTTGAATACCAAGAATCAATTACATAAGGCCCATTTTAAAAAAAAAACTTAAACTCATTTAATTTACTCGAGATTATTTTTGCAAGAATAAAAGATAATCAAACCAGATGAAAATGATTTCTAATTAAAAATTTGGTTTCAATGTAACGTGTTGTCAATAAAGATGAATAGTGTGTCATTATTAAAATAGATTTATTAAACCATAATTAATTGTTAATTATATATCACATATATTTACATACATACATATAAATATACCCATGTGTAATATTGCACTTCTTGTAGATGGTTAAAGAGGAAAACGTAGCAGAAGTTCGCTGCTTTTTGTCTCTATACAAAAGTGATACAAAATGAATCATCTCTAGCTAAATATAGAAACGCTTCAAAATATTGCTTTATGAATAAATAATGTTTTTTTTTAAATTTTTTGTTGTATTAAAGCAATACGCAATGAATATTCTATTTATGAAACGGTGGCACAACGAATTTCTTAATATTTATCTTACATTAATTTGAAATTCGAACTTTATTATTAGATATAAAACAAAACAACAAAAAAAAATGTTGTGTTTGATTAAAATTGTATCTGTTTTTTTTTGTTATTACTTTGATCCTCGACACAATTGCGTGGGTGGGTTTCTTGCTAATTGTTTAAAAAATATAATTAATTATTTAATTTTATTTATTCCCCATAAGCCTAAACAATCGGATCTTTATAAAATGATCATTTTATCTTAAAAGTTTGCGTTGTATTATATTTTTTCCTCAAAAAAAGCATAATCAGATAGGAATGTACATAATGACTTACCTAGCTGGTTTTGTCATCGTTTAATGAATCCATTTTTAGATTTCAAGATATGGGCTTTGAAGTCGAAAATATACTTTAAAAATCTTAAAATTGTAGGAATTTCAAAATATTGGGCACAACATTTGTAATTATTTAATAACAAAAACGAACTAAGAGTTCGATTTTAGCTTTCATTGGATTTAATCATTGAAACCAAGCATTGGATCTTTTTTAAAGGTAAATTTTGGAATTTATTCAAAATGTATGTCGTTTTAAAAAAAAAAGTGTCTGCTTAAAATCAAGCACATTAGCTTAGAGTGGATTGTTGAATCAAAACTGATAGGTGTAAATATAAACAAAGATATTCACCCTTATTGCGATAGTCGTTTTACTAAAACGCCAATTGTCGTTTTTGTAATCGTGTCGTTTTTAAATCGGCGTAGCTTAAGGGGGTATTCTTGTCTAGAGACATGAATTTTATGTAATTTTTGAAGTGCTGTAGAAAAAAGCAAGCTACAATTTTACCATCAATTTTTTTATACATTATTTATTCACATTAGAAGCATACAAAAAAAAATAAAAAAGTAAAAAAAAAATAAAAATTCCGTTAGTTATCAGCTGATAGAGTAGTGCGTCTCAAAAATTTGGTGCGTGACCATACCCACGATTTTAACTCTCCTAGAAATCTGAAATCAAAAACTAAAAAAGATTATTAATCTACAATAATGTCGCAATGTCTGGAACTACGGAAAAGTTACAAACATTTTTTTTTACAAAATGGCGGCTGTCTAAAGAAAAATACAAAAAATTTACCATTTTTTTGAACATTCTTCGATTTGTTAAAAATAGTAAAAATAAAAATTTGGGGATGGCCGTAGTTCCGGACGTAGACAAGTCCCTAAAGAAGACTTTCTTAAAATTTCAAGTAAATCGGTTCGGCAGAACCTGAGAAATCGTGGGTATCAGATTCAAAAAGACAGTTTTGAGAAAAACGCGTTTAAAGTACCCCATTATGTCTTTTGTTCTATTAGTTGCAGCCCAACCGATTTGGATGGCTGCTCAGCAAAATACTTATTTCTCCGAAAATAATTTGAATTTGGGAAAATCCTCTAGTAGACATATTCTTAAATAGTTAAACTATGAAAATATGAAAAGAAAAAAAAATCGATTTTTTTTAATTTCTAGACCAGAATACCCCCTTAAATGCCAAACTCCTCGTCGCTATTAAGTTCCAAATGCGATCCACTAATTAATTTAATTTTGTTTTTATTATTTTGTGAAATTTTTGGTTACAAATACAAATTCTTAAAAGAATGTATAGTGTGGCCAGCTTTTTTTCATGGAGCAGCAGTGAGGACGACGAGCAGCAAGAGGAAAAAAGAAGAAAGAAAGATTAAGTTTTGTAGAAACGATTGATTCGATCCACAGCTAACCCAATGGATTTGCCTGATTCAAAGTACTCTTAGTTGTGCTCACAAATTTTTTTACTGGAACTTCAATATTTAAAATATTTTCCAGGTTTAAAATGTATTTCCGACTCAATAAAGAAGCTTTTCTTGAGGAATATCTGTGTCCATTATAGATAAAGATGGAACTCTCCGAGGAAGACAAAATTTAAGCTAAATTACCCTTTTTCCAGCAGGCTGGAATTCCTGGTATTATTGGCGCAGTCGATGGGACCGATATCAAAATTTTGGAACCAAAAAAAGCAGATCGACATATGCACTACAACAGAAAAGGATATTTTAGTCTTAACGTTATGCTAGTAAGCTTCCTCAACGTCATTCAAACATTTTTGTTTGAAACCGCCTCCACCTGTGGCTCGATTTCTTTTTTGTTGAATATCAGCTTTTGTTTGACCTTGAATTTGGCGTCAAACCAAACCTAAAAAAGCATTTTAATTCTTTAATCAAAAGTTTAATAATTTCTTACTGTCTGCCATTCCTTTCCATTTCATGGTGGTGGTCCAATGCAATTAAGCTCCTTTGCCAAGTACTCCCACCCCAACTTTCTTTCTTGATTTGCGATTGCACCTCTTTTTTTATTTGCCTTCATCAGCTCAACAAGGCGTTTCATTTGTTTTTGACTCGTAACTTTTACCCTAAAAAAACTTTGTATAACAATTATAAAAAACAAAAGAAGAAAACCTACATTTTGAGATTAATTTAAACTTCGTGTCGTTTGGAATTTTGTGGACTTCGAAATTTGGCTTTGAGACGTTGTTGTTTTCAAAACGACTTGCATAATACGAAAAATAACTGCATTAAGACAAATGCCACTAAATGAATGCATTCCACATAAACAAAAATGCCAATTGACATTAACCGCCATTCGTAATTTTAAATTCTTTTGTCTTTTGATATGTCGTAAAACGACTACCGCAATAAGGGTGATTATTTCGAATGAAATAAAAAAAAGTTAAAAGCTATTTCTTTAATTTAAAAAAAAATTGAATTGAACCAAGACAAAAGCTCTTGGTTTTAAATAAAGTATTTAAAAATAATTTATTACTATTTAGTTCAATTTTGATTTCAAAGATAACAAATTTAACTTTCTTATGCCCTTGCCCATGTTCTGCATTTTCGCGTATTGTGAATACATTTTGCGAATGTGAATTTGGGCGTTTCACAACTCTTTATCTTGAATTGGATTTTGGAAAATGCAAATGGATGTTCTGTATTTCGGTATGTTCCATTTTCTTTAACGCATTTAAATCACATTTTTTATTTTTGTGAATTGATCTTTGATAGCTTCCTTCTGCTAGGAATCGGAGGGTTGCACCAAGTTTTTGAATTGAAGGAATCAAGTAAGGTATTATAAAAGGTTTCATTTCCCTTAGAACATATAAAAAAGCGTCTTTGCTTAATCTAAAATTACTTTATTTATCAGAAAAATTCTACGTAATTTTCACCCACTTACATTGTGTCAGGCAAATCCAATATATTTGATTTGTCTCTCAAAATTCCTATTTTTTCTCTTGAATTTAAAGAGAGAACCTCACACCTTGCTTTAAATATCAATGATATTTCACTATCACTATAGTTTAGTGAGTCATGAAAGTAGTTTCTTTGAAATTAAGTTGGCTGTATAGTATCCTAATTTCAGACTCACGAGCCATTCTGATGAACGTATCACGAGTGATGTCTTCATGTTTTTCAATAATGCGGTATAGTTTCTTTCAGATTACCTATGTTGCATAAATCAATTTGAAAGGTTTCTCCACAAGTGTTACCAAGAGTTTGCCACCTTGCATACCACCAGTCATTATTTTTCATCTCATTCAAAAAGAGTTTCTTTGAAAGTCTCGATTGACTATATTGACTGCATACCTTAATTATGAACTCGGCCTGTGATTTAAGTGTATATGTTAAGATTATTGGCAGTCCGGTTTCTAGGTAAATAGCGTAATTAGGTGTACTTTGGGGCACTTTAAAAAGCTTTTTTATGAAGTTCCTATTAAATTTTTCAATTTCTTCACACTCATACGCTCCCCAAATTTGTGAAGCGTAACAAAGAGATGATTTAACCACTGAATCAAAAATTTTATATTTCGCAGATAAAATTATTTTTTTTGCTTGAAAACACATTTTTCCATGGAAAGTTGAGCTAACTTTGAGAGCTTTTGGCTTTTTCAGTTAGATATTGTTTAAAATTTCCAAGTATTTAACATCTTTAACTGACTCCAGAGGATGCCCATCATACTTCCATTGTCTTTCAGTGTGAACTTTTCCGGATCGTGCAAAACCATTATCTTTGACTTTTCTGTATTCATTATCAGTCCCCATCTTTTGCAGTAACATGATAAGCGATTAATCATTAGTTCCATGTGTTCCGGCGATTCAGAGAGTATGACTTGCTCATCTGCATACAGCAACACATTTATTGTGACATTCGCAATCCTTACACCTCCAGGCAGTTAATCTACTATGTCGTTTATAAAAAAGAAAAACAGCAGTGCACTGAGAAGACATCCTTGCTTCACACATGTATTTGTGCCAAACCATTTAGATTAAGAGGTGCCATTCCAAACTGCTGCAGTTGTATCCGTGTACATATTTTTAACCACATTAACAAATTTTGAGGATATGCCAATTTGAGAGAGCTTGTAGAAAAGCGCATTTCTATTAACAAGGTAAAAAGCTGCTTTGAAGTCGACAAAAAATGAATATATTTTTTTGTTCCTTGCATAAAACGCTTTGACAATGGATGAAAGTGTAAAAATCTGATCAGTCGTTGAATAATTCTTTCTAAAGCCAGCTTGTAGCTCTGTTAGAATACTTTTCATTTCTACCCACTTTTCCAGCCTTTTTACCAAAACACCGCAAAATATTTTTGATATCACATTCATGAAAGAAATCCCTCTATAATTTTCCACAACGTCAAAAGAGCCCTTTTTGTGTATTGGAAATATTACAGATTTTTTGAATGAGGAAGGTATTTGGGCTGTAGAGAAGATTTTGTTAAAGAGAATTTGAAGGTTATTCCAAAAATGCATTTTTGAAGAAATCGTATGGGATACCGTATTCCCCTGGAGCCTTTCCATTTTTGGCATTAAACATCACGGATTGTACTTCATCAATTGATAATTCAACGTCTAAAATTTCATCAAGAGTTAATGGTTCAGCATAGAAGAACGTCAAATTATCATCGTTGGCGAGAAGAAGTCTAAAATGTGCTGCAAGATCTTCAGCAGATACCACCTACATTCAAAATTTTACTTCAGAACCAAAATAAAAATGGATGATCCTTCAGTTCTGACAATTCGAAGCAATTTCGAAGTTTTCGAAATCGTAAATTTTAGCCAAATAGCACGCACTCTGCGACGTTGACCATCTTCGTGAAATCGGTTGCGAATGGTTTGATCACTGACTTGAGTGCCAGTTGACTGCCGTAGTTGAGCTTGTAAAGTCCGGGCGGTTAAAGTACGCTCACAACCGTCAAGTTATTCGTACCGGTCTTTTTGGTGAGTTGTGGCTCGATTTCTTCCTGATCCTAGTCTCTTTGCTACACTCCCGCTTTCCGCGTTCCCACACGTTTTGGAAAGCTTGCCGCGACACACCGTTTCGATTTGCAACAGCCCTATGAGACACTCGTTGCTTCAGCATATTTACCGCTAGTACCCGTGGCAGTATGGTTAGTGCGTTGGACCGTCATGCCAGAGGTATTGGGTTCGATCCCTGCATATGCCATCTAAATTTGTTCACGGTGTAATTCTTTTCATAAAATCGAAATCGGCTTAAAACCGTAGGCCCTCTCCATCCCTGACAACAGTACTCACACACAGGAATGGTTGAGAGTTGTAAGTCACTAGGCCCTAGTTCTCAACGGAATTTATTATTTATTTATTTTTTTAATTGCGTTTGATTTATTTTTCGAGCGATCGGTTTTTTTTTTTGCCTATTCACTTGGAGAATTAAATTGTTGTTGAAAGCATTGATATGGTATCAAACACATTCCAACCTTAGAATAAAATGCTGGGTTGTTATGATATTCACCAATTAAGTATTTTTTAGGCAAAAATACAAAATGAATCTTAGAGGTGGGCCCTATTTTGTTTTGAGTAACATTTTGTTTTATTTTTTACGCGCACTCAGCGGATCACAAATATCCTTATAATGATTAAACATAGTGCGAGTAAATGGGAAAGGGTTTTAGGATAAGAAATCAGATAACGATGCACATTGGTTTTGAATGTCTGAACATTGCATTGAGTGTGAAATATTTGTATTCAGGTTAAGCATTCCACATTCGTGTAGTCCGACTAAAGAAATGATCTCTGTACTATACAGTACGTCCTAAATCGGACTCAAGGTTGAACTGATGAGCATTCCTAGAAGAGTGGGTATTACGGTTTCATTTTATTTAAAATAGTGATAAAATTATGATAAGCTCTCTTGCGGCGTTGCTCAAGAGATACAAATATTTCAATTCCACAACGGTCACCAACTAACTAACAACTAACTGAAACATATCACATAAGCAATGTCACAAGACGTCTGGGGTTCCTGAGTTGAAGCAAGAAATTTGTCTCCCCCTCTGAATAGCCTATCATTTATTAATCTTATATGCTTCCAAACTTGAGTTTAGCTCCCAAAATCTGGTTTGGTGTTTTAGTAATCAATTCAAAGTCGCGCCGGCATAAACAATTTTTAAACAAAAGAAAAATGAGCATGTATTTGCTTAACTCCTTGAAATGTATTTTTTTGTAATCTTGTCATTTTTGTAATATATTTTTATAGTACAGATAATCTGTTTCACACTTAAGACTTTCTTTTTTTGTTTTTTTGCACCTAAATATTTATTTCGCATGTTCTCCAATAAATTTTGTTCTTGTAATATAATTGTAATTTTATTTATAAAAAAACTTGATCTTGTGTCTTAACACCTACTGAATACTATCTTAGTTCAAGGCAACTTTTACAAAACAGAAAAATAAGTGGAAACCCCATTCCTTTCATTCATATTCATTGCAGATCTTAAGAGTCTTACAACAACAAGTGCATCTAACGATGGTGTAGAGTTCCCCACTAACAACGGCAACAACAGCAACAACAGCAGTTCAGTTGTTGTGAAGTCAGAAATGCCTAAAGTTTTAGAACGATTAGTGTTTCATGAAAACTTTGATGTTCACGAAACTCATAGGATCGAAGATGGTGTCTGTACGCACATAGCCCGATTGCCACCAAAAAAACAGGAACTCCTTAAACAGTTCGGTATTCAGAGCAATCAAAGTGTAACCTATTACGAAAAATACATAGTCATCGAAAATTTCATCAAATTTTGCAATGTGAGCAACACAATCAAAAATTATGTATTAAAAATAATAAGAACAAAAAACATAAAAATATTAATATTTAGTGGTTACATTATACGAAAATTAAATTGACTTCAATTTTATATTATGAGCTTTTTCCATTTATGGAAATTTAAAACAAAAATATTGTTCTTATATTTATCCACAGGAATATAAGATCACAGATCATAGACCCTTTTTGGATTTCCATGAGAGCGGACTACCCAAATCGGAACAGCTTAAATTTGTTAGATATTTGGGGCAGGGTCTACCGAATCTCACATTGAATAAGATATATTTAGCTTTCAAGGATGTGCTTGGTCTTAATCGAATTGAAAAGTGAGTACAATCAAATAACGAATTTTAGCTCGCAAAGAACTAAAATTATTAAAAATTATAAAAGTTAATTTTCTTTTTATTTCTGACTAAAGTTAAATACTCCAGATAAGTTGTATTATTTTGTGTATTTTGAAATACATGTGTTAAGAGCTTACAAGGCATAGTATAGTGACGAATTGTCAAAAATGATATGATTCATTAATCGTTCTAAAGAAGACTAGCGCTACTGCCCTTTTTTCATTGAGATGATATGTTGCAAGATGGTCTTTGTTCTCTGAGCTTCTTCTTCTTAAGGTCAAGTTAAAATAAATGTTTAGAATCTGGAAAGAAACAGTAACGATGAAATAAAATCAAGTTAAAATAACCACCATCGGGAAGAACGGGAATTAAGTATGATGGTCTTCGTAGTCGTAGCATTGAATAACCAATAATACTACTTCTTGGCTTTAGGTCACTTAAGTGTGCGTGTCCATTTGAGAGTACTTCTGCTAGTGAACTCTCGAGAGCAACTCTCGGGAGACTTTTATTTGAGAGCCACATTTAAGAAATTTTGCTATCGTGAGCTCTCTGCTAGAATATTGAGAGATTTCTTGCTGAGGTGAGGGTACTCTCATAATCGTGTCCACTTGATAGATTCTTCTGCTAGCATATTATCAGTTGGCCATGTATTCTTACAAGCTTTAATTATCCACACTGATAACTTCCCATCCCGTCTGTCGACATGCCTTGCTTAAAAGATCTGTAGGTTTTCGTGTTTTCTTAAAAAAGTTTTTTTTTATAAAAAAAAAACTACAGAATATCAATGTTTTCTGTAAAATAAAAGATGTTGAAGACAATATTTTTAATTTTTGAAAAGCTATTTGAGTCGAAAGTACATTTTTACCAAGTTTTAGTATTATGTTTTGGTTAGGTTTTTATTTTTTGTAAAAAAAAACTCAATTAGATTTTTCTCAAAATTTTACTGAATTTTAAAACAATCAACCCAATTCTAAATATTCCTGGGGAAAAAAACTCCTCGGGAAACTAGTTCGCCTGAGAATAAAATTTTAATGTTTCTAATTCCCTAGGAAGACATTTTTCCCTTCGAAATCGGGAATGGTGAATTTTGATTTTCGAATCAGCTGTTCCGTTATTATTTAAAAGGAAAAATGTTTATCATTCCAATTAAAAAAGATGTTTTTTTTTTAATCGCGGCAAGGATTTTACGTGAAGAATATGAAGAAAGTGAACATGTGAAACCAAGCACTATTAGAACATCTTTAAGAAGCATTGCGAATCACTTGGAGTTGCCTCAGTGGCTATAAGCATTTATTACTTTATTCAAATGTTGTCTATCATAAATTTTAACAAATCATTTTTTTCTTTGGATTCAAAAGTATTATAGACTTAAAGATGTTTCCTTTAAATACTTGTTGGATGTCCACAGCATGTCCAGTGAACCAACAAGCAACCGTTTTGGAATCCTACCAATCATTAAATTGGGCGCATGTTTACGTTTTTCTGGGGTCGGAAATGAAGATAGTGCTGGTATGGCTCAACCAACCACATCACAAGAAAGATCTGAGTATACCACACCGGCGGTATTTCTTGAACTCTTAATTGCTCCATGCATGTGCCGTTTAACTTCCTTAAGTTTTCCTTTTTTTTTGTGGCGAAATAATCTTCATTACTTTTTTTTAATTCATAAATTTTGTCAAGAGCTCGGTAAACTTTTGTGGTGTTTCTTCTAATTTCTTTAGTTTCTTCAACTATACCCTTGAAGGCCTTACATAACTCCTTTTGAGTCTTAAGTTCATCATCAAAAGCTTCTGAGACAGTCCTTTTTTTTGTACTACTTGTACTCGGCCGAGGGTAACCCCTATACGTTGTATTATTTAGTGGTGTTGATTCTAGTTTGTCATACAGGGCTTCAATTACAAATTTCTGGAGGTATCCTTCAACTACATGTTCGTTTTCCGGAGGTTAAACATTTTCTTTGATTGCCTTTTCTCTTTTTTCCAGGCCAAAATTTTTTGCTGTTACACCTTCTATCGACTCTTTCATTCCAATTAAGTCGTAGACAGCCTGTTTTTTTGTTCTCTGTTTGGCCCATTGCCAGTCTTAGCCCTAACACTCCACACCTAAAATAATAACACACACTTCTTAATAATAATAATTGAACTTTTGTTTAAAAAATTTACCTTTTTCCATTCTGATATGTTTTTGCTTGGTGTACCAGATGAATTTAAAGTATTTTTAGCCGTATGCCAAAACAATAACAACTCCTCCTTGCTTCCTTCCTGGAAGCCACAAGCAATATCGCGGTGAACTTCCATCAAACTCAAGAGAATTTAAAGCTGGCACTTGTTTTAACATTAACATTTATATTATGTTTTATTAGGCTCTTTTGGTCTTTTTGTTTTTGGAATGCGAATAAATAAAAAACTTTATTCCATTCTTTTACCCAACGTTTCGTAAGAATTCTTTACTTCCCCCGAAGAAGTAAGGAATTTGCTTAAGTATCTTACATGCCTCCCTTATTGCCAGCAGTTCAGCCTAAAAAACGCTAGCAAAGTCAGGAAGCCTAAAGGATTTAGCTACATTTAGGGAAAGATCCCAGAACCAACTCCGCACTCCATCTTTGAGCCGTCAGTAAAGATGGTTGTGTCGAAACCTATCGACACGATGTCATCCTCCCAATCTTCTCTGGATGGGAAAATAACCTTAAAACCCTTACTAAAGCTCAAAGTAGGACTGCAGTAGTCAGTGTCTACCGAGATAATATCTGAGGAAATCAATTTCGTTGTGTTGCTGTGACTATAAGATTTTTACAACCAACTGTTTGATTCCTTCAGCCTAATAGCGCTGCAGGAAACTATGTATTTAATAAAAAGGTCGATTGGTAGAAGATCCAAAATAACATTTAAGGCGTCCGTTGGGCAAGTACGCATGGCCCCTGTGGTGCTCACGGAAGCTGTTCTCTGAAACTTCTTTAGCTTATCAATATTATAGGATTTGCTAAGAGCAGGCCACCACACAATCGACCCATATGTTAAGAAGGAAGTCCCCACTTTTTGCCGAAAGTTTGGCTGCAGGCGTAGAAAGCAACACAGGCCTTCTTAACCCGTACTTCCATATTTAGTTTCCAGTTTAGTTTAGGGTCGAAACGGAAAAAAGAAAAGGAACAAAATTCCGGGGAATTTTTCGTTTAGAATATGAGAGAAGAGAAAAGGAAAATGTTTCCCCGGGAATTGTCATTTAGAATTGGGCTGAATATTTCTTATAAGTAAAATTAGTTAGAAGCCATAATCTTAAATTTTTAAAAAGATATTTGTGTCGGAAATTAATTTTTACTTTTAAGTTTTTGTTTTTTTTTAAAACTGTCAATTTGATTTTTCTCAAAATTTTACCAGATGTTAAAAAAGTTGTTCTTCGTTGCACAAAATTCTTTTGGAGTTAAAATCATTTTTTATACGACAGCTACTCGCAAAATACGAACTGTGTTGGTATTCCGCTAGCTTATCTGGGATAATGGTAAACACATGTGCCCACTTGCGAGTCGAGAGTAATTATTCAACTCTCCGCGAGCTACTCTCCAGACTATGTCCACTTACGAGATCGCTCTCGAGAGCAGCTTGAGAGCGACTCGCAGCACGTTTACTCTCAAATGGACACCCCACCCACCCATAGTTGCTTAATATATTATTTTTGTATACGTTTATAAAAACCCTGGTTTGTGTCGACGTGGTTTATTTGTCCTATAGGTTCAAAAAATCACAAACTAGTCGAATATTTACTCTTGTCATTGAAAAGTACATGCCAAATAAACTAAAGGTCCCCTTCGCTCGCATACAAGAATGGTTGAGAGTTTTAAGTCACTAGGCCCTAGTTTTTAAAGGACTGTTGCGCCACCTAATTTATTTATTTATTTAAGTAGGAAGCATTAACAAAAACATTAATTTCATAAATTAGAACATTTTCTTCTCTTGAAAATTTTACCTTATGTCTTCTAGTGGCTCCGTCTTGTTTCCCATTGCCATTTTATTGTTGTGTTTCAATCCTTTTCTGAATGGCTAATATTCTGTATTTCAAAAGATTGTATATTTAAAATACTGTGTCTCAAAATGTGTATTATTATTATTATTTTAATACTGAAAGTTTCAACAGATCTGTTAGTTTGGTGCAATTGTTTATGCAATTGTTGATTGTGTTAGAAACAATTCATGTACAAATATGAGAGAGATATAAATAACTAAGAAGAAAAAATGAGAAATAAAAAGAGGATACCATTTATATTATTTTTTTTTTATTATTTTAGAGACTTATAAATTAAAATAGGTACATAAATGTTATTGTTGAAGGCAGTATATTAGAACATTATGCTAATGAGAAATTATAATGATGTTTTCTTAAAAAAAAAATATTTTGTTTTCAATTCACCGACTAGCTCTCAAACCGATAACATCGTTCCACAAGCTGTCGTGATTTAGTCGTACCGCCAAGTGCGTAAACCGGTTTCTCTTTTCAAACCGTACATCACTATTAAACTTCTCTTTCTACCACTTCTCTCTTCGCATACACACCTCACACCAACACATAGATCTTACTTCACTAAGCCCATGGCCGGCAGGCCTAAAAACATCGGAGGTCGCTTCGGGACCCTTGATCCTGATTGTGACCTCGACATCCAACCAAAAAAAAGATACAAAGTCAACAACACATCCCTAAATGCATTCCCCGAACTCCCATCCATCTCCAGTGCCAAAAACCCCCGATTCGTTGTTATAACTTCAACAAACAGTGAAAAACCCATTACCTCATTGAGCCCTTTTCTTTTAAAAAAAGCAATCGATGGTATAAGCAAAGACTACGATAGTGTAAGCCAACTTCGTGACGGCAGTTTATTAATATTTGTAAAATCGCAAAAAATAGCCGACAACTTCCTTCGTACTAAAAATCTTGCCGGTTTCTGCCCCATTACGGTTAAATTACATGAACAACTCAATCAATCAAAAGGTATCTGCTATGCTCCCTGTCTCATCAATGTCGACGAATCAGAAATTGTAAGCGAAATGAAATCCCAAGGTGTCAAAGACGTTTATAAATTTTTAAAGAAAGGGGAAGACGGGAAGCAAAAGCCAACAGGTCTTATGCTCTTTACGTTTGACCTTTATCAAATTCCTAGTGAAGTCGCTATTGGTTTCTACACTGCCAAATTGACAGAATATATCCCAAACCCTATGCGATGTCGCAATTGCCAACTGCTTGGACACACTCTGAAACGCTGCAACGGTAGTACGAAATGCGACTCTTGCTCCCTTCCCCCCCACACGCCTGACCCATGCACCCGCACAATGTGCGCTAATTGCTCGCTATCCCACTCTTCATCATCAAAAACCTGTCCAGCCTACAAACAAGCAAAAGAAATTCTCACCATAAAAACGTTGAATAAATGCACGATGAAGGAAGCTAAACGTATGCATAACCAACAAAATGTAAATCAAACGCCCCCCCTCCACGATACCTTCGCTGAAACAGCAAAAAAAACATCACACTTACCTACTACTTCTAACGATTCACATACCCCCCCAGCCTCACTACCAGGCTTATCACAGGCCATCACACCACCATCAACCCACTCTAATTCTACATCATCAAATTCAAAAACAACAACAAACCACACTAACGCTTCAAATCACAACACATCCAAGACATTAAGTACTAACACACGGACGCAACCAAAATCTCCCACTCCTACTCGATCACAAATAATTAAACCCCAACATGAAAATACCACTCCATCAAACACTTCTTATACCTACTCCACACCAAACTCATCATCCAATTCTAACACTTCCTCACAACCAGCTCAAAGTATTTTAAATAACTCACAAATCCCCTCAAATTCAACTGCCAACATCAACACACAATCCTCTCATAACACACATACCTACAACCACTCAAATTCATCTCTCACTCAATCACCTTTATCAACAGTTACTCAAAAACTTATTCATAGTAATGATTATTTTGTAAACAATATTGATAGCGATGATGCTGAAATGCAATAATAAAAATTCCAACGCAACCACTGACTCTGCGGCTCGGGAACTGAATCGGACAGGCTCCAATCAGAGCCTGCATGATTCAGCATCCGGTCCGCGGAGTCAGAACCCCGAACAACATAATTTTACCAACCCTCATAATTTCCAACAAAAAACTTCCAACACAAACAAAAAACCTTTTCGTAACATAAACCAGTCTTCTTTTACCAAAGGTAAAACAAGTTCTTGGAACTTACAAAACTTTAACAAAGCTCTCACCATTCTTCAATGGAACATGAATGGATTTACAAATAATTTCGATGAGCTTAAGGTTATAATAAAGAAACACAACCCGTCCATAATCGCCCTTCAAGAAACTCATTGCCCCTTCGCTAAAAATCTGACCCCTCCTAAAGCGTATAACGCTTACTTCCACAACTTACCCATTAATAATAGTGCCAAACAAGGCATCGCCCTACTTATTAAAAAAAATATTTCACACAAAACCTTATCTCTAAATTCAAATTTGCAAGCACTAGCCGTCGAAATACAACACAAAATTAAATTCACATACATAAACTTATACCTAGCTCCTAAAGAATCATTCACCAGTAACGAGCTGCTCAACATTATTAGTCAAATAAAAACGCCATTTATCCTCGGCGGTGACTTTAACGCCTGGAATACTCTTTGGGGATCCCCAAAAACAAACAAAAAGGGCGAACTAATCGAAAATGTTTTCACTGGCAGTAATTGTTGTATATTAAACGATGGATCCCCCACTCATCTTTCAACCCACAACACATTTACGCACGTTGATGTAACTTGTTGCTCAGCAGAACTTCTTCCAAAAACAAATTGGGAAACCTTAGACGACTTACATAACAGCGACCATTTCCCTATCCTTACGACTGTTAATATAGGACGAACGACAATACCAACCGCAAAAAACATACAGTTTAAAACCGACCAAGCCAACTGGCCACTTTTCAAGAAAAAAACCTCTGAACTATTATCCAACATAAATATGTCCTACAACAACAACAAGGAAGCTGCTATATTGCTGAAAGGTATTAGAACTGCCGCCAACCTCTCCATCCCTCAGACTATTCCAAATACGAAGCGTAAAGAGGTAGTAGCATGGTGGAACCCCGAATTGTCAACATTGCGCAAAGAAAAAATGATAGCATTAAAAAATTTTCAAAAAAACCTATCAACTCAAAACTTGATAGTCTACAAAAAGTCAAATGCAAAATTTAGACGGCTACTAAAAATAAGCAAAGCCAACAGTTTTATAGAAATGACATCCAAAATCAACCCGAACACCCCCACTGCAAAAATATGGCAAAATATCCGTCTCCTCACCGGTGACTTTACCCCACTTTCTATAAATAATATAGACAGCAACAACAATACTATCATAGATCCAGTAAGCATTGCAAACCTTTTTGCCCAAAATTGGTCAAACGCCTCAGAAAATATAAACTTTTCTGACCAATTCTTAGTAGAAAAAACAAACGCCTTACATTTCTCTCAAACACTACAACCAGCTAACACAACTGCCCAGAAAATTGAAGACCCTATAACTTTCATTGAATTTGAAAGCTGCCTCAATAAAGTAAAGGGAAAGACTCCAAGCAGAGACAGGATCTCCTACCCAATGCTAAAAAACCTACCCATCGAAATCAAACACAGAATCATAGCCCTCTACAACAGAATCCTCAGCAACCATGAAATCCCTCAATCCTGGAAATCTGCAACAGTCATTCCTATTCCAAAACCCAAAAAAGATAAAAATAAAATTGAAGGTTACCGCCCTATCTCGCTTATCCCATGTCTGTCCAAAATAATGGAAAAGATAATTTCAAAACGTTTGTTGTGGTTCGCTGAAACGAACAATCTTATTAGCCTCAATCAAGTTGCGTTTAAGGCTCAAAGAGGTTGCATTGACGCCTTGCTTCACATCGACCATGCCATTTCAAATGCTCTTTCAACCAAAAAACATATTTCCATACTCTCTCTTGACTTCGAAAAAGCTTTCGATCGTATAGGTCCTCATATTATATTAAATAAGCTCATAAAGTGGGGTGTTGGAAGCAGAATATACGGATACATAAAATCATTTTTAACAAATAGAAAATTTGTGGTAAAAACCAATAACGTCTACTCTTCCAGCTACCCACTTCATAACGGTATTCCCCAGGGATCACCTCTCTCGGTAATACTGTTTATTATTGCATTCGATGATATTAACGCAATACTAATTAAGTACCAACTTTTGGATCATTGCAGCTATGCAGATGATATTTATATTTTATGCAAAATTAATGACCTAAATAAATGTAAATCTTTATTTCAAATCGCATTAGAAGATATAATTGAATGGTCAACAAAATCAGGTGCAAAACTTTCAATTGAAAAATGTAAACTGCTTCATGTATGTCGCAAACAAAATTGTCAACAACCCAACCTTAACATAAACAGCACTATGATAAATAATGTTAGTAACTTAAGTATTTTAGGTTTAATATTTAACTGTAAATATTCTTGGAAAGAACATTGTTTAGAGCTTAAGAAATCCCTAGCTGCACGAACTAACATAATAAGATATTTAGCAACATATAAAAGCAATGTACATATTAACACCCTCTCATACATTACCAAAACTTTAGTTCTAAGTAAAATTGATTATGGGCTGGTTATATATGGTCACTGCCCAAAGTATGTTTTAAACATCATCAAACCCATCTACCACACAGCAGCGAGAAGAAGCATAAACGCCTTTCCAACAACTCCAATAAAAAATATCCTAACTGAAGCAGGCCTCCCCAGCATCGAAGTACGAAGAGATACACTAACTTTAAGAATGCTCGCAAAACTAGTATTCTCCAAGAACTCCATCATCGACAGCGACATCAAAAAAACATTGAATCAAAAACTAACTAAACGTATTCCATCCGCCATCGGTACAATTCTTAAAGAATCAAGGCGTAACAACCTGCCAACCAAAAGAGAACGACTCACATCCCCACGCTACCCGCCATGGTTCATCAATCCTGAATCGCTGATATTGGATCTAACCAAATATAAAAAACTAAAAACAGCAAACAGCACTTATCGCCAACTTTTTTCATGTATCGCCTCTGACTTTAGATCTGACGGATGGAGATTTATCTTCACCGATGGCTCTAAAACTCCGGACACCACATCTTATGCGGTGACTGATGAAAACGGATCAACCATAAGCATTGGTATTCTCCCAGATTTTGCCTCCGTCTTTACAGCTGAAGCATTTGCGATACTTCAAGCTACTAAAGCTGCAGCCAATCTCTCTGAAAAATGCATTATATGCTCCGACAGCATTTCAGTAATCAATGCAATTCACAACGCAAACAACAACACCGAAATCATATCAGTAATCAGATATCAACTCATAAAATTGAAAAACATTAAACTAATGTGGACTCCAGGCCATGTTGGAATACTTGGAAACGAATATGCCGACAGTGCAGCGAACTCAGCCAAAAACGCACCTGTACTCACCTTCAACATTTTCACCAAATCCGATCTCCTCAAGCATACCGGAAAGATATCTTCTGCAAAAAGTAGTCACGACTGGAGCCTATATCATCATCACTACAAGGATATAAACCCCTTAAAATCTACGCCGATTTACCCTACAAACTGTTCGAAACAAAAAATAACCAACTTCACTAGACTTCGACTTGGACACACTACTGCTTCCCACCAACACCTCCTCAACAAAAACGACCCTCCAACCTGCTCCACTTGCAACACCCACCTTGATCTAAAACATATTTTGGTGCATTGTCTGTTGACGCAGCCCATAATTAAAAAAATTTTCAAAAATATTCCCGTATATGAAATCCTCAAAAATCCCAGCTTAACAAATATAAATAATATTACTGAGTTTCTCAAAAAAGCAAAAATTGTAACTTGAACTTTCAAGCAAATAAGCCAATAGTCTCTGCAGCTAGGCTTGTTAAATTTTATATTAGCTTGTAATTTTAATTGCTTGTTAATAAATATTAATAATAATAATAAATTATTATTTATTAAAATATGAAATAAATTTACATTATAATGTAAGCATTTACAGCACTAGCTACCAGAGACTTAAGGCACATTTTTACATTGTCAAAACAATTTTTATTTTTTAGCCTTCTTTACAGCATTTTGAAATACAGAATTTTGAGATAAAGCATTTTGATCATGCAGTATTTTATACATACAGTATTTTGAGATACGTATTTTAAATACAGTATTTCGACCCCAACCCTTTTAATAGTTGTGAAAAATTTTAAAATTACACTTTGATCTGGAGCGATTGTTATGGATACTTATATACTTCTTCACTTTATATTTATTCTGTTTTTTTGCACTCTAATTCCTACCGCAATACAAATTTTTATAATTTATTTATTCATTCAAATCTACATATGATAATTTATTTACAACAATCTGAAGCTTTAATGAAAGACAATAACAATATTGTTATATAACTTTAGTAAATTAAACAATTTTACAATACAAATTATAAATTAATTTTATAACAATTTTAAAAATAATTAAGTGAGTCAGCTAGTAATGTCTTTTAAAATTCGATATTTCAGGAATTGAAATTGATGAGTATGTGCTCACAGACAAATTAATTAACAATAGTTGCCTAACACTCCCTCAACGCGAATTAGAAACACGTTTAAACAATATTATTAAATTCGTTTACCGTTTACCATATTTAAAAAATTACCGCCGTAAAGTGTGTGCTGTGGCTCCATCTTGTTGGAACCAGACTTCTTTGTGGTTCCTAGTAAACTGATTTAAGTTTGGTTGGAGGAAGGTCTCAATCATGTGACAGTAGCGATCCGCATTAAATGTATCTTTTTGCCAACTTTGTTTGAAAAAATACGGATATATACCTCTACGACAAATGCGCGATGCTCACCGTGACACACCATTATGATTACTAAAAATGGCACGTAGACCTCTATCTATCTATACCCGGTATACCATTTTATCTATAAATAGCTTTATATATAAACGTCTAAAAATACGGGAGGTTTTTTTGCCGGACTCTGTTGTTTAAATTAATAGCACCATTACTGTGCACCTTCCTTATATGATAATATTTTATGTCAATGTACTTGCTTCGTGGGTGGTGAACGGGGTTTTTTACCAGCTGTTGAGCACTAAGGTTGTCGCCATTCAAAGTTATATGAGATTTTGCAAAGTCGTTGCCTCCAAGCTCATAAACCAATCTTTTCAGATAAACAGCTTCTTTTGCTGATCCGGATAGGGCCATGTGGCTTAATGCCGCAGTTGGTTGTTTCTTGGGCTCCCAGCACTACCAAACCGGAACACAACACCAGTGTACGAATTTCGGTCTAAAATGTCTCCAGCCCAGTCGGCATCAACAAACCCTTCAAGTTGTTTCCCTGTAGGAAAATAATACAATTTGTAATTAGTTCAGTTGAAGTACCTCAATAAATATTTGGCTGCTGTGAAGTGTTCTTCAAGTGGGTCCAAATTAAAACGAGCCAATTTACCGACTGAATGAATTATGACTGCCTAGTTGAAATTGACATTAAGTCATTACCCGATGATGGACTGATACTGCTCTGTGTTCGATCGGTTACAATATTAATCTTGACATTCAAAGTGCTGTTCAGGTTCTAACAGAGTTTGGTTTTGTCTACATTCCACTATTCCAGTTTTTTGAAGAAGATTCAAAATAAATTGATTTTAACAAACAGTGATCAGGCCAGTGAAATCACGGCAAATTCTAAATCTTTGGAAATGATGTAAGGCATTATTATCGACGACCTTAAACTCTTTTTAAAGCTAAAGGCCCAACTATAATAGGCATAAGCAAACATAAAACCCAACGATAATTCACTTAAGTTTGCGAAATTACTGCATAGCCATAATGCAATTTTGCTCACGTATCTAAATGTCAGATTTAGATTTACTTATGCGCGCATATGCTAGCTTATGCCTATTATAGTTGGGCCTTAAGACTTCATATGCTGAATGAATTCCTCGCTTTTAGCAGCCAAAACGAAATCATCGACATAGACCGCAATTATTCTCAAATCACCATCATTGGTCGCGTTCACAAAGCTAGTGGCTAAATAGTCAAGGGATTCTGATTGGCTAAATCCAACTACAAAAGTAGTTGAAATCTCCCCTCCGACGTAGTGTAAAAAATTCGGCTACAAAGTTAGTGGAGAATGATTTTGACGTTTCGCTCGGTAAAGTAACACGAATTCAAATTGAAATAAATCGTTCAATATTTAAATACAAATATTAATCATTCAAATTTTGTCTAAAATTTGATTTGATTGAATTTAAAAACACATAAGATAAGTTAAAGTTATCAAATGAAAAATGTTTCTTATTTTATATATTGAATTTGTCAATAATATGGCAGTTCCAGATTGACAGAAGACAAAGCTGGTGGAATTTTGACTACGTAGCCACTAGCTTTGTGAATGCGACCATTATCTGTCACATAAACGCAACATTTGAAACATAGAAACGTTTATTCACAATAGTTTTCCGAAAATATTTATATTGCATATTTGAGTAGATGGGATTTCAAAGTTGCCTAAATTGGTTTCTCATTCTTTCTAAAAAACTTAACTGGGACAAATTTACCTACCACTATAGTTTTGTTATTAAGTTCCTGATCCATGTAATTGTATTGTATTGAACTCTAGTCTAAGCAACAAATATGATTTAGGAATACAAATTAAGCTCTTACGGTCTACTTTGAATTTAATGTTTCTCCCCTTGTCATCTTCGCTATTCCCCGTTCATCCTACAGGGAAAAACTTTTGCCTACCAATCGAAATCAAGATCTATTATTACATAGTGGCATTATATTACCTAATATAATAAATAATACGTAATTTCTTATTTGTTTTGGTACAATTAAAATATAACTTTTTATTGTTTAAATTCTATTTACAGAATTACAGCAGATGGATACAATTTAGATGTTATTCTAAAGAAAAAGAAGAAAAACCTATATAATCGTATGCATGCTGCAGGTAAACCTCACAACACTCCCATCTGATCAACTTGTAAGCTTTAAATAAAAGTGAAAATATGAATTGAAACTATTTACAGTGCACAGAGAAAGTACCGAAGCATCAAAACAGGCGCACCGAGAAAGTATAGCATCTTAACAATTGACTTCAATAACACAGTTGATTTGATTGATTGCAGTGTGCTAAATAAGTATGGGTGGCCCATTTTTGTTGCACGATTATAAAAAAAAAAATAAGTATTTCCTGGGACTGGACCAGAAACTGTTGTGTCTTTGAAATTAATGCTAATAGTAAGTTATATGAAATAAAATTGTAAGAAATCAAACGAGCAAAATGACAAAAAAAAAACACAAATATTTATTTTACATTACGTAAGTTATATAAACAATAATAATAATAATAACAAAACACACTCGCTATCATTATCAAATCCAACATTACACATTTAACATTGACACCATCGTTAAAGAGGCCTATAAGGCGCGCGCAAAGTATTTTTATTTTTAATATAATGAAATTGTTGATTAACCGCTAACGCAATCACTATTCTAAATTTATATACATTAAAACATTTAATGGCATTTTTATAACTCGTATATTTATATACAAAATCGTTTTAATTGTTTAGGCATAGGTATTTTGTTTAAACTTTTGTTTCTTACATTGTAAGAAATACATGTACTTTCAAGACTATCAACTCATTTAAGGAATTTCGTTTACAAAAGAAAAGAAAATGTCTTATTATATTTAATTGAAAAGATTGAACACTGAGTATTATTTGTGATGTTATTTAGTTTTTACAAGCATAAAGTTTTATTATTATGTCAAATTTGCATGCATCTATATCTGAGATTTTTAAGAAAAGTATATTGTGTGAATGAGTGCCTTCAAGAACGTAAACTCACTGTGTCTCTGGCATATAAGGGTTCAAAAAACCTTTGACAGGATTCTATCTATATTTTGCACAAGGATGGGTTTCGTTTTTTGAAACCCCTAATATGCCGAAAAAGGTTGGAAAATGATTGTTTTCACAAAATTAAATCCACAAAAAACCTCGTAAAACAATTTATTTATTGGATTGGATTCATCAACATTGCTTGTAATACTAAATCTGAATTTGCTATTCATTTAACCAAATCTAAAAAAAATATTCTCTATTTTCTTTAAATTAAATAAATACAAAAACAACTAGATTTGTTTGGTTGAGTTAGAAGCAAAATCTATATGAATCTATATGGAAGTGCGTAAAATACAACACAAAAAACAGTTAATAGTTGAATTAAATAAAATGAAAATTTCGTTGAAAATCTTGAGTCAATATATAGTTTATATTTAACAGCAGCGATCCATTCAATTTGTTCTTTAGTTCATTAAATTTAATAAAGATTATTCTACTCATGTTTTCTTTTGTTTTGCAAACCAATTTTCTAAAACAAGTCAACATTCTTGAAGTACAACAAATAAATACCTATCCTTAAACAAGTTATAATTGTTTAATTTTTTTTTATTATATTTGTCTTGTATTAAATATTTTTAAAAGTTTGCATGTTATATTTTATTAATTGAGAATGATTGTATTTGCATTATGTTAAAAATAGGATAATTTCATTTTTGTTAGTACCTAATAATTAACTTCAAACTGTATTTGCCATCGCCCTCTGAACCTTAGATAATTATTTAAATTTGACTTATATAATTCATCACATTTATTCAGCAATGCAAAAACAGAGGTAAACATTAATTATTTTATTTAAATATATTTAGATATCAATGGAGATTATAATATTTCGTTTTTAAAACGAATATAAAATAAATTGTATAGTTATTTAAACAAAACAAAAAAAAGAAATGCAATCCATTTACTGCTGCACTAGAAGAACCGTATTATTACTTGCACTTTATTTGCTTGTGTTGTATTGTTTTAAATATATAAAAAAGAAAAGAAATTGTTTGTTAAGTAGGATACAATTTTTATATTGAGTATTTAAATTTTACATAAACACATTTTTATTTTACAATCATTTAAAGGAGCGTTCAAATAACTTAGCATCAATAATATCAAAACGCTGTTATACAAATTGACAAAAGTTTATTTTTTATTAATTAATTTCATGCTTTATGTTTAAGTTGTCTCTTGCGTGTGGACTTTTTATGCACGGTTATTTTTGTTTTGTTAGTTTTTTTTTGCAATATTGTTAAAAGATTTATAATATGAAATTGTATTATTCTATATTTATATATATTGTAAAATAATGTAATTTCAATTAACAAGCCTCTGAGATTTAAGGGACGTTCTGGTAGTACCCCTGGCTTGATGGTTAGTTGGTCGGTTAATTCTCTTCCTGTGCCACCTAAAGTTTTTGTTCACGAGTACTGCCTCTTGCGAGGAATCGAAAAATCCTCCAGGATTAATTAATGTCATGAAATGTGCTTTCTTAAATTAGCCTTTTGGATTAGACATATAAATTGTAGGTCCCTTCATCCCTATTTGAGAGTTGTAAAGAAACACTACGCCCTGGGTCTCTACGAGATGTTGAGCCATCTAATTAACTTAGGATAAACAATGCAAATTTTATTAAAATATTGTGAGCTTCAAAGGAAAGTGTACAACTATTAACTGCATTTTCGCAACCCGGTTAAAGCAAGTGGGTTCTTTACTTTTAGTAAAATACTGTTGTTATTTTCTAAGATAAATTATTTTCCATGAATTGCCATATAAAACTTAACAGAAATTAATAACGTAAACAAATAAAAAAACAAATATTTCAGTTTTAAAGGGCCTTGCACATGAGAGCGGACAACGAATGAACGAATGGACGAACAAACGTGATTTTAAACATTTAAAAAAGCCAATTTCAAACAAAAACACATTTAAATTATAGGAAACCAATTGACACTAATTTTAGGATAATAAAATTTTCATTTTGTTCTCTAAAACAAGAAAATTTTGTAAAAACAGTTTGGTAGTAACGAATTGCAGTGTGGTTGCTACGAACTGTCAAGCTCTATTCGCGTTCCACACTCAACCTCAAAATGATACCACTCTTGTTTTGATTGTTGACAAGGGTAATTATAATTTGACAATTCGTCGCCGTCTGCGAATAGAAACAAAGCCCATGTGAAAGAAAAGTCAAACTATGCGAACATCCACAGTTCGCAGTTCGTAGCTCATGTGCTAGATGTTTAAAGCATCAAAAAAGTTTACATTATTCACATAAAGTAAAAAACTTAAAACTAGTACTTTGTCTGCTTCCCTTTTGCCTTTAAAACAGGATCAATGCGTCTGGGCATTGACTCTACCAGCTTCCTTGTCAATTTGGTTGGGATTTTTTCCCACTCTTCAACTAGAATTGACTTAAAGTCTCTGTTTGAAATGTCCCTCTTTCGGATCTTCTTATCCAGATACTCCCCCAAATGCTCGAAGGGTTTAAGTCTGAGGATTGCGTAATTTGATCCAGTTGCTTGGGTGTACCATTCCTTGACTATTTTCGATGTGTGCTTAAACTCAATTTCGCAACACTACTTGGCAAATTGTATCCAATTTTCCAATCTTCGAATAACTCTCGATATTCACTTTTTAATATGTCCTTGAGTATTCTCACCGATTCGGCCTTTATTTCTCCGATCGAGGAAAAACACCTTCATTTCATGGGTCTCTTCAACTTTGGAAAAAGGAAAAAAGTCGCACGGAGCCATATCTAGTGAATATGGAGGTTAGGGCTTGACAACGGTATTGTTTTTGGCGAAGAAATTACGAACAAGCAACGACGAGTGAGCAAGTGCGTTATCGTGGTACAAAAGCCATGAATTGTTTTTCTATAAATCTCAGCATTTTTCACGCAAACGTCCATAACTTCAAGGTAATACTACTTATTAACCGTGGTAAGATGTCTTGATGCATTACGCCTTTATAATCGAAGAAAACAATAAGCAAAACCTTCACATTTGATCGAACTTAACGTGCTTTTTTCGCTCTTGGTGACGTTGGATGCTTCCAGGTGGACGATTGTGCTTTGGTTTAGACATCTTAACGTTCAAGCAAACTTGGATCGTCGTTGACGTCATTTAACAGCTCCTGCGCGATGTTCATGCGATTGTTTTTTTGGTCAAACATTGTTTAAACAAGCAAAAATGTCCGAGCTCATAAAAACACGTCGGACCTTAGCAACTACCTCGTATTGTCAATAAAGACGAGGTTCCCAACTCCAGATGACGCCATACATCCCCAGACCATTACTGAACCGCCTCCGTGCTTAATTGTTGAATTAATTTTTTTTTGTGCATATTCTTTTTTTTCGTTCGTTTTCTTGAACCAAAAATCTCAAATTTGCTCTTGTCACTAAAGAAAACATTTCCCCAGAATGAAGAACTTTCTTTTTGATATTTCTTGTTATTTTTTTCTGAAATGTATGGCTTTTGCGAGGATCTCTTCCATGTAGCCCGCTACTAAGGAGGGTCCGTCGAATAGTGCTTTTGATTACGTTGACTCCAGAAGATTGGGTAATGCTTTCGGCAATTTAAACTGCACTAGACGCGGGATTTTTTCGCACCTCCCTGACAATAACACGTTCATCACTTACGGATAGCCTTTTTGGCCGTCCGGAATGGGGTCGATCTTTTATTTTGAAGTAATTAAAAAAAAAAGAATCTAAGCAACAAGCTACTTTGGATGGAAATGCACTCAATAACACTTTTGATCAATTAGTTATGAGCTGTTAAGAAAACAATATAGATTTAACGGTTGTTTTCCTGATAAACGAAAAATTTTACAGTATGAGTGGCAAGTTGTACACTTTTTTGACGCTTTAAAACTGATTGCAACTTTATTATTTTCTATTAAGTTTTATATGGCAATTCATTTAAAATAAACTACTTTCAAAAATAACATAAATATTTTTCTAAAAGATCGAATCCCCTTGATGTTGTAAAAATGCAGTCCAATGCTGTACACTTTCCTTTGACGCTCACAGTTTGTTTATGTTTTTTGAATTATGTTTTTAAATCATAATTCAAAATTTAATACCTAAGCCTAGTACGCAGCTGAAGTGAAACGAATTTTATCTGCGGTCTCCAAGTGCAGAGCAAAATGAAAACGAAAACCACAGCGGAAAAATACATATTTGTGGATAGTTCTGTCAGCTGTCATAAACAATTAAATTCCCAGCCTATCACCTGGGATTCTTCCTGTAATGTCTCACCTTAATCTGAAACGCCAAGATCGGCCTCACTACCCGACTTTCTCTTGTTCCTGTCTGTGACCGTGGTAGCGCATGCTATCACGTAAGGAACGCCACATTGCCCGCAATCTTCAACTGGAATACAAAAAAAAGCTCACATACGGAATTCTATTTATTAACATTTTATTGAGCAGTTAGTACCTGGTTTTTTCATTTCTGCAGTTATTTTACTCCAGAGGCTCGCAACGGCTGAATTGTTTTTGTGAAGTCTATGCTCCAGCTTCCGAATAGCTTCACTGGATTCGACCAACGAGGACAGTTTATTTTTTTCCTCCGAAGAGAAATCAATTTTTGTTTCTTCGGCTTATTTTTTGGAAGTTGAAGTTCACTGCTTCTCTTCATCACTTCTTGCACATCACCAATAACATCCTGAGTTTCCAATTCAGAAATGTAATGTTGAAAAAATCCATAATCCATTAAAATGACACATAACGTCGAAAAGCACAGTGAAATTTTTCGTTTATAATTTCGTCATGTCATTTTTGTAAGGGAAATTTCATTCCGCATCAGCAGCGTACGAGGCTTTAACATAAAAATTCTTAGTAGTTTCTTCATTTTTATAGTTATCCGTTTTAATGGGTCAGAAAATCCTTTCTCAATTGATATCACATCTTGAAAGTGTAACTTCTACACTATAAGCAGTTTCATCATTTCACCAGTTAACCAATTGTGATTTGTGCTCTATTGCCCACCTGTTGGAGCTTTTTGTTCTTGATAACCATTTGCACAATTGGCTAGTTTAAGAATAGAGTAATTAAAAGTTTCAAAAAGTCATTAAAACTTTCATAAAGTATTTTTTTCTATTTAAATAAATTAAATTCCTCTTAAAATTTGAAAAGTAAAATTTTGGCAGTGTTAGCTATGCGAAACACATAATCTAATAATAATAATCTCAGAATTTGATAACACATCCACGAATCAATCAGATGGCAGAAAAGGGTTTTTTGAGAAATTCTGCTCATTAAGTTTTTTTCTTCATAACTTTTGGTCAATGAGAGTGTTGAACTCTAAAAATAGCAACCATGAAAACCATACATAACCTGGGCATACTTTTGTTGGCCCATTTTATTGTGATGGTTTTTGCTAGGAATGTGCCTTGAAGTTGGTTTCATTTTTCATTTTCAATTGTTTTATGCAAATTCTTTCTGTATTATAAAATATTCATCCAATTCACAATCTAAAAAGAACGCTTTTCTCCTCGATAATACAAAATTGTATGAAACTTTTGAATAGATAACTATAAAGAATTCGTTCGTAACTTACAGCCCTATTCTGCTATTCACGTGGATCGCATATTCGATTCACCCGTTCGATTCCCTTTCACACTGCCTTTGCATTCTGTTATCCATCGGGTGAACTACATTATCTCAAACCGATTTGACATTCAAATAAACAAATGTTCATGTAAAAATCTTGGGAATGTTGGATAAATTGTATTGATTCATACAAAAATTACGTTTAATCAATCCACCTAAACAGAATAATTTGTGTTAATTTAAATATGAACAGTATTGGACTTTTTATTCCAATTGTAAGCTGAGGAAAAAGAGAATCCTCAAACTGAGAGCTTCGGAGAAATGTTGAAAAGTGTCTTCCTTCTTCTAAAAATGTTAATATTCTTTTATTTATAAAAGAAATATTCTAAATTTAGCAACAAATTAGTTTTCACTACATTTTGCTTACAAAAATTAACAAACTATACATTAAATGAAAAATCCACTGTATTTTATCTGAATCTGAATTGCATAGAATGAATGCTTTCACGTGAATAAAAGAATACCGCGCAGTATTACCGACGTTACCGACATACACAGATTCACTTCGAGTGAATAGCAGAATAATGTTCGCATTCACAAAGCTAGTGGCTATGTAGTCAAGGTATTCTGATTGGCTAAATCCAACTACTAAAGTAATTGCAATTTCTCCTCCGACGTGGTGTAAAAAATTCGGCTACAAAGTTAGTGGAAAATGATTTTGACGTTTCACAATCATCTGCTCGGTAAACTACATGAATTCAAAATGAAATAAATCGTTCAGTATTTAAATAAAATTGGGTCTTAAATTTGATTTTATTGAATTTAAAAACACAAAAGATAAGTTTAAAGTTATCAAATTAAAAATGTTTCTTATTTTACATATATGTACATATTTGCCAATAATATGACAGTTTCAGATTGACTAGCTTTCTAGTGTAGTTTTGCATTCACAAAGCTAGTTCAATTTTGACACGTAGGCACTAGCTTTGTGAACTGAACAGCAGATTAGGCCTGTTAATAAAAAAAAGAAAAATTAAGATGAAGACTAATCGCCACTGTTTTCTATAAGCCCAACATTTTTGACTGATTTCATCAGTGGACTTCATTGTCAATTTGATTCATTATTTTTGCATTGTTATTATTTTAATTTGTTGATAGTCAAAATCGGATTTATGATACGAATTTCATTTATTTTAAAATTAAAAAAATCATTGATCAAACCAAAATATTATCAGAATTAATGAATAATTCTCATTTTTGTTAATACTCCACAACATCTATGTTGGTTTTATAAGATATAATTTAAAATCTCTATTATACTCAGCTTGAAATTATTATTGAAGCATAAATAGTTATACACACATTTAAACTAAGAATACAATAAAGTTCAAATTTAATAGTTGCCTTATTATATTTTATTTTTGTTGCTTAAGCTTTTGTCAATTTAAATAAAATTAATATTTGCTAAATAGTTAATCATTTCAAGATTATTTAATATAAATATAAGCTTTTATAATTATTGTTTTATTCTAGAGTAGCTATATATAATATTATATATATATTTTAAATTTGTTTATTAGCTACATATGTATACATAACTGTTTATCTTTTAAATTTGTTTGTTTCTTAGACTGATTAGCTCCCCAAAGTATGCATACATAAATACAATCTCTTCCAACTTATTCATATTCACATCACAGATAAATGTAACATTTTAAAATTAACAATAAAGTATTAATAAATCCAATTGGTTTTATATTATTTATGTTTTGCTTTAATTTAATTTATCGGAAATCAGCTTTAAAACTAATGGCAGTCGCAAAGGGATCACATTAAATCTCATTTTGTGTAAAACTGTGGGAATTTTTCTAGTACGGGATTTAGTTCAGATGAATCTTATTACGGAAACAGTCTGTTTCAAAATAGGATCTTCGAAATGTTTTCATCTATGAGAATAAGGTGTGCAAGGTTTTGAAGTAGCTACTTTTAACTATTTGGATAGAATAACTATTCGTCTTTAAACAAAAATAATAAACGCTTATTACTTATTTTAACTTCCGCTTTCATACACAATCTAAGTCTAATCTTTTTCAAAACAAAAGCACCCACCTATTTTAAAGTAAACTGTTCTGAGCTACATATTGAAAATCTTGCACTCGTGGCAAATTTTGTAAAGCCATCAAAATATAGATCACAGAATTCTTTTTGTTTTTAATTTTGTAAGTAAAAAACTAGACTGATCGGAAGATGAAGTCGTTTTCAGCTTCTCTACTTTCGCGCAATAAAATTATTTCATTTTTCAGTAATTCACTTTCATAAATCTTCCATTTGCTATGATTTAAAAACATGCTGTTGTTTTTCTGTTTAACATCTAAAGAAATGATTATTGTTTTAAGTATTTAATTTGTTTGCATTGATAAGCTTTTGCGTATTTAAGTTTTTGGTTGGCTTTTTATTTATTATAGCCCTCATTGTATTTGAGCGCTCCGTATTGTTTTAGTTTCTCGGTTGTAACATTATAAATGAGCAGTAGTATTATGTAAAAGAAATGTTTTAAGTTTTTCTTTTTGTTTAATGTATAAAGAGCAACAAGTGAAGAAAAAAAATCAAGTACTTGTAAACCTATATATTATATACATCATTATGTTTAATTATTATTATAGATGATATTATTATAGACAATTCACAAGAACAAAATAACAAAAATTGAAATACAAAAATCATGAAACTGAAAATGTTTGTCTTTGCATAAAATAGCAATAACAACACTTACAATAAAATAACAGCAACAAATAAAAGATTAACATGTAATTCCTACTTTACAATACGATTATTATAATATAACAATGTAAATTATATATATATATATATTATATAGCAACAAAAATGAATAAACGCAAAATAAACAAGTGTCAAAAAAAATTATAAAATATATTTATTCATGTCAATAGAAATAATAAATCAATAAATCAAGTGGTGTTTTTATGAACCCTAAACAAGTTGATTTTATTAGTATGATTTGTTTTTTCATTCTCGAGGAATAAACTAATGAATTGAATATTGAAAAATTCTTGAGTGGACAGGGTGTTTTAAGAGACTTCTGCGTCCTTTATGTTTGTTCTTTAGGAAATGTCCAGTAGGGTGTCCCGTCGATATATGAGAACATTTTTTTTTGAGCTACACTATCAAAAGGGGTATCAAAATTTTGCGTAATTTTAAAAAATATGCAAGAGCACCTACATAATTTGGAAGCCGTTTTTAAACGTTTATCAGATAATGGTTTGCGAGTTAACCTACAAAAATGTGATTTTATGAAAACTGAAGTGGAGAACTTGGGTCACATTGTCAGCGACAAAGGTGTGCGTCCAGCTGAAAGCAAGGTAGAAGCCAGTAAAAAAATTTCCTCGTCCAAAAAATCTTAAAGAGCTGCAGTCATTCATGGGTAAGATAAACTATTATAACAGTTTTATTAAAAATTTCACCCAAATAGCAGCTGCCCCACTGAATGAACTTAGACAACTTGCGTAATTTTACACAGATAAAGAAAAGAAAACATCAAAAAAACTGAAAGAACATGTTATCTTAAGGGTATTACCGGGCTTTGAAGATTTTTAAATTTCGTGTTTTTGCATACTTTAACCGTTTGAATAAAACTAAAGGGTGTCCCAAAATTAACGCAAGATTTGAATTTGCCGCCATTTGTGCAGAGAAGTGTTGACAACCCTGAAAAAAAAGCAATTTGACAGCTAACAGTATAGGATTATTAACTGTGAAGAGATTAATTGAAAAATTCATGGAAACTGGATCCGTTGGAGACGCCAAACACACTGGTCGTCCAAAAACAAGCCGTTCAAATGTGAATGTCGAAGCAGTGCGTGAGAGTGTTGCTGACAATCCAGGAACCTCAATTCGACGTCGTGGACAAGAATTGCAAATTTCAAGAACCTATCTACAGCGTTTACTCACCAAAGATCTGTGTCTTCATGCTTACAAAATTCAATTAACACAACAATTGAAGCCTAATGACCATGGACAGAGAAGAGAGTTCGTTGAATGGATTATTGAACATCAACAAATGGACCCTGATTTTTCGAGCAAAATCATCCTAAGCGATGAAGCACATTTTCATCTTGATGGCTTTGTCAATCGCCAAAATTGCCACATGTGATTGTCGAAAAACAAATGCATCCACAACGCGTGACTGTATGGTGCGGATTTTGGGCTGGAGGAATAATTGGGCCATATTTTTTTGAAAATGATGCTGGTCAAGCAGTGACTGTTACTGGTGTTCGATATCGCGACATGATTACACAGTTCTTTCTGCCAAAATTGGATGATATTGATGTGTCCAATATGTGGTTTCAACAAGACGGTGCCACATGTCATACAGCCCGTGAAACAATTCAATTACTGCATGAGACATTTTTAGGTCGTGTACTCTCTCGTTTCGGTGATCAAAATTGGTCTCCTAGATCGCGTGATTTAACACCATTAGACTTCTTTTTATAGGGTTATTTGAAATCACAAGTCTATGTCAACAAGCCCACAACCAAACGTGCATTAAAGGAGGAGATTCAACGCTGCATCAACGAAATTCAGCCACATTTATGCAGAATGGTCATGGAAAATTTCAACAAAAGAGTGCACATGTGCATGCAAAGCCATGGAGGCCATTTGTCCGATGTGTTATTCCATACATGACCCTATCCTATGTACTTTATGAGACAAAAAAAATAAAACTATCAAAAGACTAAAAACGGCGTTTTATATTTAATTCAAATCTTGCGTTAATTTTGGGACACCCTTTATAAAAAAACATAAGTTTTAAACGTATTTTATTATTACTTACTTACTTAAGGTGGCGCTACAGTCCTGTGTGAACTAGGGCCTCACCCAACAAACTTCTCCATCTAGCTCGGTCCCTATCTAGATGTCTCCAGTTTCGCGCTCCAAGTTTGGTGAGGTCACCTTCCACTTGTGCGCGCCACCTGATCCGCGGTCTTCCTCTACTGCGCTGTCCTGTGGGTGCGGATTCGAAAGGCTTTCCCGGCCGGAGCATTGGTTTCCATGTGCTCTACGTGACCCAGCCATCTTAGTCGTTGGACTTTTACCCTTCTGGCTAAATCTACGTCATTGTACAGCCCGTACAGGTCGTCGTTCCATCTTCTTCTCCACTCCCCTTTGATGCATACGGAACCGTAGATCACACGAAGAACTTTTCTCTCGAAGCGACTCAAGGTGCTTTCATCCGCTTTTGTCATGGTCCATGCTTCTGCACCGTATAGCCGGACGGGGATGATAAGGGTCTTATATAGCAACACTTTGGTCCCTCGAGAGAGGACTTTACCACTCAATTAGTTTCTTAGTCCAAAGAAACAGCGGTTAGCAAGAGTTATTCTGCGTTTGATCTCAGCGGCGGTGTTGTTTTCTGCATTTACAGCGGAGCCTAGGTAGACGAAGTCCTTGACTACCTCAAAGTTACGTCTGTCGATTGTGGCGTTTTGACCAAGACGTCGGTGTTGTATGTCCTTTCTTGACGACAGCGTGTACTTTGTTTTGCCCTCATTAACCGTTAAACCCATTTTTGCCGCCTCTGCCCCAATACTCACAAAAGCCCAATTGAAATCACGCTGAGTTCTTCCGATTATGTCAATGTCATCAGCATATGCCAGTAATTGGACAGACTTTTGAAAGATAGTGCCTCTAGAGTTGACGTGTGAGCTCTGCACTATTCTTTCAAGCACGATGTTAAAAAAATCACATGACAACGCATCACCTTGTCTAAAACCTTTTTTGACATCGAAAAGTTCTGTTAAGTTGTTTCCAACCTTTATGGAGCAGCGTGAATTCTCCATGGTCATCCTGCACAAACGGACGAGTTTGACAGGGATGCCAAAACTAGACATGGCTCTATACAGCTCGTCCCTGTAGATGCTGTCATATGCGGCCTTGAAATCGATGAAAAGATGGTGGGTGTCGATTTGGTGCTCTTGAGTTTTTTCCAGGATCTGCATTAATGTGAATATTTGATCAACTGTGGACTTTCCTGGTCTAAAACCACACTGATATATTATCAGGTTGTTGACGATGGGCTTTAGACGTTCACATATTATGGCAGAGAAGATTTTATGGGCGATGTTAAGTAGACTTATTCCTCTACAGTTGTTGCAGTTTAGAGGGTCTCCTTTTTTCAGGATCGGGCAAACAATACTGAGGTTCCATTCATCGGGCATGTTTTCTTCCGACCATATCTTACAGATAAGTTGGTGCATGCTCCTAACCAACTTATCTCCAGCTGCTTTAAAGAGCTCGGCATTCAAGCCATCTGCTCCAGCGGCTTTATTAGACTTCAACTTAGATATGGCAATCTTTACTTCGTCTAAGTCGGCAGGACGGGATTGTTGGCTTTCGTCGTCTATATTGAATGGATCATCCTGCCTGACATCGGAATTCAGTTCTTCGTGGCCGTTATACAGTCTGCAGAAGTGGTCCTTCCATATCCTCAGCATTGACTGCGGTTCCACTATGATGTTTCCACTTTCGTCTTTGCAGCCTTCGGTTCTAGGTTTATGTACCTGTGAATGTCGTTTCACCTGTTCATAAAACTTTCGAACCTCATTCCTGCTTTTATACCTCTCAACATCTTCGACCGCACGCTTCTAATGCCCTCTCTTTTTCCTTCCGATATTTTATTATTAATATTGTTCAAACAAATCACATAAAAACAAAATAATCAAGAAATAATTTTTAATTAATGACATAACCTTAGAATTTAAACTTATTTTTGTGTCCAAAATGTGGTATTTCTGCACGAGATTTCAACTTGTTCTTAATAAAGCCATCTCTAGAAGTAGGGTCAGTTACACTCTGTGATACCTCTGTTACCAGTTTAACACATCTTAAACCGTATCGATCACATATGCCTTGGCAACTGTTGGCAACATCTATTGCGATAAGCTCTTGAAGTCGATGGTGCCTCTGTCAAAGGGTTTTTTTTGGGTATACCTCTGTTACCGAATGTGTTTCTTGGGAAGATTCACGCACTAACTCTTCATTGCAGTTTCCTGAGACAGTATCCGTTTCCTGCGTAGACCATTTTTTTGCTTCCCTCTTTGACTCTTCAATTTGCCTCCGCTGTCGTTTCTTCAAGATATTTGTTTCTTTCTTGTCAACCCCACTTATAACCATTTTCCTTTCATTTCTTTGATCCAACAAAAAACTTCTCTCATGGATAAGAACTTTCTTTGGTTTTAAATACGAACAAGTTTTAAATTAAGTGCATTTACAAGCGCAACGTCGAAAAGCTTCTCAGATGACTTTAAAAAAAACTTCAGCTTGTTTTCGAAACTAGCATTTTGTTTGCTTTTGGGGTATCGCTTCACAATATTGTACCTTCCGAAACAGGATTTAAGTAATTGAATAACTCTTTCCTTAGTTACATTTGGAATCGAAGCTTTAGCCTAAATATTGTCGATTTCTTCAAAATAACCGCATACATTTCTAAATGGGAAGGTCCCACGATGCCTTGAACTCATTATTTAAAAAAAAAATCACAAAAATTGCTTTTAAAACTGTTACAACGCACTTTACACAACCCGTTGAGGATCTCGAATGAATGCTAAGGACTTCAAAGTGTGGCTTTTGTATAAGATCAGGCCTACAAATTATGGAGTTCAACAACCCATTTAGTCATAAGCAAATGGTGAATGAAAAACCTCTACGTTTCCTCAATAAACCACATATGTGGTCTTTACCATATTTGTCCACAAAACTCCCACTTTTCAAATCCTTGCGCTTTAAATCCGATTAATCCGACAAAATCGGTAGGTAAAGAAACTTTAATTTAAATTGTGTCAGATTGATAGAGCAGTGGTTTTAAGTTTCAGGAAAATGATGATAATAGCAATAGGTATGCGCCAAAAATTTAAAAAAAAAATCAATTTTCGTCACCTATTGGGGGTATTTTTAGCTTAAAACCTTATAAATTTGAAACCGCTGGAAACGTATTGTTGCATGCTAATCAAAACGTCAAATATGTTCTAAACCTAATAAGACCTAAAAGTTATAATGCGAATATCTCGCTTAATATGCGTCCTATGGTCAAAAGTCCACTCCCAAAAGGTCCATTTTTTAACTTCAATATTTCTCGATATAGAACACCTAGATGGCTGAAATTTCAGGATTGTAATCTAGGAATCATTCCCTTTCCAATGGTGTGCCTATCTTTGTATAAGACCAGTTTTACAACAAGTTATGGAAAAAATCCAAGTTCAAATTTTAAATGCGAACATCTCGCTTAATATGCGTCCTAGAGGGTCAAAAGTCCACTCCCAGATTTCCATTTTTGAACTTTAATATTTCTCCACCTAGATTGCTGAAATTTCCGGATTGTGATCTAGGAATCATTCCCTTTCCAATGGTATACAAATAATATTTTATAATAAATAGTAGCTCAGGAACCGAAATCAAGGATGGGAAAAAAGCATACAAATATCAATTTGTCAAAATTTTGAGGGTCGGTACAACCCCCTAGACAAATTTTAATATTTTGTTTATATATTTTTGTAATCTAAGTCCAATTACGTAAGTTTTGAGAGGTCTTTTGTTCGGAAAATCCAAACAAAAATTTGTAGGGACACCCTAATGACTACTTGATTGGAGTTTCCAATGACGCCGATATTTTCCTCCTGCTACATTAGTGTCATTGTTAAACAAAAAGAAAAAACATATCTGTGTATATGTATATGTACAGTGATTAATATTCGGTTTTTATTCTTAAACATACTTTTGGTGTTTTTTCATAGTAAAAGTTGAATTTAGGTTTATTATTTGGTTATTTTATAAATAAGTATATTACTTCCTAAATATTTCATTAAAAAAATGGTGCAATCACTTAATTCCATTAAGATATACGATAAACAACGCAAAAAGGACACATGTAAGCGCTTCATTAATATTCGTTTTTTTGGGTTCTTTGCTGAGTTTGACATTTGCTCCGATTAACAGTTTGTTTATTCAAGAGTGCCGTTAAAATAAAGTTTTGACTAGACGTCTGCATTATTTAAAAAGTTAGGTTTTATTTAAAAAGTTAATCATGAGGCGCAAAGGAAAAATGCAAGCCTTGAAAAAAGAAACCTTGTTTTTTTTCACCATAATAAAGCTGAAACATACAAAAAATTGCTGATATTTTAGAAATAAAGCCAAACACTGTTGGTGATATTGTTCGGAGGTATAAAAGAGAAGGAAGGATCGAACCAAAGAAGCAGATGGGTCAACAAAAAAGTTAATAACGAAAGAAGAACGGCTTATAGTAAGAAAAATTAAAGCAAATCCTCGTTTAAGTGCACCAAGCCAAATGAAGATCTTAAAAGCAGGAATACAAAGCAATTAGTGAATGTATTTGTATGTTTATTTTTAAATAAAAACGATTATAGGTATTTTCTTAAAAATTTTTACAATTAATTAAAACTTTTAAGTTACAAACAATTTTTTATTTTTTAAAAATAAATAAAATAAAATTAGCTACGCGTTTAGAACTCATGTTCCATCACCGGGCTACTGTTTACTAAACTTTTTTTGTTTTTCTATTGTTCATTTGTCTGTTGTGTTGTTGTTGTCAGGTTGCTATTGTTTTGAGTGTGGGAGCTTTTTGGAAAGCTTTCTTTTCTTCTTATTACTTTTTGTTGTGAATTTTAAAGCTGTGTCAACAGTGAATCATGGAGGCGGGCTCAACATGGTTTGGAGGTGCAATTCGACAAGAGGGCATGGCAAATTCAGTATTCATCGACGGTATATTGAATAAGGAATACTATTTGACGATCCTAAAAGAAAATTTAAGGCAAAGTGCTGAGAAAATGGGCATTTTAAGGAATTTCAAATTTTACCAGAACAACGACTCTAAGCACAAGGCGCATGTTGTAAGGGAATGGCTTCTGTTTAACTGTCCAAAAGTTATCCAAACACCTCCACAATTTCCAGACCTGAACCCAATCGAGAATTTGGGGAATGAATTGGACCGTCGAGTTCGCGAAAACCCTGTTTCTTCAATAAGTGCACTAAAGCAACGGCTTCAAGAAGAATGGAGCAAAATAGGAATTGAATACCTACCTTCAAACAACTAAAAATTTGCCCAAGTGACTGGATGGAGTTTTATCTAATCAAGGGTATCCAATAAAATTTTAAAATCAATGATAAAGATTAATTAAAAAATTAATATAAGTATGTAAAAAAAAACGATTATTAATGAAGTGTTATTTTTTGAGTTGTCGTATTCGTTATTTATTTCATTTTGTTAGTTTGCTATTTTAATTAAAAAATGTTTATATAATTAAATTATTAAATACAAAATATTTTAAAGACAAACTGGTTTTTAACTTTTTTTAAAGTTTAAAGTAAAATATAAAGTGTTTTTATGGAAAGAATAAAAAAAACGAATATTTATGGCACTCACTGTATGTATAATATAAAATCAAAATAAATGTTAACTTCGATGTATTTTCAGAGGCTTTCGCAGATTATTCTGTCCCGGTAAGTTTTAGCCACTTTGCAGTACATAAAGAGTTTTTCCTGTTCCATAAGGTAATTAGATCCGAGGAAGGCTCTCCTACTTTCTACTAGCACAGGAGTACATAAATAGTTTTTCCTGTTCCGTAAGGTAATTAGATCCAAGGAAGGCTCTCCTACTTTCAACTAGCACAGGAGCCTTCAAATTCGACTCGCGTCGTATTTCCTTATTAACGAATTCGCGGCGAAGCGAAAATATTTCTTCCTGTATTCCAGTGATTTCACACTTTTGGTTTGACTTTTTCTTCTTATTTTTTTGTGATTTAACACTTTTGATTTGACAGCTTTCCACACATTTTTTGTATTGAATTTGTGAAATTTGCGGTGATTTAATCAATTATTCTGGGAGGAATCCCAAGAATCCTCAATTTAAAAATTGAAAGTAAAGCTAACTATCATTTTTATATAATTACAATCAAGAAAAAATCCACGCAATTGAACACTTTCGCCCATGTATCCGTCAAAAAAAAGCTGTTGGATTTCAACTCGCCAACAAACATTATGACATTTCAAATTCGCCTTCGAATTTGTAAATTGGTAGAATTCAAGACAAAGAAGGCGAAAGTGAGAGCAATAATTGAAAAATGGCAAACTAGCTATCAAAACGATTCGACGCATTTTGCTTGCTTAACCTAATATGGAAAAATGCATTTTCCAATAAAAGAATTAATTTATCTGCAAAATATAAGATGAAGATAAAGTATTTAAATGAACTCTTTGCTATGCTTCTCCAGTTTGGGGGTCATAAGAGTACGAGGAAATTGAGAAATTCAATAGGAATTTCATAAAAAAGCCAAAATACGGCTTGTTACGCTATATACTTGGAAAGCGGACTACCAAAACTCTTGACAAATACATTCAAGTCACAGGCTGAGTTCATAATACAGGTATGCTGTCATTATGAGTAATCAAGGCTTTCAAAAAACTACTTTTCTATGCGTGAATAAGGACTGGTGGTATGAAAGATGGCAATCTATTGGCAACGCTTGTGGGGAAACCTTACATATTGATGTCAACAACCAATCTTCGAAAGAAGATTGCTTTCATATCATAAGTATATGCCCAATATTCAAAGCGCAAAGGGAAATTTCCTTTGGAAAACAATCATTAACTATGCAGGAAACTATCCAACTTCTAAACGAGTGAGACTGGAAAACCCTAAGCAATTTCTTTAACACAGTTTACAAGTATAGTATCATTATTAATATCAGAATGCGTTTGATACTTTAGTTCTTTTTTTTGTTTATTATTGAAAATTTAATTAAATTTTAAAATAGACATTTATTGTTGAAGACAAATATGAATGCTTTTTAAAATTATTTATACCAATTACAAAGCTGAAATAATCACTAGATGGCGACTAAGCCACTCTTAAATTCACTCTAATTCATCCAATTTTTTGTATTCTATTGTATTGTAATTGTAAAGTTAGTACTTAACATTTCCGGTAAGATCGAATCGCCCTCTTTTATAATAACCTCCAACCTGGTAAGACGTACTTCTCTTCAAATAAAATATAATACATATTTTGTGAACCGAACTGACTTGGTGTTTTTAATTGTTTTCGGAACCACATCTTTAACTATTAATCTTGTTGGAATCTACCCCAAACATTTATAAACTTGCCAACCAGGCTGACGGCTTAGCCATAGCTCTTAAATTCATAATTTGTATTCTATTTTTATATTGAAATGTAAATAAATGAATAACTTACTTAACTTACATTGACGGGTCGATCCTTTATATGCGAAATACAGTTGAGATGCAGGAGCTCCCCTCGAAGTCTCAGCATCATAGAAATCACCTCCACACTGTTTTCTAAAATAGTTATTTGGACCTTGGGTCATGACAGAGATGTTTGTAAATTAATCTGAGTTGAATTTGACGCTTCTTCTATACAGCGACTACGGAGTTTTTCATCAAACCTTGCAATTAATTTATACAGTTAAACTCGGCGCTCATCAACGTTACGGAAATCCAGATCCAGTGACATTTCACTCAAGAAAGCCAGCTCGTGCCATTCTGCGTACCAACTGCTTGTTTGATTGATTGCATAGAGGGCTGCTATCTTTGATAATTTTTCATTGTGAATTCGCAGAACATTGATGATGTAGTCTATATTTAGTTTTAAGGTTTGAAGTTATTGTGGTATTGAAAATGTTGACATTTCTTTGATAAATTAAAAACGTTGGCGTTAATGATTTATTTGATAAATGAGTTGTACGAAAGCGATATATAACATTAGAAGTACTTTTTTTCTCGCCACAGGTGATTACTTTAAATACGATGAGATCCAATTTAAGAAGTTGATGTTAAAACCTTGATTGTTAAGTTTTAAAATTAATAGAAATTGTGACACAACTTGTCAAAGGCTTTAAAAAATAAAGTAAATACACAATCGGCTTGTCTTCGTTTTTTCAAAAACATCTAAACAAAAGGACCTGAACTTAAATAAATTGTTAACTGTCTCTTCTTCATGAAACCATGCTCAAACAGTTTTGGTATCACAGATAACACTGGAAAACAGCATGTTTGTTGCATGAGATTTCTTAAATGAATCTGAATAATTTTTCAAAAATATATGCTGTTTTTATGTGGCAGCTCTAGTTTTGGAGTAATGAAGGGATAGGATTTTTCATTGAAAATGCACATATTTTAAGTTTAAAAAATTTATTAAACATATTTATACTGAATAAAATTTTCGTTTTTTGGATTTTCTGGAGTGAGATGTATTATGAGAACTATTTTGAATGCTCCAACAATAATCAGCCATCATATGTTCATTCCAGTACCCCTGATACCTTTCCTCCATAGTGCGAATATCCTGGTGAAAGTGCTCTCCCTGTTCCTCGCTTAGGACACCGAGATTTTCAGGAAAATAGTCTAGATGGCTGTGAAAGTAGTGAAGCTTGATGCTCATGTTGCATCCAAGCCGCTGAAAGTGTATCAGCAACTGCTCGACGTGTTGAATGTAGCCGTCAGACTTCCTACTGCCCAAAAAATTCCTCACTACCCAAACAAACTCTTCCCATGATGAAATTTGTATCATCTATCAACTTCCTGATTTGTGGGACACCGAAAATACCACTCTTGATTTTCTCACTACTCAATTTTGGAAACACTTTTACAATGTAGTTGAAACATACGCCATCTTTGTTTAGAGCTTTTACGAACTGTTTTATCAACCCCAGTTTTACATGCAAAGGAGGCAATATAATTCAGTCTCTGGATACCAGTGGAGCATTAATTACATTTTGCTTACCGGGAATCAAACCCTCCCTGGAAGGCCATTCTCTTTTTGTCCAATGCTCAGCTTTAGCTCGGCTGTCCCATAGGCATAGGAAACAGGGGTATTTTGTATAGCCACTTTGTTGGCCCAGGAGAAAATTTACCATTTTTAAATCAACACATAAAACCAGTTATGTTCCTTAATTTTGTCGAGAACTAAAGATATTGTAAGATATTCTTCTTTAACCTTTGTAGAATGAGCAATAGGTAAGGAACCAAGTTTGTTGCCATTATGTAAAAGTACACATTTCAAACTTCGTTTTGACGAATCAATGAACAACCGCCACTGCTCTGGATGATATTCTTTTAATCCCATTGCATTCATTAGACCCGGAATATCAGTACAAAACACAAAATTATCTTTTTTAGTAAAGAAAGGAAGTAAATCTTTTTTCCTGTTACGGTAGTACGATATCTTTGTTTCTCTGGTCAACAAATTTCTTTCTTTCAATCGGGAAGCTAAAATTTCTGATGCCGTTTTAGACAGTCCAAGGTCCCTGATCAAGTCATTTAGATCATCTTGATTTAGTGGTCGGGGACTAATGCAGCAATCAAAATCACTGTTGCCGTCGTTTTCGCTTTGTCCGCTGCACTGGTCTGAATTTTCCGAAGATGTACATGGTTGCTGTGGTGTTGATGTATCACCAATACTCAAAACTGGTCTTATGGCAGATTTTAAGTTGGGATATATCCACTTAGAGCAATTTGTATGGTTTATTCCTATGATTTTCGTTACACAGAAATAACAGTCGTCATGATGGTTGGATGGTTCACGCCAAATCATAGGAGCTTTGTACTTAAATGGGTCTTTTTTTGTTTGCCCACAGCCGCAAAGATTTAACACAACTTTTACATACCTGGTATCCAAGGTTTAGCATTTGATGGCAACGGAAACCCAAAGTAGTCGAAGTATGCTTTTTTCACAAAGTCCGACACATTTAAACGAAATTTTTGGAGCATATATCCTCCGCAAATGACACAAAAACAATCAGGGTTATTTAAACACGTCCTTCTTGAGGAAGACATAATGAAATTTCTAAAGGAACTACTTAAGTTACACCGCTATTAATAGAAACTATCGACTACTTAAGGGTACCCGTATCTCACTAACAAGAGCTGCTACAAAAAATCTGAGAGTAGATTTGAAATCAGAGAACCCAAATTAGTAAACAACGGTAAAAAAATGTCATGCAACACAAAAAACGGTTTATTTTGTTTTTCTGTGTAATTTAGCTATAGTTCTGTTGTCGATTAATTCATTTTTGGACCTTTCTTGTGCACAAGTATAATGAATCAACAAACTTCAAATCAAAACAATAGTGTAAAAAACTTACCAATAAAATATATATGTTTTAATTTCAAAAAACAACAATAAATTTAACTATTTTAACGTTTAATAAAAGGACTTGTTAATGATGAATATTTCATGTGATACATCAAATATAAATACTTAAACAATAAATGCATTTATGATTTTGTTTTAGTAACAGTTGTAGTCTCACGTTCCAAAGCCCTTTGTTTGGCTTTCTCATATAATGGAGTTAATTGACCTTGTTCACCAAGCATTTTTAAAAGTTCAACAATAAACGGCAAATAATTATGCTTGCGTCGGATATTTTCGATCTTAAAAAAAAAAAACAATGTTAATCCAGTTGAAAAGAAAACAAAAAAAATCTTGACTTACCCTATAACGCTTACGCTTAACAATTTCATCTTCAATCATTGATCGAATTCGGGCTACTTCAACTTGTTTGTCATCAGTTTCCATTGCATTTTCATCGGCAGTAAGTAATTTGTCAATTTGTTTCTGATAGATCATTTGTCGGTCCGAAACAATTGCCATCAGATTGAAATGAATTTCACCCTCGCTATATTTTTGCATTCTCTTCTCAATGATAGGACGAACAACGTCAATCCAGTTTTGTGACGTTTCAATTGCTCCCAAATCGATAGGACCTTCTTTCAAGCCATCCAACTCATACAGACGACCATCAATTGGTATGTAACCAATGAAATGAAATACATCTTCATCTTTGTTTTGGTTCTTAGAATCTAATTCGAATAGGGTTTGCCTTGCAAAAGAATTATGAACTGTTCGAATTTGGGAGGCGTTGCTTAGCGTAAGACCTTTGTTATATGGATCAAAGCACTGACAAAATTCCTGAAAATAAACAATTAAAAAACATTTTTTTTTTTACAATTTTGAATTAAAATAAAATATGAACATAGCAAGATTGCCGTCTGCCAGAAAATAACATTTGCTTTAATAAAATAATTAAGTAAATAGTTGGTAGGTTTTCATTAGATTTCATAGATAATTTGTTGTTTTACATTCGCTCAAACAGAAAAAATATATGATCTTTTGATAACTATCGATTTTTGCGTTTTAGTTTACGTTTTTATAAATAAATATTATAAATTGTTTTAGAAATTTGTTGGTTAATATTTTTAATAAAATAGAATTAGAAGAATAAAATTAAAAGGTTGAAAAGCTTCTTCGATAATTTAAGGCATGGTCACAGAACATGACAAGATTTGTCGTCCCAACTGATCCGTTCATCATTACACCCAAAATTACGTTCTCTAGAGAGCACACTATGTTGAAAATAGAGCCTTCGAATTTCTTGTAGTATCGGACGAATAGCTATGAAATGGTAAATATCGTCACGGTCATTTCTGTTACAACAATTGGAAAGATTGACCGATGCGGAATATAATTCATTTCAACCCATTTCAAGATGAGCCCATTCCTTAAACGGAAATGCTTCTGTTCGCAAAAGAACCTTTATGATAGATTTTTGAAGATTCGAACTTGGTTTACTCATCACTCTTGTTAGAAAATCTGCATGCAATTTCAAATTTTTAACATAAATCGGCGCAATTCCAGACTCAACATGTATTGCATAGGTTGAAAAAAGGCGTTGTATCAAACCAAATTCTTATTAAAAGGTGTGACCAAAAACTTGAACACCGTAAGACACGCAAGTGTTAATGGTTGCTTTAAAAACTCGGTATTTAGATCCTAAGTGCATGTTTTTGTTTGAGAAGAACGTTGGCCACATTATGTTGAGAGCTACTTTAGCTTCTGTACTCTTACGCTGAACATGTTTATTGAAGCTACCTTTAGCAGACATCAACACTCTCATATATTTGAATTCCTGTACTATTTCAATAGGTTGGTTGTTAAGGGACCACCTTTCTTCTCTCAACCTTCTACAACTCCATGCCTCAAATACCAATATCTTTGTTTTCTCTGAGTTTATTTTGAGGTCCCAGATATCGCGGTACGTTTGGACTTTATTGATTTGTAGCTGGAGAGAAGATAGGTTATCCGGTAGCATAACCAAGTCATCCGCGTTAAGAAGTACTTTCATACGAATACCAGAAAAACAACTCCACAGGGTAAATTATCTGAAATATCATCAATGTAAAGGGCAAACAGGATTGGGCTGAGGATACATCCTTGAGGAACACTTGCAGTGGTTTGAAACCAATTTGAAATCTCGGCCCCATCCCAAACTGTAGCATAAGTTTTACATACAAATTTTTCGTAGATATTTTCTAGATATACCAAGTGAGCCCATTTTGAAAATAAGAGCTTCTCGATTGACGGTATCAAATGCAGTTTTTAAGTCGATATAGCAAGCATACATCTTTTTCTTTTGGATACATTTGTTAGCGATACTCGATAAAGCAAAAATATGGTCAACTGTTGAAAAGCCCTCACGAAAACCAGCTTGAAACATACTTAAGTGATTGTTTGATTCTACCAAACTGACAAGTCTTTTGTATAGAATTCTATCAAATACTTTTCTAATGGAATTAAATATTAAAATACCTCTGTTATTGTCAAGTAAGCTAGCATCACCTTTCTTAAATATTGGAAATATAACAGCTTAATTAAAATACGAGGGAATGCAAGCGGAATCGTTAAGTTGTTATAAAAAGAAAGAAGATATTGCTTGTATTCTAAAGATCAGTTTTTAAGAAATTTAACGGGAATGCCATTGTTTTTATTGTTTTTCATATTAAAAAGAGCAAGTTCCTGTTCATCAAGGACTATTACAGAATCAAGCAAATCATCAGCTGTGTTTTGGCAATAATAATGAAACGAGTGCAAGTCATCTTGACATATAATTTTTGGTCTAAAAACAAAAATTCGATTTTTCTCAAAAACAAACCGAAATTTTGTCTAAAATTTTATTTTTTAACTTGGATTCTTTTAATAAGAAAACCGTATTTTTGTATTGCTTAGAAAAGGTACCGCTCATAGAACCGTTATTTTGTTTTTTTAATTTTCTCAGCAACTTATGAACTGATTTCAATATTTTTTTTTGAATAAATTCGTATATCGCTTTAACAATATGTGATTATCAAAAGTACAATTTTTATTGTTTGGATTTTTAAAAAAATATTGAATTTTTTTTTAAATCTATATCTCAAAAACGGGCCAACATTTTTTTTAAGAAATTCAAATGTAGAGCGTATACAGAGGTAGTCAAAAGTATTTACACAACAAGCTTTTTTGTGCATATTCAATTGAAAGAGCTTTTTCTTGTTGTTGTTGTTGTAGTCTAACAAAATGCTATGTTCTTTAAAGCCTTGTGTATGCCTGAGCGACCGAAGTCTATTTGGTAAGGATAACGGTACATTGGACAGAAAACAAAGCAAACGAACTGATGATTAGCGATAGTCAAAAGTATTTACACACATTTTCATTGCGTCAAAAGTATTTACACAATGCAAATTAGCATTTATTTTTGCATTTAGTTTGAGTCAGAGCAGTCTTTAAGTTCTATTGCTTTCATAACAAACTAAATTCTAAAGATTTTCAAAAAAAAAAAATTGAAAAATCAAGGGTTTTTTGATTTATAAAATGGCATTTAAATTTTTGAAGAGAAACATATTTTTCAGGTAAAATTTTGAATAGTTTTTTTTTTAAGTTATTTTAACTGGGGAGTCATTCCGTAATTTCCGAAACGATAATCGTCAAAACGATTATCATTAACGATATCGTCAATAATTTGCTTTACGTAACTTTATCACTATCGTCTCTTTCAATCGTTTTCAGTATAAGTTCGTTGAGTATATTATACTATGACTGAAATGTCAAAATGAACTCAACGAAAGATAATGCTTGTTCAATAACTTGAAAATGTTATTAAACTTGGTTTTTCTCTATGGGAAATTTTGAAAATATGCAAAAAATTCATTTCGTAAACATGCCAACTATCTTGTGATGTTTATTGTTTGTCACTTTTTGTGTTTTCATTTGTTGCCGCAGAAGATAAAACTATAATATCAAAATGTTTGTTCAATGTCCTATGTTTTTGTAAATTAGGTGCAGTAATAAACCCAATTTTGTCCAAGGGAAGGAAGTGAAGACTCCATTTTATCCACAGGGAACATAACTTGGCTTCAAAAATATTTGTTGTTTCCAAAACTAATTTGGATTAGTGCTTTGTGCAAGAGCGATACCAAAATCGTTGCCGGTCGAATATACCAATGTTCATCATTCATGTTAATATTGAACAACCGCCTGGCAAATTAAGTGTTTATAATTAAAAAAGTCCTTTTTTGCAATTCCATAACTACAATTGTAATATTTAAAAACAATTTAGAGAGATTACTAATGTTTTGTATATACAAAAATGCTCACATATGAGTTAGAATAGATAGAAAGTCCCATTCATTAATTTTCTTCGTAACCGAATTCATTGTATTCTTTTGAGTTTCTATTTCCATTTTGTAACAAAGTTAAACTACACCCAAGACTTTTTTACTTCAATTTGCTTAGTTATCAATAGAAATTAATAGCAGACGATACCTACTTAGCTATCGTGCAAACGCTATCGTTTTGACGATATCATTTTGACGATTATCGTCTTACGTGAAGTGATACTATCGTCGAAACGCTATCGTCTAACGATTATCGTTTTACGGAATGACCCCCCTGTATTAAATGTAACCTCCTCTCATCTCACCAGATCAAATGCTATGCATGAGCCCGAAAGAGAGCATAATTAAATTTGAATAACATTTCTATCTTTTATCGAAATGAATGCATTTGGTACATATTTATGTATTTTCATAACTATAACTATTGTAAACACCCAACGATGGCCGTGTATTCAATCTATTTTAAAGTTTCTATCAAGAAGTAATATCTTGGTACCTTTGTATTTATGTTTTTAAAATATTATTCTTTAAGAATAAGGTTGTTTTAACACATATTTTACTTGCCTTCGCTTATATAAAGGAATAAATACTTAGTACAAGTTAAAGAAACGGGCCAGAAAGAGTATATGTATTTTCTATAAGAATCACTTTTTCAACGTACACCTATCTACATATTGTATTACCTACAACCTCTACAACTGCTAAGTTCATAAATAAAATCAAAAACGCACAAGAGCCTGAGTGTAAAAAACACATGAATAGCAATTTTTTGTAAATGTTCGTTTGCTTGTTTTTTTTTAACTTTAATGAAAAAATAAACTGAACGTAATAACTCCATGTATGCGCTGAAAACTTGCACGGAAAAAGGAATGTGATTGGATTGTATTTGGTACCATCTACCTACCAATAACATTCCTTCATTATCATCATTAATATGTCCTCATCTATCTATCTGCATAAAGCTGAGCACTATTTTTTACTTAATTACTTTACTATATTTACTTTCCATCCTGGTTCTTCTAGTATGAAAATAAAATAAAGCTATCCAAAGGAAAAAGGTTTGAACGAACTAGTTGAATACACAAACAATTGTTTTCGTTAAGTATGCTTACAAGTATTTTTCATTTCCGGGATGGGATGAGTTGTCCTAGGATGAGTCTTGGGATGAATCGCGCGTTTTTTTTTTTTTGAAAAATGAAAGGCATTTATATCTTTGAAGAAAAACTTATTTTACAGGTATATTTTTAAATCTTATATAGAAACTTTAAACAGATTTTTTTTCATGCAGGAGAAAGTTCGTGCTAAGAAAGTGAAAGAAAGTTTTTGCTATCTTTTTATCACATATGCATAAAACTGAAGTACTTACTTCTGGTAGAAAAAATAAATACTGGTACTAATGCTCTATAATAACCCTTTCTTTTGAATGCATGTATTATTTGTCAATTTCTTAAATGGAGTCATTAATAACTGTGTAATTTCATATCTCTCGTTCGTTGATTCAAGAAAACTATATGCTTGAATCATGGACTGAAACCGGCCATTCACTAACAACACTTGTAGAACATTCCTTTGCAGTACAGGAACCTTGAAAGTAGATGTCTACATATTCCTTGCGATTGATATATTTCTTAGAATGTAAATTAGGTTTATTTATTTCTACACGGGAACTAACCAAGGCTCCTATGCATGAGGTAAACTGTAACTCAAAAGCCAATCATGTATAGCTGATAAAGTTCTTCAAAATTCAAAGGAACTCCATACAGAGGAAAATATTACATTACATTACATTTCACACTACTCTGCACATAAATGTGCAGACTAGAGAACACAGCACCTTGAGCAACTAGGCTATGTAAGGTGATAACAACACAAGACATTAATACAAGAAAGAAGAGAAAGAACAACAGAAAGAAAGAACACATGACAACAGCACGCGGTAGGTTTCGAGACGGTCCCCCATCTTTCTACTAACCACGCTCACTGATGCTTGATCTCGGTGATCGATGGGAACCGAAGAGAGGAAAATATATATACATGTATATACATTAGAGTGACCGCAATAAATCGATTTTCGGAATTGGGTCGGGGGAACCCCATAAAATGATCAGTCCTTGCAGATTTTTAGATAGCCAAAATTTCAGCTCGATTGGATAACGGTAAATGCTGCCGACACGCGCTCAAAGTTTCAAAAATCTCCGATTTTTCCCTGTTTTGCGAAGTAAACTAGCCCTATCTCCCAAACAACTGTCCCTATTTAAGTTAGTACTGTTACACATAATTCACATGCTAAATGTTTTTACCGTCACTTACAACAATGTAATTAGTAACCAAAAAGCTTTCAAGTCGTTGATATTGTTTAATAAGCAAAAGTGCAAGTTCGTATATTTCAATAAAAAACAAACGCGCTTTTTATTCGCTTATTATTTTTAATATACAATAAATTTAATGATTAAAAATTGTGAGTGTTATTTCTGTTGTGTTTTCTACAATATTTTAAGTCATTTTAAGGATTTTACAGATATTTGGTTTGGGAGCTCGATCTAATTTTATTCGTAAAACAGGGAAAAATCGGAGATTTTTGAAACTTTGAGCGCGTGTCGGCAGCATTTACCGTTATCCAATCGAGCTAAAATTTTGGCTAGCTAAAAATCTGCAAAGGCTGATCATTTTATGGGGTTCCCCCGTAACGAATTCGACAAAAAAAAATTTCTTCGGGAGTTGCGGTCACCCTAATATACATATATAGAAAAATATTCGCATCTTTTGTGATAATTTTTAATTAAATTTCTTACCAATAAAATACTCGCTTTACCACCCAACGTTTTCTTTTTCAAAACGGTAAAGCATTTTGAAATTGTTACTCCGGCAATTCTTTGCTCCTTGTGAACCTTTCCTGAGCTAATAGGTAAAATTGCTGATATTTAAAATAAATATAATGGACCGAGTGTTTTTAAATTAGACTCACGAATGCGAATATGTTGCTTTTAACACACAAAAGTATTTACTATAAAACATCAAGGTTGGTTTTTATTTACTTGAAAAATTAGCAGAAGGAAAAGAAGAAGTATTTACTGGAAAAATTCATTTGAAGCTAGTAAGTACTATTTTTTATGGTAAGTACGACTGTTCTAGTATTTACTTTGTTTTTATGCATATGACAACTTGTAAGTACTTTGCCAGTAGAAGCATTTACTATCGTGTATGCATATGGCCCATGATTTCATCGTACATTAAATACATATTTTGTTTGCTTTCATGATTGGTGCTTAAAAAAGGAAATGTTTTGGTGAAATGCAACAATAAAGGAATAGAAATACGAAATAATTTTTAATGCTAAACCATCACAAAAAAAAGAAAGAGTTCAAATAAACTTGCCTCCTAAACTTTTTTATTTTGAGCTTGCCATAAATCATTTAGCCATTTGGCTTTGAGCCAATTTTGTTTTACTGATTTCTAATTGTCTAAAAATCAGATTGTCTTGTTCGATTCATTATATGATTGAGTTCGTCTGAATAAATTGGATTGGAAATTCAAATAGTCGCAAATGACTGGATGGAGTCCAATGAAAAGTATTATTTTGATTTGAAAAATTCGACTCTGTCGTTTAACAGCTTAACAAATACTGACAGATTTTGAAAGGTATAAGATGGATGAGTCTTGATTTTATCTGACAACATTTGCATTGATTCTTGTAATTCATAATCGGTCTGTGTCGTGGCTATCATAACTTTGCGCATCGTTTTTTTAGCGGCTCTATACTTTAAGCTTTAGTAGATATAGACTGCAAATGTCAAACCCAACTGAGTAATAAGTCTAAATAAAAATCTCACCCGGCAAAAATGGCTTCTAAGATATTGTTTTGATATTTAATGATTTTGTGAACGGAAAATTTGAGAAAGCACTTTTCATGACAAGAATTACTCTTAGATAATTTCTCAATTGCTCGCAAGAGGCAATACCCGTGAAAAAGTGGCATAGGCAGGGATCGAACCCAAGACCTCTCGCATGACAGTCCATCGCACTAAACATCATGGCACGGGTACTACGGAATTTACAAATACTACAAGAAAAATTCTTGTCATGGAAAGTGTTTTATCAAATAAGACGTTCGGGTTCGGAAAATCGTCTTGCTTTTAAAAGCTTCCAAGTAACAAGAGAAATATTAACTAATTTGTTTGGATTTTAAGGATGTTGGAGCAGTACTTATGCTCTTATTTTCTTGCTTCTGCCATTGGTTAAAGGTATACATGGCATTACAACCAACCTTTGTGGATTTCATGCCATACTCGTTTTTTTTTAGGTTTTCATGTGTACAAAAAAAAAGAAGTTTTACGATAAAAACGGATAAACTACCAGATAATTTTAACCTACAATTTTGACGAATATAAGGTTTCATTTACTTTTAAGTATGTGGACAAATGCCAAATGCAGTGTCCTTCTTAGGACTTAGGACACTTCCTCCTGTTTATGAGTTTCTTTGTCTTTTTTCCATAGATTAACAAGCAGTCGTAGAAATCGTACATATCTATTTTTGTAACAATATTAAAATCATAAGAACCAAGTCAAAAAATTCATTTTCCAACTTAACTTAATGTTGAAAATTTAAATTTAAAACAAATATAAAAGCTGGACAACAACAATCACTCACTTGAGCGTTCACTCACCTTGAAATTCGTTAATGTATCTCCAAGCTTTATATCCTCGTCATTGCAATTAAGCAAAATACTTAAAATAGCTTGAGTGGCACATGCATTGTTTATGACTTGTTTGGCAAAGAAAATCTTTTCTGTTCTATTGTCTGTAACAATGGAGCCCGATGGTTCATCGTCCTGCACCCATTTGAATAGAAAGATCAGTCCATGAATGGGTTCTAGGTTTTTAAAGGAATCTGGCTCCAAACTCCAAATCTCTTCAACCTGTACCCCTTCAACACCTAAAGTTCAGATTTAAAAGGCATTAAAAACATTTTTATTGAAGTATGATGCGAAGTTGCATTGCCGGCTTTTGGGTTTGTTTAAACCAAAACTTTAAAATAAACACTTACCGAACTCTCGAATTAATTCAGTAAATACACCAGGATCGCTTTCAATTAAGCACCAATTGCCAGCGTTTTCAGCCATTTTGTTGTTTTAGGGGATTTATTAAAGGAAAAACTTTGTTCAATTCCAACAAAATTATTCTTCAGGAATTTCAAAAGTGGCAAGTGCAGACGGAATGACAATTGTTTTTTTTGTCTGTCAAATATAGAGCATGGCGCCTTAATAGAAAAACATAGAAAGTTTGTATTCAGTGCTAAGAATTGGGCGCATTCAGTGAAAAAACAAAAAAATTGTTTATATTCGTATCGAAGTACACATCCACAGGTTATTTATAGATCTTATTACAGACCTACAGTTGCCAGAAAAATGTTGTGAGTGGAGTGGTTAAACCTTATAGCAACAAAGTTTGCAGGGTTTTAAGTTGAAAAATCTTATAAGGCTGAAAGTAAAACGTTTTGGATACACTTTTTTGTAATTATTGATTTTTTCTGATGTATCACTCATGTGGTTATCATTCTAAACTCAAAATAGGAAAAAATACCATTTTCAACCGCTTATTCCCAATCAATCTTGAAAAAAACTGCCAATAGGTTAAATTTGATGTAGTTGAGCGTATATCTACACATTCGCATCAAGGAATTTTGGTTATCATTTCACTCCCAAAATTTACTGCCGGCGCGGCGCTTAGACTATTAACGTTGAAAAGGAGCAGCATAAATTTAGGCAAATCTCAAATTTAATCATCATGAATTATTTAAACTAAGTTCGGTGGCGCAACAATCCGTTTGAGAACTAGAGCCTAGTGACTGACAACTCTCAACCATTCCTGTGTGCGAGTACTGTTGTCAGGAATGGAAGGGACCTACAGTTTTAAGTCGAATCCGAACGGCAATGAATTATTTACAATCTTTAATTAATAATACAAGATAATCAAAGAGAGTTTGGATTTTAACCATATGTGTCAATTTTCCGGTCTACCGTCGGTCCAGTTGTCAAATATCAATTAAATATCTTTAAAAAAATCTTATTTTTGTTGACGTTTGTAATATTTTGTGGTTATGGATTCTTATTAAATTTTAAATTATTTTATTTACGAATATTATGTATGTATACATTTCTTTGATTTTAAAAATTTGTCCCAAACCAATAACGCACAACAATTTTCTACTACATCTAAGAAGATTATATAATTCGTTTTCCACCATTTTTAAAGACAAAAAAATCATCAAAAATTATTCATTTCAACTATAATTTGATTGTTCTTATTACTTTTTATATTTGTACAGTTTATTTACATACTTGTTTCATTTAAACATGAAATAGTCATTCCGATTACAGAATCCAGTGAATTAAATTGTAAAAAATAATTGTTCTTATTACTTTTTATATTTGTACAGTTTATTTACATACTTGTTTCATTTAAACATGAAATAGTCATTCCGATTACAGAATCCAGTGAATTAATTCCTTCCTTCCTTCCTGGCTTCCTACGATGATTTGACACTTTTAATGTGATGAAATTTCAAACGTGAATAATAAAAAAAATAATGTGAAGCATTACAAAATTAGAGATGGTGACAAGGGCATATATGTACAATTAAAATTGACACAACTACAAATTTGTATATTGGAGTTAAAGTGTATTCATGCCAAAAATTCAATTTCCACTTCACAGAAAGGTGAAGTTTTGTCAGTCAAATGTTTACGTGAATAAGAAAATTGTGTTTTATTTAACTGTTTTCATGAGGTTTAAATTTGTTTCTTCATGAAATTATAAATATGCAAGTAATATAAAAAGAATTTGTTACATTTTTGTGTTTTGAATCACTATACAAAATTTAATAGGATTTCAAGAAAACCTTTGCTAGGCAAATATGAGCATGAACCAAACTTAAAGAAAAAAGTTGCTTGGTGAGTGCCTATCCTAAGACCATTCCTGGGCTCTGCGAACAAAGCCAAACACAACCAACAAAGTTTGAGCACCACTGTTGGACAAAGTGGCAAAGAAAGCAATAGCGGCGAAGACGAAGAACAGAAAAAAAATCTCGCCAAGTGATGTCGTCGTGTTAATTTTTCCAAAATAAATGTTAAAATTTGCATTCAAATTAATAAAATATATTCAAAAAAACTCAAATAAACTCTCTCCAAAATGGGTCGTTACCCGTTCAAGTATAATTTAACTCCATTGTTATGTGAATTCTGGTGAAAATGTAACCGTAAAAAAAAAACTTACGAAGAAGAAAAAATATTTTGCAGGAAAATTGAAGTTCCGACCGAGTTCTGTGTGTGTTTTTCTTTTTGTCTTTTTTGTTATTTTCCGAAGTGAAAATATTTTTATTTTGGTCATTTGTCGAGATAATAAATTCCCAGCAAAATGGTGGTTTCCAAAGACTCCAAAAGGAAGCGCAAGGAGTCCCCGCTCATTGAATCGTCACCAGAAATGCCAAAAAGGTAAGAAAAGAAAAAATCTAATTGCAAAAAAAGAACACACTCGGATTTGTGTAGCGCCCCCAAACCAATTCGAAGTTTCTTCTCCTCTTGCTGCCGATGAAAATGTCTCGTATTTGTCATAAGGCGCTCGGTGTGGTGCGGTATGCATTTTGTATTCGAATTATATGAATCCCAATTTGACGCGGGTGGCATAGTTGGATGGATATGGATGGAGGTGGCAAAGAGGACGAAGAGCGCCCAGAAGCACATTACCTTTTTTATAACATAAATTAAAACTTATTTAAAACATTTATCGAGGGTGTGTCTAAATAAGAAATAGAACAATCGCAATCGGTGACATTTTGGCCAATTGCTCAGATTCAGAGGATTCCACTGTTTCTTGTAATAATAAATATTCGGAGAATTGTATCATCTTCCTGGGCTAACCTACCTACACCTATAAACTCTTTATTTTCTCTAAAATCTTATAATAGCGATAGTCAACTTATGATGTGGGTTGTCTTTGGAGTTGCTGTTGAACTGAACTGAACTGCACTGTCATGGATAGTTTTATCCACTTATTTTCATCATATTTATCTAACTTCCAAAATAACCTATTTTGAGGTCTATACCTGCATATTTGTTTTAATTTATGTGAACAAACTAACTTGAATTTACAATTTAATTATTTTGTGTTCTTAAAAGTCGCAGATTTGGCCTGGATAGGATGTCAATTACCTTTGAGTTGGACGATATCGATTTGTACTTCTTTAATGTCTTTTGTAGATTTTCCAGTGATTAAATGTTAATTTGTTACGAAGTTAACTAATTAAATAGGAGTAATGTCGATAGTTGCCCTCTAGGTACCTAGAAATGTTCTTTGTTGTCAAGAAATTAAATGAAATCTTTGTTTGATGCGGACTTGTGCTTTTTTAAACCAAATTTTTAATAATAAACCCGATTTGTTAAACAAACTAAATGGGTTAATATATATTTATTTAATTTTGTTCCACTGTGAGATGGTCCAGTTCTCATGTTCTCTGGCAACAGCTAACCTAGCCATTCGGTTTTTTAATGAGAGCAGTGGATGTTCTTTTTTGGCCGATCTTCCAAATATCTGGCTCAACAATTAAGCTGTCCTGGGCTTCAGTTGTTTTACGGGGTCTTCCCGTCTTGCCACGAGGTCTGTGGTTTTGTGGTTTTCAATTTGGGTCCAATCGTTTAAAGTGGTTTTAACTTGGGTAGTGAATTAATGATTAAATGGCGGGTTTTAACTGAAATTAAATTATTTTCTAGATAGGTACCTATAAGTAGAGCAATAGTAGAAAGAAGTCTGTCTTAAGCAAGCAACCCTTAAAAACATGAAAAACAACAAGGCAGCCGGGCTAGATGGAATTCCAGCTGGATCGCTTCGCACGACCCAGTCTGCAGCACTGGACACCTTGCTCTACCTTACACCTCTTGACATATTTAGCAAACAAATAGCTGCAAGTTCGGCTATTCGCCTCAATGCTTCGTCGCACTGGACTAACAACAACATTGGCCACTCCGTAATTCTAAGGTACTTAGAATCAATTCCAAAGCACACAGACTACACCATCCCCCAACTACAATTCGACAGGAATTTCCAAATTTCTATACCTACCAGATCTTTTTGGGAGGATAGGACATTCTTGGAGGATGAGTCAATCCATTTTTACACAGATGGCTCAAAAACCAAAGAAGGGGTTGGTGGTGGTGTGTACTCTGAACGAATGAAATTAAGTCTCTCATTCCGCCTTCCCAATCATTGTAGCGTGTTCCAGGCGGAACTTTTGGCGATTAAGGAAGTCTTTTCTTGGCTCAAAGAAAACGTGATATCAACATCTGATATCTGTATTTTCTCTGACAGCCAGGCCGCTATCAAATCTCTGGACTCTGTCTCTACAAACTCTATAACAGTCCATAACTGTAGATTAGCTCCAATGGAGACGACGACACAACAGTTTAATATTCACCTTTGCTGGGTGCCGGGCCATAGAGACATTCCAGGTAACTGTAAGGCAGATGAACTCGCCAGGAACGGTACAGTACAGCCCATCCTACCATGTTTGGCAAGTACTGGCATACCAATCGCTACTTGTAAACTGCTACTAATGCAAGACGCTGCAAGGAGGGCAGGCACCAGGTGGACCAACATCACCACGTGTCAAGCCACAAAAAACATCTGGCCAACACTGGATTTAAAACGTTCAAGGTGCTTGCTCTCTCTAAGCAGATCGCATATAAGCTCCATAATAGGTGTCATAACCGGACACTGTCTAATAGGAAAGCACGCCACGAGACTAGGCGTATTCTCAAATGACTTTTGCAGAAGCTGTATGGACGAGGAAGAGGAAGAAACGGTTCTTCATCTTCTCTGCACATGCCCTGCTCTAGCTCGAAAACGCAAGAATTACCTAGGAGAATTCTTCTTTAACGATCTTAACGATCTAAATTATATCAGTATAATCAGCCTCTCACGTTTCGTAAGGGACTCTAACTGGTTCCATTGAGCTTAGGAGGAAGCATCAAGATTCATGTGGTATCACAATGGGCCATCCACTATAACCTAAACTAAACTAACCATCCCCGTCTTTCCTAAATCTGCTTCTTGATTTTTTTAATAAGCTTCTTGAAAAAGAAGAAATACCTCAGTCATTTTTAATATCAAAAATGTGTCCAATTTTTAAAAAAGAAGATCCTAGCTCACTAGCAAACTATAGGGGCGTTTCGATTCTTCCTTGTTTGAGACAAATATTTACCCAAATTCTATACTGCAGGCTTATGAGGTGGGTAGAAGAAAAAACAAAAAGCCAAGCACTTTCCAAGCTGGTTTTCGCTCTGGTCTTTCAACTGTGGATCAAATCTTCGCACTCTCCAATATAGCAAAACGTTTCATCGAAAACAAACAAAAACTTTATGTCTTTTTCATTGATTTTAGGGCAGCATTTGATACTATCAACCGGAATTCACTAATTTATAAATTATCAAATTTTGGTATATCGACGACATTTTTTAGACTCTATAAACTTCTCCTCACAAATACTTGCCCTACTGTGTCAAATGGGAGTTCCATATCCAGCTTCTTTAACACTGATTGCGGTGTGCCCCAAGGTTGCCCCTTAAGCCCGATTATGTTCGTCCTTTTCATTGACGATGTCTCCCGTGATTTTCCTGGGGGTGTAAGGTTTGGAAATATACTTATTAAGGTACTACTTTATGTGGACGACCTTGTTGTTTTGTCGGACAACCCCACCACATTACAGTTACAAATCAATAGACTTAAAAACTTTTTTGATAAACGGGACCTAAATATAAACACCTCAAAATCAAAAATTATGATTTTTGAAAGCACCCGTCGAAGGAGAAACCCGCTAGAAGCATAGTCATTGGATCGTGAACCTATAGAGGTGGTTAACCAATTTAAGTATTTAGGTGTTCTATTTGTTAGCAATCTAGATTTTAGGCCCCATGTTAAGGAAAAATGCTTATCGGCAAAAACTGCAATAAACCTTATATGGAACAAAATCTTCTGCAATAAGTACATAGACATCTCAGCTAAATTTAGAGTTTTTGAAGCTACTATAAACTCATGCTTATGCTATGCCAGTCAAGTTTTTGGTTACCAAGATCTTGATGAATTTGAGATAGTGCAACGCTTCTTTTTTAAACGAATATTTAAACTTCCCAACTATACACCAACTTACGCTATACATGTGGAATCAGGGATCCCTCCGATTTTTCTAAAAAAATCTTAAATTTAATGCCGATTACATAATAAAAGTAATGCAAAGGTCAAATGAAAATCTTCATAAGCAAATGATGGATTTCGCATTCCGAAGGAATTTATCGCCGTTTAAAGAATGGTATAAAATTTAATTTAAATCTAAACCTTGGTACAACTTCTCATGATAATTGGAAAGGTAGGTTTTATGAATGTATTGCGTTGGTTGATGATTCATTGTATCTCAAGTTCTTGAATAGGGCTCGAACCTCTCCAAGCAGATTGGTCTATAAGCAGCTCAATCACACTTTGTTTGTAAACAATTATTTTAATAGTAATCTTTCTGCAAATCAAATAGGTACTTTGTTTAAAGCAAGAACTGAGATGCTAAATCTGAATTACAAACCTCACAGAAATGATAATCCCAGGTGTAACCTCTTCAATCGAAATGAAATCGAAGATGTCAACCACTTTTTAGCCGTTTGTCCAATTCTACAAGAACTCCGAAGACTTTATTTTTCAAAAAGCTTTCTAAATCACCAGGAAGCAAAACAAATTTTAAATGGAGAGTGGGGTTGGAAGGACCTTTACAATTTTATTCATCATGCCTTAGATTACCGAAACAGTTTTTTAGAGTAATTTTACATTTTTAAATATAGGAATATTTATGTATTATTATTTAAGATGTAACGAGGAAATATATATTATAAACTTGGAAATTATGCTTATTTAAATTCAATTTATTTATTCAATTGTCTACATAATCTATTTAAAAACTTACTGTAATCTTAAAAATCTTAAACTTTCTTTTTTTTATTCTCGATAAATGTCAATTTTTAGGCAGACGGCAAATGTATTTCGAGTTTTGGTCAAATAAAGAATTTATAATAATAATAAAGCCATTTGTGCTACCAAGCAAAGTAACTACTTTAAGAGAATTGCTAGCGAGTTATTTAACTGTAAAAATTCAAAAGTTTGTTGGCACAAAGTTCGGAAAAAGGGCACTGTAAACAGTCGACAGCTATTGCTGTTGAAGCAGAAACGTTTAGATTATACTTTGGTCGACTTCTGACAGGAGGAATTTCTCCACTAATTTTCCAATACGCACTACCGAATGTTGTTGATGAAGATCTCGATGCACCAATTGGATTAAATGAGTTGGTTAACGCACTTAGTACAATGAAAAACAACAAGTCCTATGGAATTGATGGCATACTAGTTGAGTTTTTTAAGAATAGCACTGCATATTTTCATGATTCTCTTTTGATATTCTTTAACAACCTCTTCTTAAACGAAGACGTTCCACGTCTATTCTTAAAGTCCCTTATTTTTCCGATTTTCAAAAAGGGTGATGCATCCTTGAAAACTATAGGGGTATATCAATTCTCTGTAGCCTAAGAAAAATATTCGCTCAAATACTGTATAATCGCTTTTCAAACTGGGTGCAACATAATAATCGGCTCAGTATCTTCCAAGGGGGCTTTGTCCTGGTCTTTCAACACTCGATCAATTTTTTGCGCTGGAGACTATAGATAGAGTAGAACAGGTAGTGGAGTTCCACAAGGTTGCGTCCTCAGTCCTATTTTGTTCGCCCTATTCATTGACTTAAACATTAACACCAGCACACGGCAGAAAGAAGGCGTCCGAGAGAAAAGTGACAATGGGCAGGCCAACCTAGAGGTTGTTAAGGAATTTAAATATTTAGGTGTCCTTCTATCTTATAATCTTAATTTGCGACAACATATAGAAGAAAAAGTCAGTAAGGCAAAAACTGCAATCAATCTTTAGATTAGATTAGATTTTTATTGGTTCATAGTTTTTTCTTTTTAGAGATTGAATACAATATTTAAGATACATAAAATCGTTTGAGCATGGCATTTGCCGTCTGCCAGATTGACAATACAATATAAACTCTATATATGTGTTTGATAAAATTACATTCTTAATTTAATAGTTCAGTCTTTATTTTAATTAAGGATTAAGATTCCGTTTGCATATTTTTTTTAACTGTAGGTAAGTTTTAATTTCAAAAATCACCGTTTTTAATTCTGTTCTTATATCTAAGAGCAGTTTTTAGGAAATCATACAATAAATCAACATTCATTTGATTTAATAAGAAAATACAATATTCTTCGGTTAAGGTATCATTTCCAAATAAGTTTCTTCTTATTTCACACAAAACTGGAAACCTTCCCAAGAAATTAATGATGTCTTCACGTTCTCGTCGGTTGCATAAATCGCATATAATCGGTAATTCACTTCTATGTGGTATGTAATTGAGTTGCAGCAATTCGCCTCGTAATCGGAACATCATTGAAATTGTGCTTGTATTATTTTCATCTTTGAAGGAGTTGTTTTCGTTGAAAGTGTAATCTAGGCGATTATATATAGTTCGGTGAAGAGATCCTGCTGCTTCTTCCTCTTGTTTTTCCCTATATCTAAGGTCTCTTTTTTTATAAGATCGTACAATAAGGGTCTCAAGTACAAATCCACACTCTTCAGCTTAACATTCCCATTCTTTAAAAATTCCTCTTTTGATCCGCACCACTTGAATGGCGACCACCTTAGGGAGCCAGTGATCAGGCAATTGCATGACACGGAGAACATAGTCAACTTGTAGTTTGAGTGTTTTAATTAGTATCGGAGGCAATCCAGTCTCAATCATAAGCATATAGTTCGATGCGTTGGGGGGGAGATGAAATGTTCGTTTCAGGTAGTACCTTAAAAGTTTCTCAACCGATTCATATTCTGAACTTCCCCATACCTGTGCAGCATAGGAGATGATTGATTCCGCTACAGTTTCAAAGACCCGATATTTACTACTGTGCCTTATGAATTTGTTGTTGAAGCAATTTTTCTAAGTAGCGTTTATTGCAGTTTTCGCCGTAGATAATTTATCTTTTAAATGTTTATCCATTTTCATATTTTGAGTGAATAGTACACCAAGATATTTGTATTCTTTTAGAACCTCAACAGCATTCCCTTCGTAATACCATTTCTCGTTTGCGCTAGTTCTGCCTGCTCCCTTTCGAATTACCATAACCTTGGACTTATCCGGATTAACCATAAGATTCCACAACTTACATAATTCTTGGAGCTTATTTAATATTAACTGTAGAGTTTCAGGTGAGTTTGCCATCATCACTACATCATCTGCAAAAAGAAGGGCTTGAATTTGCAGTCCCGCAAATATGCCACCAGGTAGACAATAGACCAAGTCGTTTATAAAAAGTGCAAATAGATCGGGGCTTAGAGGACAGCCTTGTCTGACTCCTGTTTTGGTTGCAAACCACTCTGATCTATTAGCACCATTCCATACTGACGAAGATGACATACAACTGTTTACTTCTTTCAAGGTATGAGTCAGCAATACTTTTGAACACGAAAATGTGATCAATAGTAGAGTAGCCGAATCTGAAGCCCGCCTGAAATTCACTTAAGAGATTTTTTGATGAAATCCACATTTTGAGCCGATTCTGAAGTGAAAATTTTATAAAGCAACAAATTAGAAGATTTTTTTTTAAATTAATATTTTCAATTTTTTTGTTATTATTTTTGTAATTTTTTTCAATATTTTGTTGAATTTCCTTTTGCTTTAATAAGAGCCTCAATTCTGCGCGGCATACTGTCAATGCATGATTTGACTGTTTGCTGAATTTGTGGGTTGTGATTCCACACGTGAATTACTCTTTCAATAAGTGACCGCATCTTTAGCTACTTACCTCTTCATCAGCTCCCACACGTTTTCAATGGGTTCAAATCAGGGATGTTTCCCGGCCAGTCCAACAGAGGGATGTTTTCTTCCCTCAAATAAGTTTTAATGGGCCGGACTGTGGGGCATGGAGCTCCATGTTGCATAAAAATGTAACCATACATCCATTCTTAAACGTCAAAAATATTGCGTATATATCGAATAATTAAAAAAATTCTGCAGTGCGTCTAATAATATGGCCAGGGTCTGTAAATGGTGTATACATAGTCGTGCCATAAATCCTGTTACAGAACTTCAATACCTTGTTGCTCAAAACATTCATTTGATATAAAATGATATTTACATTAGTAAAAAATAAATAATTTTGGTGGCGCAACTGTTTAGAACCAGGGCCTAGTGACTTACAACTCTCAATCATTCCTGTGTGTGAGTACTGTTGTTAGGTTGGGTGATATAGGCAGGGATCGAACCCAAGACCTCTGGCATGACAGTCCAGCGCACTTTTTTTATTAACTCCATCTTAAAACTATCTTAAAGCTAGACAAAAATTCATAAAACTAGCCTAATTAACCATAACATACAACTAATTTACTTGTCCCATACGGACACTCAAATTTAAACAATAATTCTTAATTCGTATACCCTTCGGCGCTAAGATCTATGTTACTGTAATTCATTGTATTTATTTTGTATTTAGAAAATTTTAAAAAAAACTAATTTCAATATCTTTTTTCATTTTTACTTAAAAACTACTTAAAAGAAGGTCCTTAAAATAAAACTTATACTACCTATTCTACCTATAAACTACTTAAAACTAGGAACAACCACGGCAGCAAATCTAACTATCTAACATTTTTTGTTTTTCATATTTTGTTGTCCTTTTTTTTCTTATTTCTTTTTTTTTATACTTTATAATTTGTTTTTATATTTTTAATTTTTTTTTGTGCCACCCTATTCTACTTAAAACTAAACCCTAAAACTATAAAAAAAGTATGTAAGCCGGCCAAGGCTTAAAGCCCCATTCCGGCTACCCACTATTAAGTGCCGATTGAAGCCACCAAAACTGGTTCACCCAATCAGTTCAGTCCCGTTCGGATAAAGCCCTATTGAACCGAAGGAGCTCTGCTCCGTCTTGTGCCTTGACGTCCCGATTGTACAGAAGTCGCCTATCCACGGTTCGTCGTCTGACGTGATAGATTAGCGGAACTGCCAATCTACACTGTATTAGACTGGTGGAATGAAGCCGCTCAAGCGTGCAGTCTCAAAATACTCGTTGTTCAGATAGAACGCCCCGAAAATAAAATTATTGGTCGAAAATATAGCTCTTGCAATGTGACCTCGAACGAGTTTTATCACGAAATTGTCAATTCTGTTGATTCGAGTCCCATTGTATAGGACCTCGTTGGAATAGTAATGAACAAAAGAAGATTCGGCTGTTCGATATAAGCCGGTACAGCGTCGTAAACAATGCCGCTCGAACACCCGAAACTTCTTCATCTGTTAGGCGTAACATTGAACCGGTCAACCATAAACGAACCTCGACCGTATGAAAGCCATATAGCAAATTACCTTCACTCTTTGTTCAAGCCGACTGCTGTACAATAGCCGTTTCGTCAAAGCGAAGGCTCCTTTGGTTCTGGTCAGAGCAGCATTTATATGTCTGTCAAAATATAAATACTGATCTAACCAGACTAACCATCATGCCACGAACTACTACATTTACGTTTACATTAGTAAGCAAATAATTGGTTTCAGTTCTTCTAATTTTATAGAACTATCATTGCTCTACAGATCATTTGTTAACTCCTAGACTCCAAAAAGTTATCTTGAAAAGAGCCAAGAGGCTTTTACTGTGGCACCCGAGATAGGAGCAGGAAATAACTCTTTTTTTCTAATGAAAAGAAAACGTTACAATTTATGCGACATTATCACATTAAACTAAAACTAATGTTCTAAGGGTCAAACTTAGCCAAACTTAATAATGGTTTGATTGGAAGAAATTTGAAAATAGTTGACAGGTAAATTCTTTGACAAATATTTATTTCAATACAGATAGATAATTTACCCTACAAGATTTTGCTAAGACAAAAGTGCCTTAAAATCAACAATCAACATACTAAGTTTTTAAGAAGCTTAATATTGGCGCTCGGAAAGTCCATATTTGAATTTCCAAGTTTGTATTGTGGTTAGAATTGAAGAGCTTCAAAGTTTTTTTACGGGCATTTTTAAACTTTTAACATAGAGTTAACGAAGCAGTGTCAAAAATATCAATATAAACAGAGCGTGCCACTATAGCTCGATGGCCACGACGTTTAAGGACGTTTTATAAAACTTATATTATGACCAAATAAATGAAACATCAATGAAGAGACAATATTATATAATTTGTATTTTTGTAACAGAACTTATGGCACGACTACGTATATGAATATATATATTTTATTAGCATACGACTTTAAAGCCATGTTCGTAAATCTTATATATTAAAACAATTGTACTTTATATGTTGAAAAAATAAAGATAATAATAATAATAAACAACAGCATAGATTTTTTATCTTTACGACTAGACTGGAACTTAAATACTATAGATACATTATACCTGAAAACTATCATCATTTTCCTTTTAAAGTTATTACTCTTGGTTGTTGGTGCAATAAAAATCCGTTAAAATATAAATAATTTGCATGTAAATGCAATACAAACTAACAATGTATGTAACTTAGCGATGACTAACATAGATTTCAAACCATTATAACTCTGTTAAGCAAGGGTACGAGGCTTGGGTTTGATTTTTGTACTATTTTATTCGTTTTTATGTACTAAACAGTTATGTGGTTTTCCAAAACTAAAAAGAGAAGGGAATTTTTAGATTTGATAGATTTTTATTGCTCGTCTTAAATAATTTACATTGTTTACAAAAATCAAAAAAAACATGACATTCTGCCGTGTGCATAGGTGACAAAACATAAATTGGAAACTTATTTTTTATGACATAAGCATTTAGTTTTTGATCAAGATTAAATTAAAACAACTAATTTTAGTTAAAAAAAAATTATATAATTGTATAGTTTTGCTTTCTCAAATAAGCATTTCAAGACGTCCCAATTTTTAGGTGGTTATTTTATATCCCGCCCGAGACAGACTCTGCCCCGCAGAAATTAAAAAAAATATTTGCTATAAGCTAGAATTCATAAACTTTAAAAATGAAATAAGCTTCTATTAAAAATGTTACTTAACAAGTTCTTCCTTAGACCTACTAGTTGAAAACTCTTAAAATACCACTTCGCGAAAATGGCAGCAGCTCTTTAAACAGGTTTGCACAAAATAATACCAGAATTATGTTCAAGTTAATTTTCATATTAAGTGTCTGTTTTCTGTTTTCCCGAACGAATTTTTTTTTTCAAATGAGTCTGAAATAGTCAGATACTAGAAATAAATGTTCTATGTCATCAATAACGACAGAATAAATTATCTAGTTTAAATTGGAGTTAACTTGTGCCGAGTTATAAAAGCATATAACAGAGTAAAAGGACATTTAGCAAAAGTTAGAACAATGTATATTTTGATAAAAACTAATTTTGAACTTAATGTGTTCAAAATTAGTTTAGATTTTAAATAAGTTAATAAGTAACACAAAAATATCTGCATAATTTTTTTGGATGTCCCGCTTTCGACATAGAAATTCCTCTTTTTTTCCCTAAAAATGTTTCATAATCCCGATTTGCCCGCAAATCTCTAGGATTAGATTCTCTTTGGACTGTTACGTAACCTAACTTATTTATTTTTAATAGAATGTAGTGTTGGCTTTAGAAAAAAGTAGAACACATAATAGTAGAAATAATCGTTAATTTTTTGTTTGTATTATTTTCATAAAAAATAAAAACTAAAATAAAATATATTAAGTATAATATATATTAAGACATCGATGGCCAAAATAATAATACATAATTCAAATTCTGTTACTACAATTTTATCACAAAAGTCTTTTTTTTTTAATATTAAAATGATCACAATGTATTGTAACTAATATTTTATATATTTCATGTGTCTTTTTCAAAAAGACACAAAATAAGAGCAAATTAGATTTTTCCTAAGGTTAAGGCAAAACATAAGTAAACCTCAAGACTTCAGTACTTGGTGTGGAGTTCTTTGTTTTTAAGAACCGATTTACACCTTCCTTCTTGGTATAGAGTCCACTCGTTTTTGACATGTTTCTACAGGTGTTGCGTACCATTTTCTCGGATTTCTTTCCAAAGTGTCTCCGTTCTTGGTCTGTCTTGCACGATAGTTTATTTTTTAAAATTTCTCAAATATTTTCTTTGGGGTTTAGATCTATCGATTGTAAAGGCTATTGTAAAACTGGCACATTCTCTTGTGTAACCCACTTTGTCACGACTTTAGCTTTGTGTTTGGTGGCCATTATCCAGCTAGAATGTCTACACTAATGGCAGTTTATCTTTTGCAAATGAAAGCATAACGTTTTCGAATATATATTTGGAGGTTTCTTTTTTCATAATATTTTAGATCCAAAAGATAGGGCCTACTACATTATAAGAAAAGCACTCCGGAATTTGTAAACTACCGTGTCACCATACTTTACCTGCTTTGTGGTATTTCTAGTATTTAGTTCTTCATTGTTTTACCTTGTTATTATTTTGTGCACTAAAAAATGAGTTTCGTGAATAAAAGAAACGGTGCTCTTATAAATTCAGTGAAATTAATTTAAAATCCAAGAACAGGGTCTCTACTGTGTAACTCGATTCTACAATGAAATTGCTCGAATTCGAAGAATTGGTACTATGTATCTATTTGACTACTTTCAACCAACGAGAATCGAATAGTTTTAGTAGCGCCAACTATATTCTTATGAACTTTCGATTAAACGAGGAACTACGTAACTCGAAAGTAGAATTCAAAACAAGGCAAAATCGAAAATAATCACTCTACATCAAATATGCTTGCGAGCGAAGTTTTTTTTTTTGTCAAAGTGTAAGTGTAAGTTTTTCTTCCTCGCTCATTTCAAAATTCATCATCAGCGGGCACAAGACTCTTTCGATTGAAGTCAAAACTTCGGCAAATATTTTTGACATGGTTTGCTGTGCAATTCCAGCGTTCTAGTCACCACCGATTTGGTTTTGGTAACCTCCTGTTGCCAAAAATTTCAATGCTGCTGTTTAATTAATCATAATCGGAACATCATTTTGTCTTCTGAGAGTAGTCATGTCGGATGATATAGTGTTAAGTAAGAACATGAATCCGTCTTTAGAAAGACGATAGCTCTTAACAAAACTAAAACAAAAGTATATACTTTTCATTAAGAATGCGTTCAAATATTCTACCGTATATACAGTTGTGTTCATAAAAATAGCAGTGCGCTCAAAATAAAACAAAAAGGAATTCAATATCAACGTTACAATACATTTCACTAAACTTCTAATAACAAACTAAAATATTTTATTTATAATAACAGAAAATAAGTATTATCGATTTTTACCGTTAGCTTTGTCACAGTAAAAACCGTTTTTTAAATATATGGCTGTTCATAAAAATAGCAGGGCATGACAAAGTACTAGATCTATTACGTAAGAAGTAAGAAAAATTGTAATAAGTTATATGAAAGTGTAGAAATAATGATAGCTTACAATTAGTTCTTTTTTTTATGATGCTTCGCATCTACATGGCATCGAGTCCACTAAAACCTGACACCTTTCGACTGGTATTGCGTTCCACGAATCACGCACTGCTTCCCACAATTATTTCGAATTCTAGGGTTTTGTTTTATGAACTCCGTTCTTAACATCCCCCCACAAATTTCTGTATAATGGAAGTCTGAAATCACCGGTATTCCTTAGATTATAAAACGAATTTGTTCCGTTGTAAATATGTAGGATACATTTCATTTTTGATTTTAAAAATCATCACAAGCGCATTAAATTTAAGTCTTTGTTCAATATTTAACCATCCGAGGACCGTAAGCATGTCATAAATAGGTGTTCTATATTCGCACTTAATCACTGTTCTCATTGCTCTATTCTGTAATACTTGAAGTGTTCTTATATTTTCTCTATTTGACATGTATATTATCGACGAACAATAATCGAAATATGGTAGAATCAATGTATTATAAATATTTAATGCACAATTTAAAGGTATATACTTTCGAATTCCTTTAAAAAAACCGATCATTTTAGAGATTTTAGCGCATTGATTATAAACATGTTGACTAAATTTGAGTTTATTGTCGATAAAAACACCAAGGTATTTTATTCCATCCACACATTCGATAAGTTGACTATTTATTAATATATTGACATTTAAACCACCATTATTTAAGCACATACATTTAGTCTTAGTTACATTAAGTTTTAATTTATTTTTGCAGAGCCAGTTGTTAATTTTTTAAATTTGATTTTGCTTTACACTTTGACAAGACTTGAGATCATTTCCTGCAACGTAGATCAGGGTACCGTCTGACATTTTAACCATGGTTTTGCCTTTTTTGACGTATGCTTTGGGTTATAGTCTTTTTGGTATACCCAAACCTCCTCGAGAATGTTCACATACTCGGTTGCATCCCTTATACCCCCCATGAGATAAATAGTCCCGACACCGTAATATGAAAAGCAAACTCATATCATAATTTTTCCTCCACCATGGTTCACTGTTTTTATAGTGTACCGTGGATAGTATGCTGCATTTTAGGGTCTTGTCACATATTCTCGACGACCCTTGGACCCAAAAAGGACTTTTCTTTCATCGCTTCACAGAACATTCCTCTATTTCTCTTTGCCACATGCCTTTTCGTCAAGAATGTTACCTTGCGTGGTCTTCGGGCCGATAGCTTCGCTCTTAAATGACGTCTTCGTATTGTGACAGCGCTAACAGACAGTTATAGTCCATTTCTTATTTTCATAGAGCCTATGAAAGGGTTCTGTTTTGCTTACTGAACAATTTTTCTGTCAGTTCTTTCAGTAATCATCCTGGGCGTCATTTTGGGCGTCTTAAATATTTTGATAGGTTTTTCCCTCTAAACGCAGTTTTCGAATAAGTTTTCGAATATCTTCGGTGCAGTGTCTTGACCGTCCGATTGTTTATTTTGGAGCTAATATTTATTAATTTTTTATATGCTAGTATGGTAGAAATACTTTAATAATACTTTAATAATAATACTTACTGAAAAATAAAAAAAAATAATTTTTAACACTTTTTAATTATAAAATCAAAAGCACTGCTATTTTTATGAACACTCTATATCCAGAGAGTTTGAAATAATGGGTGTTCACCGGGAAAAGTAGAGTATAACTTCAAGCTAAGTATGAAAACGAAAGACCGTTAGATGCAAGTAAAATGCCAATTTTTTTTGTAAGAATTTCCGTTCTTAAAATAATTGACAATCTAATAAAATGTGACCAGCACTGCTATTTTCATGAACACAACTGTATGTATGTACATATATGTACAAACCTTTTCTTACTCAGCTCCATTATTTTGGAATTATCTATTATTCTTCTGCGTTTGATTTGCTGGTACCGTTCTTCATTTCCTTGCAAATTGATCCAAATTCCAACGGTGTCCATTTTTGTAATAATTATTCTTGTCACAAAATTGTATGTTTTTTTGTTTTTAAAACTGTCAAACAACTCGATTCGAAGGTAAACATCTTTTCTTTTCTACTTTCATGCGTAGTACGAGTTACATAGTAGAGCAAAGTTTATAAGAATGACTTCTGAGCTGATTCCATTTCGTCATTGAGTTTAAACTTAATTTTTGTCACAATATCTGCTTCTAGTATTAAAGTGATTTTTGCTAAGCACCCAAATCTATGCTTTCTTTCGTCATTAATGGTCATGCAACGTTTTTAAAGTTATAGTAACATTTCTGGATTCACGTACTTTCGTGGCTATAGTAAGTGATAACAATTTTCAAAATACAAAGAAATTATAAAATAATAATAAAATGTTACTTTCAAATTAAAAATATGTGTTAGAGGTCTTAACAAGATTTAGAACTCTCTTCTAATGAGTTATTCTAAAATTCCCGCTGTAATATTATTTGTTTTAAATGGTTTTTCACTTCATTTTTTCATTAGTATTCAAGTTTTAAAAACGTTTTTGGTACTACGCGTGAAAGTCCTCTAAACATGATTTAAGTTCTAGAAGAAGAAAAGCTTTTGTTGAATTTTATTCGTTTTGAAACACCACCACAGATAAATCCCTGATCCATCCTATGTGACAATTATTTTATAACGCTTTTTGCCAAATCCATGGATTTATTGAGCATTTATTTATAACAAGTTTTTATTTAGCGATTTTAAGAAAAGGAGAATTCTAAACTTTGTTACAAATTGTAATTTCTTATGAATGAAAGCCAATCATATTAATAATTAAGGTACTCCCTATCTCCCGGCATCTAAGTTAAGCGAAGGCCGTTTTAGGACGAAGCAAGGTCTTAAATCTCTTTTCGACAGAGTATTAACAAAGTAAATAAGTATTTATCTTGCTTGTCGTTGATGCAGGGACTTCTTTTTACAACAGAGCAGACGGGCTCCAGCCTGAACTATAGACATTTCCTTAAATCATGCATCATGCAAAAATTAAACAAATATTTGGTCAGAATCACAAGAATGTTTTTTTTTATATTTTTTCCAGGCAAGCTTAGCATATTTTGTGATAACTGTACCATAAGTCCAAACAAAAGACTTACAACAGCAAATTGCTGAAACATTTTTAATTGAGTGCTTATCTTAGTTTAGTTGTAAAAGCAAAAAACGCGTTTTTTAAATGCAGTTATTAATAAATTAATAAAAACCTTCGTTTCTATTATTTTTTCCATCACTGTAACTAACTCAATATTGTCTGGTGTTTTTAACCTTTCGCACAATTCAGTGACGTTGGTTATTGTATTGAAAAAATGTCATTTAATAGGGAAATAGAAGGTGTTTCTGGTACCTACATTTACGTTCATTTGACGTCAAACTAAGTCTAATGTTTATGTGTAATAAAGTCTATGTTTCGGCTGAAGAAAGATGTTTATGCATGAATAAGTGCTTAAGTAAACAAATTGTTGAATTTAAGTGTTTTGGATTTTCCTTTTTGTATTATACCCGTTTTAAGGATATATTCCAAACAACTATGCTTTTATAAGCTATCAAAAAACCATTGACGACAATGAGAGATTTCTTTGAAGACGAATTTTGTTCAATGCAACTATTTAGTTTTTTAAATGCAATTAATTAAAAACTCCAACAAAATATTACTATCGACTTAAAAACTGCCCTAACAAGCGAAAAATGTATTATAAGTTTTATTTTAAATGATACGAGGGTAGCTACTTATATTTCTAGCCTAGGTAACAGTAAGTGTTGCCAGGCGCCATATGACATTTTCAACGGAAAGTTGGACATTTTTAACCATAACCTTCTGCATAACATGTTTTATTTGATTGATGATCTTTGGGCTTTAGTTTGAGTAGCATCAATAAAATATTACATGAACATTTGGTTGTGAAAAAGATTTGTTCGCGTTATATCCCGCATAATCTGTCAAACGCTCAAAAGAAGGCTCGTGTCGATTGGTGCAAGGAAATGGTGAAAAAGTACGGTGAAGGTGCGTCACACAGGTGACGAATCATGGATCTATGCGTATGGGCCCGAAACAAAACAGCAATCGACTGTATGGGTCTTCCAAGATGAGTCAAATCCAACAAAAGTTGTTCTTGGAAAAAGCACATCGAAGCAAATGGTTGTCTGTTTCTTCGGCACTACCGGTCACGTGGCGACAATAGCGTTAGAGCAACGCAACTCGGTCAATATTGAATGGTTTACGACCATTTTTTTGCCAGGGGGAAAAAAGCAAATCATTCTTCATCATGACAAAGCAAGCTCTCACACATCGGCTCAAATAAAGGATTTTTTTTTACCAGCCAACACTCAAATTAATGAGTCATCCGCCGTACAGTTCTGATTTAGCACCCAATGACTTCTTTTTATTCCCGCACATTAAAACAAATGTGGTCACAACGTTTTTCGACCCCTGAAGAAGCCTTTGATGCATTCAAAAACTATATTTTACAGGTACCTCATTTGGAGTGGAAAAAGTACTACGAAAATTGGTTCGAACGCATACAAAAGTCTATTGCTCTTCATGGAGAATATTTTCAAAAACAATAAAACCAATTTTAATCGTTATTCTATGTTTTTTTGATTATTATACCAGAAACATAAGTAGCAACCCTCGTAGTGAAAGAAAATGTACTTATTCCAATTAGTCATTTTTTGACAACTTACTATCAAAACTTGACTTATTTTCATGTGTTTTGTGTCGTCTGAACATTCCCAATAAATTCGTTCGTGGTCAATACAAATTTGAATTTATCGAAGTCTAATTTCAAGTTTCACAATGCGAACTTTTTAAACCTTTTTAGATAGATAGTTCATAATAATAAATGCCAATTGTTTATTTTATATTTTTTTTACAGGACGAAAGTGCAAGCACAAAGAAAATTTGCACAAGGTCAAAGTGCACCAGCATCATCATATAGTGCCGCATTGGCGTCATCTTCAACAGCCGCCGCTGGTGTAAGTACATCATTAGGAAATTCTGCAACTCAAGAAAACCGTGAACCACCAACTGAAATTTTGCCCAATAAAAGGCCAAAAACCGAAGACTTTTTAACATTCCTTTGCTTTCGTGGAACTTCGGCTCTGCCTGCACATTTAGATTTTTTAAATCAAAATACATCTCAGGCTCCAAAAGATGAATCTCAAGATACAATTGAAAAGTCTAATGAAGATACAGAATCATCACCCACGACGAAAACAAACCTGCAAAAATCTACAAGATCATCGTCTACCAAAAAGAAGGACAAATGTGCAACCGTTGATGAAAGCTCTACATCAACGCTAAGTGTAAAGAAATCTGAAACCAAAAAATCGATAGCAAAGAAAAATGAAGAAGCTAAGGATGAAAAAGTCATGGCGTTCGCAGTCCGAAAGAGGGCAGAACAATTACCTGAAGGTAATCGTCGCGGCAGACCTCCAAAGGAAAAATTTAACAAATCCAACGACGGAAATCGCCGTTCGGTCAGAAACAAAGATAACTCGAAATCTTTTGCAGAGCTGGATGACAATGAATCTGAAACAAATGACATAGAAACCGGCTCTGTGGATGGTGGACAAGATTTGTCTAAATCTGAAAAAGCAACCCCACAGCAAAAGGGCAAACGAGGAAAACCTTCTAACTCAGCTAAGAAAAAGCTCGAAACAAGCGGAACGGCACGCGAAGTTCAAGGCCCACCAATCGAAAAACAAGGACTTGAAGAACCCGTCCAACCAGCAAAACCAACACAGGCCAAAGAAAAAACCGTAATAAAAAGGCCCCGCCAAAAAGAAGCTCCCATATTTGTTCCGTCACCAGAGCCAACAGGTGGAGGAAGGATGACACGGCAACGGGCTTTTTTCGAACCAGTCAAAGTAATACGTCATGAAGAAAAAAAGGAAGACGAAGAAGAAGTGGAAAAGAAAAAAGAGCTAGAGGAAATCAAAACCAAGGAACCTTCCCCACCGCCTGAACCCGTGATTCAAAAACAACAAGAAGATGACACAGCTCCAAACAGAGATATTTTTGAGTTTTCTTCAGAAGACGAACAACCTCTGGCAAAGGCTATTAAACTTAAAAATTCAAAAGAAAGTCCCGCGAAAAAGTCATCACCAAAAAAGCAGCAAAAACTTGTTGCCCAAACAAAAGAGGTGGCCCAAAATAAAGATGAAACATCAACAAAAACGAAACCAGTAGAAATCGTAAAAGATACGGTAATTGAAAAGTCAGCAAACAAAAGCGAAGATGTCAATGACGAAACGACTGAAGTCCAAGATGACGAGAAGATTCTACCGGAAAAGATCAAAAAGACGCCTGGCCGAAAGCCCAAAAAAAAGATCATAGAAGAGCAAAGTGTTGTGTCTGAAAAAAGTTCAAAAAACTCAAACGATCAACAAAGCCAACAAAAACACGATAATGATGATTTAAAGTTATTGCAAACAACTACAGCAACATCAAGTTCAACAACTAGGCAAAAGAAAAAGTCAGCAGCAGAGACTCCTGAGCAAGTTGAACCTGAAATTCGAAGCACACGACCATCGAGAAAGACTAAGGAAGCTGCTACTATTTATATGGGTATCATAGGCCAAAAGCTGCAATTGGGCGAATTTGACGACGACGAATTGTCAATAAGTAGCTTTCCCGATCTGCCCAACGTAAAAGAAATGGAAAAAATGGAAACAGAACTAAAGAAGAATGTAGATCAAAATAAACAATTGAAAAACCAGGCTGCTGCTGCTGCCGCTGCTGCTAGTGTTGCTGCTGATACAACAGACAAGTCCGAACTTAAACCAACATCACCCGTAAAAAAAGATATCGAAAAGCCTCCAGCAAAAAGGGGTCGCCCTCCAAAAAGCGGCGTTTCAAAAGCTGCTGCCAAACAAAAACCCACAAAGCCACCTCAAATAGAGGGGATGCTTCGGAAAAGGGAAGAACCAAAACCACAAGAAATTAAAGAAAACGAAAAAGAAGATGATGAAGACTTCCTACTGAATGAAGAAGTCAACGAAACCAAGCGAAAACTCGAAAAAAGCTTTAGTGACTCAGATGACGAACCACTGGCTATAAAATTGACTAAGGGCTCAGACGACTATTCAAAAAAGTCTGATAATCCGCCAATAGTAAGCATGCCAAGTATGACGTCTATTGAAGAGCGAGCTAAAGAACCACGGCCGGCTCCAAAGATGTTAAATCTCCTGCCTATAACAACCCCAGCACCCACGTTGCAATGCAATGTCCCAACATCATCTCATGTGAACTCTACCTCACTGAAGTTGGATGATAAACCAAAAATGCCCAACCCCTTACCCACACCGGTTCCTGCATTTATACCACGACAACCTACACTCAAAACTCCTCCGGCTCAAACTACCATTCCTCCCCTGCAGCCAACTATTAAATACCAAACTCCACCAACGACATATCCTCCCCCGATTGAAGCATATCCGTCTCCAAAAATCAATCCAAACTTTCTAACCCCAAAGTTTGACCGGAATATAGATCGACGCATAGTTTGCCTTGATGGCTCCTCTTCGTTATCAACTATGCAAAGACCAAGTAGCAGTTTTCCATCACCATCTCCAGTTAAATTTGATATGTCGACTCCAAAAACGCCTAGTACTTCAAATGCAAATGCAAAGCTTCCTATGGTGCCATCAACAACACCTTCTAATGCGCAGCCGTCATCCGATCCGCTAAAGGATGAAATTGGAAGCATTCTGGCTGCGAATTTGATGCCAAGCAAAGAGGAATCAGGTAAAATCTTTGGTATTGCCAGTGTAAGTTTGGCACAGAGTTCTGGGCCGGACAATACAAAGTGTACCTTGGGTAAATGTGGATCAATCCATAAGCCTGTGCTTGGTCCAGTTGTTCCAACGGAATCATATCTAGGCGAACAATTATCTAGTAAAGAAAGGCGAAAAGCCAAGGTCAACATGACACATGAACAGATTCAGAAGTGGTTAATAGAATGCTCTTCGAATCCGGACGAGATTCAAGACGATTTGGACGATGACTTTGATGACAATCTCCGTCCAAACATCTATGCAACTACGCCTCCGCCAACAAGAGACGACAAAGAGAGTACTTCATTCAGTTCCTCTTCAAAAACCACCAGAGATTTGGGAAAAAGTGAAAGCGCCTGGTCAGGTAAAGGCCCCTCTTTGAAAGCTACGCCTGTTGTTTTGCCCAAAGACGATCAAAGGCCAGAAGAATGTTCGTTCTCCTCAGATGCAGGAAACAAAGACCTAAAAGACGTTCCCAAGGACTATCAGAATCAAAAAAGTACAGCTATGAATAAGAAAAATGACACAGTCACCAAATCTAAAGAAAAAATCAAAATGGATAAAAATAAACAGGAGAAAGAAACGAAGAAAGTTCAGGATAAAGGTTCCAAAGAAGGGACTGGTCCTCAAAAAGGAGCAAAGCAGCCAAACTCGGCAACTACCACTACTGCAGCTACATCTTCTCCACGACAACAAAAAAAAGCAGACGAAAGTAAAAAGACTGTAGCAATTAGCTCGCCCACTTCCAAAGCTGGTAATGCGGCCACATCCAATGCAGCAAAAACTCCAAAACGTACAACAGTTTACAACTCCAAGCTGAAGGAAACGACAACAACAAGTCATAAGAAGAAAGCCCCATTTTCCTACACTTTTGGTGCATTTTCGGCAGATAACGAAAAAAGTATTTATTCCTTCGACAAAGAGGAGGACGATGATACCAAGCTTCCTATATCCAAACCATTCCGGAGGCAAAGTCGTCGGGAATCACACACCGAGGATTCCAACCAACTTGATCAAGTGGCATTGCACACAAATTCCACCAACGCTGAGAAAAAACATGAAAATAAATCGCAATCAAATGTTCCTGTAGCCCTGGCTACCGAGAAGAATAAGAGTGCAAAGGGAAGTCCAGAAAAAAGCAAACAAATCGTTGATTCTGGCGAAAATGAAAAATCTGGCGATGCCAATGTGGGCGATTCTGATTCTGATATTCATACCTTTTACATACCCCTTCAAGGAGCTGCAGTTGGAGGAAATGTTGAAGGCAAGTCAGATATGATCCAAGGTGTGGCAGTGAAACTAGGCCGAGAAGGGCCCGAAGGACCCAACCAAAAAGTTGTGATGCACGCGACTTTAGTCACCAAGTCGCAGATGGGTTCAAACTCAAAACCGCTACCGGATTCAATGAATGTGTCGGAAATAGTGAAGAATCTTCTAAGCTCAACCTCTTTGCAAGCGAATAACAAGGATTCCAGTATTGTAGCGCCAATAACGCCGCCTTCGGCATTTGTCCCTGCGGCGAGTAGTTCAGCTTCTGTTGCTGCTGTGCCGCAACAAACAGTAGCAGCAAACACAACAGCTGCAACTTCAGTGGGTAGCTCGAAAAGTGTGCCTGTTGGAACAGTTCAACCTAGGTTTAAGTCAAATGAATCGGGTGCAGCGCAGCCGAATAATGCATCCGGGTCGGGTGCTTTAACACGCGTCAACTCGAACTCATCGCTGTTCTCCGGTTCTAATAAATCTCGTGGGCAATCCAGCAAGAAAATCAAAGACGATACCCCAATAAAAATGTGCAATAATACAGCTTTTCCTCGTCATGATGATCCAACGCAAATGGTTGAAGCACCAATATTCCGGCCAACGGAAAAAGAATTTTTAGATCCGATGGAGTTTATTGATAGGATCACTCCGATAGCGGCTCGTTTTGGTATTTGCAAAATCATACCACCAGCTAGTTTTAAACCAGAATGCAGGGTGTCGGACGACATGAGATTCACAGCGTACAATCAGTATGTCCATAAGATGCTTCACAGATGGGGTCCAAGTACGAAGGAACTGAGTGCAATTAAGAAGTATCTAGCCACACAAAGTGTTGTGATGAATCACCCGCCATGGATTGGAGGAATGGAAGTTGATCTACCAAGACTTTATCATACCGTTCAAGAGTTGGGAGGCCTCAAAGAGGTTATAGAAAAGAAAAAGTGGACTCGAGTGGCCGAAGAAATGTGCATTCCTAAGTTAGCGCAGGATCGCGTAACAAAGCTAGACGATATATACTGCAGGTATCTCCTACCCTACGATACATTGTCGCCAAATGAACGTCAAAAACTTTTTGATGAAGTCGAATCTGACTGGGCGAAGCGTGAAGCAAGAGCAAGGCGAAATGCAGATCGATTTGTAAACACTGAAAGTGTCAGCAATGAAGACGATGACGTGTCGAGCGAAGACGATGAAGAGTCAGAGGAAGAAGTAGACGGCGTATCCATGGAGTGTATAGTGAAGGGTCGAAGTATGCCCCTGAGTCAATTTTTCCGAATAGCTCGCAACACGATGTCACTGTGGTTTAAGAATTCAGAGCCTTCTGTGACCGAAGTAGAAGCAGAATTCTGGCGGCATGTTGCTGTACGAGATAGCCATGTATGTGTGCATTCCGGATCCATTGACTCCAGTGGCTGGGGGTATGGTTTTCCCTCTCCAGGACCAAAAGGCAAGGGATCTGTGTGTGCTCGTCACCCATGGAATCTGAAGGTGTTGACAAATAACGCTGGTTCAGTGCTGCGCTCGTTGGGTCCAGTTATGGGAGTAACTGTTCCAACACTTCACGTTGGCATGCTGTTTAGCGCTTGCTGTTGGTATCGAGATCCACATGGACTATCATGGATTGAGTATTTGCACACCGGTGCAAGTAAATTGTGGTACGGGATTCCTGACGATCAAAGTGCGAACTTCCGATCTGCCCTTACTTCTCTCATCCCAACTCACATTCAAAACAAAACAATTTGGCTGCCCTGCGATACGGTTATGGTGCCGCCGCATATGTTAACTGATCGCGGGGTGTCCTTATGCCGTATAGAACAAAAACCAGGAGAGTACGTTGTCATTTTTCCGAGGGCCTACACTTCAAGTGTATCAACTGGTTATGTTGTATCAGAAAGTGTATATTTTGCTACAAGCTCTTGGCTGGAATTAGGAAAAGATGATTTCAGAGTGAGTAACAGCACAATAACCAGAAAAGCCAAGAAACATTATAATTGTTGTTTTTTTATTTTTATTTAGGATATTCACGACAGTTGTGAACCAGCTATGTTTTCCTTGGAACAGTTATTGTTTGCTCTAGCATCTGATCAGCGTGTAACGGTTGATGTACTTTCGCAAATGTTGCCTATGATCAACGAGGTGTTCGAAAAAGAAGTTGCTGCTAGGGAACAACTTAAGGTAAGTGGCAATCTAGTGCAATAAATAATAATTCTAATCTAATGTAATATTAAAAAATATGCCTATTGCATTTTTAGTGTAATAATTTCCAAATAAGAATAATGTTTTATTATTTGTGGTGAGAACAGAAGGGTGGAATCTACTTAAAGGGATGATTTTTTATATTAAAACGCGTTTATCACAGAGCTTTTTGACTTTAATTTAACTTCGGTTCAATTAAACAATTTCCAATGAAAATTGGCAAACTATTGGTTGCCGTGATGAATTTGTAAACGGGTATAGCCATAAGAATGTTTTCTGAAATATGTACATTTAAAAAAAAAAATATCTTGTATCGCAAGTCACTTTAAACAATTATATACCAAAAATCCTAAATTTTTACAAACATACAAAACTGCTACAGTTTTTTTACACGAATAATCGGACACCTGAAATATAAGTTTTCGCGATGCATTTTTTCCAAGAAAACCTATGAAGAGTATAAAACTTTATAACAATTTTATGTAGAACTAAAACCGGTTTGTATCTCAAATAAGCAAATTACAATTTCAGTAATTAAACAGAAACTTAATATTCAAAACAAAATCAACCATATAGTTATATATATATATAGCAACTCGACGACGCCCAGTTCATCTCATATATGCTGAATCGTATTTAGATCTGATGATTTTTTTTGTGTGTTTTAAAGGCTTTGGTCAGCTATACAATAACCACGACCTTGTGTAAAAAATATTGGCATGGTAGAAGATGAAATTATCTGGCATTCCAACCACACCGACATTGCAACCTAAGTGTTGTTTCAAAAAAATGCCAACGAATGAACTCACAACCAATTCCCACACCATCACCAATAGATCAACAATTGATGCTCCTGTAAGCATATGAGAAAATTCTTCATTTGCTTCCGAACCTTTAAGGTTAAGTTGTCTTTGGTCTTATTTATAATATTTTCATGCAAGGACGGATATTTTAAGGGGGGAGAGGGTGAGTCACACCCCTAACATAAAGATGAGTTTTTGAGCACCGCTTAAAAACGTTCTTTAATGTTCTCCAAATTAGGTTGACAAAATTAAAACAACATAATGTAATTCTTAACCTTACATTTACAGATTTCAATGGCTAAAGTGAAAACTTTAGTTATTAGATTATTTTAGAACACTGATGTCCCGCAAGATATGGTCTACCTATTATTTGGACGACTCACTCACATATAAAAGCAATCTAGGATTTGAACAGTTTTCTAAACCATATCTAAGAGCTAAATAACAATAGTTTAGAGGTGCTTTTTTGCATTTCATTTCAGAAATTAACAGCGCAAAAATATAGGTGCAAAAACCCTGGAAATTAGAAAGTATTTTTTTTCTTCTGTTAGAAAATAAAACAGAATCTCGAATTTTGTTCGTACTTAATCTAGTATTACTATTGTTATCAGTCTGCTTATTCGTAGATTGGAGCTGATGCTAGAAGACAAATTAAAAACTTTTGAAAATAGTTTTATCTTAAAGTAGCCATTCATTCATTCACCTCTGTTGGGTGCCGGGCCACAGAGACATCACAGGAAATTGTAGAGCCGATGAACTCGCTAAAAATGAAACCACCATACCTATTCCACCTAGGGAGAATATAGGTATACCGATAGCTAAATGTAAACTTCTGCTAAAAGAAACAGCTTTTGCTATAGCAAACTCTAGGTGGCCCAATTTACCAACATGCGTAGCCACAAGACTAATATGGCCTTCACTGGACCTGAAGCGCTTTAAAGACTTGTTATCTCAAAGGAGACTTCATATTAGCTCCCTAATAGGTGTCCTTACGGGACATTGTTTTTCTTATAGACAGACACGCAATAAGACTTGGTGTAGCCTTAAATGACTTCTGCAGGAGCTGTATGGACGAGGAAGAAGAGGAAACAATCTCTCACCTTCTCTGCACTAGCCCTGCTCTTTAACTAAGACGCAAACTTCATCTGAGAGACTACTCTTATGATAATCCCTGTGAACTAGGTTAGGTTAGGTTAGGTTATAGTGGCTGTCCAAGATGGAAACGGACACACTTAGGCCAGTTTAATGGCCCATTGTGATACCACACGAATCTTGAGGCCTAAGCTCAATGGAACCAGTTAGAGTCCCTTACGAAACGTGAGAGGCTTTATGGAAATAGGTGCATTTAAGTACATAATTTTTCTAAAAATTAAATAAAAACAAATCAAGGTAAACTATAAGTTGGGAAGAAACAAATTATACGTTTTTCGAGAGATTCAAAGCTTTTATATTAAATTAATAGATATGAAACTTTAATTGTTTTTCAATTAGCCATTAGTTCAACGAAAGTGTCATCCTTGCAGTTTTGGGAAATTTATATTCTAGAGCACTAGTGTTCTAGAGCATCCGAACAAAGCAAATACACTTCAAAAAGTAGATTTCTTTAATTTTTTCTTTAAGATCTTAAAAGTTTTTGTAAATAATAGAAAATCAGTTCTGTAAGAAAAACACATAGTGAAAGCCTTACACTACTTATGTGCGTCAAAAAAAATAAGATAGATTTGAAGACGAGTTTCAGAAATTTTAAAGCAACTTAATATCAAATTGGCGATCTCTTATTAAAGGTTTCTTCTTAAGGACCTGAATATTTGCTCTTTCCCTTAGAAAAGATCTTATAAAAATAAATTAAAGCATTACTTACTTACTTACTTACTTAAGGTGGCGCTACAGTCCTGTGTGAACTAGGGCCTCACCCAACAAACTTCTCCATCTAGCTCGGTCCCTAGCTAGATGTCTCCAGTTTCGCGCTCCAAGTTGGGTGAGGTCACCTTCCACTTGTGCGCGCCACCTGATCCGCGGTCTTCCTCTACTGCGCTGTCCTGTGGGTGCGGATTCGAAGGCTTTCCGGGCCGGAGCATTGGTTTCCATGCGCTCCACGTGACCCAGCCATCTTAGTCGTTGGACTTTTACTCTTCTTGCTAAGTCTACGTCGCTGTACAGCCCGTACAGTTCGTCGTTCCATCTTCTCCTCCACTCCCCTTCGATGCATACGGGACCGTAGATCACACGAAGAACTTTTCTCTCGAAGCGACCCAAGGTGCTTTCATCCGCTTTTGTCATGGTCCATGCTTCTGCACCGTATAGCAGGACGGGGATGATAAGGGTCTTATATAGCAACACTTTGGTCCCCTGAGAGAGGACTTTACCACTCAATTGCTTTCTTAGTCCAAAGAAACAGCGGTTAGCAAGAGTTATTCTGCGTTTGATCTCAGCGCTGGTGTTGTTTTCTGCGTTTACAGCGGAGCCTAGGTAGACGAAGTCCTTGACTACCTCAAAGGTACGTCTGTCGATTGTGACGTTTTGACCAAAACGTCGGTGTTGTATGTCCTTTCTAGACGACAGCATGTACTTTGTTTTGCCCTCATTAACCGTTAAACCCATTTTTGCCGCCTCTGCCTCAATACTCACAAAAGCCCCATTGACATCACGCTGAGTTCTTCCGATTATGTCAATGTCATCAGCATATGCCAGTAATTGGACAGACTTTTGAAAGATAGTGCCTCTAGTGTTGACGTGTGAGCTCTGCACTATTCTTTCAAGCACGATGTTAAAAAATCGCATGACAGCGCATCACCTTGTCTAAAACCTTTTTTGACATCAAAAGGTTCTGTTAAATTGTTTCCAACCTTTATGGAGCAGCGTAAATTCTCCATGGTCATCCTGCATAAACGGACGAGTTTGGCAGGGATGCCAAAACTAGACATGGCTCTATACAGCTCGTCCCTGTAGATGCTGTCATATGCGGCCTTGAAATCGATGAAAAGATGGTGGGTGTCGATTTGGTGCTCTTGAGTTTTTTTCCAGGATCTGCCGTAATGTGAATATTTGATCAACTGTGGACTTTCCTGGTCTAAAACCACACTGATAAGGACCTATCAGGTTGTTGACGATGGGCTTTAGACGTTCACATATTATGGCAGAGAAGATTTTATAGGCGATGTTAAGTAGACTTATTCCTCTATAGTTGGTGCAGTTTAGAGGGTCTCCTTTTTTCAGGATCGGGCAAACAATACTGAGGTTCCATTCATCGGGCATGTTTTCTTCCGACCATATCTTACAGATAAGTTGGTGCATGCTCCTAACCAACTTATCTCCAGCTGCTTTAAAGAGCTCGGCATTCAAGCCATCTGCTCCAGCGGCTTTATTAGACTTCAACTTAGATATGGCAATCTTTACTTCGTCTAAGTCGGGAGGATGGGATTGTTGGCTTCCGTCGTCTATATTGAATGGATCATCCTGCCTGACAGCGGAATTCAGTTCTTCGTCGCCGTTATACAGTCTGCAGAAGTGGTCCTTTAATATCCTCAGCATTGACTGCGGTTCCACTATGATGTTTCCACTTTCGTCTTTGCAGCCTTCGGTTCTAGGTATATGTACCTGTGAATTTCGTTTCACCTGTTCATAAAACTTTCGAACCTCATTCCTGCTCTTATACCTCTCAACATCCTTGACCGCACGCTTCTCATGCCCTCTCTTTTTCCTTCTGAGAATTCGGCGTTCCTCTCGCCTCTTCTGCTCATAGAGCTCACGAGCAGCTCTCGTCCTTTTATGCAGCGCCGCTTTGCGTGCCTGTTGTTTGGCTGCATTTGCCTGCCGACATTCCTCATCAAACCAGGGGTTCCTTGTTGGTGGCTGTTTGAAACCCAGCACATCAGAGGCGGCTTCTCTGATTGCATCTTGGCAATGTTGCCACTGGTTTTCGATACATTGTGTTGGCGGCAGAGAACTTCGAGAGAGGTTACTTGTCACTCGGTCGGAAAAGAATTTGGCGATCTCTGGCGATTGTAGCCGTTCGACGTTGTATCTTCTCCCAGCACCTCCCTGTTTTGCCTTGGGTCTGGAAATCCGAAGTGCTACCCTAGCTACAACGAGGTAGTGGTCCGAGTCGATGTTAGCTCCTCGGAAAGTTCGTACATCCATAATGCTGGAAGCGTGTCTAGCGTCGATCGCAATATGGTGAATCTGGTTGACGGTAGATTGATCTGGAGAAGTCCAAGTTCCTTTGTGGATGTTGAGGTGTGGAAAACGCGTACTGGCTACCATGACGTTTCGCCCCGCAGCAAAATCTATGAGCCTGAATCCATTGTCGGAAGTGTTGTCGTGCAGGCTGTTCTTCCCGATTATTCCACCAAAGATGTCTTCCCTTCCTAGCTTGGCATTAAAATCGCCCAGGACTATTTTAATATCGTAGCTAGGACACTGCTCATATGTTTTGTCTAAGAGCTCGAAGAACATATCTTTGGTGTTGTCGTCTTTCTCTTCTGTGGGGGCGTGCGCGCATATCAGGCTAATGTTGCCGAATTTAGCCTTGATGCGTATGGTCATGAGGCGCTCATTGATGCACCTATAGCTCAAGACTTCTTGCCTTAGTCTGGCTCCAATGACGAATCCGCATCCAAATAAGCGCTGTTGGTTTTCGTGGTAGCAGTCACCATAGTAAATATCGCAGTTTTTCATCCTCTTTTTGCCCGGCCCATCCCATCGTATTTCCTGGATGGCGGTGATATCTGCTTTATATCGTTCTAGGGCCTCCGCTAATTCTTCGGCCGCACGTGGTCTGTTAAGGGACCTAACATTCCACGTGCATATCCGAAGTTCGTTGTCCTTTATTCGTTTGCGTTGGTTGTCAACAGTAAATCCGTCCGTATCCGAGGCTTGTTGGTGCTTCGCAACTTTGAAAGCTTTTACGTGGCCAGGAAGTCACCCCGACGCACAACCCCCAACCTGGAGGGCCAGATCCTAAGTATAACTCCAAGGATGGGGAGCCGGATAAAACCGCTCCTTACAGGCCTGGGCTCCGAATAAGTCGAAGAAGCCCTATAAGGTGTTCACTAAGTAGTTCAACCTTACTGGAACTGTAGACGCCACCGTTGATTCCATCTCGGGAATTCCTCCGCTGCCGTCTGGATAAGGAGAGGTGCCTTAGTGGAAACACCTCTCCCCACCTCTCTCGTTTGCTGCCCCCAACAACTTTCCACTGGGGTTGGAACCCAATCTCCAGTTGAGGTACTAGGCACCCGATGTTCACCACGTGGAGGTGAGAGTAGGAGTTGATAGACAGAGGTTGGTTTTAAGAAAAAACCTGTGGACGCTTGTGTCCTCTTGAATGCACATGTCTACCATTTGAACATCAAAGCATTACTTAAGTTTTTTTAAATTCTTGATTTTGCGAAAACAAAGATTTTAGTTCTTTTTGACTGCAAACCACTTTTTGGTGAATATCATTAAATGGCGAACAAATATTTTGATGAAATCTTTACTTATGCAACTTTACTGTATAAGCTTAATGGCTCATATGACCCCCCCTCAATCATCTTTTGGTCAAAATTTGATGAATTTGTGCTGCGCGATTGGAATATTGCTGGATTTCCGATTCACTTATGTTTTTGGTACAGTCCTCAGTTAAAAGTAGTACTTTAAGCAACAAAGCAGTAAAATACAAATTAGAATTTCATATAGAAAAATATACGGGGCTTATATCAATTAACGCAACACCTTTTTTGGTTTTTAAATAATAACATTTTGTATAGCAACAGTCCGTGACTTACAACTCTCGGCCACTCCTGTGTGTGAGTAATGTTGTCAGGGATGAAGGAACCTACGATTTTAAGCCGAATCTGAACGGCTAATTTAGAAACCACTTTTCGAGACAAGAATTACTCTAGGAAGATTTGTCAATTTCTCAGACCCGTGTACCCACGAAAAAAAAAACTTTAGATGGCACAGGCAGGAATTAAATCCTCTGGCATGACAGACCTACGCACTAACTATTACGCCATGAGTTTTTAGACCGTATAATTATGTAGAGGGCTATGGAAGGGGTTTCGTTGCAAAATTTTTGAAATTTCTTGTACTAAATGGCTTTAAAAAAAAACTTAAAGCGTTGCTAACAGTTTCATTATATTATTATAAATTAAGTGCATTAGTCTCTTTATATTATTATAGTATCACATTTAAATTTTGATTATAGCTTAAAGTTACCGTTATCTTCTTAATTTTAAGACATTATTTTATTTGTTTTAAACGAAAATTATAAGATTTCATATCTAAAAGCAGTTACCTAGTTCTTTTTCATCCAAAACATCAATTTTCTTAGTTTAATTTAGACCAAAGCGCTGCTCTAACAAGTAAAACAGTAAATTAATAAATGAAAAAAGCCCTAAAAGGTAGGTTATGGCTCATTTATAAAAGAAAATAAGCAAATCATTAAACAAAAACAAGTTAAGAGGTTCTCAGTTAAGCTTAAAAGTTCGCAATGGTTCCTGTTATCCAATCGCTATAAAATGTTTTTGTTTAATCAAATACTATACGGGCAAACACGACCTGTCATAAATCTTGAAAAAACACTAATGGGTAAAATTTGACCGGAGATCTTTTACATTAGTTACTTTGAGGACCATATGAAGGTTAAGTATTTAGACCTAAAGCAAAAATTGAATATGAGACATATACATAGGTGTATACACAGTTGTTCAAAGTAACTTACTTTGAAAAGGCAAAAGATATTTCACCACATTCTTTTAAAATGATGAAACAAAATATACCATTTTGGGTCTGACTACGAAAGAAGTTTCACTTCCGTCATATTAACAAAGAAAAAAACGGTGCAGCTCGTAGCATCATGGTGTTGGTTTACTTTTCCCAGCTTAGTATTGGGCCAATCTGTCAATTCATGTTGAAACTTGATACCACTTAGATGACATATTTAGCAAAATAATGATAGCAAGCCCTCTTCAACTTTCGGGAGTCAATGCCTTATCGTATAGAGGCGATCAACAAAATGAGGAGACCATTCTGGCTATTGTAAAAAAACACTAACCTTTTTTTATTTCCAAACCAACTGCTTCTTAATTCAATGTGAACAATTTGGTAGACAAAAAAATATATTTTGAAGAAATATTCTTAATTGCAAAAACAAATTCTACCGTTAAAAAAAAGAACAGTTACTTCCACGACTAATCGGACACATGAAATAGAAATTTTCTCCGAGAAAATTTTTGGAGATATGACATTTAAAAACACTTTTTTAACTAGAATAGGCCAAAATTACAACTGCGCCATTAAACAAATTATATTAACTTAATAATAAAAACAACTCTATAATTTAGCACCTTACACATAATCGGACACTTAATATTTAGTACTTAGTTGCCAATCCTTCCGATTTAATCGCTTTCTCACCACATCGAAGTAATGAAGAAAAACGTTTTTAAATTAATTCAGGGCGTATTTTTTGCCCGTCTTAAGGTCTTCAATGTTTCAAAAGTTCTTTTGAGCAACTCGACATCCCAGTTAATTTAATATATGCGCGAATACATTAAAGTCGTGTGACTTTGTCTGTGTTTAAAGCACCTTAGGGCATTTTTAAAATAACCAGGACCTTGTTGTACACCATCATTCATTCTCAAAACTCTGGAACGATTGATTGATATCCATGTACGTAATAGCATTGATAAGAGACTCTCTCAGTCTCAGCATACTTACTGCAAAGGGAAATGGGTAGAAACAGCCTTACACACTCTAGTAAAAACTATCGAATACTCCCTTGAGCAAAAGAAATACACTATGGTGGCCTTCCTGGATACTGAGGCCGCTTTCAACAACGTTGACACATCCGCGATCACTTCTGCTATGACGACCCTAAACGTCAAATACTCACTCTGTGAGTTGATTAATCTAATGCTGAAAAGCAGGATCATTAACTCTAAGATGGGGCATTTTTGTACGAAAAGGTCTGTCGGTAGAGGCGCTCCACGAAGTGGTGTTCTGTCCCCTCTCCTGTGGAACATAGTGGTAAACGAATTACAAATATCCCTTGAGAGGGAAGGTTACAGAGTGGTTGCGTATGCCGATGATGTTGCTATCGCCGTCACAGGCGAACATCCTAATACACTGTGAGACCTCCTTCAAAACGCACTCAATATGCTTACTAGATGGGTACAGTACAGTAATAAGACTCAACGCCGCATCTTAATGGACCAACAACAATGTAGGGCACTCCATCATTTTGAACCTCTTTGGTTCTATACCAAAGTACATAGACTACACTATTCCTAAACCACAATTTGAAAAAAACTTCCACGTATCCATTCCATCCAGAGATGAATGGGAAGAAAAAAAAACTCTTGGATAACAAAAGTATTCATTTTTATATAAACCGATCCAAGAAAAATGAGGGAGTTGGTAGTGGTGTGTACTCAGAAAAGCTTAATCTAAACATCTCATTCTGCCTACCTAATCATTGTAGCGTCTTCCAAGCGGAAATTTGAGCGATCAAAGAGGTTCCCTCCTGACGTGATATCAACTTCTGATATGCGCATCTTCTCTGACAGTCAGGCTGCTGTCTCTTGACGGTGTCTCAACCAAATCTCAAACTGTCCTTGATTGTTGATCGTGGAGATGGAGATGGCGTTGCAATTTAACATTCACCTATGTTGGGTGTCGGGCCACAGAGACATTACGGAAAATTGTAGAGCCGATGCACTCGCTAAAAATGGAACCGTCATGCCTATTTCACCCGAAAGGGAGGAGATAGGTATACCGATAGCTACATGTAAACTTCTGCTAAAAGAAACAGCTTTTGCGATAGCAATTTCTAGGTGGCAAAATTTACCAACATGCGCAGCCACAAAGCTCATATTGCCTTCACTGGACCTAAAGCGCTCTAAAGACTTGTTATCTCAAAACATACTTCATATTAGCTCTCTAATAGGTGTCCTTACGGGACACTGTCTTATAGGCAGACAAGCAATACAACTTGGTGTAGCCTTAAATGACTTCTGCGCTTGCCCTGCTCTTTCACTAAGGCGCAAACTTCATCTGGGAGAATACTCTTTTGATAATCCCATTGATCTAGCTAAAAAGGATATCAAATATCTTCTTCGCTTTATAAACAGCTCAAAATGGTTCGACTAGTGGGAAGTAATTCTCTGGATTCATGTGGTATCACAATGGGCCTTCTCTTTTGGCCTAAGTGTGTGGATTCTGAATCCGCAGCCACTTTAACCTAACCTAACCTAACCTTGTTGTACTAGATGTGTGCTTTGGGTAGTTGTCCTAGTAGTCTTGTATTTCGAGTTTACTGACTCTGGCCCACAAAAGTTATTTCAACATTTCGATGTTAGCCATTTGATACATTTTACCCTTCACAAAATGTTCCGTTCATCAGACCTTGCCTCATACCTTAACCAACCAACCCTCATGCTTTACAGTAGCCCGAGTATGCTTATTAGTGAATTCTTCATTTATGTTTCGACATTTATATATTCTTCCATCTGAACTTTTAAGGTTAAATTTGCTTCTATCCGTGAACAAAACCTAACTTAATGGTTGTCTTATGTCTAACTAATGGTTAACTAACAATACAGAAACATGTAGTTCCACCCTATTCCAAGACACGTCCTGTTCATTAGAAAACTTAAGTTTCTCATTTCTGTTTTTTCACTGACATATAACTTTTTATACACGGCTGCACGGCTATTTCGATGGCGATGCTTCCTCTTCTGATCGTTACTGACTTCTTAACTCGAGGTCTCCTTTTTTCAAAAAAAAATCATTTGGTGTCATTTCGATGTAGAACAAGAAACTAGTTAAAATGTAAGTAAAAGCCTTTCGTAATACAAGGTTAAAAATAACATCATCATTATCAAAAATACCGTTACAGAGCTACTACAGTACAAGTGTCCAAAATAAAGTTTTTTTTATTAAAACTTAAATTTAAAAATGTTATCAGATAATGATTAAGCTGTACTACTTCTAAACATTTTCTTCGAGAAATTGCATTGCAAAAATTAACGTTCTCTTTGTCCTATTAGCCGTGGGAGCCACAGAAATAATATGTGGCTATTCGGTCGCATACATTTTAAATGTCTAAAAATTAGTTATTTCCATTATTATTTAAAAAAAGCTACACTTATGCATTTTTACTAAAAACTAATATAAATTTAACAATTATTTTAGGCTGCTGGTGTGACATCAACTGAAAAAATTCCAGCAGAAAAAACAAATAAATCGAAGAAACAGCCCATAGCTTCGATTCAAAGTGAATGCGACTTATGTCGAGCTAATTTGTATATATCCATGGTTAAAACCGACGAAGGAAATATCTACTGTCTGCAGCATGCCCTCAAAAATCTTAACAAAGGAAACATTCAAGCCAAACAATGCAAACTCATATTTAGCTACAACATTGAAGATATTGAGAATCTTATCAAAACTTTAAAGGATCGACTTGTACAAAAGCGAACCGCTGCTAATAAGAAATCTAAGTAGTATTTAGGGACTCGAAGGCGAGTCAGAAAAAAACTCTATTGAGATCGCAGCACAACAAAAATGCTTGTGCAATGTAAATAATATAGAAATTTCTAGTTGGTAATTTGTACATCTCTTGATGAATATTACATAACAAAAGAAGTAAGAATAACGTTTATTTTTCTATTTGACTTGTAGATGTCTTAGCTTTAAGTTATTGTTGTTGTTTGTATATATAATAATATTAATTTATGAAATCCTAGTAAAAAAAAACACAAAAGCATTTTATTTTCATTTTCAAAAACTATTGTCGAGATGCTAAGTCATGTTTGTCTGTAAATTAAAGACTAGGTGCGCAAAAACGTAAATTAACATTCAAGTCTAATACAAATAAAAACGTACATATAAAACAAAAGTAAACAAACAAACAAAAAAGAGTATAAAATACCAGTAAGATTGTTAAAGTAGCACTTTCAGAAAATACATTTATAAATATATAAATAAATACATATACATACATATATGAGTACACTAGGTCCGTGTATGATAGTTTTTAAGATAACAATAACAAAAAATTATAATTTCAAAATTAAATCAAGAATAAATTTTTTTATTAAAGCTATGATATAAGTACGATATTAATAATTATTATTGATTATTATAAATATAATCGTATACATATTCAATATAATTGTGTGTTAAGAAATAATTGAGTTAACCAGTATGTGTTGTGTGTGTATATATAGCTCATATAGTACCTATATATATACATGGCAATATATATATATTTATATTATTATAAATGTGGACGCTCTCAGTACGAAGTTTGAGTAATTTTATTTGCTCATAGCGCACCGCTTGTAGACCGTAATGTATACTAAATTGTTTTATGTTGCATATTTTATATAATATACTTTTTTGTGATTTGTGTAATTTTCCTTATTAAGATGAGAAATCGTGTTTTATTTTTCCTTTTTTTCTGTTATTCTATTTTTATTCACAAATATTTTTTTAAATAGAATGTAAGAATTATTCAAAAAAAAGTTCTGTGTATTAACTTGAATATATTGAAATAAATATTTGATGTATGTATGGCTATATGTACATTATATACAATTTAATGTAAACTATTGTGTTTTTACACTTCAGAATTTTCAGAAAGTAGTAAGCTTATAGCAAGCGTCAAACTAAGATCAGAGGCTCATCATAAGTGCATGCGTTAGTTGTTAACCAAACAAAACACAATTTCCATGAGAGTTTATGCTTTAGCCCACATTGTCCCGCAATATATTATAGGAATGATGTTGTATATCAACGTAATACGTCCATTGCCCCGACTCCTTCAATTTCAGAATTTTACAGAATTCACTATTGTTTTTTTTATCCAAGCCCAAATCTGGACAGAGTTCCAACTTATCGTGATTTTGATGCTATGTCTAACCCAAACATTTTCTCGTTGTATCCTGAAATCGGTTTTACGGAGGTATCCATACTACTATCCAAAAATTTCCCGACAACAGCAGTGACGAAGATCTATCGGATGATGAGCATGAGGTGAACAAAAATCTTCCGCCTCTATATATTCCAGAGTCTGATGAATCCGATTGGGAATTAGAGGATAATATTCCTCTATCCCAGATGATACCTCCCTCAAGTAGAAGTGCGAGAGCTGAAAAACCCCGATGGCGGGATGGGTTTTTGGAAAATGGTGATCATGAAACCGCATTCACAGGTGATACGACATTACCTGAGGAAATAAGGAGCTTGAATACGCTAGTACAATTCTACAAGTACTTGTTTACAGACGAAATGTTCAAATATATAGAGCAAGAAACTATCCAAAACTCCTGTGAAAAACGTCCCGAAAAGATTGCCCTTATTACAGCAATGGAACTTGAACAGTTTGTTGGAATATGCCTGTACATGTCCATCGTACAGTTACCATCAACCTAGGTTACCCAAAAATTGTAATGGCATGTAACCGCTTCGAAGAAATAAAAAGATTCATACATTTCAACACCAACTAGACGCAAGTACCCAAAGGACAACCACGACATGACTCCTTACTGTCCCTGGAGAAGAGTATATGGCAGTAGATGAACAAATCATACCAACCAAAAGCAGATCACCTATGCGGCAATACAACCCAAAAAAACCACACAAATGGGGATATAAAAATTTTGTTCTCAGTGGTAGCTCTGGATTCAGCTACGACTTTGAACTTTATACTGGAGCCCAAGGACATGTACAGTTGGTAACCGATTTACCAAAGATTAGTACATCCAGTGACGTTGTTGTTCGACTGGCGAGAACTGTTCCCGACGGATTCAACTACAAATTATTCTTTCACAACTGGTACACGTCCTTACCGCTGTTACCTTGCAAAGAAAGCGATTTTACCGCTAGGAACAATAAAAGCCAATCGGATTCGGGGATATAAAGTTCCTACCGAAAAGGAATTGAAAAAAAAGGAAGAGGTGCAACTGTGGAAAAACTGGTGACAATTGATAACCTGAATATTTCTGTGGTAACATGGTTTGACAACAGAATTGTGAACCTTGCTTCGACATAGGTTGGCAGCAAAACCGTCTTCTGAAGTCCAACGCTACCAAACTGTATCATGTCCAAAGGCTGTCATGGCATATAATCGGCATATGCTCTTCTTGGCTACTATGAAATACAAATTAGATCAACAAAATTTTACCACAGAATATTCTTCCACATGATCGACTTGACAGCCGTGAATGCGTGGCTATTGTACAGACGAACGCTTGATGGTTCTGAGGCGTGGCTGCCACTAGCAGATTTTAAGTGCGCGGTAGCCGAAGATGTATGCCATGCCAGCAAACCAAGTACAACAAACAAACGTGGACGACCCTCTTATGTCATGGAGAATAATCTACAACTGAAGAAATTGAAGGGACCTGTTGCCATAATGCCATCGCAGGACGTTCGATTAGATCAATTAGATCACTTTCCTGTTTGGACTACAAGACAGCGGTGTAAGGTTCCAGACTGCCCTGGAAGATCTTATGTGGAGTGCCAAAAATGCAAAGTAAATCTTTGTTTGAATGAGAAAAGAAACTGTTTCACGATATTCCATACTACATAATTTTTTGAATAAATAGTTGATTTAATTTATTGAAAAATGTTTTGTTTCATTTCTGCTCAATGTGCCATATATGATCCAAACCGGAAATCGCAAAATTCTCACGTGTTTTTTTTAATTATAATTAACTATCAAATATATTTTTTTCATGAAGAAAAAAAAAATCATGCAGTAAGGGGTTAACCATTTTACTTGACTTCAACGAGTCGAAAATCAGATCTTAATGCCCGAACAGATAATAAACTTCACTTGTTTCTCACCTCTGACCCTGATATAGATATACACAATCAGTTTATTGACGTATTTTCTTCCTCTCATGTCAAAAAATCCAGTTAGATAAAAAGCTCCTAAGAGAACCGTTTCAAATCAAATCAAATTGGGTGGCGCAACAGTCCGTTGTGAACCAGGGCCTAGTGACTTACAACTCTCAACCATTTCTGTGTGCGAGTACTGTTGTCAGGAATGGAAGGGACCTACAATTTTGGGCCGAATCCGAACGGCGAATTTGAGAAAGCACTTTTTCATGACAAGAATTACTCTTGAAGGATTCCTCGCAAGAGGCAGTACCCGCGAAAATTATTTTTTTTTAAATTAAGGTGGCACAGGCAGGGATTGAACCCAAGACCCCTTGCATGACAGTCCAACGCACTAACCATCATGCTACGGGTACTACCGTACTAAGAGAACCGTTTGGCAGCACGAAAAAGCCAACGGGGACGGTCTCAGTAATTTTGTACAGGATCTTTAACTGGCAATATGATTCTTTTGTTGTGACGTATGTTTAAGTCATGGCTCTAAACCAAAGTTTTACCACGAAAAAAACTTTCGTTGCAAACTTTCTGAGGAAAGAATTCTTGGTTTCTTACAAAAGTGATTTAAAATTCTAACTTTCACCCTTAGTAAAAATTTGAAATTAAAAAAACTCGGTCCCAAGAAGGCGACGACAAAAGCAACAACAAGTCATATGCAATGGTCACAGATTTGAGGATATAAAAGCTCTTGCTAAGTGGCCAGAGGACACAGTTTTGTTTTAATATTAGGTGAAAATTTGATACAAATACAAAACATAAATGCCGCCACCAACAAAAAGCAGCATCTGGATCTATTTTAATTTAAATAAAAATGATCCTGACAAGTCTGAATCCAAAATATGTCGTAAAACATACTCACGAAAAAGACGCACGACTTCTTCGTTGAAAAACCACTTGAAGTCAAAGCACCCAGAAGAGTTTGTTTTATTTGAGAGCGCCAAACAATGAAAATCTTTAAAAAAAAGAAGATGCAGGTATGATATTTTTTTATAAACATTATTGCTTCAGAAGCGATATGGAAATGATGCTAGATTCAACAACTGAAGACAAAGGTGAAGAAGAATCAATCTGATAACGCTAGTCACGAAGCACTTCCCAGAAGGGAGTTAGCATTTTACCGAAATAAAAAAGACTAGAATTGGATAATAATCCACTTGATTGGTGGAAAGTCCATCAAACAGACTTTAAAAGGCTCTCCAAAGTTGCACTGAGGTATTTATCACTTCCAAAAGCCAGTGTTCCCAGCGAACAACTATTTAGCGTAGCTGGATTATTATACGATTCACTAAGAAACAGATAACAATCTAAGAAGGCTGCAATCTTGCTTTTTATTAAATATAACTCACCCATTTTTAAATTTAATTATTAAACGCAAGGATAATCAATACAAATTTCCTTTATTTACGGACTTAAAATAATTGTAATAAATTCTAAAATCCGCATACGCATCCGCGGATATGTGTCTCAAAAAATCCGCATCCGCATCTGCTTCCTCGGATGTCAAAATTTGTACATCCGCAACAACCCTGGTACTAACATCGAGGATTTGTATGGAAAAGTATATAAAATTAAATTTCCAACGCGCCGCTTTGAGGCTACGGAAAACTTAAAAAAATAGCTCCATGATAATACTTTAGATTTTAAAAACAAAGGTGTCATGAAATTTGATAATACTTTCAGTATCTTCGTTGGATTAGAAATTTTGTTTAAACCTTTCAATACAAGCTGTTTTGGGCGAATTCAAGAGTGGCGGTAGTACTCTTGGCCTTATCCCTCCTCTTCGAATGTCGAACTAAAACTGCATAATACGGCAAGCTCATTAAATTCCAACCTACGCACCATTATACAATGGGGAATTATGTGGAGTTTAATACTTCGAAAACTCAAGATGCTAGAGTTTTTTAACATGTTGCATTAAAAGTGTTTCTTCTTTTGATCTGGCCACAATTTACAAATCCTATACACATATGTACGCCCGAAACTTAAGAATTACTTCCATCTCAATATAACTCAATTACTTCACTAGAACATCGTCGTTAGGTTTGTTGTCTTAACCTTTTTTACCGTTGTTTCAACGGACAACGCTCTAGCGAAATAGCCAGTTGCATTGCCTATCAGTGTACCCATGAGCCAAACTTCGGATGCAATATGAAGAAATGAGATTCGTTCTTTAGCGTACTAAGAAAATGTGGAATGGCTTACCACGCTCTGTCTTTCCTTCCCTTCCTTCCCAACCCTCCTTTTTTCCTACTGCTCATAATGTGCCTTTACATATTTAAGGAATAAAAAACCCTTTAATGGTTTGTTAGTCAAAGATTTATTCGACTCTGTCATAATTAACGTCCAAAAATTATGGATTTCTAAAAAAAAGTAAATATTGTACACATTAATTTGTAGGTTCTGAATGGCAATGGAGGGAAAAACAAGGTCAAAGAAAGTAATTTAGATTCATGTTGTGCGGCTGGGAAATAAATATCTACATTTTAGATTAAAGGCTGTTAAAATAAATGGAAATTACGAAGGCACCAAACTTAACAGGGGCGCTCAACAATTTTAACTCAATTGAAATGAGAGGAATGTCTTCCAGCAATAAATTAAGATTTGGATGTAAAGTTTATATTATGACGATGATTGTGGAGAGGTTCCAAAAATATGAGAAAAATGTACTCAATAATTTGTGTAAACGAACACTGCTGATAAAAATAATCATGGGACGAAATTATATTTGTTTTTAAAACCTAACATCTCATGTCCTTCTAAATCTAAATTGCCAGAAATTCACAAGAATATATTTATTAGATCACTTTTGGTCAACTTTGCAGTGATGGTTTAGTTCGATTCGAAGTGAACATTTTAAGTATTTCTAAAAAAGTTTGGAAGCCTAAGTACAAAATCGACTTTTCTTATTGACAATTTTTGTATTTTCTCTTGATTTTGCAAGTTTCAAGCTCCACAGGTCCCAATAATTATGAGTTTGACAAAAACTTTTTGTTTGTCGAAAATGCAATTACATATTTGTTGTGACTATCACTTAAATGAACCGAAAGTTATATTGTAATGGCCATATTTTGCAATTTCCACCCCAAGAAATTGGAAATTGGGTCTGGATTAAAAAAATTTGTCCAGACTATTGCTTTTTGCGAGGAACTGTCAAATCTTTTCAAAGTAATTTTTGTCATGAAAAGTGCTTCTCGAATGTTCGTTTGGATAACACTTTTTACCGAAAAACATTCAAATTTGAAATTATTTTTCAGGTTTCTTCAGTTTCTAGCATATGTTAAATCAGCTGTTCTGTTAGATACCCACATATACCAGGAATTCTTGGATACCTTTGAGTTCCTTTTTTGATCAGATGTTCCCTTACACGTAGGGTAGAGCGATGCGGTTCTGACACTACATCTTCAACTCTACCGACATAATTAAAAGGGTTTTTATCTTCGAATGTGACCAGAAAGGCAAACATTTTAGCATTAGTATCTTGGGAAAATGTGAATTTCTTGGTACACTCAACGTCTACCTCTGCATCATTATCTATACCAAATTCAAAAGATTGATCCGAATTTCTTACATTATAGGTTTCGCTTTCGGAGGATGATGCAAGCCCTTTTTTATGTGTTTTGGCTCTATAATTTTTTTCTTTGTTTAATTTCTTTTTTGTTTTTGTTCGGCTAGGTTAACAATTCTATTTTTTTCGATTGTGTCGGTATAGATCTGTGATTTAGAAATTTTGCTAAGATTCTTTTTCTTTGAAATTATTTTTGGGTAAGGTCGAATCACTTCCTGTGTAAGGTGCTGATAGGTACCATTAGAATTCTTCTGCACATTCAGACTTGACGATACAATTTTTACTGTGCTATGCCCCGTTTCTTCAATTTCTTGTATTTCCGGGCAAGGCTGATTCACTTTCGGTGTAAGCTGCTGATATGGTTCATTGGAATTCCTCTGAATATTTCGATTTGGTGATTCAATTTTCAATAGGCTGTTGTACGTTTCTTCAATCTCTAGAAAGTCAAAGTCCTGGAAAATAGCATCATTCATCGGAAATATTCCAGTTGTTGAAAACCCTTGTATAATATTTTCCGGGGAAAATGATTTCAAGAATAGCTGGCAAGCAATTTCTGCAATATCATTAATTCCAATTATACGACCCGGATTATTGCCAAGAAAATTGTTGAATGCTGACTTACAGTATTTTTTAAACGGTCCAAAGAAAAGATAATGCCATTCTCTCTACAAAAAATTATAGAATCGAGTCCACAATGCGACACATGATTATCCAATAAAACCATAATTGGATCTTGAATTGAACACCGAGTTTGTTTAGCTCAGAATACATCCAACCACTTTCTGCTAATAAGGAAATCGATCCGGGAGCAGCACCTTTGAGGAATGCAGGATTAGTCCTTTTTCTTGGGTAAGCAAATGCTGGAGGGATATGCTTCCCAGCTGCATTCACTATTGCAACCATAGTAACTGAGAATTAGTCCTCTTCCCTTTTTCAGCAATGACCTATTTTTGTAATTTAAATAATAGATAGTTTGCCACGTTCTTAAATTTGTTTGTATTTTTTGTACATTTGTTTGTTTTGTAATGTTTGTGTGATGTCGTTATCTTGAAAATTAAAATTACCTTTGGGGACTCTAGACTGTTGTGATTCCAGTCTCATTTAAGTTATAAATTCTTTCAGGACCAAACATGTACCTAAAACACTAACATAAAGGTATGCGGATACCCTACCCTAAAAGCTGTCATAACAAATGCCCTAAAATAAAAGACATTTCAAACGTAACATTTGTCCAACTTTGTTAATGGATTGTATGGAGTCATGACATTGTTCCCCAAAAGTTTACACGGAAAACAATTTCATACAATAGGTACTTTGTTGCGAGGCAAGAGGAGGTGTGGAGGTGGGTGAAGTGGAAGGGTAGGATAAGGATGAGGTAGGAAAAAGAGATAGGAAGATTTGGAATAGGTTAGGTGGGATTGTTGAGCTCCGGGGGACGCGGCCTGCTTGCGGTGCACGGCGTCAGCTCGTCAGACGGGGGGGATCTTGCCCCTTGAAACTCAACCTCGCCAGACAAAAACATAAATCACGCCAAGGAATAAGGAAAAGGAAGTAAACATAAACGGACGGACTATTGGCACATCAGGGCACTGCCGATGTTGTGCAGTGAGGCCATTACCCACCCTACCTTTAAGTATCCGCGGCCAGTGTTGGATACCCCCAAAGTGTTAGTCGATGATCAGGTTCAGGTCATCCTAGGTCCATGTCCACTCCGCTACCCTCGACACCCCTGAAAAGAAAGAACTCAGCACAACATTGCTTCGCTGGGGCGAAACAGCAACAACAAAAAAACTAATTTCGTCCCTTCAGTAGGCGTTTTGGAAGTTTATTCACATAATTATGTTAAATTACAATTATCGCTTACAATCATTAAATTTTTAGACAAATGAGAAAAAAAGAAATTGGTACTGAAAAGTCGTGTTTCAATGTAAAATTTTAATACCCTTTGTAGTATCTTTCGATCCTCTTTTTTCCTAGGAAACAAGTAACGACGATGCCCTAGCTCCCTACCCCTATAGAGCTCTGTGGAGGTGTGCGCCTAAGACAAAAACAAACAACTCAGTGACCGGACGCGATTCAACCGCTCGCCGATTTTCGGTACCTCACAAGAATGTATTTGTAACACAAGAAACCAGAAAAATTAAATAAATTGAGAACAAAAAAAGTAACTTCCACGCCTCGACTAATTGTACAAATATAAATATTTTTGTATACGTACAAATTCTTTAAACATAGCAAAACAACTTAATTATAGGACAATCACAACACATAAAAATCCACGGGGTAAGTATATAGGTAGGTATATAGTACATAGCTGGATCTAACTGATTGCGCATATCTATTGTTGATCGCTATATACCTAGATGGAATTTTCACTTTTTTTATTTATTTATGAATCCCTTTTTTTATGGACATAGGGATTTTTAAGCTATCCTCTTTCGTATTTGTTTAATTTTCTACTTTGAATTCTACTTTTTTTTTTCTTCTTTGAATTTTCTTCTTATCAATAAAAAGTTTAATTTTTTGTTTGGCGGCGGCTCAGCTTTCCGCCAATAAGTTCGGGCCGCCGAAAATCAAACACCTTTATTTTGTTCTTCACTTCCCTTCTTTATTTTTCTCCCAGCTTTATTGGCTGAACCACAAATTAAACTATCTTTCCACAATTGACACTTTACAGAAATCGTCGTTTGCTGGTTCACTGTCTTTCCACCTTTACACGCCTCTGTGTGACAGTCGGCTAAATGAGGGTATGCTAAAATAACAACCCACACCGGCAGAAGTATATTTAGACGATCTATTTCTAACAGGAATATCATCCGATCGCATACCCACCTTCACCTAGTGTATTCCCCCACTCACATCATCAAACCAAAATAGTGGTTGGCCATGCTGGTGTTAGTACTCCTCTAACGAAATAGGGGTATTATTATCCCCGAAGTGTGTTCGTAGGTCAAAAATTGTTGAGACCTGTAACACAGAACCACATGAGACCAGAAAACTACAATCATCACATTACATAATTATGAAATAATAACCAAAACATATAATCCATAACAAACAATAACATGCAAAAAATGGTTGTTCACGAAGTCTGAATACGAACATAAGACAAAACTAGTATCATAAGATTTCAGGTCACACGCAACCTAACTAATCTAACACGCAACCCAACTCGCCCTTGGAACACACCTATTATTTCGCATCCGTGTAGAGATTGGAGAACTGTCAGTCACCGATAAGCCTAGTACATACTTCCTCGTGAAGTGAACGTTCGCCAGTGGAGAAAGTGAACTTTTGACATTGCTCACTGGTACACACTTGTGAGTACACGTTGTGAACATGAACAAACCAAATGTCAAAGCTTCACCAACAGTTCCCGTACATTTTGCACGTGAATTGCCCGTGAACGAAAACTCTCCACTTTGTTCTCCACTCAGCTTCACGAGCAAGTTCACTGGTGAACCAAAAACTGAAATTTGTATGGGTTCACGAGATGGTTCACAAGTATGTACTAGGCTATACCATTATGAGCAAGCAAAACACGGCTGCGCAGTGTGCTTTCCTCTAGTAAGTTCATGTTTACTTTTCCCTTTTTTTGTATTCTTGTTTTTATTTCATATTTTGTTTATTTTCATTTTTTTTTAGAAATTACAACCCTAAGGACCTGAGGATGTCCAGGCGCCCTCAACAACTTTAATATAATTCTTCATTCTTATTTATAGTTATTGCATGTATTATAAAGTCTTATAAAGATAAAAGACTTTCATGAAATCATTTCCTCAGTAATCTTACCAAAAGTTTTACAATGTAGTATTTTTTAAACATCACTTTAGATTCAACTTCATTCAAAATTTTAGAGGTAGCACAAAAATATAAAAATCAGTTTATACAAAAACTAGTAATATTTTTTTAAAAAAGGTGTTCTTAGTTGTACACACATTGGAATAGGATTCGAAATAAGATAAATTAATTTTATCTTTGTATATAAAATCTATATTATTTTCATAGAGATGTTTTTTTTTACTTTCGCGGTAGCCTTAAGATAGCGTTGAAAGTTTAATTACAAAGTTAAGTAAAACAAATCCAATAGCTTATGCCACTGTAGTCACAAGGCTACCTTCGGTTTTATATACAAACAGTCTTATTTAAAAACGCTGTATAGAGCCTACATAAAGTTATGTTATCTCTATAATGCCTCTTAACGCAAAAATGCTATTTATAAAACTTATACAAGGTTGCATAGTCCCATAATAAGCTAAACGCGTTTTGAGGTTGAATAGAGCCTACATAAGGAAATTATTGTTATTATTATTTCGTAAATGTCATTTTGATTTCTCTCCTCTCTTTTTGAAATTAAAATAAAAACAATAATGCCTCTCGAGTTTAGCTCGTGAGCCGAAGAAACGAAGAATCTAAAAAAAATATAGATTTTCGAAAGAGAATATCATACAAATAATTGGAATTATTTTGTTATATTTTAGTTGTTATGACAACTAGCAGATTTTATAGTACTTTTGGCACTTTTTTTGATATAAACATTGTATAACTAAAATTTATAGCAGATTTTTTTATAAATAGGAATTTTTGCAACGTTACATAGAGCCTACATAAATCCTTATTCACTGTATAACTATTCATCTGTTTAGCGAATTCTATTAAATAAGACTGAAAGTGTTCATAAGTAAAAAAGATTCTAACAAAGCAATTGGAGTGTGCATGGGCCCTTAAGAAAATCGAAACTGTTCTACCGACGCTTTCCAAATTCCTTTTTACTCTCCTTTACTTTCTTAACGTCAAAACAAAATAAAAAAACAAATTTCCTGAAAAATGAAAATAAAAACATAAACATGTCAAATTTTTACACTGATTAAATTCTTTTAGTTTCAGTTAATCAGTTTTTAGTTTAGTGAAAAGACAACAAACTTGAATAATGTCCTTTCGACATGCCAAAGCCCGACAGCCGGAGACAATCCGCACTGTCCAGAAAGATCTCACATACACAAATGAACTCACGGAAGATCTTTCTGATATACTCAGAATGTCCGGGCCTCGGAATTGGATAAAATATAACAATGTCTGCAAATTTATTGCCGAAATAGCCTACCACGGATTTGCTTCCTTAAATGATTTACAAACTCTTGGTGAAGAATACACTGGTATTATACAAATCGACCACAATTACCGAACTGCACCTTCCAAATTAGTAAGGCTAACATTTCTTTATCTATTACGAGCTGCAACTAAAGTTTCTTTCAGCTTCGACTATCTGCAATTATACTGGAATTCGGGGGTGAGCGATTATACACAAAGGTCCTAAACAATCTCGAGAGGAACATCGATAGAAACGATGATATTGTCCCTGAAGCAAAACTCAAATTGAAGACAATTTTGCAATGTATGCGGAGTTCAGTGTCGTATGTAAAGGCCCTGCATAAGACGCTATTCTATTTGAATTCGAGCAAGTACCAGATTTCAAAGCGATTCACTGGCATAAATTATATTCTGATTAGACACTGGATGAAGCCTGATCATTCCTTGTATGGGTATAGAATCCTCGGATGGGTCACTTTTCTCCAATTGGTAATTACCCTTGCCTTGGATTCATTTGAATCGTGGAAAGAATCCAAGAGAAAAACAACAGGTCGAAACAGCAGTAAAAGTTGTGTGCGTCTTTCAAATACACAACAACAATCACGTGAAGCACCTCAATGTATTTTATGCTTGGAGCCCAGAGTTAATACAAGCTCGACACCTTGTGGTCATCTGTTCTGCTGGCATTGCATCCTAGATTGGCTGGACGAGCGAGATGAATGCCCGTTGTGCAGGGAAAGTATTAAAAAATCCAATGTGATACAACTTCGAAATTTTGTATGAAGATATCTGTTGTGAGTTTTCCAAAGAATTAAATATTATGTAAGGAATGGAGATTTATAGGTTTATAGAAAGGTATATTGCTTTGGGAGAGGTGAGGGATAGGGAAGAAAAATTGTTAGATGTGAAATAAAAATTTGAAGAAAGCTTTCTTATATATTTTGTTTGATTTAAATGGCAATTGCTAGTAACATAGAATTATGTAATTTTAATATTTATCCGAATCTGTTCCGTTATGGTGCCCTGCTTCCCTGGCATAACTCGTAAACGGGTATGGTTGAGAGTAGTAAGTCACTAGGACCTTGTTCTCAAAGAGTTGTTGCGCCACCTAGTTTGTTTATTTTTAAATCGTATACCCACTGGAAGTATTGTTGAATATAAATATGTAATTTTAATGACTAAGTCTTCATCAACAGGAATTCCTAAACAATGTGTGAAGTGAAGCATACATTATTTGAATATAGTCTTTCAAACTCCTTGAGCATAAAAGAAATAGACATGAGCAGCTCACATAACAAAGTCTTCTTTAAATCAACGCACCTACCCATTCGTTCTAAACTGCTGCTGCAGATGATGACTTACCTTAAAGTTTATAGTAAGAGACAATTTAAATTTTAGTAGCGTTTAAGAGAAAAGTCTTACGAAGAATATGTGATGCTTCCGGAAATGGTACAAGCGATAACTATACACAATATATCTCAAAGCAAATTGAGATTTATAGAACATACCATGGTAGACGAAAGTGCGGCAGACCATAGGCCATAATACCCTTCGATAGGAGACTTGTATTTTATGGTCTACCTCAAAGCTTGTCGTCTGCTGTTCGATGAATATTTTTAAGCTGAATAGAGTATGTAGACAAACGCTCAAAGATTGAAGTCTCATAGATATGTGTTTTGTGTATATATATACATATGTGTGTCTATGATTGAAGTGCGCTACGGAATAAGTAGAACAACTAGTTGAAAGGTACCATCAGGGTGGGACAAAGCATATGAGCAAGATATTTGCACATCAGGGCGCAAAATTCTGGAGGCGCATCACCAGGAGCAAGAAAATATAATCTGATCTTGAACAAACAAATATGTACCTACTAATATTTGTAATTTTTTTTAACCACAAGCACTCTTAAAATAATCCCAAAAAAAAATAATCCATCACAACTGTCCCAAGTTATCTCTTGCGTACTAACTATTATTACTTTAATTGTTGCATTCAATGAAAATTCAACTCAAGATATCGCAGAACTAAAAAAATTCTACCTACCTCATTTCCAAATATTTCACCCTTTTCGTACAAGATAAGATATGCATCTCATATGTGCAATATTTATTTCATGAACACTGAGTCCCAAAATTAACATAGAGAGTATTACGAAGCAAAATACTTATTCATATTGAATCATATGGGCTGGAACGTGCAGGTTTTGTATCACGCACCGTACCTGAATGTGAGTTCTTATCTACAAAAAAAAAACCAAAAATAAAATGTCTCCGAAAAAAGAGATATGTATGAATACACAGTGGTGGACAAGAATTTAGCACATTAATAAATGAAAAAAATAAACTGTATTAACAAAGTTTGTTTTTATTTAAATACTTTCATTTTTATGTTATTTAAATTATTTTTATTCCTCTCTGCCGTATTATGTGAACGTCTGAAGTCATTCGTCAACAACCTGATTGGTCCGTATCAGTGTGGCTTCAGACCAGGAAAGTCCACTATCGACCAAATATTCACACTACGGCAGATCTTGGAAAAAACCCAGGAGCTTCAAATCGATACCCACCATCTCTTTATCGATTTTAAAGCCGCGTATGACAGCATCTATAGGGAAGAGCTCTACCGAGCAATGTCTAGTTTTGGCATCCCTGTCAAACTTATCCGTTTGTGCAGAATGACGATGGAGAATGCACGCTGCTCTATCAAGGTCGGAAAAGATCTTACCGATGCATTTGATGTCAAAAAAGGTTTAAGACAAGGCGATGCACTGTCATGCGACTTCTTCAATATCGTTCTGGAAAGAATTGTGCAAAACTCAACCGTCAACACTAGAGGCACAACCTTCCAAAAATCCATCCAATTACTCGGATACGCAGATGATATTGACATAATTGGAAGATCAAAGCGTGATGTCAGTGGAGCGTTTTTGAGCATTGCGACGGAAGCGAAGAAGATGGGTTTAGTGGTCAATGAGCGCAAGACCAAGTATATGCTGTCATCAAAAAAGGATACTGAACGACGACGTCTTGGACAAAACGTCACCATAGACAGCTATAACTTTGAGGTAGTTAAGGACTTTGTCTACCTAGGCACCGCTATTAATGCAGACAACTACACCAGCGCTGAAATCAAACGAAGAATAACCCTTGCAAATAGCTGCTTCTTTGGACTTAGAAGGCAATTGAGAAGTAAAGTCCTCTCTCGAGCATGTAAAATCACCATCTATAAGACACTCATCATCCCGGTTCTCATTTATGGCGCTGAGGCCTGGACCCTGTCAAAGAAAGATGAGAGCGTCTTAGGATGCTTTGAGAGAAAAATTCTTCGGTTGATTTTTGGTCCCGTACGCATAGATGGAGAATGGAGGAGAAGATATAACGACGAACTGTACGGGCTGTACAGCGACACTGACCTAGTTAGCAGAATTAAAGTCCAACGGCTTAGATGGCTAGGTCATGTAGAGCGGATGGACATCAACGCTCCAGCCCGGAAGGTCTTCGAATCCAATCCCGAGGGACGGCGCAGTAGAGGAAGACCGCGACTCAGGTGGCGCACCCAGGTGGGAGAGGACCTCAACCAACTTGGCGTGCGAAACTGGAGACAGCTAGCTAGGGACCGAGCTGGCTGGAGACGCTTGTTGGTTGAGGCCCAGGTCCGCCCCGGACTGAAGAGCAGCCTTAAGTAAGTAAGTAAGTGTATATGAAGTGTCTTTGCTACGAATGGTCAATTGATGTGCAAGTTTTCTTTTTTGCAAACTGAGTATCGAAACTAACATGGGAGATATTTAAAAAAAGGGTATTTATACGGAATCATATGGGGCAGAGCGTGCAGGTTTTCTTATTGCACACTGTATCTGTTTAAGAGTTAAGTGTCGCCTACAGGAGATGAAATTTTAAATAGAATGGAAATGGAAAGATGAATCTTGTATGTGGAGTCGAATCGATCTTGCGCAGGCAGTTTTTTTTTTTTGAAAGTTAATGACTATTGTAACGGCTACTTTTATTAGTGTGTATCTAGTCTGGTGAAGAATGCACATTATTTCAATTGTTTTTTGTTTTGTTGGTTAATTAACATTAAATAAATAGCTATCAATTTTTAATAGAAGTGAAGTATTTTGTGATAAGACAAGACCAGAATGTGACTGACTCAGTTGATTTTAGACAAGCTTTAATTGCATGGAATTTTTATAAACTGTCGAAGCCAATGGTTCGAATACGAAAGGAGTAGAAGCGGGTGTTTAGGATCGAGTTCAAACCCTAGAACCAAGAGCATTTTTTCTTCCATGTTGCTCGCATTCCTTAAATTTAGTGGTTAATGATGCTGCTCGGTGCTCATTATATACAGTCAAATGTTTCTATACAATTCAAAGTTTGTAACACTTTTTTATTAAGTTCTCGACAAGGTGGGATATTTATAAGAATAAAATTCCAAGTCTTACTTGTGAACCCCTTTCCGAGACTAGATGGAGCAGTTTGGATGCATTGATGCATTCAAAGACAAGTTTAGAATAAATATATGAAGCCCTTATAGAAATTGGAAATCTAGAGGCAAAAAACATTGCAGAATCGTTAGGAAATAAAACTTTTGATTTAACATTTATTTGTTGCCTGCTAATTTATTTTGATATTTTAGAAAATGTAAATAAAAGTACTAAATATTTGCAAAGTCCGTCCGTTAATCTATCAATTGTAATACAAGTTTTAGAAAATACAAAAAACAGTTTGATTTGAATGCGTTCCGATGAAAAATTTAATGAGTAGGTATGTTCAATTAACTGAGCGTATTGCTAGTTCCTTAGAAACACCAAATATGTTCCCTGAAGCTCCATCATTGCGATCTCAACGGAGAAAAAGGCTTTATGGTGATGAATGTCCTGAAACTACATTAGAACCGAAGCAAAGATTTAAAAGAGATTTTCTTTTTCAAAATACTTGATCAAGCCATTAAATCAGTTACAGAAAGGTTTGAACAGCTTAATACGTATAGTATCAATATTTCATTTTTAAATAACATAAGCGAATTTGCAGAATGTTTAAACATTTTAGGTAGTTTTAACGATTTAGATGAAGAAGAATTGTTTCAGGAGTTAACCATAATATCGCAACTTGTTACATCACAAAGCTCAAGTTTAGATGTGTTACATTTTATTTTTAGTTAAAACCTTGAAGATTTTGCTCCGAAATTAGGAATTGCTCTCCAAATCCCTAATACAATCCCGGTGACGGTAGCTTCAGGAGAACGTAGTTTTTGTAAACTTATAATTATTATTATAATTGAGTAGTACCCGTAGCAAGATGGTTAGTGCGTTGGAAAGTCGTCGAAAAGATCATTAATAGGGCTTTGACTAAGTGGGCTGCGGACAACAAAATAATTCCGGATACACAGTTCGGATTCAAGGCCGGTCATGACACAATTCATGCTGCGTCTAAACTCGTTTCTGATATCCAATGGAATAAATCAAAACAACAATGCACAGGTGCTGTTCTGGTTGATTTGGAAAAGGCCTTTGACACCGTATCCGTATGGTTAGAGGGTCTTTACCTAAAACTGAGCAGGCTTGTCATAAGCAAGCCATTGTTGTATATACTTTATGATATGCTTAACGGTAGAAAGTTTGTTGTCAAAAGTGGCAATGTAACTTCTACCACAACATTCTCAATTAAAAATGGTCTTCAACAGGGAGCGGTGAATTCGCCGATTCTCTTCAGCATTTACACCAGCGATCTGATAGGTAGTCTTACAAAGGCAATTGCGTACGCCGCACAGTGGGGAAAATGCGGACAAAACCTATTTTTCTGAAAGTAGGATTTATTTTTAAACAAAAAGTGTTTCTTATAGTTAATTGGTTGTAGAATCAGAAAATGAAAACTATTTTTCAAAAAAAAAATTGTACACCTGTAGATTTTTGCTCAAAGTTCAAATATCGTGAAAAATATTAGTATTCTTTAAACGATCAGTATATTGTGAAATTTGAAATTTTTAAACAATTTTTTCTGCTAAAATGATTGAAATAAATTGAAAAATAATACCGTATGTTATTTTTTGAAAAAAAAATTGGACAAGGTATTTTTTGACGAAGAAACACTTTATTTCAGTGATTTTTTCGTTCGCATAAGGTTTTAACTACTTCCTCTGTTTGCCTCTGTTTGCAAACTATTTTCAGTAGATAGTGTAGGGTCTTAGCAACATTTTCCAGTAAAAATCTCATCCGGATACGTCCGGATGCGGTTTTTAGGGCAATTTTAAGTTGGGAATTCATACAAAAAATAACAACGAATTAATAATTTAGATTATGGAATTTTATATTTATGCCTTTGAACCAGTTCTGACGATCTTATATGGTAAAAAGACGCTTATGTGCAAACACTCTTAATTAACCCCGCACTGAGTTAACAGAATTATATCAACAAGTTTGGTATAAAGTACTCCAATTTTCTGAAATTAAAAGTGAAAGTGTCTCGTAATAGAGTTTTATTGTACGGAAAAAAATAAGACAATGTGGTGAACAGAGTTTTATATTTATATACAACCTTTTTAATTTAGCTTGAAATTATTTTTCTTTTGGTCTCTTTCTCTTTACCTATCCTAAAAGCTATCTATGTATAGACCGGTATACGAACTTATTTTTGGTTTATAAAGAAAGCTCTCAATAGAAAGCAATATCGCTTGTTGTTTTTGTTTTGAAAATAACAAAACACTGCTAATATGTAGAAACTTTAAAATGTCAAATTCAAACCGTTATTTTTACCATACGCTTAAGCTTTCATCTATTTTGGTTATTTCCAAGAGTTTGCAGTCCCAGTTTTTTGTTAGACAATGTCAATGATGCATTGTACTGAATTTCAGTTTCTAAAAGATTCAGAATTTCAGCTTCTACACGATCTTTGTTTTTTCTAACTTCTTCCGGAATTTCCTCCGAAAAGGAAAATTAAAGAGCTGGTAAATGATAGGTTAAGAATGGTCGAATATTTTTCCAAATTCGTTCTTCATTTTCTCGTTGAACAAGCTTTAATGGTACCAGGGATTTAAGAAATAAATATCCATCAGAAATACCTTCCATTAAAACTTCATAGATTTGCTCGCATTAAATTGCGTATTTGAAATAATTTGAATTTAATTTATTTAAGATAAGATAGCTTATTAAGATTAAATAAATTTGTTTTTATTGTATTTACTTGAATTATTGTTTTTTATTTTGTATTTATTATTTAAATTTATTTTATAATAAATCAAACGATAAACTTTGAAAACACCAACTATCTATATCATAATAATTGCAATCTGTTAACCTTGGAATTGCAAACAAAATAAATCTAAACATTTGTTTTACACAGAACCATTCACTTTCAAGCATATTAAAACTGAATTTATCGCTATTTATTATTTTATTCGTAATATACATACGTTAAATTTGGTAAACAAATCTTTGTTTTCATATATGTTCTCCGAAAAAAGCTTTTTTCTCTTTTGGTGGGCGTGGAAATGGGCGGAAGTTTTTTGTTCAGATTTGTCTTGCTATTCGCTATCATTCCTGAAAATTTCATTAAAATCGGTTCATTACTTTAGGTTTTATAGAGTTTTGTCCGCTCTCCCATACAAGGTGCCCCACTGTGCGCCGACGATCTAATTGCGTACAGAACGGCCCGAAAGGTTGAGGTTATTAGAATTCTTTTGCAGCGTGATTTCGACAAGATTCAGCGATATTGCGACGACTGGAAACTGAAAATAAATGTCCAAAAGTCAGAGACAATTCTGTTCCGGACTCCGTTGGCTAGGGCCACGAGGGATACGTGCAAGAATTGGCGCAAGATGGTCATCGTTGATCTTCACGGGCAGCCATTAGCGAGCAAAAGTGTAGTGAAGTACCTCGGTATCTGGTTAGATCAGTATTTATATTTCGACAGACATATAAATGCTGCTCTGACCAGGGCCAGAGGAGCCTTCGCTCTGACGAAACGGCTGTTTTTTAGCAGTCGGCTTGACCCCAGAGTAAAGGTAATTTGCTACATGGCCCTCATACGGCCAATGATCGTGTATGGTTGTCCTGTGTGGTTCAACGTTGCCCCTTCCCAGATGGAGAAGTTTCGGGTGTTCGAGCGGCAGTGTTTACGACGCTGTACCGGCTTATATCGAACAGCCGAATCTTCTTATGTGCATTACTTTTCCAACGATGTCCTATACAACGGGGCACGAATCAACAGAATTGACAATTTCGTGATAAAACTCGTTCGAGGTCACATTGCAAGAGCTATGTCTTCGACCAACAATTTAATTTTCGGGGCGTTCTATCCGAACGACGAGTATTTTGAGAGTGCACGCTTGAGCGGCTTCATTCCCCCAGAGGCATTCCTCTTTTTAGATAGATGCGGTCTGATACAGGATAGATTGGCAGTTCCGTTAATCTACCACGTCAGACGAAGAACCGTGGATAGGCGACTCCTGTACAATCGGGACGTCATGGCCCAAGGCGGAGCAGAGCTCCTTCGGTTCAGTAGGGCTGTGTCCGAACGGGACCGAACTGATAGGGTGAAGCAGGAGAACCAGTTTTGGTGGCTTCAATCGGCACTTGATAATGGGTAGTCGGGATGGGGTTTAAGCCTTGGCCGGCTTACACACTTGTTTTATACAAAAAGACAGTAAAATAACAAAAAACGTTAGATTTGCAGCTGTGGTTGTTCTAGTTTTAAGTAGTTTATAGGTAGAATAGGTAGTTTAAGTTAGTTTTTAAGTTTTATTTAAGGACCTTATTCTAAGTAGTTTGTAAGTAAAAATAAATAAAAAAGGTTATTGATATTAGTTTTTTTCAAAATTTTCTAATAAAAACAAAACAAATAAAATTTAAATTGAAGTAAAATAGATCTTAAGGCCAAAAGGCATTAGTAATTAGTGTTATAGTTTAGCTTAGAGTGTCCGTATGGGACCATTAAGTTAGTTGTAATGTTATGGATAATTAGGCTAGTTTTATGAATTTTTGTCTAGCTTAAAGATAGGTTTAACCCTAGAAAGATAATCTACGTCTGCGGGACGTATGGCGCGGGGAAAAATTGTTATATCTTTTCAATTAAAAGCCGTATTACATTAGTTTTTTATATTTGCTCAGGACTAGGTCAGAGCTTGCATGGTGCATCTTAAAATTCACGCTGAAGATGAATTAGGGCCAGAGATGGCAGAAATGCGATTTTTTTGATTCAATACATTTGTTACGTCTGCTACATAAATGAGATAGTTAATGTAGTTAAATGTAGTTAACGTAGTTAAATGTAGCAGACGTAGCGGTAGACGTCAAAACGTAGTTTGAAATGTCCATTCAACCACCAAATTGACAAATTGCATCGAAAAGATAACTGTGAAAGTGTGAAAAACGAACTCTCGAAAATTCGGAACATGGCTTAACCCAGAATATTCCAAAAAATTTATAGATATCATATACACTATACTGTTAAAATGAACGACAAAAATAAAACAGATGATTATTAAATTTGCAATTTTCTTTCATAAGACTTCGAATTCCTTGATTTAGTAAATTTACGCAACATATTTGGTTCTTATGTATAGTTCAATGTTTTTCAATCGTTAGTAGAGATGGCAGAGTAGATTACGTCAAGTAATCTACTCGGTAAACTACGTGTAGTTAATTGGAGAAACTACACGTTTGATTTGTTTCATTTCCTACCCTAAATTAGTTACGTGTGCTACCTTCACAAAAAACGTTAAATTTCAAAAAGAATTTAAAAAAAAAAACGAGTGAATAAGTAATTATAACGATTGAAAAACACTGAACTATACATAAGAACCAAATATGTTGCGTAAATGAAATAAGTCAAGGAATTCGAAGTTTTATGAAAATCAATTGTCATCTTTAAACGCGCTTAATAAGTGCCATACGTCTCTAAGACGTATGATTATCTTTCACGCACTAAAAAATATGATTATCTTTCTAGGGTTAAGAATGAATTAATAAAAATGAATTTAAAAAAAAAAAAAAAAAAAAAGTGCGTTGGACTGTCATGCAAGAGGTCTTGGGTTCAATCCCTGCCTGTGCCACCATAATTAAAAAAAAAATATTTTCGCGGGTACTGCCTCTGGCGAGGAATTGACAAATCCTTCAAGAATAATTCTTGTCATGAAAAAAATGCTTTCTCAAACTAGCCGTTCGGATTCGGCCTTAAATTGTAGGTCCCTTCCATTCCTGACAACAGTACTCGCACACTGGAATGGTTGAGAGTTGTAAATCACTAGGCCCTGGTTCACAACGGACTGTTGCGCCACCCCATTTGATTTTGATTTTGATAATTATTAAAAATTATCTTAGGACAACCATGAATCAAGAACGTTTGGTATTCTTATCTATAATGTCAATTGAAAAGGAATTATTAAATTCTTTAGACATTGATGATCTCATTTATGAATTTTCAAAATGTAAGGCCAGAAAAGTAAGTTTCCAGGTTTAAACGTTTCTCCTGTGCTCATTTCTTCGCTGCGTTTTAGTTTATAGTTTACACCTACTGGGGATACCTCAATAAAAAAAAACCATTAAAAGTCTACCTCCTGTGTAATGTGGGAAAGGCCTATGCTTCTTTATCAGTTTATGTGTGAAAATATAAAAAAAGGGGCGCTTTCTAAAAATCTTGCACAGGGCGCAGGTTTGCTGCGGCCTGGTACTGGGTACCATAACTGATCCCCAATTGTCGGTCCTAATTAAAAAAAAATCCTTCAGAATCATCGTTCAAACCAGTCTTCTTCTCTTAAACGGAAAAATGAGATTATAGCCTAACTAGTGAATTGATTTTTCTAGAAAACTATCTGTAAGAAAATTTTAATACAATCGGGAAACACATATCCATTTTTTTAATACTAGTAAAGTACTTATTAATAATTATTTTATTTAACAACAAATATTTTTTCACATTCAATCTACGACAATAAATATTTTCTTCCGAAAAGTTGAGCTTTCTTTTCAAACATTGGCGATTTGATGGGCGTGTTGATCTTGTAAAAGGAATTCATTGAATGTTTGATGTAGGTTTCGTACATTTCGTTGAAAAAACTCTTAATGCCTTCATCGTTTTTGTTGTCATGCACTATAATGAATCTTATTTGGCTAGCAGTCACAAAAGAAGTAACAAACCACTGATTGAATTTATCTATGGATTTAAGGTACATATTTGGCATTTTCCACTTATGTTCGTCCACTAAATCTAAGGCAGCGTGTGCAATAAATTGATTTAAATGTCTATTGTCTTCTTTCTGTAAAAGTTTTTAAGTATGTATGTTAATTTTAATTAAGCACTTAAAAAATGTAAAAAGTATTTTTATTGTACCTTTAATTCCTTGCTTACATTGGAGAATTCCATTTCGAAAACTGGGTTATCATTATGACCGACTATTACAAAGTAATAACTAGACATTATCAAAACAATAAATTGGTATTGTAGGGTTTAATAAGGTCTTTATTTTAAAGAAAAAGATTTGGATTTATGTTTTCTCTTTTTGTTTTGTATTTTTATTTCGAATCAGGTGTGATTACTGTTTGGTATCTTGAAATTGTCATCTAAGCATATAGCTTCGTCTTTGACTTTTGACAGAAGGTTCGTAATAATTTGCACGAAATTGCAGGTTAGTAAACATGTACCATTTGTGGACATTTTAAGTCCGTCTGCACACTAGGCGAGTAATATCAAAACATGCATGTCGGTAAGATAACTCGGCGAATGAGTTACAGAGGGATTCGGGGCGTTGTTTCGACAATTTCACTGTGCTATAAAAGTCGATCTTGTAATTAGATTACCTTCACAGCATACTTAATGTAAACAAAGCTATGCCATCTGTTTTTGATGAAATTAATGCTTATTTAAGTTTCCGACATGTGTTGCTTGAGCCAAAACAATATTGTTCGTTTTGAGCAAGAGCAAATATATATTTATCTGGATGATTTTTATAAAATTTTAGGATTTAAACATTTAGGATAGACTGGGATAGATATTTGTAAGGTGGGGAGATAAGATTGTGTGAACAGACAAAACTACTTGGCTTGTTGATTTTCCACACACGATAGAGCCAAGCGTTGGCTTTTAACGGTTCTCCATTTCCTAGGCATAATTAAAATATTGATCTAGACAATTTTTAACTTAAAAACAGTATCCGCATGAGCGCGACCAAACCGACGACTGAATTACAAAATGTGAGTTTATATACGTTTGAAGATATATTTCCACACAAATTCTTAACAAAATGATAGAAATATATTTTCTTTTTGATTTATGATTCGTAGCGAAAAAATTGTAGTTGATACGAACTGTCAAATTCTAGCAACGGATAAAGTAATCTCGCGTACTCGACCTAAAAAAATCATTCTTGTTTTGGTTTCGTTGGTGAATGGTGTTTCGCTTAACATATTCTCCTTCAATTTTCCGATTTGCATTACATTGTTGCACAAGAAATATTTTTCTTGTTTTGTTAATTAACCAGGACATCAATAATAACTTTGTTTTAAACAAATTTAGATTCAACGCATTTTCTCGTTTGTTTTCAAAACAAAACACAATAATGATAAACAAAAAAAAACAATTGACAAAGTCAAACTTAATTCGTCACGAATTAAAAACTCTCATGTGAAAGAAATGTCAAAATCGACGAATATTCGGTCATTCGTTCGTCGTGCTCATGTGAATAGCGCTTAAGTCTCATCGTGCAGAAATGGTTTTGGTTATATAACACAGCCTTACCGACATAGCAATGGAATTCGTTTCGTCATTTCCCTTTTATTTTCCTTCTTCATGATCCACTATCCACTTTTTGTCATTCGGACGTCATTCATTCATACATTTTAATTCTCTATAAACTGTCGTCGCCATTATTTTAAAATCAGCTCGGAGGCTGATTTTGCAAAAATATTTAATTCGATTTTTTTCGATAATCGTTGGACTTTTCCATCAAATCGACACTGAATTTGTCGATAAGCGTGAAAACGCCATTAATTTTCAAAAATTTCCTAAGTTTCTACCGCAAATTTTTGCTCAGAAAATCTCGTATCAAAGTACAAAGGAATAAATTTGTATTGTGTGTGCGTAATAATCATGGCCCAATAAAATGTATCAACTCAAAGAATTCAAAGTGAAAACTCCATGTGGAGGAAAAATCCACGATTTACCATCGTCATCAGTAGCTTATAATTTTCTCACAAGGTTTTCTTTTCCTTTAAATTTTGATTTGATTTTAAACCAACAAACAAGTAATGGACAAAAAACAACAACAACAATATTCTCGACAGGGTTCCAGCAAGGCCCTGTCTTCTGATTCACGTAAGAGCTCCTCAGGTTGGTATTTCGATAGTCGATTTTAATGTCCAGTATTTGTATAATAATAATTTTTAAATCTACAGAATTATACTCAAATAAACCTTGGCCAAAAAATTCACGTCGCAGAGAAAATCCCAATTGTCCGGCTTCAAAGAACGACAGTCAACGAGGCATCAAGGTTGGCCCAGCAAAAACAAGGCCCAATGTCGATAAACGCCCGAAGGCTAGGAGCGGCCCCAACAGCAGCTATGGGCTCGCAGCTGGTAATTCGGCATTTGAAGACGTGTCTTCTGCCGGCGCCGGACTAGCAACTGAAGAGGAAATTGACGTTGAATTAATGGGCAATAATTCAATTGCACAACATGAGTATGAATTGAATTCTGTGTACGCAGCTGGAAGCAAGAAGCAGAATTTAAATCATTTACTAAACTTTCATTATGGTCCCAGAGAGTTTGACAACTACAGCGGATTAAATATGTTTGGTAAAAATGCCAACAATAATCGTTCTCAAGTGAAGAAGCAAAAATACAACAAGGAACAATACTTACAAGCCAAGTAAGACTATTGTTTTATTCATGTATGTTTGTAGAGTTAATAATATCATTAGAAAGATATTTAAAAATACTGGATTTCAGTATTCTGTATAGATTTACAAACTTATTAGTTCCTATTTTGTTTACTTATTTCTTAAAGCAATTACTTAAAACTAAGCTTACAAATGCCAATTATGTTCAGATATCTTTGAAAAGAGATCAATCCAATACATGCTTAGGGTTCAGTGTATGTTTTGTAATCGAACAAAAATGCAGACGAATTCCAGAAGATGTTCATAAACATCATAAATCAAATTTATTTTATTATTAATCGCATCCAACTGATTGATCATCACAGCCCAAGAAACAATAAATTCCCAAGAATTAAACATATGATCAAATTTCCATTATCAATGAAATCAACGTCGTCGACCAGATTGTGCATGTTTATTTTGTTTTTACTGCAAAAAGTACAAACATTTTAGAATGTGACTAAGATCAAACCTTTTATTGGAAAACTAATTCTTATACAAAAAAAAGAATTTTGTATGAACATTTAGCGACTTTTTAAAATTATGCTTAAAATGTAAGTTAAAGAGAAGAATGTGATTCAGATTAAACTTTTTATTGAAAACATAATTCTTATACAAACAAGTCTCATTAAAAAAGCAATTATTCCTCATAATTGGTGTTTTCATGTTTGCATCAAAGCAGAAAGACTTTTGTATTAACGTAAATTTGTGACGTTTATGAAATATTCCAAACTTATCGGCTGTTATAGAATTTAAAAAAAAAAACTTAAATTCCTCAAAGTTACTTATTTGTAACATAAACTGTAAAACGAGCAATCTTATCTTAAGGTCAAAGTGGTAACTAAATATTACGTATAATCTGCTGATCGGGACCTACAGCTGTGTTCAAAATAATAGGAGTGCTTTTACAAAATTTGCTCAAGTGTTTTTTTACCATGTGTATACTAGTAACAGCCCATTTCTCTACCGGTAAGTATAACGGGACATTAAAGATGATAAAACAATGAACTGGTTTGGAATTCATAACCGTTTACATTTGTAACCAGAGATCAAATGATCTTTACTCTCAATCAGGCTATTCAAAATAATACGAATATTAAATAGTTGGAATATCGAATATCTAAAAAAGTTTGGTTATTTAGTGGGCCGAGGAAAGAACTGCACCGACGAAAAACGGGAAATCATAAAAAAGTTGCAAAATGAAGGAAAATCATAAGGATATAAAGTTGATGTTGGGGTGCTCTGACCAAATGATCGCCAATGCTGTAAAATATGAAAAAAAGTCGAAACCCCGGGACGGAAACGAGAAACGAGTGCAAATGACGATCGACGTATTGTTCGCTACAGCCGAAAGGATTCTTTTGCGTCCTCTAAGATGATCCAGGAAGATCTAGGACTGGCAGTAAGTAGCGTAACAATAAGAAGGCGATTGTTGGAACACAATCTTTCCGCTCGCAGTCCACGAAAAGTGCCGATGCTTACAAAAAAACATGTAGCCGCACGTTTGAAATTTGCAAGAAGCCATACTAATTCGCCTGCAGAGAAATGGCGAAACATTTTGTGGACTGACGAGACCAAAATTGTTTTGTTCGGTGGATACGTCCGACGTCCAGAAAATTCCGAGTTAAAGCCTCGGTACACCATTAAAACTGTAAAGCATGGAGGTGCTAAAGTGATGGCATGGGTAGTTTCTCATATGCTGGTGCTGGCCCCATACATCAAATCATTGGCACAATGGACCAGCGCGTTTATGTGGATATAATGTCCAGTGTGATGCTGCCTTATGCGAGTTGGAATATGTCGGTTCAATGGGTATTTCAACAAGACAACGACCCGAAACACACCTGCCAAGAAATGGTTTCGGGTCAATGGGGTTGAGGTCATGGACTGGCCAGCTCAGTCGCCTGACCTCAATCCCATAGAAAATTTATGGGCAGATGTGAAAAAGGGTGTTTCTCGACGAAGACCCTTGAATTCGAGGCAGCTGTGGGACGCAGTCGAGGAAACATGGAACCAAATTCCAGTTGAGCGTTGTCAGGCCCTTGTGAACTCTATGTCACGCAGATGTGCAGAAATTATAAAAAACAGGATTTTCCACAAAATACTGACAAAAAAATCTTACTCCTATTATTTTGAACAATTCGTTTTGGCTTTATTTTGATAAAATTCATGTTTTTACTACCTTATTCGTTTTAAACAAAGTAATCTTTAAGCATAATAATAAAAGACTGGATTACCTATTTTGTACAAAAGAAAAAATAAATTAAAAAAAATTATACAACTTTTGAGTCACGATTTAATCTAAAAAGAACAGGCACTCCTATTTTTTTGAACACAACTGTATAATCGAACTACCTTCTGTTCGGACCGCACACCTTCCTTCATCTGCACTAATTTACTACAGGATTTTAGGTATAAACAATTTTCAATAACTAGTTTCAGCTGAAGTTATAACTATGACCTTTTTTAACGTTGAGACTTGAAAAGTTGTCGGACAGGTGTTAGATGAATTCAAGAGTTTAATTTTTTTTATTCATAATTTCGAAATTATTTAGATGTTGTGAATTTTGCTAAACGAGAAAAAGCAGTTTGTCCGTTGGTACCGAAAAAGCATATGTGATGATAATTTTTATATATTTTCTACGTTTTTTTCGAGGTCAGAGCCTGTAGGAAAAGCAGCTTGCTTGCGTGACACTAGGGTGAGAAGTTATATCTGACCACCATCACTCAAAACAATACTTCAATAAACACCCTGTACACTCTTTACTTTTATTATAACTCAAAAGCGGAAAAATAAAATAATGGTACTCTGCCCGTTATTTTTTGCAACTCTTTTCTTCTTTCTCTATGGCAAATTGCGAGTTCTGGAAAAAAGCCGTTATATTTTTTTGCGCCACTTGAATAGGCCATGCATTTAGTTTAATCCTTATCTTTGTCACGCGGAATTGTATTTTTCGTTGATCGAACTATTTTGTAAATGTCGATTATTTAATTTTAAAAAAAAAGTAAAATGGGTCGAGGAAAAGTGTTGACCGAGGCGGAAAAAAGGACAAATCAAAGCAAACGCTGGCTTATCTATTGCCAAAATAGCTAAAAAAGTTGAGAGAAGCCGACACGTGATATCCAAATTTTTAGGTAATGAGCTTAAATATGGGAAAAACATGAAAGGCCGCACACACAGTGTGCTTACTAATGCGGAAAGGCGACTTATATTAAGAAAAGCATCAAATTCTACGACTCTTTGGCAAAAATAAAGGAAAAATGTGGTGTTAAAGCAAGTCTTACAACCATGCGTCGTGTTATTTCGAAATCAAGAAGAAGCCACCCCTTAACCCAGTTTGAAAAGAAGAAAAGAGCAATGCTTCAGATTTTGCCACGCACATGTTACCTGGACTTCTGAGTGGCATCGAGTGGCCTTCTCCGACGAAAAAAAAAATTAATTTGGAAAGTCCCGATGGATATAGCTACTATTTCCATGACCTCCGCAAAGAAAAATCTGTATCTCTGGACCGGCTGCATAGCAGAATTGGAGGTGTAATGGTTTGGGGAGCTATTTACTATTTCGGCACCTGCAAACTACATTTTGTGTCAACAACAATGAATGCCTTGTTTTACAATGGTACATGAAAGAGGCCTTTCCATACTTTCAAACTCTTTTTGGACCTCTGCCCTGGATTTATCAAGATGATAATACGCCAATATACACAGCCCAGGTTGTTAAATTGTATATACAGAGCCAAAATGTGGAGCTATTAAGCTGGCCGCCCTACTCACCGGACTTGAATATCATAGAAAATATTTGGGGATGGCTGACAAGTATACGGATCAGGAAAACAATATTCAACCATACCCGAACTAACCCAACCTATCGAATTGGCTTGGAGCTGGATTTCGCTAAATTATTTGGACAGTTTGTTTGTTTCGTAATAAAAAGAATAGTTATGCTTTAGAATTATATATATACATAAATAGAGGATTTAAATATGTCGGCTGGCGACTATTCTAATCAATAATTTATATACAAATAATTAAGAGAAGATTTAAAAAAAGGCAAAAAGTATTCTACCCAAAAATGTTGTCGCCACTTTCCTTAAAGGAACTACAGTGTTGGACAGAGAATAAGTACATAATACTTTGTCGTAGTAAAAAAATCCTTTTAGCAGTTGACAAAAGAGTTCCTAAAAAACTTTCCGCACTATCTCAGCTTTGCTTTCCTCTGATCTTTGGAAACTTTCACATGTTTATGTATTATTCCAGAGAATTGAATCGCCATTACTTAAGTGTATGTGGCCATAGAATTAGTACAAACTGTTAAAATTTTGTGTAAATTGTAGAATAACAGTATTATTAGATTTTAACGTTAGTATTTAACGAATTATAAATAAATACAATTTTAGATATTATTTGATTAGATGGTTCGACATATATTAGAAAAACAATTTAAGAAATCGCAAAGCTAGTGGGGTGGTCAAGAAAATTACATTACATTACATTACATATCACACTACTCTGCACGATGCCGTTACTTTTTTTGAAACACATGACACGACCAATGCCAAATCGATAATCGGCGCTTATGCAAAAATTTGTATGACGTTAGCACAAAATCGGTATCATGTGCATAAAAACCATGGACCATGAACCGTCACTAAAGAATGCAGACAAAAAACGCTACTATTTTAAACCAAATTTCCTTGCAGCTATTTGTACGAGTTTAACCGTTTGGGCTCCAACAGAGAGCGTCATACGCGTCCTCCAAATCAGAAGTTGAATCCGAGTTACACAGTAAAATCTGTGAAACACGTTGGTGGGTGTTTCATGGCGCGGCTGTGTTTTCATGGCATGGTGTATTGTCAATTGTTAAAATAGAGCAGCGAGTGGACTAGCATCAGTATAACTTCCTCTAGCTTGGCTATCTTCCAGTTATGCGTCGGAAGGGATGGGTTACAAACTTTGACCATCTAGAGAATGTCCTCGGTACCAGCGGGCTCTAGGTCTACTAGGAATGTCTTCCTTAGCAACAACCTCGAGCTTCGCACCTGGCCAAACTTCACTCAACCGGCTGACAGCGAGCTTGTACAAGTCACAAGACCTCTGGTCTCCACAAACCTTGAGTGTGACATGACCCTGATGCCAACCCCCTTCGCTTATGGAAGGAAATGGTCCTGGAAGCTCTCTCAAAATGCTTAAAAAGCCACCCGAGAGCTTAACCTTGACCATCTGTCAACGATCAGCCTATATTGTGCCATCAACATTGCTCCTGTCAACGACGGTAACCACGACTTTGCCCTTCGTGACGTCACTGAAACTGACTTGTTTCTTGATGGGATTGAGGGGAGTGCTGCTGTTGTGCACACGAGGACGTTTTGGTGTCGGTATGGCCCTCTCAAGAGACCTTTCACGTTTAGACATCGAGTCTTTATTTGTTCCTGTTGGAGCAAGAATGCTGTTAGCCCATTCGACGCGAGCGATTTGCTGCGGTGTCCTTTCAGCCCCCAATGATGCACTAGAGGCCTTTAGGATTTTCGAAGCTAGCCTCCTTTGTCTATATAGCCTTTTTGAGAGTTTCCACTTTCTATTTCTGGATGTACTCTCATTAGTAGTGGTAGGGCCATTTTTGACAATTCTGCCACTACTAGTTGCTACCAACAGCAGAGAGGGGTGCATGGATTGCCACTACTCCCTTCTCTGTGTTGGCCGCAGGAGATACGGCAACAGGCTTTGACGCCAAACTGCCGGTCTTGAAGAGATACCGGTCTCATCATTTTTGTTTTTTGTCATCTTTTGGTCCCACCAGTGGCGAAGACAAGAGGTCCGTCTGTACAGAGATTCGCATATACAGATAAGGCTAGTTAATCCGAAGGTCGCCAAGTATCCGGCTACTCCGTTAAAGACTGGGCTATTTTTTAATTGGGCCCCCAGCCAGGCTGATCATTGGCACGGGTCGTTCAACACCTTAGATCCAGTCCAAAAAAGATAAGAGGTGGTTGGAGAGGAAGAGATAGGGTGAGGAGTCAGTTGATGTTAAGATCATCATTCTGATATGTGAGGTAAAGATTAGGATTCGGTTACCTAGAGTGAGAAGGAGCATCGGAGTGAGGATGTGGTAAGAGGTAATGATTCTGGGAAAGGTAGAGGGATGAGAACGTCCTTTAGTTTCATTACTCATCTGGAGAAGATTCTCGAGAATCATTGACCTTACTCAGCTTCTACAACTCGACAAGTTCGACGTTCAGAGTAGAAGATATGTATAAGAGAATCTTAAAAAAAGAAACATATGGAGCTCTATGCTGACGATAATTTGCTATTATCGTGGACATAGTCGTGACAACATTCCTAAGTACACTTCGCGTGCCTTGGCATGCACAGCCCTGATCTGAATCATACAGAAAAAGAAAAAAAATGGAACGATCTAATATATCAGATTGACGTAACTAAAACAATTATAAGAATTTTGAGAAGCTATTAAAGAAGGCATTCCTATTCTTCGGTGTCAACGCCTAATAGAGAGTATTCCTCGGAGGTTACAAGTTGTACTTAAAGGTTTCCCAAGAAACCATTAATGGCAATAAGAAGTTATTAGTAATAGAAAGTATTTAATTTACAAATTGTGCTTATTCTGTGACTACCACTTGTTGCAGTAACCAACGTTAATTATAGATTTCGTTGTTGCCATTTTCTTGAAATGTTATTTTTTTATTTAATATCATTAAATATAACATTTTGCAAAACCAATCAAAAATAATAATCTGCTTTAATTAAATTTGTTTTATTTTTATATTATTTTGTGCTAATTATTTGTCCAGCACTGTATTTTATTTAGTCAGTTAAATTAGAGTATTTGAAAAAAATATTCTTTACTTTAAATTTTTGTTATGAAACACATTTCTATATGCAAAATATTATTGTTTAATTTTAGCTTCCAATTCGTTGTAAACTGGAAAGCCACACAAAAGGTAATATCATCACCAGATACACTCATCGATTGGGATTTAATTGAGCAAATAAACATTCAAACGACCGAGGAACCACAATGCCCCATTTGTTTGTATCCACCTCTTGCCGCTAAACTAACTCGTTGTGGTCATGTATACTGCTGGCCATGCATTCTTCACTATCTCGCATTATCCGACAAAACATGGCGTAAATGTCCCATCTGTTACGAAGCCGTTCACACAAATGACTTGAAAAGCACCACCATTGTTCAACAAGTCAATTTTAGTGTTGGAAATTATATAAGTTTTCAATTGATGCAACGCAAAAAGGGTTCACTTTCGATTGAGAAATTCACCAACTCAAATGCAATTGTAAGCGACGATGAGGGCCTCCATAATATGTACTCGTCTGGCAGCGATGAATCGAAATTTGCAAAATTCTTAGTTGCAAATAGATCAGATGTAATTTCAATCATCGAAAGGGAACAAAATGAATTGGCATTTTGTGAAAGCGAACAAAATTGTCCAGAATTTGTATTCGTCCAACAGGCCTTGGATTTGTTGAAATCTAGAAAGTCTGAGATCAACAATGAAATTGAAACTATCATGGAAAAGAAAATAGCTTCAAAAAAAGAAAAGGACAATACGAGTTTATTGAGAGAGAAATCCGATACCAATATTGGCGACAACGAAACTAAACTATCCAAGCCAGTAGATGAAGAACTTAATGCTAAATATTACTATTTTTATCAATCAGTTGATGGGCAAAACATATTTCTCCATCCATTGAATGTAAAAATGTTACAGGCTTGTTATGGGTCTCTTGATCAGGCTCCTTTGCTTGTAAATGCAAAAATCTTGCAAAAAGAGCATCATTCAATGGACGAGGATCATCGAAGGAAATTTACTTGCTTGGGACACTTGCCACTTACGTGCCATTTTGAGGTCGTAGAGGTTGAGTTAGAGACACCAATTGTATCCGAAGAGGTTTTAAATGTTTTCAAAGGTAATACAAAATTAGGTTTTTAAGTTTTGATTTTTTAATACAAATTAATTCCTTTAAAATATTAAAGGAGACATTATTCAGAGGAAAAAAGCGAGACTTCGAAGGGATAGAGAAGAGAAAAAACGTGAAATAAAAATAAATGCGATCAACGACCGACAAATGGGCAAACTTCTTTCAAGCACGGCTAATATTAATTTGTCGTCTTCTCATGAATTTCCAACCGTATGTTTTTGAATAGCGACAAGTTATTTAATTATTTGTATTCTAATTTTTATTTTATTTTACAGTGTGGATTCGAGGAGACACTTGACGGTTCTTCTAATCAATTATCCACTGATGCTATTAACATACCAACTCAACCGAGTTCCTCAAAGCGCAGTACATATTCATCAATTGCTAATTCTAATGACTCTCCAATTGCCGATTTCTGGCCAACAATGGGAGCATGTTCACCAAGAATAGCAAAGGATTCGACTTGGGTAAGAGAAGCAACAATACCACGTCAAAGGATGACATCGGAGCGTTACAGTGAAAGTGATTCTCTAAATGAAGAATTTCACCCAGCACCAAATTTGGGGGATGTTTTAGCAGAAGCCATAAGCCAAAAGCACAACACTCCTAATAAAAACGAATCCAAAAGCGGCAATAGCAAGAAATCAAAAAAGAACAAGAAGATGCTGGTCTTCTCCACTGGTATGAATTTTGGTGGAAAATAAACTAAACGTCGTTGATGAAAAGCTTACTTCAAGTTATTATCATATGCATACACTATAAGTTTAACACTCAAACAATTAAAATTAATTAAAACTAACAACTTTGCAGGTAACTGCTGTTATTATTATTTTGTTAAATCAATAGAAATTCATGTTATGATTTACTGTGAGTTAAACATTTTTATTTTTGAATTACATATATTAATAAAGCTTATTTATCCACCAGGCAAATTTTGTATTTTTTTTTAGAATCGATCGCTTTTGAACTTGAATTTCAATAACTTTTAAAACAATAGCGTAAAGCAATTATGTCGAATATTCAACAACGCATGAAAAGACACTGTTCATGTTAATGATTCATTTGGCGGAGGATTGAAAGTGTTTGCAAGAATTCTTCAAAACCGGTTCGCTTTGAACAGTCAAACCAAACAACTAAATATATATTATGTTTATACTAAGCTCGACATAGAAAGATTTTCCACTTATAGTAAGTATAGTAACTTCTCAAAACAAATTGTTTTATATGTCTCAGATGTGCTAAGTTACAGCTGTGTTCAAAAAAATAGGAGTGCTCTTACAAAATTTGTCTAAGTTGTTTTTTTAACATGTGTTTAGTGGTGAACAACTCATTTCTCTTCCGGTAAATATAACGGCACCTTGAGTATGATAACACAATAAATTGGTTTGCAATTCATGCACATTTGCATTCATAACCACAATTTAAGTGTTTATTACTCCCAATTGGGCTGTTCATTAAAATAGGAGTGTGGGTAAGATTTCACGTTTTAAAAGCAATAAAATAAAAAAAATTCAAAAAAAAAATAAAAGTAAGTATGAAAATTGAACTAGGAATATTTATTTCCACACATTTGATTATTTAGTGGGCCGAGGAAGGCATTGCACCAACGAAAAGCGTCAATTAATTAAAAAACTTCGAAATGAAGGCAAAACATATAAAGAAATTAAGTTACTGTTAGAATGCTCTGACCAGATGATCGCTAACGCCATGAAATACAAAGAAAAATCCGAAACCCGAGGTAGGAAGCGAAAAACAACTGTAACGGAGGATCGTCGCATCGCTCGGTTCAGTCGAAAAGATCCCTTTGCTTCCTCCCAGATGATCAGGGAAGATCTCGGACTGTCAGTTAGTAGTTTTACTATAAGAAGGCGATTGTTAGAACATAAATTAACCGCAAGAAGTCCGCGAAAAGTGCCCATGCTGACAAAAAAGCATGTAGCAGCACGCCTACAATTCGCAAAAACACATGCCAACTGGCTTTTAGAGAAATGGCGAAACATTTTGTGGACTGATGACACAAAAATTGTTTTGTTTGGTGGAACAGGTTCCAGGCAATAATATGTACGACGTCCAGAAAATTCCGCATATAAGCCCCAGTACACCGTTAAAACTGTAAAGCATGGAGGTGCTAAGGTGATGGCATGGTATTGGCCCCATACATCAAATTATTGGCACAATGGATCAGCGGGTTTATGTGGATGTCTTGTCCAATGTGATGCTGCCTCATGCGGAATGGAATATGCCGTTAAAATGGGTATTCCAGCAAGACAACGACCCGAAACATACGAGTAAGTCTGCTAAGGAGTGGTTTCGTGTCAATGGGGTTGAGGTTATGCAGTGGCCAGCTCAGTCGCCTGACCTTAATCCCATAGAAAATTTATGGGCAGATGTCAAAAAGGGTGTTTCCCAGCGGAGACCTTCGAATTCGCGGCAATTGTGGGACGCAGTTCAGGAAGCATGGCATCAAATACCAATTGAGCGCTGTCGGACCCTAGTCGACTCAATGCCGCGTAGATGTGCAGCGATCATAAAAAACAAAGGTTTTTCAACAAAGTACTGAAAAAATAATGTTAAGTTTGATCATTTGCTTCCTTTTTTTATACTTCAAATGAAATACTCCTATTATTTTGAACAGTTCCTTACTGACTAATTTTAAGAAAATTTATGTTTTTACTATCTTATTTGTTTAAAGCAAAATAGTTAATAAGCATAATTAACACATGACCGAATTTCCTACCTTGTACAAAAGAAAAAGTAAATAAAAATAACTTAGTTAACTATTGAATTGTGATTTTATTTTTAAAAATTAGTCACTCCTATTTTTTTGAACACAACTGTATATATTTAACTTAAGTGTTGAACAAGGTTGTTTTCCTCAACAATTTAAATGCGCGGAGTTAATCCCTCTTTATAAAAAAGATGATAGAACAATTAATAAGTCTAACTACAGACCTATTTCTCTTCTTCCCACCTTCTCAACAATTTTCGAAAAATTACTTCTTTCCTAGATACAAATTGTTTTTTTTTAACGAAAATTAATTTGGATTTCGGTCTGGAAAGTCAACCGAAGATATAATTCTTCGACTTTGCAGCCAACTCTATGGCAGCTTGAATCATAATAAACCGACTATGGCTCTTTTGATATGACTAAAGCCTGCGACATGGTTGATCATGATGCTAAGTAAATTATATAATGAAGGATTTAGAGAAATTATTTTTCAATGGCTGAAGTCATATTTGAAAGAAAGAGTTAAAAAAGTAGTAATTAATGGTGTAATGAGTGAAGCTCGATATATGAAATCTAGAGTACCTCAGAATTCCTTGTTTTTTCTAGTTTATATGAACTCTCTCTAGGTTGCAATTGAATGACCTTGCTACGGCTTTCGCAGATGATATATCGTTTACCAGTCAAACTCAGAACATAATTGTAACATTCAAATTGAAGAAGATCTCGAAATTCTGAGAACTTGATTCTCGGTTCATAAGTTAAAACTTAGTGAAAAACTAAAATAATGTCATTCTGGGGTGGAATCGCGTAAGGCGATAGTTGATTGTCACTGTTTTGATAGTCAGTTTTGATCATCACCTTCTCTTTGTTCTGTGTAAAGTGATCGCTAAAACTTTACCATTTGCTGGCAGCACTTACCCAAGTTTAAGAAACTTGGTACAAATTACAACAAGTATAAATGTCATTTCGATCAGCTGTTGTGTTTATTGTGTTGATGTAAATGTAAGTATACCTATAACTATACTCAATAATAATTATAAATTAAAACAGATGTTTGTTATATTTTCCAAAAAAATATAATATTGTTTAATCGAAGTGCACAATTTTCGGCATAGAGTCGGTGCAACACAATCAGCGCCAACTTTTCGTTGATAACCACCACCTCTAAGAAGATTTAAAGTGGCAGCCAGTTGAAGCATAGATGGAATTTATGTTGATCTTATTCCTGATGCTAAATCGAGCAACCGCTTTATTCCTTAAGTTGGTTCTCAGCAATTGAACTTTTTTTTAGTCATTTCTCTTTCTGGTGCTTTGATACAAAATTTGCATTGAAGTATACATTACTGTTCACTTTTATTTATTTTAACTTTCATATATTTTCACTTTTTTCCACTAAATTTTAAATTTATAGTGGAGCTGAAGTTCACACAAATTATTTTTCTCACAAAAATTAATCAAAATATATGAAAGTGACACCTAAATAGCTGTCACCAACAAACCATAGTAAAAAGTGATAGTCAATTTGATAATTACCTTACGTGGAGCAAAATCATCAATTTTGATGGTCAAAAATCAACAATTACCTTACGCGATTCCACCCCAGAACTTCTAGTCATCAGCTTTGCAATTACTATTTTATATTTCATGGTTTGAATTGTATACAATTCACCTGTCCCTTACATAGTTGTGGTAGACCTTATTTTAAAGCAACTGGTTCCGATTCTTGTTTCAGAATTGATTCAGTGTACAGTTTTAAATATCTAGGAGTTACAATTGATTTTCATCTTAAATGGAAAGATCATATATAATGAATATAAAAAATTATTTGATTCAGATTATTAGAAAAATGTATCTATTAAAACCGTTCTGCTCAAAAAGAGTTTTAACTTCAATTTATTACGGGCTTGCACACTCTAAAATACAATATGGTTTATCTAGCTGGGGTGGTGCATATGCTAGTTGATTGCTCAAAAACGGGTTGGGTTCGAAATCCTGTATGGATCATGTATTTCAAAATATTGTATGTACAAAATACTGTATGATCAAAATACTGTAGGTCAAAATTCTCTATACCAAAATTCTGTATTTTAAAATGCTGTTAATAGGCTGACAAATAATTTTTATTTGTCAGCCTATTTACAGCATGTTGGAAATCATAATTTTAAAAACAGATTACCTTTATAAAGAATACATATTTTTTCATTGGTATACACTTAGATGAGTTTTTACCCACCGCTTAAAAATGTTCTTTAATGTTTTGTAAAGGATGCTAACAAAATTTAATAATTGCTAAAATGACAACTTTAGTTATCAAATTATTTAGAACACTGTTGTCCAGCAAGTTATGGTCTAACTATTTAATTTGGATGACTCATATGAAAGCATTCCATGATTCCAACAGTTGTCTAAATATGCCATATTTAAGAGCTAAAATACAATAGCTTAGAGGGTTTTTGGTGCATTTCGCGCACGTTTTTTCAAAAACAAAACACACTTTTCTTGTTTTTATTTCTATTTATGCGAAGAATGCAGCAAAAATTTTAAAATCCAGAAAATGGGAGAGGATCTGTAAAAACGTCGGGCTTTTTTTTGACGTTGGTTTTTCGAACTCAATTTCCGGGAGTCTCTTATTACTATTGTTATATATCTGCTTACCTACTCGTATTTGGATCTTATAAAGTTGTCAACAAAACTTAAAAATTGTAGAGACAAAAAGATTTGGTTCTTGAATTTAAGGAAATAGTTGCATTTAAGTACATAATTTTCCTTAAAAAAATTAAATTAAAACAATGTAAGGTAAGTAAACAAATAAGTTGGGAAGAAGTGTTTAGTAGTACTCACAAATCACACGTTTCAAAGCTTTTATATCAATAGATATAAAACGTTTATTATGTTTTTCACGTAGCCATTAGTTTAACAAAAGTGTCACATGATTTTTTGGGAGATTTGTATTATTGAAATTCGTGTTTGAATCTCAGTTCTAGAGCATCCAAAGCAAATTCACTTCAAAAGTAGATTTATTTGATTTTGTAAGATCTTTATTATTTAACAGAAAACCAATTTTGAAAGAAATGAAATACACGACTGGGTCGCAAGAACTTGATAATTTCTTCCAAAAAGTCTGTTTAAAAATATTGCCTACATTTAAAGATTTAAAAAGGTACCGACATTTTTTTTGTTTCTTGGGCTTTGATGATCAATCAGTTGGATGCGATTAATAATAAAAAAAAATAAAACTAATCCATCTTGGTTTTACCCTACATTTCGCCAGTTGTTTTCCAACTTCTTCACGGGATTTATTTAGTATTTTATTTTATAAAAAAAAAATGATTAAAAGTTGCACAAAAAGTGCGAAAAGTTTAAATATGGACAACACTAGTATCACCGTATTTAACAATTGTTGTTAAATACTATTACTTATTTAAAACTTGCCATATACATAGTTCCCATAAGCCGCAAGTAAAAATCACTTCAATGCTCACTATCTACATATGTGTGTCAAAAAAGTTTAATAATAAAATTGAAGGCTAGTTTAAGGAATTTAAAGGCAACTTAATATAAAATTCATGATCTCTTATTCAAGGTTTCTTCTTAAGAACCTGAGTATTTGCTCTTTTTCTTAGAAACAATTTTTATGAAAATAATTTCAAGCATGACTAAAGTTTTTTTTCAAATTCTAAATTGAGCGAAAATCAAAATTTGAGTTGTTTTTTTACAGCAAACCACTTTCTGGTAAATGTCGGTAAATTACTAATAAATCTTTATATGAAATCTTTACTTATACAACTTAACTGTATAAGTTTTTTGGCTCATATGACCCCTCCCTGGATCGTCAATTGGTCAAAAGTTGATGAATTTGTGCTGTGTTTTTGGAATAGGGCTGAATATTTGATTCATATTATGTTTTTGGTCCAATCTTCAGTCAAAAGTAGTACTTTTAGCAACAAAGTTTAAGGAAGTAAAATACAAATGTTGTTTTCATATACAAAAAAATAAATAATTCAAGATATAATGGGGGTCATATCCATTAACGCAATACGATTAGTTTTGAATTAAAGGGAATTAATACGAAAAAGCAAACAAATTATCTCAAAGGGGGGGTCATGACCCCTACGACCCCCCCCCCCCCCTTGGATCCGCCATTGGTTGTAGGTATATGAATTGTTGTTACTTATAAATATTATTGCCTATTGTTATTTACTTATTTATGATATGACTTATTAATGTATTCTGTTTTTTTACTTGTTTGGAGTTTTAATAAATGATATACATAATGTACGTATGTATGTACAGTACATACATACATAAATGGAGTTTTGCTTTTGTTGTTCTCTATAATGGAAGATTAAGAGCGGAATTTTTCAAAAATACAGTATTTTTAGATAATGTTTTGCTCATACAGCATTTTGAGATACAGTATTATCAGATACGGTATTTTGACAACACTGCATTTTGAGATACAGTATATTAGCCATACAGTATTATGAATATACAATATCATACAGAATTTTAACCATACAGTATTTTAAAATACAGAGATTCATTTGCAACAGAAATCAACTAACTGAAAAGTGGGTCTTATTCAAGGATTTGAGAATTCTAACTTTGAGACACCTTTACATTTTTAAAGTACTGAAAGAATTTTTCATCTTGTCAATATTCCCACTGCTCATAAAAGTCATTTCTCGAACTTTTATACTGTTACAGCACCCACATTAATAACCTACCATTATCTACAAGAACTACTCAAAATTTAAACTCTTTCCTTAAAAAAGTTAAAGACTGGCTTTTCACAATTGACTTAAATTGTATTGATAATTATTGTTAAAGAAACTTTGTTTGTAAAAACCGAGTATTAACTTTTTATTATATTTCTTTTCTCTTAATTTACGAGTATATGATATGTTCTAATTCTCATTCTTTTTTTTATTTTTATTTTGTATGTAATATCTGAAATAAAAAAAAAATAACTTATCTGATCTCTTGGCTTAAACAATTTAGTATTATTGCTGCACTGATTGTCACCCCACATCAGTTTTTAATTTATGCAAATTTAGTAGTATTTGCTGTAGTCCATTTCCCTTGATAACGCTTTTCTATGAAGGAAATGTCCTGATGGAACCTCTCGCCTTGTTCATAGCTCACAGCACCCAAATTTTCGGGAAAAACATTGAGATGAGAGTACAGCATATTATGTATTTTTAAAGACATATTACATCCCAAAGCTTTGTATGAAATTAAAAGCTCACTGATTAAGTCTTTGTAATTTTCCGCTTTATGGTTTCCTAGAAAATTTGGGACAACATTCATAAAACATTTCCAGGCGATCATTTCCTGAACATTCAGCTTTCCTTCAAAGTTTGTATCCTTCATTAGTTTCCGTATTTGTGGACCAACAAATCTTTCCTCTTTAATTTTTGCCTCGCTGAGTTTAGGGAATTTCTCTTCTCTTTCAGGTATAAGAATCCACTGCCATCTTTAGGCATAGCTTTTACAAACATTTTCATCAGGCCAAGCTTATTATGTAATGGTAGTAAAAGTATGTCGCCAGGGTTCACTACAGAATCATTTTTAACATTTGTCTGCCCTGGAGTAAGTGATTAACGCTTGGGCCATACTTTCTTTGTGTAGTGACTTTCTCTGTCTCTGCTGTCCCATTCGCAAATGAAACAGCAATGTTTTGTGTTACCAAGCTGTAGCCCCAGCAAAAGAGCAATGACTTTAAAAATTTCCACAAATTTTTCAAACATGTTCACTGTATTTAATTTTTTCAAGAAGGAACTTCATGTTTTCGTAAGTCTCTTTCATGTTAGAACCATGGCCAACCGGCACTGAAGGAAATTTGTTTCAATTGTGTAGCAACACTGCTTTCAAGCTGACTTTTGAAGAGTCAATGAACAATCGCCAGTGACTTGGGTCGTATTCAAAATTTAAAAAATTCGTCACCACAGGAATGTTATTACAATAGACTAAATCATCTGCTTTGGAAAAGAAAGGTTTCATTTCTTCGTCACGATGTCGGAAATAAGAAATTTTTGTACCAGGAGAAATTAAATTCCAGTCGCTTAATCTAGACCCCAAAAATTAAGCCTGTATTTTCACAGGTTCAAATCGAGTACTAAATCGTTTGAATCACTTTGTGTCAATAAATGCGGTTCTTTTGAGGTTGACGGCTCATAACTTGGGTCACTCTCTAGAGATATCCCACTTTGTTGGCACAGGCAGTTCGGTGCTATGTAGGATTGGTCTGTTGGCCGATGACACGATTGGGTACTGGACAGTGTGTTTTCTGGGATAACAATCACTTACATGATCCTTTGGTTCCGTCTAAATCATTGGTATACCAAAAGCCAAATGTCTAGATTCTTGTTTAGACCAACCTAATAGGAGTCTAACACACGTTGAACAACATATATGTAGAACCCAGCAAACTGCCAAACTTATATACATTTAAATGCTTACAAAGTAGCAGGTTTGTGTAGCTGATGCGTATGAATAGGGTTTTACTGCCGCATCAAAACTTTTATTTTACATTTTGGAACTCAGCCATTCTTTGTTGCTCTAGTGTAACCAAGCCCAAATCTAAAAACACGTAAATGAGGTCAGAAATGAATATGTAGCTGTCACAAAAAACTGATAAAAAATAATGATTTATTTTTAAATGAGGGTACACCAACATAAATAAAAATCATCAAAAAGTTCGAGTGACAAAAACAGTGTTGACCAGTGTTATTTTTGTTTTTACGAATAAAATTATTTAATAAATTAATTCGAAATAAAAGATTCAAAATAAAAACATCATAAATATTTTGTTTATAAGAAATTTCTATATTATAATTTATTGTAAACATTTTATTGACTAGTTGTAAAATGAAAATTAATGACTAAAATGTATTTCTAAAAATTCTAATTATAGTAATTCAAAAATCCGTAGCCCGGCGAAATCCTCATTCAAACCCTCCAAGTGGGTGCCAGGCGGGCAATGATCACCACAGTAGTCCTGTGCGTTTTTGGCAGGATGGTGATTAGCTAAGGTTGAGTTGGATCGCTGAATTGTTGTAACTCCTCAATAGTGCAACGTTCGGAAACCCAATTTAATCATAGTTTAGAGGTTCCTAATTTCAGTGGTGGTGTGAGCGTACTAGTACGAAAACCGTGCCGAAGAATGAAAGGCTGGGGGATAAACCAGCCGTTAACGAGCTCTTTCGGATGCTGTGGCAAGGTCCGTCATATTTCTGCCTTACCCCGGCAAGCGGCTCTGCCGGGGCTGACCATCTTTCCGCTTTTCTCGTGGGAATACAATGAAAAAATTTAACATAAACTTGAATTAATTACCCGTCAGTGGAACAGCTGTGACGCTCGGCAGTCCCAATGGCGGAAATTCCACACCCCACCTCTTCCCCGCTCCTGCTAGGACGTAGCAAGCGACCCCAAAAAGGGACACCCCATCCGAAGAGACAAAATCTGCGACATGTGGAATTGACTCAAAGGGTGAGGGCACACCCGGATTGGCATCGGTAGCGATTAAATCTGGAGGTGGACCCACATCTATGACACACGGACATAGTTCTGGGCCGGCCAAAAAGAAGTCCAAGAAGTCACAGGCCAATCGAGACCAACGCAATGCCGAAAGGATTCTAGCCGCAGTCGGTGTCATACCGGCGGCGGAAAGAACCCCAGAGCAAACGCGTAAACTCGAGTGGGGCTAGTGGCTTTCTTAGCAAAAAAGCTAAACCGACCTGCGGCGACTCAACGTCAAAGCGAGATAGGTCTTTCGAGGGTGACGAGCCCGAACCAAAAAGGCAGAAGGTGCTTTCCAACAGCACATCAGCCGTAAACAAAGATCTCTCCTTCAGCGACGCGCTCAAAGGTAAGATCATTGCCGCGGTCATTGACAGGAGTCATGTGGATGGTAACATCTCTCATGATCATTGGGCAGAGGTCAAGGCTCACCTCGGTTTCAGATTTTTATCTGTTATCGAGGAAAATCCGGGGCCTCTCCCAGACACAGCCGATGCAGGATGGTACCAAAATCGTATCAAACTCATCGCCTGTGGTGATCACAGATCTTTCGATCTATACAGGGCTTGCCAGAAGTCTGGCCGGGTGCCAAGCTCGAGGTTGTTGCAAGGGAGAATATTCCTTGCCGGCTCTTCACAACTGTCCAGACATGATCATGAAACTGATCAAAACAAGTAATCCGGACCTGCCTACTCACGACTGGAAAGTACCAAAGGTTGAGAAGGAGACAGTGGGTCACTATAGATCGGCTCTCGTGCTGATCAATAGGCTCCACTGGCCGCGACCAAAGGTGTGATTAGGTATGGTTTCGATGAAATCATGATGCGTATATACAAAAAAGATGAAGATACGCTAAACACGCCCCCCACAGAAGCCTCTTCAGCGGAGGGAAGCGATTCATTGGCGACGAAAATGGAGGTCGATGCAACACCAAAAGTGGAACCATCGACATCCACTGCCCCAAATAAGCCATCCGACGTGGAGGCTAAAACTAAAGTCGACAGTAACTCCGACATGGATACTGAAGACGCCACCTTAGGCATCACCCAGAGTGAGGAAGACCTGCTTAGGTCCTCCTCAGACGAGGAAAACGCCGACAAAACAGTGGTGGAGGTTGATCTGACTAATAGTAGCAATGCTGCGATTAGTACAGATTAATCTCCATCACGCCATCATGGCCACGAACAACCTGATACTCCGACTGCATATGAACAAGGAAGACATCGTCTTAATACAGGAGCCGTGGGTCTCAAACTCCATCATCAGAGGTCTCAGGACTCCTGGCTATAAAATATTGTATGCATCGGAGAAAGGTGAACCAAGGTCATGCATGTTAGTAAAAAATGACTTAAACATATTTTTACTCCCCAATTACAGCGACAAGGACACCACCACCGCTGTCCTAACAACAGATAAAGCCACCTACTGGCTCATATCCTCCTACCTTGGCCACGACAGCCCAATTCCAGGAAACACCTTGAGGAAGGCAATTGCGGACGCGCAATCGAAAAAAGTTGGTCTCCTAATTGGTTCAGACGCTAACGCCCATCACACGGTATGGGGTAGCTCTGATATAAATGAGAGAGGTGAGTACTTATTTGATTATTTACTAAGCACTAGGTTAGGTTAGGTTAGGTTATAGTGGCTGTCCAAGATGGAACGGACACACTTAGGCCAGTTTAATGGCCCATTGTGATACCACATGAATCTTGAGGCTTCCTCCTAAGCTCAATGGAACCAGTTAAAATCTCTTACGAAACGTGAGAGGCTGATTATCCCGATATGATTTAGATCGTTTAGATCGTTAAAGAAGAATTCTCCTAGGTAATTCTTGCGTTTTCGAGCTAGAGCAGAACATGTGCAGAGAAGATGAAGAACCGTTTCTTCCTCTTCCTCGTCCATATAGCTTCTGCAAAAGTCATTTGAGAATACGCCTAGTCTCATGGCGTGCTTTCCTATTAGACAGTGTCCGGTTATGACACCTATTATCGAGCTTATATGCGATCTGCTTAGAGAGAGCAAGCACCTTGAACGTTTTAAATCCAGTGTTGGCCAGATGTTTTTTGTGGCTTGACACGTGGTGATGTTGGTCCACCTGGTGCCTGCCCTCCTCACAGCGTCTTGCATAAGTAGCAGTTTACAAGTAGCGATTGGTATGCCAGTACTTGCCAAACGTGGTAGGATGGGTTGTACTGTACCGTTCCTGGCGAGTTCATCTGCCTTACAGTTACCTGGAATGTCTCTATGGCCCGGCACCCAGCAAAGGTGAATATTAAACTGTTGCGCCATCTCCATTAGAGATGATCGACAGTTATGGACTGTTATAGAGTTTGTAGAGACTGAGTCCAGAGATTTGATAGCGGCCTGGCTGTCGGAGAAAATACGGATATCAGATGTTGATATCACGTTTTCTTTGAGCCAAGACAAGACTTCCTTAATCGCCAAAAGTTCCGCCTGGAACACGCTACAATGATTGGGAAGGCGGAATGAGAGACTTAATTTCAGTCGTTCAGAGTACACACCACCACCAACCCCTTCTAAGCACTAACCTACTCATAAGTAATATTCGTAATGAACCCACTTTTGTAACCAAAAATAGGAAAGAGGTACTTGATATTACACTTACCTCTGACTCGATCCACAATATGATTTCAAACTGGCATGTCTCAAAAGAGAATTCCTTCTCTGACCACAAATACATTCAGTTTGAGCTCAAAGATGTAGCAAATACATCTACGGGATTTCGAAATCACCGGAATACAAACTGGGAGCGTTATAGGGAGGTACTAGCACAACTGCTTAATCACAACCTTCTTAAAAGCTCCTCCAGTAAAGATGAACTAGACCTTTCTGTAAATCATCTCACCGAAGCTTTAAATGAATCAATGAGATCTTCATGCCCTGTAACCATTTTAAAGGGTAAAAAGAAACCTCATTGGTGGCATAAAGAATTAGAACCATTCAGAAAGAGCTGTCGTAAACTCTTCAACAGATCTAAGTACACTAGATCTCCTTCTGACTGGGGCTTATACAAACAAGCTCTAAAGCAATATAAAAAGAATTAAGAAAGAGTAAGAGGTCTTCTTGGAGAAATTTTTGTGGTAAAATAGAAAATACTTCAGAAGCCTCAAGACTCAGGCTCTCAAAAAGTCCAACAATACCTAGTGCTTTAAAGACAGAAGCAGGCACGTGGACTATCACAGATGAAGAATCTCTTAATCTGTTATTAGACACCTACTTTCCAGGTAGTTCTAACATACTCAACGACTTAACATCAGAGTCTCAAGCTTCTACAAGCGATTAAGTTGATCTAATAACGCGGGAAAAACTGCAATGAGCCATAGACAGCTTTGATCCATATAAATCTCCAGGACCAGATGGAATCATTCCGGCCGAACTACAAAAATGCTCAGACATGATTATTCCACCATTGGAAATCATTCTGACAAGCTGTGTAAGGTTGAGATATATTCCCAAAGCCTGGAGAATGGCAAAAGTAGTCTTCATTCCCAAAGCAGGGAAACACTCACACGTCAACCCTAAAGATCTACGACCAATCAGCCTATCATCTTTCCTTTTTAAAACCTTGGAAAGATTGATTGAAATTTACATCAGACATAATTTAAAACCATGTCTCATTTCCACAGCTCAACATGCTTACTCTAAGGAAAATCAGTAGAATCAGCACTTCACTCACTGGTACGTACTATTGAACATTCCCTCGAATACAAAGAATATAACCTGGTAGCGTTCCTAGATATTGAAGGAGCTTTCAACAACGTCAGTTACCAGGCGATCACAACAGCAATGGATAAGCTGAAATCAGAGAAGTCACTCATAGATCTTATAAGTCTCATGCTCAAAAGCAGGATAATAATTTCTAACATGAGAAGTTTTACTACCACCAGATCGGTGAATCGAGGCACTCCCCAAGGTGGAGTCCTTTCGCCTCTTTTATGGAACATGGTAGTAAACGACTTACTTACAACATTGGAAACAGAAGGTTTCAAGGTGATTGCCTACGCTGATGACGTTGCGATATCCGTATCTGGGAAGCACCCCCAAGTTCTCTCGGAACTCCTACAAAATGCCCTAAACAGGCTAACTAAATGGGCTAATCAATGTGGATTGGACGTCAACCCACACAAAACAGAATTAGTACTCTTCTCGAGAAGATATAAAATTCCTCAGATTAGCCCACCCAAGATTAAAGGAATACCATTAAGCTTTTCCGACCAAGCTAAATATTTGGGCCTCATTTTAGACAAAAAACTAAATTGGAAGGCAAATATTGATGAAAGAGTCAAAAAGGCTACTGTAGCGCTTTTTACTTGTAAAATGGCCATAGGATCAAAATGGGGCTTCTCCCCAAAAATAACCCACTGGCTATACACTTCGGTAATCAGGCCGATACTCATTTATGAAGCCGTCGTATGGTGGACCGCACTGGATAAGATGGTAAATCTAAATAAACTCATTAAAGTCCAGCGGTCAGCAGGTATGTGCATCACAGGAGCACTTCGCACAACACCAACCTCAGCACTGGAAGTGCTTTTAAACCTAACACCACTTGACATCTTCTCTAAAAAGGTGGCTGCCAACTCATGTGTAAGGCTTAGAGCCACCTCTCAATGGACCAGTAACAATACTGGACATACAACCATTCTAGACAATTTCAGATCTATCCCAGATCGCTTAGACTATACCACCCCAAAAATGGTATTTGGTAAAAGATTCCATGTGTCCATCCCTTCAAGATCCTCCTGGGAAGAAGAGGGACCCCTGGAAGACGATGCGGTACACTTCTACACTGACGGTTCAAAGACCGATCACGGAGTTGGAAGTGGTATCTTTTCAGAACAACTGAATCTCAGTCTATCCTATAGACTTCCCAATCAATGTAGTGTATTCCAGGCAGAAGTAATGGCGATTAAAGAAGCACTATCCTGGCTCAAAGAAAACGTTATATCTTGTAAGGATATACGAATCTTCTCGGACAGCCAAGCCGCTCTTAAATCTCTCGCGTCTGTCTCCACAAACTCTCGAACAGTCCACGATTGTCAATCATCTCTGAAGGAGATGACGGAACAGTTTAACATTCACCTCATTTGGGTGCCGGGCCACAGAGACATTCCGGGAAATTGCAAAGCCGATGAGCTCGCCAAAAACAGAACACTTCTGCCTTATGTTAGACAAAAACATAACATAGGAACACCACTTGCTACATGCAAATATCTTCTCAAGCAATATGCTTTAGAAACAACAAATACTAGATGGTCACAAAGTACCACCTGCCTGGCAACCAAGCAAATATGGCCAAGTATTGACTTAAAACGGTCAAAAGGCTTGATATCACTAAGCAGACAAAGTATAAGCTCTACAATTGGAGTAATAACGGGACACTGCCTCATAGGTAGACATGCTCTGAGGCTAGGGTTCTATACAAATGACTTCTGTAGAAGCTGCATGGACGAGGAGGAAGAGGAAACAGTCCAACACCTTCTATGTACATGTCCAGCACTCTCCATTAGAAGGAATTACTTTCTCGGTAATCCCTTCTTCGATAATACCAGTGAACTAGCAAATATTGACACAAAACGTCTCTCTAACTTTATTAAAAGTACAAAATGGTTTGTTTAAATTCATTACTCTCCCATGAGTAACCTCATTAGTGGTATCACAATGGACCCTTGAGGTCTACGTGTGTCAATGATATCTGGACAGCCACTCCAACCTAACCTAACCTAACCTAATTCAAAAATCCGTAAGAATGGTTCTTTCTCTAAAACATTAGCAACGTAAATGTTGCTTAAAAGTTTTTTTTAGAATTATTTGATATCGATGAAAAAAAAAACTTCCAGGAAAATTGAGCTATCATTGCATTTAATTTTTGTCCGAGGGAAATTTACTTCCAGGCAGATTCATGATTGATGGAAAAATCCAGAGGGAAAGAAAATATCGCGATAGACCCCAAAATCTTATACACTCACCGAAATAATTATAAAGGCAGTATGATTTTTCGAAGTAAAAAAAGAAAATATAACACTTTTTAAAAAAATTTTAATGAAAAACGTAACAAAAACACTTATTCTAACAAAATAAACACTTTTGATTTTTTTTTTTAGTTTAGAGGAACAAATTAACTAAAAATTAAAATTTCGCTACGAAATAATTATAAAGGCACTTGTTTTTTTTCGTGTTTAACAATTCTAATACGAAGTATGGTTGCCTTTTTTGGCTATAACTTCTTCCATTCGTCTAGGCATTGAGTTAATTAGGGTTTGAACATAAGAATTATCTATGTTTTTCCACTCCTCTTGGATTGATTGCTTTAATTCCTTTACATCCTTAAACTGGCGGCCATGATGGAAAACTTTTGATGATAAAAGTGACCACAGGTTCTCAATTGGGTTTAAGTCGGGACTTAATGCTGGCCAATCAAAAGTGCGGATATTTCGGGACGACAGGAACTCTTTTGTGGCTCTTGATCTGTGGATTGCAGCGTTGTCTTGCTGGAAAATGAACTCTGGTGTGGCTATTTCATCTCCAAAATTGATTAAAACATCATCGAGGAGTTGAATGTAGTAAACAGAATCCATTCTCGTGCTCACGAAGCAAATGGGAGTAGTTCCATTGTACCCTATACCCCCCCCCCAAACCATAAGGGATCCTCCACCAAAGTTTCGCCGTTTGCGCACTATTTTGGGGTCGTTTTTAGAGCGCCAATATTTGTGTCCGCCGTCTGGACCATCCAAGTTAAACTTCTTCTCGTCTGTAAAAATCACTGTTCTCCACTCCTCTCTCCAGAACCGGTGTTTTTCAGCAAATCGAAGCCGGGCTAGTTTGTGTCGTGGCAATAGCTCTGGTTTAGCACATTTGGTTTCGTATGAAAGCTTCAAATCTTTTTTTATTATTTGTTGGACTCGTCGCACTCCCACTCCTAAGTCCATTTTTGCCATTAACTCCTTAGCACACAAGTTATCTCTAATAAGGAGTCTTTTCATCTCTCTTTTGGCACGATTGGTGACGAGCGGCGTCCTTCCTGGTCGTTTTTTTGTCCCATATTGCGGACCTTTGTTGATGAAATTGTCAATGACGCAGCTCGACCTTCCCAAACGTCGTGAAATTTCGCGATTGGATAGGCCTATCTCATTGTATACCTTGATTTTTCCTTTTTCTTCGCCGGTCAACGACTTTCCACGCGGCATTGTTTAGAAACCACCAGAAAGCTTTTTAAATTCAATAAAAAAAAACAAAAATTAAATAAAAAATTACTGTTAAAACCATAATAATAACTTTAACCCACTTGCGCTCTCATTGAAGATCAAATTAGATGTGTAAATCATAAATGCCTTTATATTTATTTCGCAGGAAAAACGGTAAAAACGGCTGTTTCATTTTAAAACAATAAATATACATGTTTTTATATACATAGGAATTGAGGGTTGCCAAGTACTCAAAACCATGTATAATTTGTTTTCTGAAAAATAACTCCTTTCATATTAAAAATAATAAAATCAGCCTGCCTTTATAAATATTTCGGTGAGTGTACCACACATTTATCAAAACAAAAGGTGTAACTTATACCATATGCGATTCAATTAAAGTTTGTTTAATATTACTATTATGTCATGAATATTAGTATAAGTAATAGAGTAGAAATACAAAAATTAAAAGCAAATTTCACAGATTGCGAAACTAACTTTATCTGTACCAATTCTTTCACGGAAAGAATCTTTTTGTGGCTCATGCGTATCTGTATGGTTTATTTTCAGCTACCAGTCAACGAATGGGTTAATCTTTAATACTTTATATTTTCGTTTGAGGAATTTAAGGGCCAATTTTGTGTTTTTGTTGTTTTCTCAATTTTCAATAATTAAGGAGGATTCTTGTTATTCATATTTTCTAGTTTTCATTTAAATAATTGTTGTATTCAGTTGTACGTTGTACGTTTTATTATAAAGTGTGATTTTTTTGAGGTTAGAATTTTCATGCATTAGTATTTGACAGATCACGCGGGATTTCAGACATGGTGTCAAAGAGAAAGATGCTCAGTATGCTTTGACATTTCATCATAAATAGACTTACTAACGAGCAACGCTTGCAAATAATTGAATTTTATTACCAAAATCAGTGTTCGGTTCGAAATGTGTTTCGCGCTTTACGTCCGATTTATGGTCTACATAATCGACCAAGTGAGCAAACAATTAATGCGATTGTGACCAAGTTTCGCACTCAGTTTACTTTATTGGACATTAAACCAACCACACGAATGCGTACAGAAGAGAATATTGCGTCTGTTTCTGAGAGTGTTGCTGAAGACCGTGAAATGTCGATTCGTCGCCGTTCGCAGCAATTGGGTTTGTGTTATTCGACCTCATGGAAGATTTTACGCAAAGATCTTGGTGTAAAACCGTATAAAATACAGCTCGTGCAAGAACTGAAGCCGAACGATCTGCCACAACGTCGAATTTTCAGTGAATAGGCCCTAGAAAAGTTGGCAGAAAATCCGCTTTTTTATCGACAAAATTTGTTCAGCGATGAGGCTCATTTCTGGTTGAATGGTTACGTAAATAAGCAAAATTGCCGCATTTGGAGTGAAGAGCAACCAGAAGCCGTTCAAGAACTGCCCATGCATCCCGAAAAATGCACTGTTTGGTGTGGTTTGTACGCTGGTGGAATCATTGGACCGTATTTTTTCAAAGATGCTGTTGGACGCAACGTTACGGTGAATGGCGATCGCTATCGTTCAATGCTAACAAACTTTTTGTTGCCAAAAATGGAAGAACTGAACTTGGTTGACATCTGGTTTCAACAAGATGGCGCTACATGCCACACAGCTCGCGATTCTATGGCCATTTTGAGGGAAAACTTCGGAGAACAATTCATCTCAAGGAATAGACCGGTAAGTTGGCCACCAAGATCATGCGATTTGATGCCTTTAAACTATTTTTTGTGGGGCTACGTCAAGTTTAAAGTCTACACAAATAAGCCAGCAACTATTCCAGCTTTGGCAGACAACATTTCCGAAGAAATTCGGGCTATTCCGGCCGAAATGCTCGAAAAAGTTACCCACAATTAAACTTTCCGAATGGACCACCTTAGACGCAGCCGCGGTCAACATTTAAATGAAATTATCTTCAAAAAGTAAATGTCATGCCCCAATCTAACGTTTCAAATAAAGAATCGATGAGATTTTACAAATTTTATGCGTTTTTTTTTTAAAGTTCTCAAGCTCTTAAAAAATCACCGTTTATTAAAAATGAAAATTGATCATGTTTTTCCATTCAACTGAACCTTATTACAGTATGATTCATTTATTGTCTGCACAATTTCATTTCAAGTTATCCGTAAAAGTGTTTCTTGTCAAATTGGAAAAGGAATAAGTAATATTAATTTAAATTGCAAAGTACAAGTCGAGATAGAGTTGTAGCTTACCTGAGGAGTTTTTTTTTTAGATATTTATGTTTTTGGTAGTTTCTGTACGACCAACTGAGGACTTTCAAGTTTTTATCACTTGACCAACTAACTACTCGCCTTGGTCAACATTTACTGTCGCTTCAGTCGCAATGCTAAAAAACGTTCCACTGACAACACGCTTTGATCTTCCAATTATGTAGGGGCAGGTTAAGACGACATAAGGGACTTGAAAGTAAAGCAAGTTTCTGGTATCTGATTGGCTAGCTGCCAAAAAACTACCTTCCAATTAAGGAAACTTTAATGGAAAGTTGACTATAATGTTAGTCAACAAAAATCTCCCTAACTATCAAGTCAGGTCAGCTTATGTCAAAATGACAGTAAACCATGTTTTTTAATTCAACTGAAAGTTGAACTTTATTTCTCTATGATTTTTTTATTTTTTGACCAATTTTATTTAACGTTTTGTGAAAAAATGTTCCTTGTCAAATTGGAAAAGAATTAAGTAATATTTTTTAAATACAAAACACAAATGTTGATGAACATGAAGCATGCCTGAGAAGTGTTTGTAAGCAAAATTGTTTTTGATATTACCATGAACTGAAGGTTCTGAGTTTGAAATGTATGACACTTAAAAAAGTAACTAGCTGCCTTGTTCAAAATTTGCGTTCAAAGAATGCAGTTGACTGCAAATTAAGTCCCTTATGTTGTCTAAACCTCCTGAATATCATCCGATTAATTGAATGGAGCTTTGGAAGATTGTGTCTGTAGAGTTGACGGTTTTGTTTTGTACAATTCTTTCCAGAACGATATTGAAGAAGTCGCAAGACAGTGCATCGCCTTGTCTAAAACCTTTTTTGACATCACGCATCGGTAAGATCTTTTCCGACTTTGATAGAGCAGTGTGCATTCTCCATCGTCATTCTACAAACGGATAAGTTTGACAGGGATACCAAAACTAGACATTGCTCGGTAGAGCTCTTCCCTATAGATGCTGTCATACGGGGCTTTAAAGTCGATAAAGAGATGGTGGGTATCGATTTAAAGCTCCAGGGTTTTTCCATGATCTGCAGTAATGTGAATGTTTGGTCAATTGTGGACTTTCCTGGTCTGAAGCCACACTGATAAGGACCTATCATTTTGTTGACGAACGGCGTCAGATGTTCATATAATATTGAAGAAAGGATCTTATATGCAATGTTCAGGAGACTGATGCCTCTGTAGTTGGCGCAATTAAGAGGGTATGGTTTTTTATGTATTGGGCAAACTATCCTGATTTTCCACTCATTGGGCATATTTTTTTTTCCGGCCATATATTGCAGATGAGTTGTTGAATGCTCCTAACCAAGTCATCGCCTGCTACTTTGAATAATTTGGCAACGATTCCGTCAGCTCCAGCTTTGTTTGACTTCAGTTTAAATATATGTAGCTATCTTCACTTCTTCGAGGTCGGGTAGGCGGAATTATTGATCTTCGTCGTCGTCTATTTGGAGTGGTGCTATCTCTCTAACAGCGGAATTCGGTTCATCATCGCTGTTATATAATTTGGAGAAGAGGTCTTTCCATATTCTCAACATAGACTGCAGTTCTATTACGATGTTCCCCTGCTACCGTTGGGAGTTTTTATTTAGAAACCTCAATGCTGTTGTGACCCTCTATCTATTTATGTCTCTATTTCCTCCATGGCGCGCTTCTCATGGTCCTTTTTCCATTTCTCCTCTTCTGTTCGTAGAGCTCGCGAGCAGCCTTGTTCCTTCTGTGCAGCACAGTTTTGTATGCCTGTTGTTTTGCTGCGTGCGCTTGCCGGCATTCGTCGTCAAAATAGGGGTTTTGCTGTGAAGGCCGTGTAAAACCTAGCACTTCAGTGGCGGCATCTCTGATGGCTGCAAGGCAATGTTGCCACTGGTTTTTTAATGCTTAATGCAGGCAGTATAGGACTTCTTAAGAGGTTCTTAGAGACTCGGTCGAAAAAGGACAAGGCAGTCTCTTGCGATTGCAGCCGTCTAACGTCGAAACTTCTCACAGTACTTTCTTATTTTAATTTGGATTGAGATATCCGTAGCCGTACCTTGGCTACAACCAGGTAGTTGTTTAAGTTAATTTTGGCCACTCAGAATATTCGGACATCCTGTATACTGGAGTGGAGCAGTGTCGTGCGTCGATCGCAATGTGGTCAATCTGGTTGACGGTTGATTGATAAGGAGATTTCCATGTCACCTTGTAGATATCAAGAAGTGTGAACTGCGTACTAGCTACCAGAACATCTCGCCCCGCAGCGAAATCGATCAGGCTGAATCCGTTGTCGGTGGTGGTGTCATGTAGACGTTAAAAACTTCTAAGACAATTTTAATGTTAAGCCAGATCACTGCTCATATGTGTTGTCCAAGAGCTCGAAGAATATGTCTTTGGTGTCTTCATCTTTCTCCTCTATTGGGGCATGCGCGCATATTAGGCTTATGTTGGCGAATTTAACCTTGATGCGGATTGTCACGATGCACTCGCTCACACTGTTGAAACTCAACACTTTTTGAATGAGTCTAGTTCCAACAACAAATCTACAACCAAATAGACGCTGTGTTTGTTCTCGGCAGCAGTCGCCGCAGTTGCATATCTAGATCTATATATGTATCTTATACAGATATTAATATTAATATTTGCCTTGCAGCAGTTTAGGGCTTCCGCTAATTGTTCGGCTGCACGTGGTCTGTTAAGGGACCTAACAATCCACGTGCATATCCAAACTTCGTTGTCCGTCTGTGTCCGAGGCTTGTTGGTGCTTCGCAACTATTTTTAACGTGGTCAGGAAGTCACAACGACGACGGCACAACCCCCAACCTGGAGGGGAAGATCCTTAGTATAACTTCAAGGACGGGAAGCCGGATATACAACTCGTTATAGGCCTGGGCTCCGAATGTGTCGTAGAACCCCTATATGGTTTTCACTAAGTAGTTCAACCTTACTGGAACTGAAGAAGCAACCGTTGATTCCATCTCGAGAATTCGTCCGCTGCCGTCTGGATAAGGAGAGTTGCCTTAGTAAAAACACCTCACCCCGACCCCACTCTCTCGTTTGACTCAGCTGTAGTGCCAGCCCTTAAACGTTGTGGCCATGAACAACGCACAGTTTCTATTGATATGTTTGATAGTGTTTCCAATAAATCTGTCTTAAGAATTTAAAAATACCAGTGAGAAGTCTTTAAAAAACTTGTAAATAATCGTAATGATTAAAATATGGATTGCCTCTGTTTGCCTCACCAGAATTCTTTGGACAAATTATACTATCAATGGACCAACTTGACAACCTTTTTTATATTTGTTCCAAAAGTTGTGGGCTATGACACTTTGGAGTTAGACTTTGAATCAAACAAGCGTTGTTATGACCCTTAAGACAACTGTTTTAGTTTGATATAATGGTGTCGTATTAATTGTATTGTTTTATTTGTTATAAACTTCTTCAACGGAAGAAATAAATTGTTTCATGCTCATTTCTCGCGTGTCATAGTAGAAGCCCTTTGACTCTTTCCATAATAACTTTGTAGTCCATGCAATAATAAATGATCTATACGTAGAGCGTCAATAGCCCTTTGTGTGTAGATGCTCCCTTACCTGCATTGAAATAGATGGATATATCCAATTCTCTAAACAATATCTTCCTCTTTCTAAGGGATTTTAGTGGTATTCTTTCCCGTACTACTTTCATAAGCGTACAAATGTGTCCTGGGCAAGCCACTGATGACTATTTTTGGGCAGTCATCTATTCTTAAGAACATGGTAAACTGGGGAGTCCCGATTCCCGGTTATTGCTGATCAAAAGGGTCTAAAACAAAACAATTTCGCCCAAATCATTCTTTACCTATGTATGTTAGGCAATTATTGTCATTGTATTTTTTTTAGCGCATCATTCAATGGTACAAAAAGCAAGATTAAATTGGCAATTAGGTTTTAATTGTTAACTAATGTAAATATTTAGAAAAATAAGGTAACCATTTTATATAAAATGAAAGAGCAACAAGGCCTTGAAGTTTTGTAACAGTATTTATGGCAGAACTAATAATTTGTTGCAATTATCTATTTGGTGGCAATACACTTCCTCAAAAACCAGCAGATAAAATGTTTAAGCCTATAATTAAATTAAGGTTTAGCAAAAATATTTCAAACATCGAAGTTGGTTTGCCTTATTTAGTTTAACGGCGATTGTTTTAAGTAATGTGCAAACAAGTTCTTGATGTTTTGGTTTATCATTCGGCAGGTTCAGGCAACATAAGGGACTTTATTCTTTGAACGTACATTTTGACCAAGGCAACTAGTTAAATTTTCAAGTTTTATGAATTTCAAATTCAGAACTTTACTTCGCAAAGCTCTACCATAAGTTTATAGTACAAAAAGTACCAACAAAATTATTTTCTACAAAAAACTTCTCAGGTAAGCTATTTGTATTTTATGTTGTAATAAAATATCATTATTCCTTTTTAAATTTTAAAAGGAACCATTTTACCAAAAACATTAAGTGGAATTGTGCAGAAAATAAATAAATCATACAGTAATAAAGTTCAGCTTTCAGTTGAATGAAAAAACATAATCAATTGTCATTTTGAGATAAGATGACTTGACTTGATAGTTAGGGAGATTTTTCTTGACTAACTTTCCATAAAAGTTGTCTTAATTGGAAGGAAATTTTTTGGCAGCGGGCCAATCAGAAAGTTAGTCAAGAAAAATCTAACTAACTATTGGTCGCATTCACAAAACTAGTGGCTACGTAGTCAAGGGATTCTGATTGGCTAAATCTAACTACAAAAGTAGTTAAAATTTCCCCTCCGATGTAGTGTAAAAAAAAAGTTCAGTATTTAAATACAAATATAAATCATTCAAATTTTGTCTTAAATTTGATTTTATTGAATTTAAAAACTAAAATATAAGTTAAACTTATACACCCCTAAGTTTTGTCTTTTTGTCCTTTGTTGTTATATTCGACCAGCCCAACAAATTAAAGTATACCAAGCCGCTGTTAATGCCATTGATTATCTGCTTGAACTAGTGCAACCTAATGATTTAATCATCGTTCTTGGAGACTTTAATCTTCCCCATCTCAATTGGTCCACCCCAGATGATCAGACATCCTTCTTTCCAACTAACATCTCTTTTGAATCTAAATCGCTGTCATTGATCGTCTGTCTGATTGTGGTCTTTTTCAACTAAATGGAGTAGCAAACTTTATGGGGAGACACCTCGATCTCATATTCTCATCTGATTGCGATAACTGTGTTGTCTCCCCGAGCCCTCACCTTCTCTCAACCTTGGATCACTATCATCCACCCCTTAATCTCTCCTTCCCCATTGAATTTGAAAACAACTTTTTTGAAATGGAAAATTACTGTTATGATTTTCGTAGGGCTGATTTCTCCAAACTTAACAATCTCCTTAGCTCAGCCGACTTTGAATTAATATCCCTCCACTTAACAATTGAGTCCCTTACAAATTGGTTTTATTTGATTCTTTCGTACTGTATTGAAGAATCAGTACCGTTCTCTCGTAGAAAAGATTTTACCTCTGCTCCCCCTTGGTACAACAGAGAGCTCCGTAGCCTTAGAAATACCCCTAACAAGCTTTGAAAGATCTTTTTACAGTCCAAATGTGATACTGATCACAACAACTATCTTCTCGCCTATAATTCTTTCTCTGAATTAAGGGAATTCCTTTATAACCAATACCTTAACCAAATGGAAAATAACCTTCTTTCTGATGTAAGGAAATTTTTCAAGTTCATAAATGTCAAACGAAAATCTGATGGGCTTCCACCTTCAATGAGTTTCGCCAACATAATCTCCTCTGATCCAACAACAATATCAAATCTATTTGCTAATTACTTTAGCAAATCGTATACCGAACATCTGCATGATCCTGATCCACACTACTTTAGTTATTTAGATGGTTGCACTCAAACCTCCCTTTCATCGTTTACAATAACTGAAGAAACGGTACTTGCCAAAATCGTAAGCCTCAAAGAAAACTTTAGCCCTGGTCCTGATGGCGTCCCATCAGTTGTTCTGAAAAAATGTATGCATTCTCTGTCAAAGCCTCTAACTGCACTCTTTGAACTCTCGCTTTCCCAAGGTGTGTTTCCTCATATATGGAAAGATTCATTTATATTTCCCATTCATAAACAAAGCAATAAAACTGAAATTAACAATTAAAGACCTATTGCTAAACTTTCATGCATTCCAAAACTTTTTGAAAGCTAAGTTTATGATTCCGTTTATTTCCATTGCAAGCCTTTATTCTCCCCCGCTCAACATGGTTTTCTTAAAGGTAGATCCATTGCGACTAACTTAATTGAATTTATATCCAAAGTTTTGTCAGCCCTTGAGAACGGCAAAGAAGTTGATGTTGTATACACTGATTACAGCAAAGCCTTTGATAAAATATCCCATAACATAATTTTTCTCAAACTAAGAGCTCTAGGCTTTCCATCTATATTTATAAACTGGATAAGCTCCTATCTTGCGAATAGAACTTATAGAGTCCTTTTCCGTAACTCAGTCTCCAGTCCTATACATGCAACTTCTGGAGTCCCACAAGGTAGTCACCTTGGCCCCCTTCTCTTCGTCTTATCTGTTAACGATGTCTGTCTTAAATTAAAAAACTCAGATATCCTAATGTTTGCGGATGATAAGAACATTTTTAAGATTATCTCTACTCCATCGGATTCCTTACTTTTACAAAATGATCTTAATATCTTTTTTGATTGGTGCATGCATAATTTCCTAGAGTTAAATGTAGGTAAATGTAAACAAATGACCTTTTCGCGCAAACGAATCCCATCTCATAGAGTATACTACTTCCTTAATGACGCCGTCAACGTAGTCGATTCTATTAGAGATCTTGGTATTATGTGTGACAAACGCCTGAATTTCAATTCCCATTTTGACCAAATTATTAATAAAGCTAATAGATCTCTCGGTTTTATTAAGAGATGGTCAAAAGAATTTTCCAACCCCTATGTAACTAAAGCGCTTTACATTTCCCTAGTCCGTCCTCATCTTGAATATGCATGCCAAGTATGGTCTCCCTTTTATGAAAACCATTCACTCAGAATTGAAAATGTTCAAAGACGTTTCGTTCGATTTGCCTTACGTGGCCTCCTCTGGGATGATACATCCAACTTGCCTCCTTATGCCGATCGACTAAAACTGATAGGTTTACAGCCCTTATATATTAGACGCAAAAACGCTGATATATTATTTGCTCACCAATTATTAATGGGCAATATAGATTCCCCGGCACTCCTGAGTGATATTCATCTTAACACCAACCCTCGAAATCTGCGATCTGTTTCCCTTTTCTATAATCCTCATCACCGCACTAATTACGGGCACTTTGAACCAATGTCCAGAATTCTTCGTCACTGCAACGCTGCTATGGTAGTTTTCGATTTCAACATTTCCAAATCCCATCTGAAAGATACCCTTTACTTTTCCCCTTTTTGAGTCCGAATTCCCCGTCCCTTGTAATTTATAAGTTAAATAAAATCAAAATTGTTCGTTCTTGTACATTAAAGAGCTTTAACAAGAACTGCAAAAAAAAAAAAATGTTAAGCTAGTGTTAAGTTAAGTTATGATAGCTTGTATTAAGCTAAATAAATAAATAAATAAATTAAAAATGTTTCTTATTTCATATATTTGCATTTGTCAATAATATGACAGTTTCAGATTGACTAGCTTTGTAGTGTAGTTTTTCATTAACAAAGCTAGTTGAATTTCGACTACGTAGCCACAAGCTTTGTGAATGCGCCCATAAAGTCAAGTGCAAAAATACTCCATTACCAAGATCGGAATCTCAGACTGACATTTCGGTTTGCCTACAAGCTAAGTACACACTAAATGTGAGAAAGTGTGCGTGAAATGATGCAAAAACCAAACACATTCTCACATTTAGTGTTCCGGCCCATCAAAATGCTTCATTATAGTCTGCAGGCACATCTAGATGCTTTATTTAGAATGTTTTATGGCCTCGTTCAAAAACTAAACAATCCTAATCAACAGAATCTTTTAAATTGGAAGATTTGTATAGCTTTTTAATTTCAATCCAAATAAATGTTGTTAATGGATATGAAATAAGATTGACCAAATACATATTTAATGATTTATTAGTGCTGGTTTTTATTTACTTAAATTATTTGCGAACGCAATTTGAGCTGCAACTGGTTAAGGATAATTGGAAATGGACAAAAGTGCAACACAATACTTTGTAAAACGACAAAACAGACATTTTTTTCAGGTGTAGTTGGCTAAGAACATTTTTTTGGTGACGTTAGAAGTTCAGGTGGAAACAATAGGTGGATGCCTCAAAATTTCTTTGTACAGACAATGCTACTTGTGAAGTTCCATTGCAAACTTTAGCTAGTTTAGATTCCTCAATTAAATTAGTTTTTTCATCATTTAAGCAGTTCGATAATTTAACGACCAAATTTAAGTTTTGTTTGTTGCAGGAATATTTCTGAAAATTTCTTTTTGAGGGACTATGTTAGAGTAAGAATTTTGTTTGTAAATAAATATTGGAATACAAATTTGAGGGAACCATGTTTTAAAAATAAGTTGCTTTGTGTAAAGCATTTTTAAGGAAAAAATAGGCAATATGGTTAAACACAATACCAACTAAATGAGTGCAATAAATACCTTAAATATTATTATATTAAAAACCTTAAATATTATTGGCTTTCTCAAAAATATTTTTCTAAGCTAACCTCTGCTTTATATCTGAAAACTTCTTTTATGTTCTGCATTTTATAGAAAGTAATCTACAATAGTATTTATTATATTAAGAAAAACAAAAACATATACGTAAAGCTCATTAATTTGTTTTCATTATTAGCAGCATTTGTATTAAACATGCCCTTCAAACAATAATAAGTAAACTTGAACTTTGGTAACTTAACATTTTTAAGGAATGAATGAAAATCGTATTTTGCGTTAAACTTTGGGAATTCACTAAAAGAAAGTTCTGCACGTCAACAATATTCATTCATGTCGATTACATGATCTATTGAATCAATTGTGCATGAATTCAGATCGATTTTTTGACGTTTTCGTTTTGTAATAAACGTTAAAATTTGCATTTTATTTGCTATGCATTTATTCAACAAGTTCGTTATAATCGTTCTGATTTTTTTTTTAAATATTGGTGTTCCTTTAAAGCACATTTTTTTTATAGCAAATACATGTATGCTTCCATCAATCAAGATTGTTATGGATGAGGTATTTTTCGATTATAACAATTTTCTTAAATTTAATATTTATTAATCAAACTGAACTGAAAAATAGTTGCAAACTCAAATCATCAAAAACAAACTATAAATATACTTGGATTAATTAAATTGATACAGATTTTAATTACTTGCAAAAAAAATTTGAATTAAATAAATTGCGCTCGCACCCTTAACTTGATGGTTCTTCGAACGCATTTTTGATACAATAATTCGAAGTTAGTTATGAAATTTAAACAATTTCGTAGTGATTGCTGTAAATGAGTGAATAAATTATATTTAACTCGTGTTGAACATACTTTTTTCAAGAAAAAATGTACATTGGTTTGCTATCAACAAAATGAATGCAAAACTAAAGCTTAAAAATGAGTTTTTCATCGAAAAAAGTAAAAAGAAAAATCTGAAAACAAACTTATTAACCACCCCATTTTGTTTTTGCTTTGCAAAGTGCCGCTAGCCCACGGCATCGTTTATTTTTTGTTTGTTCTCACATCTATTCATGGACTAATTGTCAAAATTACAAATACAACAATGTAAACAAACGGGTTTGGGAGAGTGAAACGTACGAAAGATTCCTATCTTGGTAAATGGAGTATTTTTGGTCAAGTGCAAGTCCACTTCTATCAAAATGACAGTTGATCATGTTTTTTCATTCAACTGAAAGCTTAACTTTATTACTCTATGATTTTTTTTTCTACACAACTTCATTTAATGGTTCCTGTAAAAGGATTTCTTGTCAATGTGAAAAAGAAATAACTAATATTTCTCTACAATACAAATCGTGATGGATTTGTAACTTGCCTGTGGAATATTTTATAGACAATAATCTGAATTTGAAATGTATGACACTTGAAAAACTAGCCTGTTATTTTGGTCAAAAAGTACGTTCAAAGAATAAAGTTGACTGCAAATGAAGTCCCTTATGTTGCCTGAACCTGCCCATTCTTTCGGTTATACCTTATAGGAAAAAAACTTATCGGGGTTTTAAGTTGAAAAATGGATTTGAAAAAGCTTAAAATGTGTGTGGTACCTTGATCATAGCTAAAAATAAAACTTTCAGATGGTTGAATTTAGTATTATGGTGCGTAACTAAAAAAGAACACGCTCTGTTCCAAAGAACAGGATATCATGAAATAGAAAAGAGTCGATCAACATGAATTTCTCGAAACGAGGCATCACCCAATAACTACACTTTTTACATAACTATAATAAAATTTTAAAAAAACAACGATTGTACAAAATATATTGAGTAAGTGCAACATGGCGTATAAGGATGACATCAACAAAATATTAAAAATTTAACTATACGGTTGTTATATTCTGGTATGTGTCTATAGTTGTCAATGTATTTTTTGACCAAAATGTAATGAATTAGCGCTTACCTGCAAAATATTTATATCTTCTCATATTTGTGTGCGTTAAGGCCCAACTATAATAGACTTAACCGAAAGTAAGCTTATGTCAAAACCGAACGAAAAGTTATCAGAAGTTATCGTCAAAGCAAAAAGTAACCATAATGGATTCAAGTAAAGGCCCAACTATAATAGGCATAAGCAAACATAAGCTTATGTCAAAAACCCAACGATAATTCACTTAAGTTAGCGAAATAACTGCATAGCCATAATGCAATTTTGCTCACGTATCTAAATGTCAGATTTTACTTATGCGGTGAGCGACTGGGATCGCTCTTGCTTAAGTGTGCTTAAGTTAACGAAACTGAGAAAAATTGAACGAATCGGAGCTAGACTCCATTATGTTCACTCGTATTTAGATTCTTTGTATTAGCACGTTTACTTATGCGCGCATATGCTAGCTTATGCCTATTATAGTTGGGCCTTAACTTAAGCAAATTTGACATTTGTTTGAGATCGAACCATTTAAATGGCACTTGCGTAATTGCGCGAAAGTTAGCAAAATTTAACGAAACTGAGCAACGTCTATTATGGTTTGTGACATATAAGGCTGCGTATTGGTTCGATCCTTTAAACTGGCTTAAGCTCGGTTAAGTCTATTATAGATGGGCCTTTATTCATTCACGTGGCATTTTTATAACGGCTCGGTCAACCCCATGGCTTCATTTTATCGCAAGTACATACATCTTTGCTTTTGATTCAAGTTCGAACGTTTTAAGCAAATTCTCGCTATTCTTAAGGGCTTGTTTGTTCACAGAGCTTTAATACGTTCTGCATACATAGAACTAATCCTTCAGCTAATAAGCTTAATCAACAATTAAAGTCTCAAACTATGAATTCCTTTATATTGTTCAAAACCTTAAATAACCATGAATTAAAGATGACTAAATGTTAATTTATGTAGCCCTACAAAACTACTAAAAAACTCTTAAATTACTATTTGGAATAATCAAGTGCTAGGTTCGGCATTCCTTTTTTACTCGAAATGTATTCGAAAATAGTCCACAAATTTAATTGGACGCTCTTGTTAATTCATCTTGAAATAGTTTGCCAGTCAAATTGGATTGTACTCGATTCCTAGAAGACTGTTAAAATATAACTGTGCTTCCTATAGTGTCCATTACATCACAAGAGAATCAAAAAGAATAATTTAAAAGAAAACTGGCTGATATAAATTAATTAAGTGGCGCAACATCTCGTAGAGAACATGGACCTAGTGACTTACAACTTCCTGTGTGCAATTAATGTCAGAGATGGAGGGAACCTACAGTTTATAAGTCGAATCCGAAAGGCTGATTTGAAAAAAACCCTTTTCACGACTAAAATTACTATTGGAGAATTTGTGAATTATTCGCAAGAGGCAGTATCGGTGAAAAAAACTGTATGTAGCACAGGCAGGGATTGAAAAATCACGCTAATAGGCTGATATGTGTGTGATTAATAATCATTTTAAAAGAATAAAGATTTTGTAAATTTATCAAATGACAAAACAAATAGTTTCAATTCAAACGCAAATATTCATATATTTGACAAATATGAGGATATTAATGAATAATTTAAGCTTATATGTATAGATGTAACAAATTTTATAAATTGATTGTCTCTTTTATAAAAATGCCCGCGTTTGCTTTTGGGTTAAATAAAATTGCAAGTGGTATATTATATGGATATTTCATGTTCACTTGAACTGAGTACAAGTACCTGTTAGGTTTTGTACTTAACTTAATACATTGTCCTTTTCTTATTGTTTCTCCTTAATATATCAACGTTGTAACTGCCAAGAAGAATGTGCCTTTTGATCTTCCTATTGCCCACAATAGCCAAGACAAACAGATTTTATTGGTTAATTTCGTTGAACTTAATAAACTCAAATATCAAGGAACTTTTACACCATGAACTATAATAGCGAATAGCATCTTGTTTTGCGAATAATTGGCTTAGTAGTAAGACAATTTTCATTTTTTTAAATTCAATTTAGTGAATCAGACAATACTTTGCAAAGCTTAATTAAGGAATATCAGTTTTGATTATGGAAACAGAATTTTATACAATGGGATTTCGGAATTTTAGAGTAAATGTAATAAAGGATATTCTCCATCAAACATACGATCTTAAACACTTATTTTCTTATAGAGATTGTAACAGTTTTAAGTTGCAACAAATCTTCGTAGCTTAAATAATCCAACTTATTTTTATAAATTGCAAAAAAAAAATAGATCAATACGTTGGTACCCTGCATTGTATCTAAACATTTCGATAGACCCCATTCCTGGGCACTAGATAATAGCGAATAGCATCTTGGTTTGCTAATAATTGGCTTAGTAGTAGGACAATTTTTTTTTTTAATTTAGTGAATCAAACAATACTTTGCAAAACTTAGTTAAAGAACATCAGTTTTAATTATGGAAACAGAATTTTAAACCATGGAATTTCGGCATTCTAAAGTAAATGTAATCTCCATCCAACATACGATCTGAAACACTTATTTCCTTTCAGAGAGTGTTTTAAGTTTTAACAAAACTTCGTAGCTTACAGCCCTATTATGTTATTAAATACCAACACAATATTTGATAATTATCAACAAAATTAATGAATGGTGATCAATTATCAATATTTTTGATAAATAGTGAATTAAAAGATCTATTGTGAATAGCTTCATTGATAAACTCGGTATTACGGCTATCAAACATATTCATACTCATAAAATATTCTATCAGATACAAAATCTTCGTTGATCAATGTATCAAATATTCGTAAATTGTAAAGATTTATAATTTTTGAATTATAAATCTTTACCATCTTTACGTTGAATACACAAATTGAAGAACGAAATGCCTTCACTAGAATTGCTGTTTGAAGGCAATTGTACTGAGGAAGGAAGGTTTATCGTGCAAGCTAAAATAAACAGTATTACGAGATGCTTCAAACCCACTGGAGAAATTATAAATTCATGAATTAAAATAAGAAAATTAAACTTGATATTACGGCTGTCAAAAATTATGATATCCATAAAATTTTCTACCAGCCATACATTCTTCGTTGATAAATAGGAATGTACCATCAACTGAGCGCTCAGAGATTTATGAAAGTGGTAAATAAATACAAAGTAATACAAAATATTTAAATAATAATAATATTTAAATAGACCAAAACACAAGAACTCAACACAAATGACAGACGTCAAACACCAAACAAAACCTAATCACAATCTTCTATTGATTAGTATTCACAATGGGTTCAAAATTATCATTTGATACTCATAATACCAAATTATCAATAAATTAATAAGTCATCAGTTATCAAATAATTGATAGTTGATAGCCATAATAGGGCTGTTAATTAATTCAACTCATATTTTAAGGATTACAAACATAATAGGCTTATACGTTGGTACCCTCCATTGAATCTTAACATTTCGATAGACCACTAGGTAATTAAAGCCCGATACATTTGTCGGTATTCCCTTGTAATTTATTATGATTATCGCTTACTAGTACAATCCATATGATTATCACTTACTAGTACAATCCATTACAGCAGCATAAGTTGGGAAATATCTGTTGGACCTTTGTCAGAAAACATGCAACTTAATATATGTATAGGCCTTTTTTCATTAAAAGCCGGTTCTGCATGGGGAAGCACTTTTCCATTCAATTTTTAATAATTATTTTTCATTTTCACAATTATAATTGTTAAAAATTAAAGAAATTACAACCATAAATCCGTGGTGAATTTACAACTTGTCCGCCTCGGATTCAGGATTTTCCTTTTCCTAACAAGATTCGATGCAACAGGCGTAAGATATTGTCAATGTTTAAACAAAGTTTTTTCTCCTTACTTTTATGTTTGTATTTTATTGTAATGTTTGCAATAGTGTATTTTCGAGTACCTGTTGAATCGAATCGTGTGTACCACTTTGGTTATTTTAGTTCTGTTTTCTTTTCTTTTTATACGTCTATTGTACATTGGTAATAGTCGAGATATCTTATTATATTTGTTTGTATATCCTTCGCCATTGTACAAAATCTTTTTAACTTCATGTGATTTGTCCTCTCGTGCAGTTCCTAAGTCTGGAAAATAAGCGTAATACTAGTTGGGATTTGGTTGAAACTTGTACTTATGCTTAGTCTTAAATAAATAAATTTAATAAGATGTGCAAGGTTTGATACATTTGAAATTTAAAATTCTACATAATTTGGTGAATACGTTCTTCTATTCAAATTCAAATATATTATACCTGAAATGATGTTTGTTCAAAGAGTTGTTTTTTTTTTTTGTTTTTTGTTTTTGTTTAAACTTGTATCCCAATTAAATCGAATATAAAGATAGTATAAAAACATGATACATTACAAAATGTATTAAAAATATTTAAGTTGATAGCTATGTAATAATATACGCACAAACATTGATATGATAAGATTCGCATTTGTGCATTTTTGTGACTTATTAATTATTATTACTATTGTAGAATAGTTTTATGGTGCCAGCATTTTTGATAGTTCTTCATCTTGCAAACATCCTTTTAAGAATTCTTCTTGAGTTAATTGGCCATCATTGTTTTCGTCCATTTTAGCAAATATATTTTTTGCTCTTTCTTCAGCTGAGTCCGCCGGACGGTTTGAAGAACAAGCTCCTAACATATCGTATATTGCCTGAAATAAAAAAGAAAATATTAATAAATCTATATATTTAGTTATATTTAGCAAAAATATATTTTAATGATAAATCTATTTAATTGGTATAATTAAGCAAACATATTTCTGATAACAATTCATTCAACACTAAAAACATAATCAACTTTTGACTCTAAAATAATCATTTAAATGATACTAATTGGAGTATAGTTTTGGTTTCGAACTAAAATACTTAACCGAATATTTACATATATTAATTTGGATCCCAAGCTGAGTTTGAATATTTAGATTATTTTAATAAAAAATAAGTAAACTAAGTTTTACCTTAGTTCGAATCCGTCTTTAAAATCAATCTATTTCGTCATTCTTGTGTTCTTTAATTTAATTTAATTAATGAAAATGGCGTTTTAAACGTTTACATTTTTCAAAGCGCCTATTAATCATCAGAATGCATTTGATTGAGTCAATCAAAAGATGAGTTTTGAAAAAATTCATACCTAACTAACATAAATAGATTTGTAAGAAGAAATCAGGAGTTGTTTGCAGTTTCAATATTTTGCAACTTTGGATTCCGGTCTTCGCCAACACAAAGAATTAAAAAAGAAAGATAGAAAAAATGTTTTTTTAACAAAAGTATAGAACATAGCAGCAAGTTTAGGATATTTGAAGCAGTATCTGAGTCTGTCATGTTTTACGCGGCACAAACTTGGAGAACGAAACAGTTAAGAAACTTCTATGATATTTTATTAAGCGAATTTTTAGACCCAACTATGTTATTATGTTGGAATCAGGATTATCACCTATGTTCATACGAACTCTAAAAATGCAAGTCGATTACATCTTGAGAGTTATGAAGATGAGCAATAATAGCCTTCCGAAGATAGCAGCCCTTCAAGTTATACGAAACAAGACAAGTTGGTGTGATGATTGGATAAATTTGGCAAGCGAATGTGAAATGGAACTTAACCTTTTGTGTTATAATCACGATGATTTAAAAGCTTCTTCATACCAGCTCATTTCCGCAGTGGACATAAAACAACGAGAGAAATACTTGAATAACGCCACATGATCTATATACAGACAGCTCTACTTTCAACTAAATCACAACTTGGAAGAGAGGAATTATTTTAGGGACTGTAATAGTATTGTCGAGATTTCATTGATGGTTAAATTGAGAGGCGAAGTTATGCAGCTGAATTTTATACCCCATAGAGATGACTTACCAATTATATGTTCATTGTGCAATTTGAAGGAAAGGGGAGATGTTATACGCTTTGTTGGAAGATGTCCAGTTCTTAAAGAAATAAGAAGGAATATGTTTGGTAGCGAAATACTGACGCAAAGTGAAGTTATACTCTTGCTTTACAATATGGAAGTTAAAAAATTATATCAATTTAGCAGGCTAGCTTTTCTCTATAGAAGCAGAATTATAAATGAAAGTTTTTAAATATATTATTGAGCTATTTATCTTTTTTATGATTTGTCAGCCAGGCAGACGGCAGTAAAGCCATGGTTTTTGTTTTTGTTTGTAAACTTTATAAAAAAATTGTATTCAACGTTATCAAAAGTAAAAACCCAAATCTAATTCAATCCTTTTTACACGAAAGAATTGAGTTTACTGCGTAACAAAAAAAATAAGGCATTGAAAACGTATATCAAAACTCTGCCTCCAATCAACTTCTCTTTTTATGTTGAACTATTTAACCAATTTAAGTCTCATTCTGTTATGTTACTGATATGGGCAACTCTTTGAAAGAGAAAACTAAAAAATTTTGGAATTTTGTAGACTCAAAGAAAAAATCAGATGGCTTTCCAGTTAACTTCATTTACAAGAACCTTTAGTTAGATAAAACTGTTGATATCTGTAACGCTTTGGCAACAAATTTCCGGGAGTCTTTTGTTAATAGCCCTGAAGAAGTTGATGAAGTATATTTTCATAATCTTCACTCCTTTTCGCAAACCAGCTGTAGTCACATACCTGCGCTACAGAGTACGGTGCTTGATCTTTTAACTGCGTTGAATGATGACTGCTCAGCCGGTCCCGATGGTATTCCCCCGATAGTACTAAAAAAGTGTAGTAATGTTTTAGTTGAACCCCTTACGTTTTTATTCAAACTTTCCCTAAAAACAGGCAAATTTCCCAGTATATGGAAGAAGTCATTTCTTACACCAATTTTCAAGAAAGGTAACAAGTCGGATATAAGCAACTACAGGCCCATTGCAAAGCTTTCTTGCATTCCTAAAGTATTTGAACAAGTTGTTTGTGAAAGCGTAGCATATTTTAGTAAAAATATCATTTGCGAACAGCAACATGGTTTTGTGAAAAAAAGATCAACCATTCCTAATCTCCTCACATTCTCAAACATATGTTCAAACGCTTTAGAACAAGGTTATGAAGTTGACTGTGAATACACTGACTTTGCTAAAGCTTTTGACCAACTTAGCTACGGAATTATTTTATTTAAGCTTAAGGCTCTTGGTTTTCCACCTTTTTTCTTAGCTTGGATTAAGTCATACCTTGAAAACAGATCCTACGAGGTAAAATTTAGAAATTGTCATTCTGAACCTTTTGTTGCTCAATTTGGTGTTCCCCAGGGAAGCCATCGTGGCCTTTTTCTGTTCATCCTGTCTATTAACGATGTATCGTCATGTCTACGCTCAAGTGAACTTCTCATTTTTGCTGACGATATAAAGATTTTCAAAATAAAAAGTCCACCCATGATCGTATTCTTTTACAAGCCGACATTGATAGTTTCACATTTTGGTGTAGGAAAAATAGCCATTCACTCAACCCTTTAAAATGATAGACGATAACTTTCACTAAAAAACTAATCAGTAACGTTTTGACTACTGTATATCACAGCAAAATCTCTGTTTTGTCCCCACATTTATAGATTTAGGTGTACATTTCTGTTCCAACTTAGAGTTTACACATCACATTAATTTTATTGTTAATGAGGCAAGTTCTATACTTGGTTTTATAAAACGCTGGGCAAAGGAGTTCAATGAACCCTATGTTACTCTTTCTTTGTACATTCGCTTTGCCCTAAAGGGTCTCCCTTGGGAAGATCCTTATGATCTGCCTCCCTATGAACATCGTATTCAGCTTCTTTAAATGAAATCTCTCCATCAAAGGCGTGTTAATAATGACTTAGTATTTTTTCATCAACTCATTAATGGTGAAATTGATGCACCTTATTTGCTTTCTTCTGTACATTTGAATTACCGAGGCGGAACTACTCACCTAGGTACATTTGATTTTATACATATTGACTTCCATAGAACTAACTATGGGAAGAATGAAGCTTTAAGTCGAATGAGCATTTTATATAACTTAAAGTGGTCATCGATAGATTTAAATAAGGTGGGATTAAAATCATTGTTAAGAACCAGTGCCAGAGAACCAGAGAATCGTAAACGTTCTCATTTTATTTTTTGTTCTGTAATAGTTAAATGTTAATTTTATTTTGTATTTTGTGCGAGTGTTAGGCTATAATTGTACTATTTTTTAATAACAACTAACACATGCACTTATGATGAGCCTCTGATCGTAGTTTGACGCTTGCTATAAACGTACTACTTGCTGAAATTTTGTAGTGTAAAAAAAAGAAATCACATAGAAAAATCTAGAAAAAAATGCCTATAATGTTAATATCTGAACTTTGACAATGTCTTAAAAATATTGAACTGTGTAGAAAAGATGGATTGATTTGCAAATTAAAATAGTTAAATCGAAGGTGCCTGTCTATACGCGTTGTGCCCACAACGTTGTGCTCACAACACTATGTGTCTACATGTGTTATGACTACTCATGAACCCTTTTCGATTTTGTGTTGTGGAACGACAAACTTGAAACATTTGTGTTTGAAATTTTGAGCCTGTGATACTTCCGACCGACATGCATACATACATATAGTATCACGATTGCCACTTGAAAAAAAGTTTTTGTTCAAATTTGAAAATAAAAATGACCAACATAATTCAAGTCCAGAAAATTTGTTTACACAGATTAATGAATTCATCATTTTTTGTTCAACATATTTTCCATATTATGCAGATGACATTTATTTTTTTAATTATACAAATAAACTCACTAAATTCCTAACATACTTTATTAAATTTTATTAACCCAAATACAAATGACGAAATATAAAAACAAAGCGAGATCACAGTATATAAGTTTTTACAATAATTTAGATTTCGAGAATGTTTACGGCTTGTGTAATGCGTAGATAATTCTATCTGTTCCCTAAGTCCAATTCAGATCAAAGTTGCTTTAATGATTTTAACAAGTATTTTATTTAGCCAAGTGAGTATGTTAAAAAAACGTTTTCGTTACTCAAATTGTTGAACATCTTTTGCCATTTCCGAAAAATATCATTTGGTCATATACAAAATTACCATTTGACCAAGTGAAAAAATAATGACCAAATTTGGTCATATATGACCAATGTGGCAACAGTGTATGCAATATGTACAAAGCCGAAGAGCAAAACAAATGTACCTCTCGCATCGACGAACAGAAAGTAATGAGAAATTCGAAACGAAATGAGAAAGGAACTGTACTGCCCAAGCAGAAAATTCAATTTCTGTTACCCTGGTTACAAGACGAGATCGAGGAATCGAATCGAATCGAATTGAGATTTCGATCCAGGTATATGGTGGCACTGAATCGAGGAATCGAATTCAAATGGAATCGAAATGACATTTCGGTTTTATTTGTGTGCGTACTGCTACTTTTAAATAAACTTAGAATTTTAGAACAATGCTCTAAACACAAGGAGGAGCGCCAAATTAAATTCAGCTTAGAACCAAAAATACTAAATTTAAATGGAGTCTTTTTGCTTAGAACAAACAAGAGGGAAACAAATTATCGCACGCACACAAGCAAAACCTCACACACCAATAACTCGATTCCCCGATTCAGGTTTACAAACAAATTTTCGATTCGATTCACCTCTTTCAGTGGGATTGGATCGAGTAATCCTATTTCGATCCGATTCAGGTCTATACGGCGCTAAATCCTGATTCAATTCGGATTCAATTCTTCTTGTAAACGCGGTATGTGATGAGCATCCCGTCCCTTTACTCAGCTTCTCGTTTGCCAACAAACTCTCGTCACAACGTTGTGGGCACAACACGTATAGACAGGCACAAAGGTAGGCAAGTTTCTAGTATCTGATTGGCCAGCTGCCAAAAAATTACCTTCCAATTAAGGCAACTTTAATGGAAAGTCAAGTTTACTTCTATCAAAATGACAGTTGATCATGTTTTTTCATTCAACTGGACGCTAAACTTTATTACTCTATTTTGTATTTATTTTCTGCAAAACTTCATTTAATGCTTTCTGTAAAAGGGTTCCTTATCAATTTTGAAAAGAAATAACTTATATTTCTTTACAATGCAAAATACAAATTGTTGTGGACATATAACATGTATGAGGAGCGTTTTGTAGACAATAATTTTGTTGGTACTTTTTCTACTATGAACTTAAAGTAGAGGTTTGCGAATTTAAAATTCATTACACTTGGGAAACTTGCTAGTCGCCTTGGCCGAAATTAACGTTCAAATTATGAAGTTCATTGCAAATGAAGTCATTATGTTGCCTGAATCTGCCCAATCTAAATCTTATCATAATCTTGCAGCAACAACTACCTACAAAATAATGTTGCTTACATAAAGGGTAAACAAATTCGAGCTGTACAGTACAGACTAAAATAGACTTTTGTAGAGGCTTTTTCTTAACAGTAAACTTATGCCAAATTGCAATAAATTGCAAATATTATACAAATAAATACTTGCATCACAATAATACGTTGATTTCACCTAAAAAATTAAGGGAAATAGAACATTTACCTGTACAATTTTAGTCATCTCTTGAATATCAATAACACCGTTGCCGTCTACATCATACATTCGGAATGCCCACTTCAATTTTTCTTCAGGTGTTCCACTAGAAGTAACATCGATTGCCAAAAGGAATTCCTGCGTTTAAAAGACAAAGATACATATATTAGTTGATTTTTAACAGATTAGAATAAAATAATTTTAAGCTAAGCGAATTTAAATTCAATTTTTGAATCTAAACGACCCAGCAGAGGTAAGAAACAGTGATTTCACTTTATTTTAGTCAGAGTTTCACACGGAAAACTATTCACAAGGAACATTTTCATTCCCACGGACTTTCTATTGGGAGTTTCAATCGAATAAAATTTCACATCGAATCGGAAATGACAGTTCGAAAAATAGACATTTTCAAAAAACTGAGACCTAAATAAATTTCCCTTCTCTATGATGGAAAAATAGACTGAAATCTAAATCATTTCTCCTTATTTATGAAAAAAATCAAGAAATTAATGTGGCGCTCCAATTACTTTCTAAAACTGTGCCCAATGAGTGCAAAAACACTCTTTAAATTCAACCCTCATCGACTTACTGCTTGAACAGAATGGTGTAGCTGTAGCTGTAGCCTGTAGCACAGTCAAAGTTGAAACATACGAAAATAGTATACATCGACACAATGAGAAGCTGTAGCTGTAGCTGTAGCTGTAGCTGTAGCAGTAGCTGCAGCGCAAGGTGACTCAACTTTAACTTTTGGCGACGTCGCCTACAGCTACAGCTACACCATTCTGTTCAAGCAGTTAACGACCACGTATACAAAATTTCCCTCTCCGTTTTAAAACATACGTGCACTGATGTATATTTTTTTTTTGAAGACAAGTGCGAAACAAAATTAATTTAAGTTGCATTTTGATAAAAAAGAAAGTGAAATAATTATGTTTAGCATTGGAAATCGAATTGTATTGGATGAAGAAGGAAAACGCGAAGAACGAGCTGTTCAAAGATCTTTAAGGGATCATTCCAATCCCTTGGAGTTGCGCGATTCCTTGTAAGTATAAAATTTGTATCTACATTTTTTCTTATTAAAACAAAGTTTTCAGATTTCAGCAATACTACAGAAATTCCTCCTCGATGTGCTAACCAATGTTTTGTCGCAAACGAAACAAAAGTTTGCGATATAACCCATCGTCAAATTGTCCGCTTGGTTGCGATTTTTTGCAGAGGGTGCGAGTAGGTTACCCCTTAGAACCTTGTCTCTTGACACCATATAAAACACCTGATATTGTTTCACCTCAAGCAAGATTCAACGATATCCATTCACGTTTTTTTCAGGGTTTTTTTGCATTTTATTTAAAAGCATTTCGCTTTGGGCTTTATTTAAAGTTTTGCTCCTGAAATATTGGAAAAATTCACTTTTGTTTTTGGTCACAAAAAAAAACAACAAACAACTTACATTTTCCGCTTTGTTCTTCTCTCGTTCGCGACAAAAAAATAAGTAAACAACGGAAAAAATGCTAACAATAAGGGGATTTTTTCGAACATGGGAAATTTTTCGTCCGAAACTCACAATTACGGAAAAGGGAAATGGGAATTTTTCCAAGTGGAATCTTATTCCCATGGAACTCACAATAGGACTGAGTATAGGGAGAAATTAAAGCTAATGATCTAACTCTTTTAGTACGATAGTGGTACAGAAAAAGAACAATTTTAAAAGTACCAACATGAATAAAAATAAGATAAGATATATAGGATTCGTTATTGTCTCTGCTGCAGAAAAATTTTGAACTAATTTATAGCGAATTTATAATTTACTTAAGTTAAATGCATTGATAGAAATAAAATATTAAAAAATATCAAAATAAAATATACTTACTTTAAAGTCTATGTAACCATTTTTGTCCATATCAAACGTTCGGAAAACATGATCACAAAATTCTTCTGCATTTCCCGATGGGAAAAACATTTTATACATATCGACAAATTTAGCAGGTGTTAGTCGACCATTTGGGCAGTCTTGCTGCAATCAATAATATAAATGTAATTAAAATTTATAAATTTATATATTCAAATGTTCTCATACCTTAAATCCTTTATACCATTCTTTAATTGTAGCTTCATCGTAGCGAGTGTGTGATTTTAAAAAATCCATGTCTTCTTTCGTTAAACGATCTTTACTGCTAAAACACCCCATTTCTGTGTTATAAAAAAAAAATTAAACTAAGATATACAGTGGTGGATACGAATTTAGCACATTAAAAAGAGTACAAGTATTTTTCTACTTTCAATTCTTTATTACTTGCAAGTAACGGTTAATTTTTATGTTCTTACAATGACTACCTTATATGGTAATAAAAATGTGCAAATGATTGAAAAGTAAAATACCGTTTTGCGAAAAATGAAGATTGTTTGTGATTTGCGTTGTTTTTAGCTGGACATAAATTTAGCCCGTTTTGCAATCAAAGAGTGTATTTTTAATTTTTGTGTATTTTTAAAAAGAAAATAATAATTTTTGAAGTAGTTAAATATTCCTTTAATGATCTACATATATTAAAAAAAAAAAATTAGTCATGGCAAAAGGAAAATGATGCTCAAAGGAAGAAAAAAGTCTGATCTTGAAAATGAAGTCAAAAGGGCGGACTGTAACAGACATTTTTAAGTTGTTAGAATGCACCAGGAAGCTGATTTATAATACCCTTTGTCATTTCAAAAACTTAGAGTGATTGAAAACGTTAAACAAAACCCCCGGACCAGAAAGACAACTAGAAATGAAGATAGAATTATTAATAGGTTATCGACCAAGGATCCGTTTAAGACTTCCAGTGCCATTCGAAGCGAACTTTTAACGAACTATGGAGTAAATGCTTCCTCAAGGACCATAAGACGCCGAATTTATGAAAACAATCTACGCGGGTGCGTTGTTCAGAGAAAACCGCTTGTATCTAAAAAAAATCTGAAATCTAGTTTACAGTTTGTGTTCTAGATCGATGAATCCAAATTCTGCCGATTCGGATCGGATGGGAAAAAATATGTATGGCGTCCAAAAAACAGGGAATAAGATCCAAGGATGGCGCTACATGCACGACAAACCCTGAACACACTTCAAAGTTACTGAAGTGTGCCTTAGAGGTGAATAAAATCGACGTTTTGAAGTGGCCAGCACAATCACCCGATCTTAACCCGATCGAGAATTTGTGGAATGATGTTGAACATCATATTGAGCAAAAAAAAAAAACAACCAATTTAACACAATTGTGGCAGGAGATTCAAAATGCTTGGTACAAAGTTTGCCAAGAAGAATTGCTTCCCTACCAAATACTAAGAAAAACTTAGAATTGTATCGGTAAGTAAAATTTTATCAAGAAACTGTTGAATGTGCTAAATTCGTTCCTGGTCTTTCAGGGTTACTACTTATAAATAAGAAAACAATTTCTTAATTCGAATCTTTCTATGTATATGCACATCACTTAATTCGATACGGTATAATTCTGATTATTTGTGGTATGATCTTAAAAAATACAGTTCATAAATTGAAAAAACTTTTTAGAATTATAGACGCAAGCGAGTTTTGGGGGAATATTGGAAATTGAGAAAAAAGGAAAAAAAACTTTCATTTAATCTATGAAATGCTATAAAAAGATTGATCACAGCTAAACGATGCCTGGATTTCTTAGAAAAAGCTAGGTTTCATGAAATACTTGTAATAAATTGGGTATTTTACTTTCGAAATAAGTTCAGGTTTGTAGTACCCGTGTCGTGATGATAAGGTCTTGGGTTTATACCCTACCTGTGTTATCGAGTTTTTTTCGCTGGTTGTGCAAGTGTTTTCTAAAACCTGTTAGGATATATATAGTTCACTATTTGTATATATATAGTTATGTCTTTAATTACCCGCTAAGGTAAAAAAAACCATTTATACTCCCGTCCACTCGGGAGTTTCAAATAATAAAAAAAACACAACACGAAATTTTTTATTTAGTCTTTTAGACTTTTTATTTAAACTTTATAAATTTTTACGCGGAGACAATTATTTCTTAATTACAATTTTAAAGTTTAATTTATTGAAGCTTCTGGTCCCTTACCGTGGGTCGGGGGAAACCATAGGCTTATACGAAGTTATGAATGAAATAGACGACTCATCGACTGTTACAGGCTTATTTATAACCAACCGATCATCCCCATTCTAATATTCTGATATACGATCAATACATGATCTAACGGGAATGATGGTGACACAATCGATAAGATGTGCGAATCAGCACATTTATGTTTACAGCGAGTAATTGTTTATGTTACTCGCTGGGAAGAATTTTTATCTGTTTAAGATTTTTGTCACTGGTCATTGACGGAAGTTATTGTTTATATTGGACGGCGCCGATAGCTCGATGGCTATATCTGTCCATCACGTTAAGTGATATTGTAGGTATGGTGGTGGTGTATGTCTGTGACATAACTCCCCCCTCCTTAAGATTCTCCTCCGGAGAATAAGAGTTTTTAACTTCAATATTTACGTTTTTGTTAATTTTCCTTTTACGAAGGATGAAAATTATTATTAAAATTGCAAATGTTAATACAGCTATTGTGCTGAATGAAATATTTCTAGTAAGAGAATGAGAGTACCTCATTTCTTCAATGATTTGTCTATTTTTTATGTTTTTAAGATGCAACTCTGGCATAGAAATGTTAATTGAGATATTTCCTATTTTAATTTCGTTAAAATTCGGTATTACAAAATTTTCATTGATGGTTACAGTTTCATAACATATTTCATTAATTTTTATTTTACAATTTTCAAAAATTATTAGATTATGTCCCCTTAAATAAGTTTCATATTGATTACAATTATGCTTAATTTTAGTTTTTTGTATATTTTTTACAATAATTACATTATTTGTTAATTGCTTTATTTCTTTTTCTTTATTGATTTTATAATTACATTCCGCATTTTCTGTTAGCAGTTTTGATATACAATTTTCTTTTATTCTTTTTAAATTTTTCTTTAACAATGTTATTTTTTCTTTGTATTCAAAGAATGAATTATTACTTAATATTACAGTGTAATATTTTGAATCTAATTCTAAATATTCTTTATTTGGTATTGGCTCAATAAAGGCCTTATAAAATATTTGCTTAGAATAGTTTGGAATTAATACAACAAATACTATTTTATTTTTATATAATAATGCTGAACTTTTAATCGACATTAAATCTTTAATAGTAATATTATCTTCGGCTGAGAAAATGTCTCTGCCTAAAATGTTTAATCTACATAACATCAGATTTTCTTTTACCCTCTTAATCTGCTCTCTTAACAGTTGGATGTCGTATTGAATTTGAAATACGTGTTGAATGTGTTCGATCTCATTTAAGTCTGATTCTACTTGTAGCGATATATTTGAAATTTGATCATTAATTAAGTTTTGTTGTCTATTTATGTGGTCTGTTATCGATTTCATTGCATTAGTTAGTTCGTCATTTATTTTTACCTGATCATTTAGATCTTTTATAGCATTTTTATTATTTGCTTCATTAACTTCTAATTTTTCTTTTATTTCTAACTCGTCGTCCGAGTCCATTGTTCCTGCAATCCATTTAAGTCCTTTCCCTACTATATTCAATAAACCTCTTCTCTTCCTATAATGTGGTATTAAGCTGTGAATTTCTTTTTCTAATGAATTAAAACTGTGTAACATTGTTGGAAAATGATCTGAGTAACTTAAGTTAAAAATGTTCTGTTTGATTATGACCAAATTCTCTTCCCAATTGTTGGTATCAATTATGTGTAATATTTTCCTATAATTTGTAATAACTTGTAATTCCTGGTCTCTAATTAAGATATATCCCTCTCCGTAGTTTAAGTCAATTACTTCTAGTCTTTGTCCAGTTTGTCCATAACTAAGTGTGTCAAGTCCTTGTCCTGATATTGTCCTTAACGTCAAAAAGAGTATAAGTGTTGTTTTAAGCACTTCCATCTTGTTCCTGAAATTTTCGAGGTCTTTTTATTTTACATTTATGGTATTGTTTATTATTAGTGGCGAAAACTGTTACTTTATTATTTCTCTGTGTATAATATTTTTTAAATCTTGGTTGTAGCTTTCTTGAGTACCTTATTTTATGATACAATCTGTCTTTTTCTTTGTATTCATTAGGATCATTTCTGTTTATATTTCGTTTTTCTATTACTTTATTTTTCTTTTCACATGTGTCTAAATAAGCTTTTTCTTCTAATGCTTCTGGTATTCTCCTATAAAATAATTCAAACGGTGTATATTTTGTTGCACTACAAATTGAGTTATTATATGCAAAAATTGCTCTTGGTAACGCTTCATCTGTTGTGATATTATTATGATTTTTTAATATTCTTAAATGTTCTAAAATTGTTGAATGGAATCTTTCTACTGGAGAATTTGAGTTTGAGTTACTTATTGTTGTGAAATGCAAATTTATTCTTTCATTTCTTAAAAATTCCTGAAAATCTATTGAAGTTGCTGCCTTTTCCTGATCTATAACTATTAGTTTTGGTTTGCCGAATGTACTTATGTATTTGAGGATAGCGTCTTTTAAATGTATTGAATTTCTAGATTGTAGTTCGTATGCTTGTGCAAATCTACTATATTTATCAATAATTGTTATTATGGGTTTACCTTTTTGCAAAAAGAAAATATCTACGTGAATGATATCTAAAGGATTTTTTGGTGATTCTGTGCTTTCAAATTTTGGTTTTGAAGGGTTTCTGTCATACTTTTCGACTTGGCATATTTCGCAATTATTTATGTATCTTGTTAGTTTTTCTTTTATATTTGGAAAGAAATATTCGCGTTTAATACGTTCAAAGGATTCTGTTATGCCTCTATGATTGTTTTCCTTATGTAAATTTACAATAATTTCATCTTGCTCTTGCTCATTTTCTACATCTTTTAAAATTCTTGTACACCTTAATATTTTAAATCTTTTTGATCTGTGGAAATGGTTTTTAAACACATTTTGTATTTGAAGGTATAATTGGAGATCTTCCACGTATATAGCATTGGTGCTTTTAGGGTTAAAATGATTTTTTATAATTTGAATGATATCTATTTCTGTAAAATTTTTATACTTTATTGTCTTCCTAATTTTGTTAAAAATATTTTTAGTCCTAATTTGATTAGCTCCACTTCTAAGTTTCTCTATGATAAATTGATTTTTGAATAAATTTAATGGAGATTCTGATATTGGGATGTACCCATGGTCATCTTCACTAGCACTATGAATTGTAGCGTCAGTTGTTATTATTTCATCATGATTTATTTCAAGGGGTATTCTACTTAAAGCATCTGCATTACTGTTTATTTTACCTGGTTTATAGTCTACTTGGTAATCAAATTCTTCCATTTGTAATTTCCACCTTACTAATTTACTGTTTGGCTCTTTTAAATTCATAAGCCATTTCAAAGGTTTATGGTCTGTTTGAATTTTAAATTTTGTACCGTAAAGGTATGGCCTGAAGTATTTTGTCGCCCAAACTATGGCTAATAGTTCTTTTTCTATTGTTGAATAATTTTTCTCGTGATCGTTCAATGTTCGACTTGCGTAACATAAAGGGTGTTCTAATCCTTCTTGAATTTGAGATAACACAGCTCCTATTGCATAATTAGATGCGTCTGTGGTTAACAAGAATTGTTTACTAAAATCTGGGTATGCTAGAATTGGTTCTGATGTTAGCATGTTTGTACAGTCTCTAAAGCATTTTGAATATCTTTCGTTATTTATATCAATTTTTTGACCTTTCTTTAACTTTTCTGTCATTGGTTTTGTTACTTTTGCAAAATCCTTAATAAACTTCCTATAATATCCGAGTAATCCTAAAAATTGTTTAATCTGTTTCTGTGTTTTTGGGATTGGGTAATTTTCAACCGCTTCTATTTTCCGTGGATTTGGCTTAATACCATCTCTAGTCACAACGTGACCAAGGAACTCTACTTCTTCTTTAAGAAATTTGCTTTTTTCTATTTGAATTTTTAAATTAGCATTTCTTAGTGCTTCAAAAACTTTTCGTAGATTTTGAGTATGCTCAATGAAATTTTGGGAGAATATTATAATATCATCCATATAAATAAAACATATGACATTTATTAAGTCCTTTAAAATTGCATCCATTACGCGTTGAAATGTCGCGGGCGCGTTTTTTAACCCAAATGGCATTCTCGTGTATTCGTAATGACCATTATTAACCGTGAAGGCTGTTTTCTTGATATCTCGCTTATCTACCTCAATCTGGTGGAATCCCGATGCTAAATCGAGTGTGGTGAAATGGGAACATTTGCCTAACATTTCCAATATTTCTTGTATGTTTGGTATTGGATACCTATCGTCTATAGTTTTTTCATTAACTTTCCTGAAATCTATGACTAATCGCCATTTCTTATTTCCTGATGAATCATCTTTCTTAGGCACTATCCAAACTGGTGAGGACCATGGTGAACTACTTGGTCTAATTATTCCTGATTCTAACATTTCCTTTATTTGTTTTTGAATTTCCTCCTTGTGAACATAGGGATGTCTATAATTTTTTACATATACAGGTCGTTCGTCCGTAGTTTTAATTTCATGTTTTACCTTATTCGTAAAAGTAAGGTTTTGCCCATCTCTCTTAAATACATCTGCATATTCCGTTAGAATATCTTCCAGTTGCTCTACTTCCTCACTATCTAAGTGATTTAATTCTACTTGTGACATTAGATCATTAATATTTTCTGATTGTGCATCTATTCTGCAATAATTTATTTCTTCCTTATTCTTATTTACTTTTTCATTAAGTATTTCTGTCTTTTCGTTATTTTCGTTATTTTCATAGTTTATTTGCGGCTTTTTGCCTGTCCTTTTGAACTTAGGTTTTTTACCTTTAATATTCTTCTTAGTTTTATCTGGCTGTTTGCCTATCTTTTTTGTTTCATTTTCTCTTTCTTTTCCTTTTACCTCATCATATTTATTTGGTTGCATATTAGGAAACTGGTCAACTGCTAAGTTGACATCTAGAGATTCTTCTGCTGCTAAGCAAATATCTTTCTCTGGACCGTAAAGCCGTTTGGCTTTTAAAGGTTGTCGAACTCTAAAAGTTAGAGGGTGGTTTGTTTTGTTTTTCAACGTTAACTTTGCCAACCATTTCTTAGAACAGTATACGTCGTCTAAGACTTCAACATTACCTAAGTTTCGTTCTAATATTTGTATGTTACCACGTTTTTTATCTACGGGGATTTCAACGCAAATAATCTGCCTTGGTTCTAACTCATATTCATATGTCCTTACTATTGGTTTAAATTCCATTTTTAATTTAAAATGTCCTCTTTTAAGTTCTCCTTTCCCATAATCTACAATTATTTTGTGTTCACTAAGTATATCGTTTCCGATTATCCCGTCGAAATAATCATGAAATTTATGCAAATAAAATGTTACTACTGGGTAATCTAACCCGAATTCTTCGAATAAAGTCATTTCAACTTTTTGATTAATTGTTGTGTTACCACTAAAAGATTTTGCTACTCTAGGTTCTATATCTATAATTTTTCTCTTATTTATACCTTCTGGACTAAGTATGGAACTTGAAGATCCAGTATCTACTAACATTTTTAAATTCTTATTTTCGTTTACTTTTACTTCTACATACGGTAACGTACTTAATCCGAGGCTTCTGGCCGAAAATTTTCCTGACAATAGACCTCATTTGGTCTAAAATTTCTATTATTCTGGTTTCTATTCAAACCCCTTTGAATAGTAGATGGGTTTGGATCAACATCCATTGGTTCGCCCCCGTTAACTGTTCTCTGTTGTCCAGAATTATTATTCCTATACCTAAAAGAATTATTTTCGAAATTGTTTCTATTATTAAAATTATTGTTGAAATTGTTATTTCTATTTGAATTATTATTGTTAAAATTATTATTTCTATTCGTGTTATTATTGTAATTATTGTTTCTGTTCATGTTATTATTGTCGTTGTTTCTATTCCAAAAATCATTATTGTTATTGTTTCGGTTTTGGTAATAATTATTTGAATTTCCATTGTTGTACCTATTTTGATAGTTATTATTATTGTTATTGTTATAATTATTTCTGTTGACCCGTTGTTGGTTATTATTAAAATTTATTGTAGACGATCTACTAGCTTCTGCTAAACTAAGTGTAATTTCGTACGCTTCTTCTAAAGTGTCCGGATCTCTGGACATAACTATTGTTCTAAAAGGATCCCTTAAGCCTTTTACGAAGGTTTCCAAACCTTCTTTAATATTTCTTCGTATCATTCTATTACGTATTTCTAAATTGTCTTCGTTTTGTCTGACTCGTGCGTTAAGCGTTGTGATGATACCTAAAATATCATCGTAAAACTTAGACAAGCTACTAGTTTGTCTTATCAAACTTAATTGATTATAGAGAGTTCTTTCATCCCTGTGATCTTGAAAATGTCTATAAAGTATGTCTTTAATTCCATCCCAGGTATCTGGATTGCCGTAGAGGCGTAATCTATCTGAAGCTTTACCTTTGATCTTGTTTCTAAGAACTTGCAACCACAATTGCAATGGTGCGTTTTCTATTGTGCTCAGTGCATTCCACACCAAATTCGCGGATCTCACGAATTCTTCCAATTCTGTTGGTTTACCAGTAAATTCTGGTAAAGTTTTGAGTAGATCTGGGGTTTTTAAGAAATTCATTTTGTTTTATTTTTTTTTTTTTGTAGGTAGGTATTCTTATTATTTATTTATCTTCTTTTCTTTTATACTAGACAAACACTGTGGTAAACTGATATACTTAATACGGATTATTGCATAAAAATAATATTATATAATTTTTTTTTTTTTTTTTTTTTTTTTAATATGAACAAAAATTTGTATTTATCATAATTCTTACTTTACTTATTCATAACTGTCTGCTACTTTAAAGTTGATTGATTTACAGTTGATCTATAGCTGATTTATAGTTGATTTACAGCTGATTTAAAGTTGATTTTAGTTGATTTACAGTTGATTTACAGTTGATTTAAAGTTGATTTAAAGTTGGTCTATAGTTGATTAGATGATTTATAGTTGATTTACAGTTGATTTTTCACGTTACTGTCTTTTTTTTTATTTTTTTTTTTTTTACTAGGTACTGTCAGTAGTTCTATTATTATTATTTTTTTTTTTTTTTTATAATCTCTTATTTTTTTCTTTCTTTTTTTTTTTTTTTTTATTAGTTAGGTATTTATTATCACTAAAATTTTCCTTTCATTTTGTTTTGTCACTAACAATTTTCTTTCTTCTTTTTTTTTTTTTTTTTTTTAATTATTTTCACTGCTTATCGTAAAATTTCCTTTTTTTTTTTTTTATTTTTACTTCTTTAATTTATTTATTTATTCCTTCAATTTTAATTTTTTTTAATGCACTATTATTTTATTAGTATAATAGTAAAATTTATTTTACATTTTTACTTTTTAATTTTATTTTTCACTTTTCATTATTAATATTTCTTTTTTTTGTATTTATTTTTATTTATTTTTTTTTTTTATTATTATTTCCCACTTTTTATGTTAGTTTTGGTCTATTCACTTTTATTTTCGGTTTATTCACTTTTCGTTTTTCCGTTCGGTTTTAAGGAGCCCGTTTCCGACTGCGCCAGTTATGTCTTTAATTACCCGCTAAGGTAAAAAAAACCATTTATACTCCCGTCCACTCGGGAGTTTCAAATAATAAAAAAAACACAACACGAAATTTTTTATTTAGTCTTTTAGACTTTTTATTTAAACTTTATAAATTTTTACGCGGAGACAATTATTTCTTAATTACAATTTTAAAGTTTAATTTATTGAAGCTTCTGGTCCCTTACCGTGGGTCGGGGGAAACCATAGGCTTATACGAAGTTATGAATGAAATAGACGACTCATCGACTGTTACAGGCTTATTTATAACCAACCGATCATCCCCATTCTAATATTCTGATATACGATCAATACATGATCTAACGGGAATGATGGTGACACAATCGATAAGATGTGCGAATCAGCACATTTATGTTTACAGCGAGTAATTGTTTATGTTACTCGCTGGGAAGAATTTTTATCTGTTTAAGATTTTTGTCACTGGTCATTGACGGAAGTTATTGTTTATATTGGACGGCGCCGATAGCTCGATGGCTATATCTGTCCATCACGTTAAGTGATATTGTAGGTATGGTGGTGGTGTATGTCTGTGACATAACTATATACTTCTTTATAAAAACACTTGTTATATTAATTTTTATAGTTTTAATATCGAACAATATTGAAGATCGATATTTTTCAGTTTTGATACTATTCGATCCTATTTTCTTGAACAGTAAATATCTTGTTTAATTTTTGTTGAATTAAATTAATTCTTATTTATAAATTGGACTTTCTGGAATACCCGTTCAAACAGGTTATGGGCCCAGAAACCCAACAATTATAATTTAAGGAATTAATTCAGGAAATTATAATAGATACAAAAAAAAATCAAGATGGAAGAAGGAAGATCGATTTTCAAGAAGCTGAACAACAACAACTATCAAACATGGAAATACAGGATGGAGCTGTTATTAATCAAAGAAGATCTTTGGGAAGTTATTGCTGATGCAGCACCTAATCCTGTTCTAGTTGGACCTTGAAAAATGGGAAAGCTCGTGCCACAATCGGACTCGAAGTGGAAGATTCTCAACTGATGCATATTCGGAAATTGAAAACTGCTAAAGAATGCTGGGATGCTCTGAAGAAAGCACACGAGAAGTCAACACTCTCGAATAAGGTAAAGCTATTAAAGAAATTGTGTCGTATGCAACTTCAGAACGGACAAACAATGGAAGATCACATTTGTGATATGCTGGACATTGTGGATCGTCTAATTGGCTTAGGCGAGCAATTAGCAGATCATCTTGTGGTTGCATTTCTCCTAGGAAGTTTGTCAGAAGACTACAATTCTTTGGTGACTGCACTTGAAGTCAGAAGAGACGAAGAGTTAACACTCGAAATAAGAATAAAAGTGACAAACCATCGAAGGGACCATTAGAGATGCTGCACTGAAGACTCAAAACTTCAAGTTTAAATGCTTTTCTTGTGGAAGAACCGGACATTTAAAAATGAACTGCCCAAATAAGATGCAAGAACGAAGAAAACCCAATTTCAAAGCCAAGAAAACCGTTGAAACTTCGATGTCTGGTGAGTGCAACCATAATTTATATTGATTTGTGTTTTAGTTCTGGTACAAATAAAATTGATTCAGCCGCTACGTGTCATATGTGCAATGATGATAAATTTTTAAATGGGAACAAAATCGAAGCAAATGGTTCTGGCAGTGATGTATTGCTTTGTCAGATTAAGGCAATTCCTGTCAAGAATGTTCCTTATGTTCCTGAGCTAGATGGAAATTTGCTTTCAGTTAGAAAACTTGTCGAAAGTTGGCAAGTTCTATTTAAAGATAAGATTTGTGAACTATTACATCATGGTAAAATATATGCAACGGCTAGTTTATATAAAAACCTTTATAGGCTTAATGAAGATTTGTATGCAAAGAGGGTAACACACATTGAAAAAGAATGTGTTCGTACTTTTCATCGCCGATTTGGTCATCGAGATTTAAGGTCGATAAAAGATGCGATACAAACGAATTTCATTACTGGAGTTGAACTCATGAAATGTTCTTATATTGATCATTGTGATTCCTGTTTGAGAGGTAAAATGATAAGACCAGAGTTTCCAAAGCAAGACACAAACAGATCTGGTAAGGTCTTGGATCTTGTTAACGCAGATCTATGTGGACCTATGAGAGAAATAACTCCCAGTGGGAACAAATATTTTTTAACAATGATTGACGACTACAGTAGGTACTGTACTGTTTATTTTTTGAAAGAAAAGAGTCAAGCTGTTGAGAAAATAGTAGAGTTTATACAACAAGCTGAAAACTATTTTGAAAGACCAATAAAAATACTAAGAACTGACAGAGGTGGAGAATTCAATAGCAAAAAGTCGAAAGATTATCTGAAAAGTAAAGGTATTAAGCAGCAGTAAACAGCCCCTTATAGCCCTCAGCAGAATGGTGTAGCTGAGCGAGAGAACCGGAGTCTAATGGAAATGACACGGTGCATGCTTTTACAATCTGGACTGAACAGAAAATTTTGGGCAGAAGCTTTAAATATTGCTAATTATTTACAAAATAGATTACCATCGAAAGCTACTCTAAAAACTCCTTATGAAATGCATTTTCAAAGACAACCAGTTATGACTCATATAAGAACATTCGGATGCGTGGCATATCATTGTCATCAAAAAACTTCAACATAAGCTGGAAGATGTATCTTATAAATATGTGCTTGTAGGATTCTGTGATGAATCAAAGGCATACAGACTATTGAATACAGAAACAGCCAAGATAATCAAATCCAGAGATGTCAAGTTTAATGAAGAAATGAATGCCGGCTTGAAAAAATTACCTGATGTGACAAAATATGAAGATGATTCCACTTTTGAAATTAATCTTTTTACCAGCAAGAACCAAGGAAACGACAACTTAGCAAATGCTTTTGGGAATGAAGAAATTGTTGAAGATGAAAACAATGTTGATTTTGAAGAACAGTTATCAGAAGATGGAAGTACTTACTATTCTTTAGAAGATGGCATTGATTCTGAAGATAATGTTAGAAAATCAACAAGAACCAACAAAGGTGTACCTCTTAAAAGATATGGCTATAAAACTGCTTACCCGGATGAACCCACAACTTATAAGGAAGCATTGAAAAGTTCTCACAGTGCGCAATGGGTATGTGCCATGGAGGAAGAACTGCAAGCTATGCAAGGAAACAATGCTTGAGATTTAGTGGAGTTACCGAAAGGTAGAAAAGCTATAAACTGTAAATGGATATTCAAGATAAAAACATTAGCTGATGAATCAAAAAGGTATAAGGCAAGACTTGTGGCGAAAGGTTTCTCACAGAAATATGGTCAGGACTACGACCAGGTGTTTGCCCCAGTAGTGAAGCAGACGACTCTTCGAACACTTTTAGCGATTGCATCAATGAATGACATAACAATACAACACATAGATGTTAAAACTGCATTCTTGAATGGTAACCTAGAAAATGAAATTTATTTGAAACGACCCCCAAGATATGTACAAAGCCGAAAAGAAAATTTGGTATGTAAATTGAATAGAAGTATATATGGTCTCAAACAATCAGTGAGATGTTGGAATCAAAAGATAAATGTGGTCCTAATTAACTTTGGATTCAGAAGAGGTAAAGCTGATAGTTGTTTGTATATAAAAGGCAAAGGTGACTAAATTATATATATACTTGTTTATGTTGATGATATCCTGGTTATTTCAAAAGAACAGAATTTAATTTACGAAATTACTGACATGGGAAATTTGAAGTTGTATCTTGGAATTCAAATTGAAAAGAGAAATGGAAAGTATTATATTCACCAAGAAAAATTCATAAAGAAAATACTTGGTACCTTTAATATGTCAGATGCGAAGACATCCAAAATACCTTTGGATACTGGATATTTCAAAAACCAAATGACGGATGATAAGCTTTTAGACGACAATGAAATTTATCGAAAAGCTATTGGCTCACTTCTTTACTTATCAGGAAATACAAGGCCGGACATAGGAGCAGCTGTTTTAATTCTTAGCAGAAAAGTATCCTGTCCTACTCAGCGTGATTGGATCGAAGTTAAACGCATTTTAAGGTACTTGAAAGGAACTCAACAGCTACAGTTTTGTGTTGGATGAAACAAAAATTCAAAACTTGTTGGATATGCGGATGGAGATTGGGCTTCAGACGTTAAAGGACGAAAATCCACAAGCGGATATTTATTTAAATTTGGAGAAGGTACAATCAGTTTTGCAAGTAAAAAGCAAGGATTGATTGCACTTTCATCAACTGAAGCAGAGCTTGTCGCTTTAGCAGAAGTAACTCAAGAACTTAATTGGCTGAGAACATTATTTCAAGACCTACAAGTTGATTTAGACGATGTTACAATATTCGAAGACAATCAAAGTTGTTTAAAACTTCTGGATTCAGAGAAGATAAATCCTCGAACAAAACATATATATGTGAAGTACTTTTTCTTCGTGACATTAAAGAATCTAAAGAAGTTAACTTCATTTACTGTCCAACTGAAGAAATGGTTGCAGATATTCTAACGAAACCATTACAGAATATTAAACAATCAAAATTCAGACTCTTGGCTGGGCTAACTGAGAACGATGAAGACTTTACTTAGGAAGTGTTTATTAAGAAGGGGTGTTAGAATATATATAGTTCACTATTTGTATATAATATAAACTTCTTTATAAAAACACTTGTTATATTAATTTTTATAGATTTGATATCGAACAATATTGAAGTTCAATATTTTTCAGTTTTGATATTATTCGATCCTATTTTCTTGAACAATAAATATCTTGTTTAATTTGTGTTGAATTAAATTAATTTTTATTTATAAATTGGACTTCCTGGAATACACTTTCTAACAAAACCAGCCTTTCGGATTCGGTCCCGAACTGTAGGTCCCCTTCATCTCTGACAATATTACTTCCATATAGGAATGGTTGAATGTTGTACGTCACAAGGCTTTAGTTCTCAACGGACTTTTGTGCCACTTTATATAATTTAAGTTGTTAATCTAGAGAAGTCGAAGGTGATGGTTTTTCGCAAAGGTGGAGGTAGAGCAAGCGGCCAAGAACAGTGGTCATTCAACAATGAAAGAATAGAAGTAGTCAAGGAATACAATTATTTAGGGATTACTATGACCAAGATTAACAGTATGAAAAAACATCTAACCGAGAAACTACAAAAAGCCAAAACTACAATAAATATTTCGTGGAAAAATGTTTTTAGTAACAAAAATGTAGCTCATTGCAGTAAATATAAAGTATTTGAAGCAGTAGCGGAATCAACTTTAATGTATGCAGCCCAGGTTTGGGGTAGTAAGAGTTTGAGTCTGTTGAAAAACTGCTTCGTTTTTATATCAAAAGGATATTTCAACTACCACCAAACTCTCCAAACTACATGCTCATGCTGGAAACGGCTATCTCTCCTCTATTTATTAAATCTCTGAAATTGAATATTGACTATATATGTAATGTCCTTGAGATGTCAGATGAACGTCTCCCAAAAAAAGCCGCACTTCACACAATACGAAGTAAATCAGGGTGGTTTAGAGATTGGTTGGAGCTAGCGGAAGAAGCAAATATAAATTTAGCACCAGATGAGTATCAAAGGTGGAAACCCGCTCTGTACCACTTGATTTCACAAGCAGACGAAAAATGTAGATTGTGATACGCATTACAGGCAGAAGAATTCATCTATAGAATGTCATAAAGCAAGCTGAACTACAACCTCAACCAAAGGAACTACTTCCGAGATGATTTACCAACGGAGCATATATCTTTGATATTTAGACTAAGAGGAGAACTTCTCAATCTAAATTACATACCTCATCGCGAAGACCTGCCTTACTGTGCGAATTATGCATTATGGGTGAAAGAGAAAACATTTTATGGGTAGAAGTCCTGTTCTACGAGAAACAAGAAGACATGTCTTTGGTAGTGACATCTTATCAGAAGAACGTATAACATATTATCTTAATGAAGTTGATGTTCCCTTATTATACAAATATTGTAAAATAGCATTAAAGTATTGGAATAGAATTATAAATGAAAATGTTTAATTAAGTAATAATCAAACAAAGTTGTTAATCGGGCAGACGGCGAATAGCCATGCATTATTGTTGTAAAATTGTATGTATTAATTAATTATTTGTAAATAAAATTACTTATTACTTATTACATAAAAAAAAATGTAATTTAAGTTCAAGTAAAAATTTTGATCCAAAATTACGACTTCAAATACAAAAAAGAGTATTGATCAACTCTAAAAACTAACTTAAGTCCACTACCCAATTCATCTTATTTGTATTTTTATACTTTTTTAATCGTGAAAATTTCGTATTTTTTTTAATTAAACTTAAACTATCCCTTTTTTGTGTAGTTTTTCATTTTATTTAGGTTAAGCAAATAAAATACTTATGACGTTTTTGTCGGTTTGAACTACAACCGGCATTGTAAGGAAAATAAAAGAAAATGTATTATGAGTATTTTGAACTTTTTACTCCTACCACTTGAGAGTTTTAAATAGAATTTTAAAGGCGTTGCCTACGCTTTACATACACATCTTACCACATTTTATGTTTTTCTTAATTCCATACATAAAAAGAAAAAAACAAAACAATTCCTTTCAAACTAAAAAAAAAACAATAATAAAAGTTTATAGTTTTAAGTTTGATAATATATTTAAAGCATGCAGTATTATAGATGAGTTCCGACGACGACGTCAATTCCCAATTAGAATAAACTAGGTACCTATTTTATAATGGCCATTTCGTCGTTAAGTACCTATTTCTATTTAGATATTTTTTACTTGTTTGCCATTTCAGATTGGCTATAAAAAAATTCTAAAGAATAAAATGAATGAGAATTTGTCTAAACTAACGGTATAAGATACATGAATGTACAAGCACATATAAGTATGTACATACATGTGCTACATGCTCAATATAAATGAAGAAGAGTGACTAAAGGCTTACAAAGAACTTTTCTAAAAAGAATTATGCAGCTGAGTAATCTCTATGTGCCTGAGAGCATAGTTAGGTATGTAATCTTAGCTATCAGGTACATAGGTGGAGTGGAGGTACATATCAGGTAAGATATGATATAGGTACCTACTACATACTAAACAAAAAGAATACAAAAAAAAACTCAACAACATAAAAACATAAATAAGTGAGGTAGAAACATCAAATATATTGATTAAACTACCTCCACTACTTGAGCACCAACTCAGTTTGTTTTGGTGAACATCATAAGCTGACTTATTCAATATACCTATTTTGGTAAAGAAACACTTATTCTCTACCTTAGCAAAATTCTATAGAAGAAGACCTAGAGGCACTTAATGTTTAAATAAATATAGGTATGAACTAGCCCATAGAACATGGATCTAATGATACAATAGAACCAAAAGATATTGAAATGAAATATCAATGCAACGAATTTGTACGAAAATAGGCATAATTGTTATTAAGCATTCACTTAATGTTTGAATAAATTTTCACTTGAAGTGAATAAAAAGCGCGTAGGATTGAATTGGAAGAACATGAGGCGCCGCAAATCTTGTCTTCTCCTCCCCTATCACAAATTCTATTTTTCCAACTTGTAGAAAATGTTTAAGACGTTGAAAAATCGATTTTCACCGTGCTCTGGAAAATGTCAAAATCCACAGAGAGTAACCTATATTAAAAAATGTATCTCAAATTTGTATTTTCGAATTACAACCAAAGCAGCAGGTATATTTTTTTTGCATTTCAATATTAACTAATAGTATGTCGTACCTGTACGGGACGCGATGGAACGGGGGGATATGCAGATTTGAACACTCTATTACTCTAAAACTTTATTTTATGCCTTTTTATTTAAATATAGTAATTTAGCACATCCATTTTTCAATAGGATACACTCGAATAGAAATATTCACACACCGTGGATGTACCTACATTCAATTGAAATTGAAATTAAAATAAAAACTGAAATTAAGGAGGGCCGTGTCTCGAGAGCCTTGTTGAAGAGGCGTTATAACAATTTAAAATATATTACAATTACAACATACAACAATATAGTAGTAAGGTGGTGGGTAGGTTAACTCACTATAGGATAGGTATATTTTATTAGTTTACTCTTTGTTAAATTAAAAAGTATAAAAAGTTTATTAATAATTTAAGCAGGCGGTTATTTGAATACAAAAAAGCAATCTATGTGACTGGCATAGTAATAGTAATATTAATATAAATAGCAATAATCACCTACTTTTAACTACTTATAACGTCTTCTTCTCAATTGGTTAAAATATAAGACAATAATGAATTGCCTTGAGCTTTAAGTGTTACGTAGAGGAGAAACTGCATGCGAATTACCAAAGCTCAGATATATGATATGAAAGTAAAAGCTATTTTCCATGCGCAAGGATTAATAATGTGAATTCCATAATGGTCTTCTTTGTTTACCATGAATCCACTTAGGAAAGGCTCAGCTAAAAGTTATTAATAAGTTCAACTTTTTCGTTGTATGTACATATATTCGGGTACATATTTTTTGGTCAACATTTTGTGGACTGACATTATTCAGGTTTTATACTCGTCGAACAGGATTAACCGGAAGCAAGTTAATGTCGTGAGGTTAAGAATGTTATTTTTGGAATTAGTGAAACTCAAGAAATAATTTAAATGCATTTTTTTTTAATTCAAAAACACAACTCGAATAGTGTAAATAGAAAATAGATAAAATTTAATTAAATTATTGAAATTGACAAATGACAACAAACCAAAGACAGTTTTGTTATGAGAGAGACGAACTAGTGTGTGACGTAGTTGGAATAGGGCTTTTTAATAAATAGCTTATTTGTTTAGAAATGTCAAATTTAAAACTTTGGAGAATGACATTTAGCCAATTTTTATATTATTGTTTAGGTAAACAAAAAGAAAATAATCTTAAATCATCGTTTGTTTAGAACAGGTTTTTTTTTTAAATCAAAATGTAATTCTAGAAAAGTTTTGTACTAATTTTTAACAAGTTCCTGATGTACTAAGTGAAGTACTTTGAATGGGAGGGCTAGGTTCAATCTCAAACATATAGATTGTCCGGGTACCTTTTTGATAGTGTTTTACGTTTAAAAGAACAGCTGATCCAAAACAGTTTGGATGTCAAAAAAGAAATCCAAATGTACCCAAGAATGGACAGGTTCAGGCGACATAAGGAACTTGAAAGTAAGACAAGTTTCTAGTATTTTATTAGCCAGCTACCAAAAGGTTGACTGGAAAGATAGTCAAGAAAAATCTTAATAACTATCAAGTCAAGTCTTTCGTGAAAATGACAATTATGTTTTTTGATTCAACAGAAAGCTAAACTTTATTGATCCATGGTTTATTTATTTTCTGCACAATTATATTTAATGTTTTGTGTAAAGAGGTTCCTGAGAAGTTTTTTGTTGACAGTTGTGTTGTTGGTAGTTTTCGCACGATCACACTATAATTTCGCTGACGATTGAGTTTTCTTCTCCCTCATCATTTATTTGACTTGACGCACTGGATAAAAAATCTTTTAGAAAAATCGTGAAAGAACCGGGGCAGAGATCAACGCTTCTTTCAAATATTCAAAAGCTTTCAACACTTCTTCCTTCATCTTAAACTTCGCGTTCTTCTTTTTAGGTAAGTCAGTCAGAGGGGCCGTCAGTGTGGAGAAATTTCACCATGCCATGCCCAGTAACCTCCGAACTTGTCTGAGAGTTTTTGGGATCGGGAAATCTTTTACTGCTTCTACCTTAGCTGTATCGGTTTTGAATTTCCCACCACCAACAATGAAGCCCAAATATTTTAACTCCTTGAACCAAAACTTTGATTTCTTCATGAAGATGGTGAGAGTAGCAGACATTCTGCTACTTCGCTTAACAATGAGAGATGGGTCCCCTTTCCTTTTTCAGATGTTCCTGCCATGGTATGGTAGTTTTACTCATCGACTTATCCTAATCCTGGATACAAAGAATGCAGTTGACTGAAAATGAAGTCCCTTGTGTTGCATGAACATGCCTTATTTCTGGTATATGTTGGTATCTGAGAGAACAGCTGATTTAACACATGGTTGAATTTGAAAGAACCAGAAAAATGGTACCAACTTTGTATGTTTTTTGGTGGAAATCCGGTGAATTATTAAAATTATACATTGAAAGTTTCGTTTTACCATATTTTTAGACCTTGAAATCTAAATTTTTATCTGAACAGTTGAAAGATTTGTTTTGTTTTTTGCCCGCTTTCTCAATGTTTAATCCTCTAAACCTCGTGTAATAAGGTATCTGAAAATTCACATAATTCAGGATAGCCTTCGCAACTGCATATTGAACGCAGCCATTAACTGCGATTTCTTGACATTGGGCAGGCTTTCATTGAACGTAAATTTTGACCAAGGCAACTAGTTAGATTTTCAAGTGTCATGAATTTCAAATTCAGAGCTTAACTTCACAAACCTTTACTATAAGTTCATAATACAAAAACTACGAAAAGCATGATTGGCTACAAAACACTCCTCAGGCAAGATACAAGTCCATCACGTTTTGTGTATGTATTGTAATGAAATATTATTTATTTCTTTTCCAAATTGACAAGGAACCCTTCTATAGAAGCATGAAATGGAGCTGTGCAGAAAATAAATAAATAATAGAGTAATAAAGTTCAGCTTATAGTTGAATGAAAAAACATGAAGTTGCCATAATGGAATGTCATTTTTTAGCAACTTGTCAATCAGATACTTGAAACTTGCCTTACTTTCAAGCCCGATTTAATATTTCTGCCCCCTTTTCCCATGATTATGCAAATTGCGTGTAAAGTCTAAAGTATTTTGATTGAACTGGAAAATGTTAGAACACTAACCGTTGTGCAGATGCCGCTTGTGATCTTCCCTCATACTCGAATCTAACAAAATAAGTTCCTTGACTTTCGTGCTTACGAAATTTAAATAGTTTTTATTTACAATCCCTAAGTAAAAACGTTTTATGGGGGAAAAAGAAAATCAGGCAAGTAGGAAAAAGAAATTTAGATCAAAGGTGTTTCTTTGTGGGTTTAAGTATTTCGGGATATCGTTCAGGTTTTCCAAGAAAAATTTAATCAAGCTATTCCATAAAAAGCGTATGACCTAAAGTAATTCAAAAATAACTTTTATAATAAGTTACAGCCATGAGCCTAAGTTTCGTAGGATAACCAAAAACTTTGTCAGTATTAAATAACAAAATATCTTATATCCTTTCCATTCGATAATTCCAACCGTAATTACCTATTACTTGCGACGCGATTTATACGAACTATATGGCAAGTATTGCACTCTTGAAAAATTTCGAACTTGAAATTAACGTTAGGCCTTTTTTTAAGACTAAAAATAATAGTAGTTCCCATACAAATGCTTTGGCCATGAATCGAAAATTAAAATTATCTCAAAAACAAACCGATAGGTTTTTATTACATTTTATCTAATTTTATTTTCAATAATAAAAATATTTTACTTTTTTTCAAAATTCGATATCTCGAAATGGCTCTTATTTATTCGCTGGTTGTTGCATATATGCCGTATTTGAGTATAGAGTTCACTTATTTACACCCACCGACAAAAAAAACCTCGCACTGCTATATTTTCAAATTTATAAGTTTTAACGGTAAAATTTTACTCAACAGAGTGAAGTGCGCATGTAAAAAGCAAGCTTTAACATAAAAATCGTAATTTTGTCTGTTTCCTTTATTTAACTATGGTTTTATCTTTAGAGAAGAAGACTCATATTGTAGCCTTACTTAAGGAAAATCTTTCCAAAAGAAAAATACTACGTCGGGTTGGTACCAATGAATGATGGAGTGTGAGTTATGTCCTTAAAAATTACAAGTCGAATGGTTCCATTTCGCGAAAAATTGTAAGTGGTAGACCTAAATCAACGAATAAAAGAGAAGATCGCCTTATTCACCGCCTATCGATCAGTAATCTATTTAACCATGCTGGGGACATAAACAGAAGTTTTCAGTCTCAAACTGGAAAACAAATAAGTGACAGAACCATACAAAGACTGCTGAATAATATGAGAATTAATGCACAGCGACCCGAAATAAGCCTTGCTTACTGGCAGAATGTAGAATGAAAGGTTGGAATGGGCTTAGTCACACAAAAGTTTGACTGAAAATGATTGGGGACAAGTTATTTTTTCGGATGAATCCAAATTTAATTTGTTGGGACCCGACGGTAATGCGATAGTCCGCCGCAAAAACGAAGAAGGGTGTTCAGATCAATGTGTTTTACCTACTGTGAAACATTTTCCTTAGGTTATGGTATGGCGAGCCATTACAATGTTTGGTGTTGGGGCTATTTTTATGCTAGAAGGTACGGTAAATGCTGCAAAATACATTGAAATCGTCAATGAAGGTGTTTTGCCAACATTGGAGTAATTTTCCGAGCATACTGAAAATTTAATTTTCCAAGATGACTCAGCTCCATGCAATCGAGCCAAAACGGTACGTTAAAACTTAAAGTAATGACTTAATTAAGACATGTTTAGAAACATTTATGAGTTTTGCATATTCAGGTTTAGCACAAAGATTTGGGTTGCTCACTTCCATGGCCGGGAAACAGTCCGTACCTGAATCCGATTAAGAACTGTTGGCAGAAAATGGGTACAAAATTAGAGAAAAACGGCCAAAAACAATGAAGGAAATAAAATTCGTAATTGAGGAAGTTTGGTATAAGGAAATAAAAGAACATTATTTAAAAAAGCTGTTTAATTCGATGCCAAACCGAATTCGTCAAGTCATGAAAAAAGGGGCGGAACGACTAAGCATTAGTTTTTTTTTCTAACTAATATAACAAATAAACCGTTAATTCTTTTAATAACACTATTTTTTTGGCACTAAAACGTTGTGTAAACTGACAAAAATGATTTTTTCAAAACTTTGAAATATGACTATGTTTCGTTTTTTTCTTATTATTTAAAAGACAAATACAAATTAAACAGAAAAGAACCGTAACTTTTATTGAAAATATATGGATTAAGAAAATAAATTAAAAAATATGAAATATACAGGGTGGAGCACTAATCGTGCTACAAAAATAAAACGTAATACCTTTTTTTCTGTGTGAGTAATCGGCTTGCCAAATCTGGAAGCATCGTACGAAGGCCGTACCATCGAGATGCCAATGTTCGGGTTCAGGATACAATCGCAGTAGTAGCATCTGCAATACAGGCTAATCCGAGCGTTTCGAAACGAAACTTATCGGGGCAAATTGGAGTTAGTAGACGGTCATTACAACGGATACTTCATGACGATTTAAACTTGTTTCCGTACAAAGTCCAAATTACTAGCAATTTGGACCCCCAGGATTTGCCTGTTCGCCAGGAATTTTGCCAAAAAATGATATCCATGACCGAAGAAGACAACACATTGATCAATTGTTTGTTCATGTCTGATGAGGCGCATTTTGATCTTAACGGCAATGTAAACAAGCAAAATTGCCGTATATGGAATGAGTCTAATCCATAAATGCTCCATGAGACGGAACTGCACCCAGAACGAGTCACTGTGTGGTGCGCAGTTTCATCAAGGTGTATTGTCGAGCCGTACTTCTTTAAAGAAAACGGTGGTTACTGTCAATGGGGACCGTTATTTAAAGATGTTGAAGGAGTTTTTTTTACCCAGAACTGCGCCGAAGACGTATACCATTCAACAGCGTTTGGTTTCAGCAAGATGGAGCAACTGCACATGTAGCCAGACCAGTTATGGCGGAGCTAAACAAAAAATTCGCAAACAACTTAATTTCTAGGAACTCCACTCTTCGCTGGCCCCAAGGTCACCTGACCTGACTGCACCACACTTCTTTTTATGGGGTTATGTCAAGCAAGAGGTGTATAAAACGAAGCCCAGGAATTTAACTAAATTAAAGCAGTCCATAACGACAATAATTGAGGCGAAAACAACTTCAACTCTTCAGGCCACAATTAATAATTTTTTGACCCAGTGCCGCATATGCGTGGGAGAGCGTGGAGGTCATTTGCGGTCTATAATCTTTAAAAACAACTAACTAATTAAAATAAAATTTAATTTTCTAACCAATAAAAAAAATGAAATACAACGATTAAAAAAATGTTATTTGAATTTCTTATTGTAGCACAATTGGTGCGCCACCCCGAATGTAAGGAATACCGAAAATAGACGATGTTTTATTCAGATCTACTGCGAGTTTTTTTTGTCGATGGGTGTATGATAGTTTCTATTTAAGAGACTAATTTAAGATTTTAAGACAAATAACGTTTTTCTATGAATATGATTTGAAATAGTTCTTTTTCCGTCTTTGAAAAAAATAATCTATTCTAAAGGTTTGAACCTACAATTTTGTTTTGAAATCCGCTTATTGGAACCTGGCGAAAACATTTTCTCAGATTTATATTCAATTTTGTTTTGGAAAATATTTTTAATGATTAATGCAAAAAAAAGTATAAACATTAATATAACCAGTGTTTTTAAGGTTCTCAACCTCCATAGTTATGAAAATAGTTTAGGAAGGAAAAATTAAATAATTGAAGTTAGCAAAGGAGAAATATGCACCTTTTCTTATTTTTAAGTTTTGTCTGTCTTTAGACAGTCGTACAAATTAAACCAGTTATCAATAAAGCTGTTTCCGTTATACAGTTGTGTTCATAAAAAAAGAAGTGCTCACCAAATAAAACAAAAAGGGCTTCAATATCAACGTTGTAATATATTTCATTAAACTTCTAATAACAAACTAAAATATTTTATTCATTCAATAACAGAAAATAAGTACTATCGATTTTTTATCGTTAGCTTTGTCGCAGTAAAAACCGTTTTTTTAAATATATGGCTTTTCATAAAAATAGCAGTGCGTGACAAAGTACTGGATCTATAACGTAAGAAGTAAGAAAAACTGTAATAAGTTATATGAAAGTATACAAATAATTTTAGCTTACAATTATTACGTGACATCGAGTCCACTAAATGCTGACACCTCTCGACTGGTATTACGTTCCACGAATCACGCACTGCTTCCCACAATTCTTTCGAATCCAACGCAAGAGGGTTGTGCTTTATGAACTGCGTTCTTAACATCCCCCCACAAATTTGCGATGGGGTTAGGGTCGGGGAATTGAGCGGGCCACTCCATAACGGATAATTTCTTCTGATTTTCACTTTTTTGACGTATGCTTTGGGCCATAGGTATACCCAAACCAACGGCATTTCCGCTTCAGCATAGGGTAACATAACATCCTCGAGAATTTTTACATACTCGGTTGCATCCCTTATACCCCCCATGTAATAAATAGGCCCGACCCCATAATATGAAAAGCAAGCCCATATCATAACTTTTCCTCCACCATGTTTCACTGTTTTTATACTGTACCGTGGATCGTATGCTGCATTTTAGGGTTTTCTTACATATTCTCGACGAACCTTGGACCCAAAAAGGACGACTTTGCTTTCATCGCTCCACAGAACATTCCTCCATTTCACTTTTGCCCAATCTCTATGTGCTTTAACAAACTCCATTCTCTTTGCCACATGCCTTTTCGTCAAGAATGATACCTTGCGTGAACTTCGGACTGGTAACCGCGATTTTTACAATTTATAAAGACGTCTTCGTAATGTTATAGCGCTAACAGACAGTTGAAGTCTATTTCTTGTTTTCCTAGAGCCTATGGAAGGGTTCTGTTTTGCTAACTGAACAATTTTTCTGTCAGTCTTTTTAATAGTCATCCTTTTTGGGCCTCGCGTTTTGGGTTTATTTTGCCATTTTAAGGCGTTACTGATAATTTTTGCTAAGGAGCCTAGGAATAAAACTTTATATAGTAAAATATTCAATTAACGAAAAATAAAAAAATGAATTTTTAACACTTTTTAATTATAAAATCAAAAGCACTGCTATTTTTATGAACACTCTAAATCCAGAGAGTTTGAAATAATGGGTGTTCACCAGGAAAAATAGGGTATAACTTCAAGCTAAAAGTCTCTAATATGAAAAATAGGGTATAACTTCAAGCTAAAAGTCTCTAATATGAAAACGAAAGACCGTTTGATGCAAGTAACATTGTAATTTTTTTTTGTAAGAATTTCCGTTATTTAAATAATTGACAATCTAATTAAATGTGACCAGCACTGCTATTTTTATGAACACAACTGTACATACGTGGAGTTTTGGCCGAATAAGTTGTTACTTCGAATTAAGAACACATAAATTGATCCAATTGTATAGAAATAATTATTCAATGTCTATCCAATATATGAGTGTTAATCAGCTAGCAGTACGTTAAGTTTATGATAAGACCTTCAGGATTCTGGTTCAATGGAATAAGTTTATAGAAAACAGAAGATAAGCCCTATACGTAAATTGAAATATCAAATTATGAATTCCTTTACAAGTACATTTGAAGATATACGAGCTAGGAAAAACATGGGTTAAACAATTAGCGAAAAAACTAGCTTTAAGACTTGTACTCTATAAAAAATAATCTGAAACAAAATTATTTTAACGTCTATTATTAAATTTTTTCCTGCTTTTATCAAACCTGCTTGTTTAACATTGTTTTAAAGACTGTCCGCTTCAAAAAAAAATAATAATATATTTTTGTAAAAGGTATTCTTACGGTTGCTGGTTTAATTAAATAATGAAACAAACCCGAAACAAAGAACTCATTTGGAACAATTTATAACGTTAATTTATTTACTTTTAACTGAATATTTCAATAGCCTTTGGAACTAACGTTACCTTAATGGGACGAACATCGTATGCTTCGCCGTCTATAGAATACAATTTCGAAGGGCCTACACAATTCTCGTCCGGAATGAAATTCATTGTACGAAATTTTATAAGCTCAAACACTTTATCTTTCGACAAGTACTTGAAAAATGCGTCAAATCCTGTTTTCATATTTTCATCTGATTCCAAAACCAGTTTACTGCTGTTAGATGATTCATCAACATAAATCCGGACGTTACTTGCATTCAATTGTTTACTGTGTTTTTCACATTGAACGTCGGATGTAGGAGCAATTGCATTGACATTCGATGTAGGTCTTCTAGAAAATAATCGTGAAAATATTGATCCGTTAGATATTGCGACTTCGTTCGAAACCAAACAGTTTGTGCATCCTATACAAGGCGGTGTAAAACTAAGATCTGCTTTACAGTCCCACGATAATTTGTCATTGAATAAATTCAATAGAGCAGACAAATATTTATCTGCTTTCCAAAGATACCAATATTTGTCCTCCATAGATTTTATATCGTGATAAATACCCCATTCTATTGATCCCATGGAAAAAATAGGCTTGCTTGCCTGTTGGCCATCATTTTCTGTCAGAATTGGATCAATTTTGAATATGCTCTTCCTTTCAAGCCTTTCACGTGCGATATTCAAGGAGGCATTCAGAAGTGCTTCAACTTCACTTATCTTCGAGGACCAGTTTAAATTTAAGACTTTCTTGGTTGTTTCATTTTTGGTTCCTAGTGGTAAAAGTGCAATTGGGCAACGGTCTACATTTCTCCGCATTAACCCTGTTAGAACTTCGGAGACCGAACCATCTCCACCCGCTACAACAATCCCGTATGGTGCTGATTTAAGTTGCTCAACAAAGCTTTTCGCATATCCTTCCGAATCGGTCCGAACTATGTCCACAGTAAATCCCGCCAAATGTAAAATAGGCTCACAGTATTTTGAGAACTAAGGAAATACAAAATTGAGTTGAATTGAATTTACTGATTACTTAAAAGTATTTACAGTTTTTTCTGCCTTCTTATTGTTTGCAGCAGGATTTAAAATAACAATGAGCTTTCTGGGATATACACCAATGTGATCTCCATATATAGCTGCCTTTTCGCTGTACGCTCTCATCAAGGAAGATATTCTGAAGATTGAACAACATAAAACAATAGTATTTAAGCCGAATTCAAAATTGCTTTTTTATAACAAGCATTTTGAAATAAAATGTATTAATCGTAATTTATTAAATGGTAGTTTAAAAAAGGTAAAATTTGAAATGGAAAGTAAATATATGTGAATAACAACAGATCTGCCCTGTAATGTATTTTAAGTATATTTTGGTTGACTAGTATAACCAAAGTCAGTACACTCTGTTAAACAGACGGCAAATGCATGGAATAATGGAAAAGTGTTGAGAAAAACCCTTTTTTATTCAACTGTCTAAACTTAATTAAATAAACAATAATAGAAAACATACTATGTAAATGTTTATGATAATTTTTAATTCAACTTACTGGTACATCTCTAGTCCATAGTTTATTGCGTAGGCCCCCAATCCCAAACCGAAGACAGTTTTCTTCCAATTTGTTCTTATAATGGATACAATTTTCATTTTGATAGATCTGTTGGAATTGTACAGGAAATACAAATATAAAATAAACTGCAGTTTTTGAATAATTGACTCACCTTTACGTTTCTCTTATCACATATGTGAAATGTAACTTATGCTAAAAATAAAGTTTAGATTAAAATTCATTGGTTCATATTCACTAAACTACAGTGACCCCCACTACTAAGCGGACATAGAAAAGACAAATTTTGGCAGTGCAATTTCTCTAAGAAAATGTATGGGCATGTTAAAATTAAACATCTTAATTTATCATAAGAAACTCATATTTATTTTAAATAAACAAAAACAACATTTTAAATTACTTTTAAAACATGGAAACTAAAAACGAAAACAACTTAATAATTACATGTCTCACAAATAATCGGACACATTGCATTTAGTAGTAGTAGCCGTGGCATGATGGTTAGTGCGTTGGACTGTCATGCCAGAGGTCTTGGGTTCGATCCCTGCCTATGCCATCTTTAGTCTTTTCACGGGTACTGCCTCTTGCGAGAAATTGACAATTTCTCCAAGAGTAACTCTTGTCATGAAAAAGTGCTTTCTCAAAGTAGCCGTTCGGATTCGGCATATAAACTGTAGGTCCCATCCATTCCTGACAACATTACTCGCACACAGAAATGGTTGAGAGTTGTAAGTCACTAGGCCCTAGTTCTCAACGGACTGTTGCGCCACCCAATTTATTTATTTATTTATTGCATTTAGTATTTAGTGGCGTATCCTTTTGATTTAATTACCGCCACAAGGCGTTCGAGGCATTAAAGAAACCAGTTTTGAACAAACTTCAGTGGGTATTTTTATCCATTCTTCTTGAAGACCCGTCTTTAGCTCCTGAATATTTTGAAAATTCTTTTGAGCCACTCGACCGATGTCCCAATTCATCCCAAATATGCTCAATTGCATTAAGGTTAGGGGACTGTGCAGGTGTTTGAAGAACTTTGGGACAATTACACAACAACTACGACCTTGCTGTGTAAGATGTATGCTCGGGGTCATTGTCCTGGAAGAAGAAGAAATTGTCTCTTATTCCAAACTTGCTGACACTTGGCACCAAATGTTGCTGTAAAATTTGGATGTAGCCCTTATGATCCACTAGAGCTCGACGTACATCCCCATACCATGACTGACCCACCGCCATGTTTCACAGTTGCCCGTGTATGTTTATGGAGAATTCTTTATTTGCTTTTCTCCATACAAAATTTCGGCCGTCTGATCCTTTCAAGTTGAATTTGCTTTCATCCGTGAACAAAAATATTTTATGATGTTATAATGTGCATCCGTACACAAACACTACAAATTCAAGAAATATTACCTTATTCCAGAATGACGTATCCTTAGTTAAATGTTCCCCACCAAATTTAAGCCTTTCTTTTCTATTCTTTGCACTTACTCGTATGCATTCAGATCTTGTTTTCGCAGAACTCTTCGGGTCGTGTCGTTGCTCCCTTCCTTATTCCTGGTCTCCTTCAAAAACACCTTTAGAGATTCCGAGGATAAGAAAGGATTTTCCTTTACTTAAAGAACAAGTTGCTTTTCTTCGTACATATCCAATTTTTTCCTTGTCCTTTCCTGCTAACATTAAGGATCCTAACTTTATTTTTGAAACGTTAAATTATGTCCTGAACTGTTGAATGGCTCTGTTGGACAATTTTGGCTATTTCTCGAACTGATTTTGTATCCTGTCGATGCGTTATAACCAATTTTCGTATTTTAACAGACGCCTCTTTACATTTTAAGGTTTGGCGGAAAACTTAAACAAAAAAAACAAACTGAATATGAATTGAAATAGAACATTTCCTGAAGCCTAACATAATTTGACGGGAAAGTACTCTTACTGAGCACTCTATAGTGCATCAGTAGCAAGTGTACGAATATGTGTGGGAGACGGAATATTAGAGTTGTTTTAGTTTTTAGTCCGCATTGTTTTGTTTATTAATTCTGAATAAGATTTTATTAATAAAAAAATAAACTTTAAGGTTTCTATTTAATAAATGAGATGTAAATTTCTACATCCTCCGTACATTTAAAAAGATGAATTGCACCGTTAAAATTTCTTTTCTGTGTCCGATTAGTTGTGGAGGTCACTGTATATATAATATAAAATTTCAAGATATAAAAACCCATTTTTATACTTTTTTCCTACATATAAAGCCAATTACTTGATATTATCATATTTGCAACTTGAGCATTTCTTCACTTTCTATAGATCTAAGTCCTCAAAACTCAATAATACATTTACACTGATTTCTAAGTGAACATTGAAAGTGAAAGGACATAATGTCCACAGAGACGAACCGAATTCTTTAAACAAAAACAAAATGATATATTGCACGTTTGTGATTTGAAGTTATTTCTTGACAAATTGTCTATGGTTTTATGTTATCTTGTGAAGTCAAAAGCTTAGCGTTAAACATTAATTGCGGTGGTTTTAAATTTAATAAAATAATATTCCCTGATCAATAAATCATTCAAAGAAATGAAAAAAATGATAAACCGGGTTCTAATAACTTAGAACCTCAATGTTTTGTCTCAGATTAAGATCTAAATCAGAGTTCTAACGCTCTAGAACTTGATGAAGAATTTTTTAATAAACCGACTTTTAGAGACTTGGACTTTGGCAAGGAATTGTCCGATATTTTTTTTTATTTTACGTAGCTTCTACAAAGTGTTTAGTGTTAAAGAAGAGTTAATTTCATACAATACTAGAGTTCAAAATTGATTGATAAAAGCTTTATAGATTGCAGTCAGATGGATATGGTGATACATTATAATTAAAACAAACTGGTAATTTTGCCGATATGCATGTTTTAAGCTTTAATTTGAAGAAGCAACTCATATAATACACTTAAAACACTCATATTAAATTAAAAATATCAAGCTTTATATAAGAAATGAGTCTTCGTCTAAGAATATTTTAATTTTTTAAATTATTGAAAACGTAATTGATCTTGAGTTATGTATTTAGTTATATCAGAGCAAAAATAACACATGTCTTTAAGGTGCAAATAGTTTCTTTTAATACACTTATTTTAATACAGCACTTACAAAATTGTTATTTCTCTTAAAATAAAGCAGAGGTTAAAATCAAAACACGATTGTTGACATATTTTTCGTTGCGATAGGAAGATGTCAATCTGACGTCTAATTCGCCATATTCTACTTCGGTTCAGATTACCAAGATATGAGCTATAGAGTAGACTAGACATTTTAGATTGTTCTGTTTGTGTTTTATATTTTTCCTCTATCCAGAAGCAAGAAGTTGTTGAATAATGAACTTACCATAGCGTGAGCTCTTATTTCTCTTAACAAAACAACGCATTTTTGACGTTTCGAAAAGTATACCTTGGTTGGGATGACTTTTTTTACCAGAAGATGTAATTTTTCAGCTAGATTAGGTCTCAATAGAATAGGTTTAAAGTATTAACCCTTTAAGCCTAGTACATACTTGTGAACCATCTCGTGAACCCATACAAATTTCAGTTTTTGGTTCACCCGTGAACTTGCTCGTGAAGCTGAGTGGAGAACAAAGTGGAGAGTTTTCGTTCACGGGCAATTCACGTGCAAAATGTACGGGAACTGTTGGTGAAGCTTTGACATTTGGTTTCCGCATGTTCACAACGTGTACTCACAAGTGTGTACCAGTGAGCAATGTCAAAAGTTCACTTTCTCCACTGGCGAACGTTCACTTCACGTGGAAGTATGTACTAGGCTTTACTGCATTCGAAGCCAAATATGGCTTTCTCTATTTGAATCCTTTTTTCTCTTCTCTGTCACGAAAAAATGAACAAGATACAACACGATCCTCTTCTTTGTATTTCTGAGAACGCATAGAGGTAGTTATTTTGTTTTTGCGACAGCAAAGAAGGGTGTATTTCATGATCGCAGGTCAGTCGGTCGGTCGTGTGCATTGAAAGTGAAAGTGTAGAATATATTCATATTTTAAGTGTTAATTACAGCGATTGTTTGGTAAGTTAAGTGAAATGAAAAATATATTTTTGATTAAGTGTCTAATTGTGTATGCAATGAACCAATTTTTGTTAAAAAAAATGATTGGCATGGTCCTGTGAGAGCAAAAAGTGGGGAAGCCATATTTGGCTTCGTATGCAGTAAGGGGTTGTAAATCTACACTAAATTATGACATGCAACAGGTGGGAAACAATCAAAAGATTCCTTCATTTCAATGACAATACCAATTTTAAACAATATGGGACAGAAGGATATGACAAACTCTTCAAAGTAAGACCACTCTTAGAGAAAATAAGGGAGCGGTTACTGCTAATTCCAAAAGAGGAGTTCCTCGCCGTAGATGAGCAAATAATACCCACTAAGTGTCGGCATGAACTAAAACAATACAACCCAGCCAAACCTCACTATTGGGGTTACAAGAACCAAGTGCTAAGTGGAATGTCTGGTTTTAGGTTTAGAGCAACAAAATTCCTAACGGGTCACCTGATTTGGGCGTGAGTGGGAATGTTGTTACAAGACTTACATCGACAGTGGAAAAAAATGTGAACCACAAAATATTTTTTGACAATTGGTACAATAGCCCGAATTTGCAGGTTCATTTGTTCAAAAATGGGCTCTTACCACTGGGTACCGTAAGGCTCAACAGAGTTCCAAATTCAAGAATGCCGACTGAGGAGCTGAAAAAAGGGGGACGTGGAAGCATGGTTGAAAAAGTGGCCACAATTGATGGAGTTGAATTAAGTCTGGTTTCCTGGTTTGACAACAAAGTCGTCAGCATGATGTCGCTGTATGTTGGTAGCAACCCAGTAGTAGAAAGACGCCGTTATTTTAGAAAAAATATTTCTGCTCCTAAATCTGTCGAGGTATATAACAAGTATATGGGCGGCGTCGATTTGCTAGATTCAATGCTTGGATTATACCGCATTTCTTTGCGATCCAAAAAGTGGTACAAAAGAATATTTTTTCATATGATAGACTTGTGTACAGTGAATGCGTGGATTATTTGGCATCGTGAGAACGACTTCCACTTACCGTTATTTGGTTTTAAACTTGTTGTTGTGGAGCACCTCTGCAGGGCTGATAAGCTAGCTTTGAAAAGACGCGGCTGACCTAGAAATGTACTTACTCCTGGAACTCCTGAGGCTTCTGGGTCTCCAATATCAATTAGAACTCCAACTACCATCACAACACCGACAGTCACACCAAAAAGAAGGGCCTCTTCAAGGCATCAAGACTTCCCTCTTCCTTCAGTACGTTACGATAATCTTGGTCATTTTCCACAAATTAAAAAAAATCGCCAAATGTGTCAAATAATTGTAATGGCCGTTCATTTACTTTTTGTCCAAAATGTAAAGTTAGTTTATGTTATAACGAAAAAAGAAATTGTTTTTCTCGGTTCCACGGCGCATAATGGGCCGTCATTGAATTAATTCTTAACTCAAAAAAAAAATGAATTGTTTTGTTTTGTTTTTAAATGAAAATTATTTATCTTTTGTTATTTTTTTCTTGTATTCTTTACATAAAGTGAATAAATAAAATGTGTAAGTTTTCTTACCCCTTACTGCATACGAAGCCAAATTTGGCTTGTGTTCTTATTTTTTAAACAAATTAACTTTTTTAATTTTTTTTTATGAACGATGTTTTGAAACAACCCAAAGAACCTATGCAAAGGGTTTTTTTTTCGTCCGCTTATATTAATTTATGCGGTAGAGGGTTAAGTTGAGAAAACACCGTTTTCATTTTTTGACTTTAATGGATAGTTTGGCCTACAAAATAATTGCTATGAGCAGCATTCCTGCTTGGCAATACGATAGGTTTTCATTTAAATATTATAATAGTACTTTTTTTTAGTTGAAAATGTAGACATTTTAAGGTTCCAAGAATCTGAATAAAACATTTTTAAGGAGATGTTTCGTGTACATGTGCACGTACGTTCAGGACGATTTCCAAAGTCCATGTCTCAAGAACCAATAGCCATAGCCACTTCAAACAAATTTGAAGAATGAAGAAAAATGCAAAAAGGACTCTCAAAAAATTGAGTGGGTGATTTTTTTACCATAGCAATAAAAAAAGTGAACATTTTGGTTAACGCAAAATATCTCAAGAAGCACAACGCTAGCGATTGAATTAAATTTTATATCATAAAATGGGACTTGGGACCGAACCAATATATTTTGAAAAAAATCAATTAATTATTTTTTTTTTATAAATAAAAATTATAACTGTCACCTCGAATATTCAACGAATAAAACATGTTTTAATCGCCAAATTAAATGTATGTAACAAAAATAACGGTATTTTTCACGGGTACTGTCTCTTGAGAAGAATTGACATTTTCGCCAAGAGTAATTCTTGTCATGAAAAGTGCTTTCTCAAATTAGCCATTCGGATTGGTTTAAAACTGTAGATCCCTTCTATTTCTGACAAACAGTACACACAAACAAAAATGGTTGAGACTTGTGGGTCAATTGGCCCCAGTTTACACAGGATTGTAGTGCGACCTTAAGTAAGTACATATGTAAGTAAGTAACGAAAATAACGTTAATGATATCCACCACTGAAATTTTAATAAAATCGAAGTGACAGTTTTTTTACAAAAAATAAAAGCTACAGAACATATAATATATCTTTTTAAAAAATAAAGATTATGGGGCATATCCATAGCCATATTTTAAATCCGATATTTATAAAGAATTTGGCAGATCTGCTTAGTTAGAAACAGGTTTTAGGTAAATTTTACAACAACTTTACTTAAACCTTATACAAAATGGCTTGAAGAAGGGAATAAAATAAAATACTTAAGTTGGAGAGCCAAAATCTGTGAAATCCTTTAAATTAAATTATGTAAGTCGGGCTGGTGCTATGAAGACTTCGAAACACACAGATATTGGCAAACCTTTTATTGAATTACTAACTATAATATTTAGAAGGTCAATTATAAACTTGACAGTTTTTTTTCTCGAATCAATACCTTTCATACTAATCGTCCTTATCTTTTTCAAAGGTTTTGATTCGGGTTAAGTAAAGCTTTCGTTTTCTGTTTGGTGGTAGTATTCCAAAAACTAGCAAAATATCAAAATATTGATATATGCTTAGTTCCTTGAACATTTTATTTTTTGAATAAAATATCTCACAACTTAGTTTTCTCAATCAGTATAGTTATTTTTGACGTTTTATAGATTAAAAAACAGTTTAAACATAGGTTCCGTCGTGTTTATTTTTAGGCTTAGACTTTTAGTAACATAAACTGAAATTTAGTTTAGCAAACCCAAAAGCAGAACTTATCAAAGAACAAAAATATTTATATAATTTCAACATTCAGTAAAATTTAGAAAAAAAGACGTGTGGCACTGGTGGACTGCCACGTTAAAGCTATTGCATAGCATTTTGTATCAACTTATATTGTAATCACACACCATAACAATTATTCATTTTAAAAATTTGAACAAAAATAATGATAAGATATTAAGAAGTGTTTTGTTTATTAGTGAAAATAAAATGAACTGAATTGAATGAATTGAAAAAGAAAGTTGAACAATATAACAAAATATGAAGATTTTGTTAAACTTTTTGTCATTATCTCAAGCCTCTATCATAAAAAAACATCGTTTTCTTTTGCTGGAACTTCGAAAAAAAAATAAAATACAATTGAGAATCGTATTTGACAAAGAAATATGGGGAAAAAAATTAGATTGTTCAACAATTCAATTAGTAGGAAGCTAAGTATATATCTAAATATTTTATGTAGGTACGTACCAGCACCTTTTGGAAACGTGAATTGTTAGTTAACGATGATGAGTATTTCAAACAACATTTTAAAATGAATTTTCGATATACTCTGCAATTAACTGTAGAATCTGGAAATGATTTTCAGGAAGACAAAGATCTATACGAGCTCAAAAAGAACAAATGGGTTCCCGTCATTGAGTGGTTTAACAAACGTTTCGATACGAACATACAAAAAACTTGCTGTAAGTCATCACCCACCGTCTCGGATGCTGATAAAAGAAAATATCCAAGTACTTCCTTTCACACAGTGAAGATGTTCTATATGGTATGTATTCTCTCAAGATTCAATTTTTTGAAAATTTTTGAAGTGCAAACATTCCACTAAGAATTTTTCTTTGCCGTCGGCATCCTTTCCTGTGCTGTGATAGAACAGCATATCAGCGCAGAAAAGACGTAACACTAGTTTCAACTGAAGTTCTGGGGACGGGTAGATTGGGCTCACGACATGAACCAACAAGAACTAGAAGCTCGCTTCGCTGCAGCTATATTCTTTGTTTACTTCAACCGGTCAGAACAATTCACCAAAGAGAAGCTAATTGTGTAGAAAATATAAGATGAAATCAATAAAAAACTAAACTGTTACAACAAAAATTAATTTTATTTAAAACATTTTTTTTCTTTCACAACAAACTCAATCCAAAATACTGCTTATGAATATTGTTTCTGTTGGCAAAATGTGAATTCAGAATCACCATTAATAGTGGCCGTCCAAGAAACTTATAGGCGGGGTTGAGAAGATTCTGAACGATTTCGTGTAGTTTCATATGGCCGAAGCAGGGAAGGTCAATTCCTAGATCCAGATTCGTACCAAAATCACACTCGCCTGGCTTGACCAAAGCACTGAGAATCTTCTTGATGTTAGCATCGCTGTTCATCAGAGGTCAATAGCCCACTGTTGTGGTTTTATTCACTGGAACAACGATTCACACATTGTGGAATGATTTGGTGCAAATTTTCCTAGCTCGCTGCGACTTAGCCTCCACCAGAGATTTCCTTTCATACTTATTCTCCTCCACAAATGAACTTATCGCCTTTCTCATATTTCCCAAACCCGTTCAATTACAAACACGGAGTAACCGGAAGTCTTTCTCCAGCTAGTAAGCGGAAGCGTCGAACATATTTATGGCGACGAGTTTGAAGACGCATTCCTTGGAAACGTCATTACGAACTATGAACAAGCCTAGCCATAGTGAATTCCGTTTCCTCGCTTACAAAGAGCGTTTGAAACTCTGGAGGATCATGAAAGATCCGATAGTTCCACAAATAGTCACCGGGGCTTTTATTTGCGACGTTTTTTTTTGTTGCCAAGCAGCTCCCCCAAATTTTCCTTTTTTTTCTCTTCCATATTCTGTGAAATAAAAACAAAAGCAATAATTCTTATTTTGTTAAGAAATTGTATAAATAATATTATTTACCACTACCAATTTTTTTTTAAATGAAATGTTTGTTTTGCTGTTGTTTTTACATTAATTTGAGCGCTGAATTTTTCTAAAGGTTTGATTATTTAGTTCAACTTTGAATTGCAACTAGTTTTCTGGAGGTTTTATATAAAATTTGTGGTTTACCAAAAATGTATGGGAAAACTTGAGTTTTCGATGTAGGATTTCGGAAAAAACCGATAATTGCGCGAAAACCGGGTTATGGGTTTAAGTTGAAAAGACTATTAGCACAGATAATAAATTTATATTATAAATATTTATTATCTGTGCTATTAGGTACCTAACATAAGCTTTCTTTTATAAATTATATTATTTGCCACTACCAATTTTTTTTAAAATGAAATATTTGTTGTTGACATCAGCTGTTTTTTTTACATTAATTTGAGCGCTGAATTTTTGGGAAGGTTTGATTGTTTAGTTCAACTTTGAATTGCAACTAGTTTTTAAGAGGTTTTAAATAATATTTGTGGTTTACCAAAAATGTATGTGAAAACTTGAATTTTCGATGTAGGATTTCGGCAAAAACCGATAATTGCGCGAAAACTGGGTTATGGGTTTGAGTTGAAAAGACTATCTATTAGGTACCTAACATAAGCTTTCTTTAACGCATTTGACTTCAACTTAAGTCAGCAAAGGTATTTTTCAAAAAGATTTCATTTTAGGTAGAGCCTCCAGTAGTAGACCCTTATTTTTGAAATATATTTACAATATGGAATTGGCAAGAATAATGCTAGATGTATCAAATTCACCATAGAGACCTACCATAGGCTTTTTCTAAATTTTAGTAATACTTGAACGCACTTTGAGTTTGTGTTCAGCCAGAAAAGGTATTTTTCAAAAAGATTAAAGATTAAGAAGAGACTCCAGTCGTAGACCCCTATTTTTGAAATATGTTTACAATATGGAATTGGCAACAATAATGCTAGAAGTATCAAATTCACCATATAAATGTAATAAACTACCATATTCTTTCTTTAAATTTTAGTAATACTTGAACGCACTTTGAGTTTGTGTTCAGCCAGAAAAGGTATTTTTCAAAAAGATTAAAGATTAAGAAGATACTCCAGTCGTAGACCCCTATATTAGAAATACTATACAATATGGAATTTTCAAGAAAAATACTAAAAGTATCAAATTCACCATAGAGACCTACCATAGGCTTTCTTTTAAATCTTATTAATCCTTGAACGCACTTTGAATTTGTGTTCAGCGGGCAAAGGTATTTTTCAAAAAAATATTTGACATTCAAAAATTCCCACAAAGTGAACTATCTCCTAAAAATGTTAGTATGTGAATTGCAAAAACGGGCTCAAAATGGCGCCGATTTTACAGATGAGATCGTCTTGATTTATCTATTTTGTCTCTAGAAATGGTAATTCTTGAATCCCGATTGGAAGTTTGATTTTATTTTGATTATAAATGCCAAATAAGTGAAGTTACATTGACATTTCAATGTCGAAAGTGATTCGTGTTTGAAAATAAAAGATAATTTATTCGATTCCTATAAAATTTCGAACCAAGAAGTGAAAACGTCTCAACGTCTCATACGCCTAATGATTATTCATGTTTTTTCTTTTTGTTGAGTTGAGTGAATGAGTGATTAGCTACTGGTAATGATTTTGATAATTTAAACTTTGGGGTTTGTACATTTTTAATCTCATTTGTTCGAATTATACTTCTTTGATTGTGTTCTCAATTGTTGCTTCTTTTTAATGTTTTATTAGTATTTAAATTTAAATTGTTGTGCAATCAATTCATTGGGATCTTTTAAAAATATGAAAATAATCTCTCGCCTGTGAGCATACCTAGACGTCAATGAATGTCTACAGACAATTTAGAAAGCACCTACCTACAGCTAGCTGCTCTTCTATTAAAAACTTGAATTTGTTCAATCATAAATAAATAAGAGATTCTGCTAAACATACAATTTTTAATTGTCTTTCTGTGAATTTGTATGCATGGAAGCAAATATTACAAAATGAAAAAAATATTTTCAAAAAAAAATCACTGACAAAGAACGCAGATAGCGAAGAGAAGAAAAATAATATATTTTTTTTGAATAAAGGAACTCTGAAGAAGAAAGGTATGTTCACAGGTTTTTCATTAATATATATTATGTACATAGAAAAGCATTTATTGTGTTAAGTTAGGGCATCGAGTATAGAGTCTACATGTACGAATAAGCCCACATAATTCGTTGCCCCATTTCTCGATCGTCGTGTGACAAAAGTTGCTGCTTTCACAAGCTTTTACATAGACGTGGATCAAGATTTAAGAAGTCAATTACACCTAGATAGAGTTATTACCTATATCGACAGGGAAAAAGTGTGTGGAATGAGATCCCAGTCTTTAGTTATCCAAGCTGATAGGTATACCTTACCTTTAATCGAAGGTTGAGATTTGAGAATATAACAACAAGATTGTTAATGGTGACGAAATCATATTATACACACCGACGTACCTATATTGTATTGGTATAATAAAAAAAGAAATTTGGGGCTAAAAAACCCATTTGGATCGCTATTTTGCAATACGAATTCCAAGGACGTGCGTTTTCCAAATAGAAGTGCGAGGTCAATATAATGTATCTGTAATAAATTTCGGCCAAGTATTTTTTACTTGTTGTTCAGGGAAGGTCGTGCTTCTTTTTATTTTTTGTGTGAAGTTAAAACAATTACGAACTACGATGTTTTTTTAACAGAACCTTTAATTAGGCCATAATAGTCTGTAGAAATGTACATCAAGGTAGAGGCTAAAAGGGTAGACGGATTATGCTATTAAAAATGTTATGTTATTTCGTTGAGGGGAAATTTGATGATTTGTTGGTTTTTGGTCTCCTGCTGCGATGACGGCGGTTTTGTGTTGATTGTTATTTTTTTTAGATTGATTTAAAAATACTTTTCGTGTTATCATATTGGTTAATCTTTGTGTTTTGTCTAAAGTAATTTGCGATTTGTGTTTTCAATTCAATAATAAGAGTATAAATAACACTCGGTCAGTCACTTTATGATCTTTCATGATTGGTACATTTTTGTTTTGATAGATTTTTTAAATCATTTTTAATTTGAAATATTTGCATCGGATTTAGAAACATAATATTTAGAGATTGTTGGTATGAAATAAGTCAACTTGGAGACGCCTATCTGCCTTGTTTATTCAACTTTATTTTGATTCTCATATCAATTTAAATAAATCTGAGTGTTAGTTTTTTGTTTTTTAATCACAAATGTAAAACTTCTAAATTCTTAGCTTAGAATCAAAGGCATCAGACATCTTGTGATCATCAGGGCCCGGATTTCGATGCAATGCATATTTTTTGGAAAGCCTTAGAAGCAGAAGAATCTAATAGTTTTTCATAGCTATTAAGACATTTTCTTTGAAATGTCGCATACATTTTCACTCGTTGCCGCATATTTTAATATAAATGCATATTTTGCCTCATTTAACATATTCTAAGAATAAATTCATATTTTGCCTCCATATTTTTTGGGTTTTCGATGAGATTAAAATAAATGTAAAAGAAAGTTTTTTGTGGATTTTCATTGATGAAACCATTGATATACAGGGTCGAATTATTGCAAATGTAGTTTTAGGTATCTTACATCAAGATGAGGATATACTTTCTTACTTACTTACTTACTTAAGGTGGCGCTACAGTCCTGTGTGAACTAGGGCCTCACCCAACAAACTTCTCCATCTAGCTCGGTCCCTAGCTAGATGTCTACAGTTTCGCGCTCCAAGTTGGGTGAGGTCACCTTCCACTTGTGCGCGCCACCTGATCCGCGGTCTTCCTCTACTGCGCTGTCCTGTGGGTGCGGATTCGAAGACTTTCCGGGCCGGAGCATTGGTTTCCATGCGCTCTACGTGACCCAGCCATCTTAGTGGTTGGACTATTACCCTTCTGGCTAAGTCTACGTCGCTGTACAGCCCGTATAGCTCGTCGTTCCATCTTCTCCTCCACTCTCCTTTGATGCATACGGGACCGTAGACCACACGAAGAAATGTTTTCTCGAAAAAACCCAAGGTGCTTTTATCCGCTTTTTTCATAGTCAATGCTTCTGCACCATATAGCAGGACGGGGATTATAAGGGTCTTATAAAGTTACACTTTAGACCTTCGAGAGAGGAATTTACCACTCAATTGCTTTCTTAGCCCTAAGAAACAGCGGTTAGCAAGAGTTATTCTGCGTTTGATCTCAGCGCTGGTGTTGCTTTCTGCGTTTACAGCGGAGCCTAGGTAGATGAAGTCTTTGATTACCTCAAAGTTATGTCTACCGATGGTGACGATTTGACCAAGACGTCGTTGTTGAAGGTCCTTTCTTGATGACAGCATGTACTTTGTTTTGCCCTCATTAACCGTTAAACCGAAGTTTGCCGCCTCTGCCTCAATACTCACAAATGCCCCATTGACATCACGCTGAGTTCTTCCGATTATGTCAATGTCATCAGCATAAGCCAGTAATTGGATAGACTTTTGAAAGATAGTGCCTCTAGTGTTGACGTGTGAGCTCTGCACTATTAAAAAAATCACATGACAGCGCATCACCTTGTCTAAAACCGTTTTTGACATCGAAAGATTTTGTTAAGTTGTTTCCAACCTTTATGGAGCAGCGTTAAATCTCCATGGTCATTCTGCACAAACGGACGAGTTTGGCAGGGATGCCAAAACTAGACATGGCTCTACACAGCTCGTCCCTGTAGATGCTGTCATATGCGGCCTTGAAATCGATGAAAAGATGGTAGGTGTCGATTTGGTGTTCTTGGGTTTTTTCCAGGATCTGCCGTAAAGTGAATATTTGATCAACTGTGGACTTTCCTGGTGTAAAACCACACTGATAAGGACCTATCAGGTTGTTGACGATGGGCTTTAGACGTTCACATATTTTATAGGCGATGTTAAGTAGACTGATTCCTCTATAGTTGGTGCAGTATAGAGGGTCTCCTTTTTTCAGGATCGGGCAAACAATACTGAGGTTCCATTCATCGAGTATGCTTTCTTCCGACCATATCTTACAGATAAGTTGGTGCATGCTCCTAACCAACTTATCTCCAGCTGCTTTAAAGAGCTCGGCATTCAAGCCATCCGCTCCAGCGGCTTTATTAGACTTCAACTTAGATATGGCAATCTTTACTTCGTCTAAGTCGGGAGGACGGGATTGTTGGCTTTCGTCGTCTATATTGAATGGATCATCCTGCCTGACAGCGGAATTCAGTTCTTCGTCGCCGTTATACAGTCTGCAGAAGTGGTCCTTCCATATCCTCAGCATTGACTGCGGTTCCACTATGATGTTTCCACTTTCGTCTTTGCAGTCTTCGGTTCTAGGTTTATGTACCTGTGAATTTCGTTTCACCTGTTCATAAAACTTTCGAACCTCATTCCTGCTTTTATACCTATCAACATCTTCGACCGCACGCTTCTCATGTCCTCTCTTTTTCCTTCTGAGAAGTCGGCGCTCCTCTCGCCTCTTCTGCTCATAGAGCTCACGAGCAGATGAGGATATAAGCAACAAAAAATATTTAGCCAATGTCAGTGAGCTACAGGAAACAAACCAGGCTACAATCCCTTGAGCTTTTGACGAATCTATTAACCTTTTTGGAGAACATATCGACAAAAATGAAATTCTTCTGTTTTTAAAAGATGCAGCTCCTTATATGGTGAAAGCAACTAACGCACTGAAAATATTGTATCCAAAAATAATTCGTGACGCCTGCCTGGTTCATAACTCGAACAATGGGTTCCTCAGTGAGACTATAGTCAAAATAGAGGGTTGGGACTTACTCAAACACCAAATAAATTTATTGGACGAAGCTATTTCGAAAATACATTCAGTAGAATCGCTAATGGGTCAATCAATTTGCAAAAAAAAATGGAAAACGTCCTTTAAAAAAAACGGAAGATATGCACAAATGATAAAAATCTTCACAACCTAAAATTGGGATGAGAACAGTGTTTCCGCACTAACGTGTTTTGACATGGAAAAGTAGTTTTCTATGCTAAAAAGTTTTTTGAGACCAAATCGTAGAGGTTTCATTTTTGAAAATTTTATTTTTATATTTTAAATACTATTTTTTTTTGTTAAAATTTAATTAATTTTATGTTAACTTGTTTAACATTTTGCTGTGAATAAAAATTGCATTTTTTTCAAGGTATTTTCATTTTCGTTTTGAAAAGTTCAGCAAAATATTTTGGATTTGTATGGCATACTTTAATTTTGTATGGCATATTTAGTAATGCTAAGGGCATATTTTAGGAGCATATTTCTTGTTTTTTAGAGCATAATAATCCGGGCCCTAGTAATCATAACAAAAATGAGGACGACTATTTGGTCACATGGTAACTAAAACTTGACTTCATTTGTTTTAAACATAAAAAATGATTTTATTTCATGCCTCAAGTGCTAATTGTGTTTGGGTTTGAACTGTCGTCTTCCGTTTTTTAAAAGTGACTAACAAAGCTTATATGTTGAAGTCTTCAATATGAAATTTAAATTGTGCTAATTTTTAAATGAAAAAAAAGCATTTAACCAAATATGCCTTATAAAGTAAATAGCTGTTAGACGGCTCTTAATCTTGATTTCTTTTGTCTTCTTTTAGTAAATACCACTTTAAATGTCGCAATTGACTCTTAATTCTGGGTAAATTAGAGAAATGATAATAAACTTTCTTTATACCTCAGATCTATAATACTGGTCCAAAACAAATCATTTTGAATTAAGAACCAGTTAGTAAACTATCGGTTGTTTCAAAACTTTTTTAAAAAGTTGTTTGTAATCGGTTGTCTTTTATTTTTTTTTTAAATAATACTCGTGTTTTGTTGGAAAATCTATCAATAGTATCGTAGGACTTTCACAAAATCAATATCCGCAGTATGAATACTACCGATAAATATTAAAGTAGAATCTTAGTGTGTTATTACACCCAGACTTTCTGCGTATTTCGCATATTTTCTTTTGAACACCCATCCCTTCATCTCGCATTATTATTATTACACTAGGATGTTTTTGGGTTGCGTGTTTTTGACACTTCTCTTTCATTTTTTGTTCTTATCCATCAAGTCAAAGTGTGAAAATAATTTTAGAAAACTGCACTTTTTACTACAGCAATGAATATTGACATCATGAATACGGATAATAGTTCCGAAATGTTGACAAATAATGAACTAAAATCAAATAATAAACTATCGTTTCTAAATTATATGTATAAAGATAAATGAAGAAACTTTTAACCTGCTTTCGTAGTTCATTAAAAACGGCATTCAAAAAAATACAATTTTGAAAGGCAGAAAAGTTGGCTAGCATACCAAGCTTGACTCTTTCAATCATTCCGTCATTTAATGCGGTTATAAGGTCTTTGCTCCACTTGAATTTGTCCAGCGGAGTATTTCTTGTTTACTCGGACACAATTAGAAACAATAATAAAGCAACGCCAAGAAACAAATAAAGACAAGAAAGAGAAACGTCAAAAACATCCAAGACAATTACCCTGGTTAAAAGACGATATCGAGGAATCTAATCGCATCGAATTGAGATTTCGATTCAGGTATATGGTGGCACTGAATTCATTTAAATGGAGTATTTTTGCTTTGAACAAAAAAAGGGAAAAAACATATCGCACGCACACAAGCAAAACCTCACACCCCAATAACTCGATTCCCCGATTCATGTTTACAAACAAATTTTCGATTCGATTCACCTCTTTCAGTGGGATTGGATCGAGTAATCCTATTTCGATCCAATCCAGGTCTATACGACGCTAAATCCTGATTCAATTCTCCTGAACCCAGTACTCTGCTGGTTGAGACTTTTTAAAGTATTTCTATTTCACCTACTTTCACTTTCGCACTTATTTGCGTCTTTCTTAAAACGTCTGAGTGTACACACTTACTACGGATGGGTTTTGACATTTATACATTTATACGAGTCTCGAATGGATCTTATGTGATTTAGTTCTCAAATGTTGGTACGATTGATATTGCATTTGCATCTCGTTGGCTGTGTTCGTTGAGTAGTTGTGCATTTGAAATCATGTGATTTCCATTAAGGAACAAATCAATCTGTTACTCTTGATATTATTTAGTTTTGTTAATGAAAATAGACTAACTGGGATTATTTTGAAAAACAATAGAAAACAATAGAAAAGATAATTAAGTTTTGAAATGTTTCCACCAAAAGTTTATCTCAGTTTAGATGAAATAAATCTTTTTGGTGTTTCCACCGCACAAGAATATTTAAGTTTGGCAGCACTTTCTAAAATGCAAGTGGTGTTTCAATAATTTTCTTAATAAGTGAAAGTGAAATATTTTGGTTCGTGTTAAACAATGAAAATTGAATAGTTCAGAACTACACTTGTGGCCATACAATTAAGTCATTGCATTTTTAGAAGATTTAAAACATTTGTTTGTCTTCCATTTGCATCAACTAATGTTGTTATTGTTTTTTTAATAACGGATTATTTGTTGTCATTCGATGACAACAACGATAGTACTTTGTAAACAAACATTTTTTTTTCCTTTTTCACATAACGGTAAATTTTAATACAAATATGTGATTTGTGCAGTGGCCAAATAATTAAGTCAGTTTATGTTACTGAGTCAAAGAGGTAAGTTTAATGTCTTTTTTTTGGTGGAAATTGTTTTTTATATTATTAAATTATGTTTTAATTTATTTTTGATTTAAAATTTTCAATTTGGATAGTCAATTTTAGATATGGGTAAAAATAAATCTTCCACTCCAGAGGAACGGCGAATAATATGGGAAGCATACCGAAATTTGGGAAAAATTTCCGAAGTGGTTAATACAACCACTTTATCTCGAGGTAAAGTGGTCAATGCTATTAACCACTTTAAAAAATTCGGTTCATTCGACAACCGTCCTCGAATTAAAAAGCGAAAAACCACTGCCCAGGACGACAGGGTCATCACAAAAATTTCCAAGAAAGATCCCTTTATGACATCCACTCAAATAAGGGCTGTTTTGGAGGAAAGCCACGATGTCAGCGTGTCTGCCAGAACCATCAGAAGGCGTTTGGCTGAAAATAATTTGCATGGCAGAATAGCGCGCAAGAAGCCAAATGTCAGCAAAAAAAATTTAAAAAGCCGATTGAAGTTTGTAAGGGACCACGTCGGAAAAGATCAAGACTTCTGGAGTAAAGTGGTATGGAGTGATGAGGTGAAGGTCAACATTTATGGAAATGATGGCAAGCCGTATGTAAGACGTCCCAGAAATGCTGAGCTAAACCCAAAATACACCAAAAAGACCATAAAGCATGGTGGCGATTCTATAATGGTTTGGGGGTGTTTCACAAGCCATGGTGTCGGTCCGCTGTGTCAAATAAACGGCAAAATGACAGGTGTTGACTACCGGGATATACTGGACACAAATCTTCTCGGCGACTACCAGAACGAATTACCCCAAGGATGGATCTTCCAGCATGATAATGACCCCAAACACACGTCAAGAGTTGTGAAATCTTTCCTTGAAGAGCGTAGAGTGAATGTTTTGGGGTGGCCAGCGCAGTCACCGGACTTAAACCCCATAGAGAATTTGTGGGGCATTCTCAAAAAAAAAGTTGCTGCAAAAAAACCAACCAGCAAGACTACTCTCTGGAGTATTTTGCAGGAAGAGTGGAAAAATATTAGCGTAGAGCAATGCAAAGGTTTGGTGGACTCCATGCCAAGGAGAATATCCGCGGTATCAAACCAGAAAGGCTATCCTACAAAATATTAACGGTGCGCTTAAAAAAAAATTATAAAAAAATTTTTTTTTCTTCATATTTTTCTTATTTTTTTCGGGTGACTTAATTATATGGCCACACTTATTTTATTAATTATTAATTTTTTGTTAAAGAAGTGACTATTGTTATAATGGAATTTATTTTTGTTCGTTTTTTTTTATTATTGTTATTATAAATATTTAGAATTTGAATAAATTTTGTTTTTGTTGTAATTTGTATTGAATATATGGATTTGTTGATTTCATTCTATAAAAATGACTTAATTGTATGACCACAAGTGTATATAAGAATATGCTACCTACTCCATGTCCATTTTGTTTTTTTAATTTGATTAAACCAAAACTATATTTTTTGTACACAAACATGCAAATAAACAGACCATAATGCATTATCTGTAAAACCTACTCCTCCACACAGATTTTTCTTCACAAATTTTGAATCGACTCAAGCTCATTTCATCTCGATTCAGGTACATATATAAAGAATTTAGGCGCGCTTCAAGCTCGCTTCAACACCACATGTTAATGTAGTATTGTACGAACAAACCCCTTCCTGAAGTTTTTATTTTATGTCAAATTGTTTGGTTAAAACTTTTAAATCCACTGTCACATTACACAGACGTTCTTGATTTTGGTAGTCAACTATCAAAAATCAACTTAAACGATTCCACCCCCCTCTGGTCTCAATTTCGTTATTTCTTTTTGGAATTTTTTGATAAATTATTCTGGGAAATATTCAATTGTATCAACTGTCAAATATAAAAACCGGACTACTGCGGATCGTTTTTTGGCAATTTCTCACTGTACTATATGGAATACTAAAAAACAATGCCACTACTTATTTCAATTTTTTTTTATTTACATTTTAGTCTTATTGAACTTGATGTATCTAACTTATTATAAGAAATAAATGAGTTTTTAAACCTAAAAACCTAAAACCTAAATCTCGTCTAATATCTCCAAATCAACATGGATTTGTACCTCGCAGGTCGGCTTGTACTAATTTAACTTTTTTTTCTAACTTTATTTTAAATAATATTGAAAAAGGCTATCAAATGGATGTTGTTTATACAGATTTTAACAAAGTAAATCATACAGGGTCCAAACGTACTGCAATATATGGGACCTTAAATTAAACTCAGAGAAAATAAAGATAATGGTATTTGAGGCCGACCGAGTTTTCCAAGCAATCATTAACACTTGCTTATCTTACGGTATTCAAGTTTTTGGTCACACCTTTTATTAAGAATTTGATTTGATGCAACGCCTCGTTTTCAAAAGATTATTTTGGTTACCTAGTTCGACTCATGTTGAGCGTGGAATTGCGCCGATTTATGTTAAAAATTTGAAATTGAATGCAGATTTTCTAACAAGAGTGATGAGTAAACCAAGTTTGAATCTTCACACATCTATCATGAACACGTCTATTGCGAACAGAAGCATCTCCATTTAAGGAATGGGCTCAACTTGCCCGGTTGCATAATGATTCTCTTTAACTGATTGACTTTAACATAGATAAAATACATATATATCTTCAACATCTAAATAGGGAATCATCATCGTCATGAGAAATTTATACAGGGTGCGCCAGAGAAACTTACTTATTTGAAAAAATTCCCGCGCGGTGAGTTGGGAGGGTAGACGGGCAAGAGGGGCGCATCTGTAGGGGGAAATTCCCAAGTTTGTTTCCCCTCCAGTCATTTGCCATCATGCTCTAGTCCAGAGAGCAGCGGGCCTTCGCAGTTGAGAGCTTCTTTTCTAACGGTCGCTCACTTGTTGCTACCCAACGTGCCTTCCGCGTTCGCTTTGAAATTCCTCCTCACAGACTCGTTCCTGGCCGTAATTCGATTCTGTCGTGGGTTAACTCATTTCGGGAGTGTGGAATTGTCGCTAAACCCAGAAATGGACTTCAACGGACCATCAGAACTCTGGAAAATATCGAAAGAGTGAGGCAGTCAGTCCTCGGCGTTCGGCTCGCAAACACAAAGCTGCTATGGGAATTTCTGTCACCCTGTTCGACGAATTCTCCATAAAGACCTTCAATTTCATCCCTATAAATTGGGTGTTGTGCAGGAATTAACTGAACGCGATTTTGTTGCCCGTCAAAATGCATGTGAAATGCTGATTTACAACCTGCTTGAAGACGCGGTCGTTTTTTTTTTCAGCGACGAGGCTCACTTCCACATTTCCGGCTGCGTCAACAAGCAAAACATGCGTTATTGGTGTGGTGTAAATCCGCGTGAGCTTCACCAGAAGCCACTTAATTGTGAGCGAGTTACTGTCTGGTGTGCGATGTTGGTAATGGTAATAATTGGTCCTTATTTTTTTGAAGAAAACGAACGCGCAGTTACCGTGATGGAGCTTGTTACAGGAACATTATCGAGGATTTTTTTCTTCCAAGACTCGAAGAAATGAACGTGTGGTTTCAGCAAGATGGAGCAACAGCACACACAGACTCAATGAATTTGTTGCGACAACATTTCCCTCTCTCTCTCAGAGGCGATCTCCAATGGCCGGCACGCTCTCCAGATTTGACTCCATGCGATTTCTTTTTATGGGATTATTTGAAATCCCTGGTTTATGTCGATCGACCACGGAGCATAGCACACCTCAAGAAGAACATTCGCGACGCCATTGCCAACATACCGATTGATATGCTGCGAAGAGTGGATACGAATTTCAAAAATCGACTTCATCAGTGTTGCGCAATGGGAGTCGCCATTTATCGGATGTCATTTTTAAGACTGCATACAAAAAAAATTGGGATATTGTATTCTCAAATAAAAAAAAAATTTAAACATTAACTGAAGTACTTTTTTTTATTGACCTTTCAAATAAGTATTTTTATTGACCTTTCAAATAAGTAAGTTTCTCTGGCGCACCCTGTAGAAATCTAAGCCACTCCTTAAATACTAATGCAACAAATTATTTCAATAATAGACTTTCTGCGAGAGCTATAAGTAGAATATATGTAGGTACAATTTATAGAGGAAGGGTTAAAATATTGAACTTGAATTATATTCCGCATCGGTCAGATCTACCTCTCCTTTGCAATTTTTGTAACAGAAATGACCGTGACGATATTTTACCTTTTCATAACTACAAGATACTACAAGAAATTCGAAGGCTCTACTTTCAACATAGTGTCCTCTCTAGAGAACAAATGTTTGGTGTAATGAACGCATCTTGATTGGTTAAGTTCATATCTAATATTGCGTACTCAATATGTTAAAATTGATTTAACAATTTCTAAATCAAGAAAAATTACATCTAGAGTTCCTCAAGGAAGCCATCTTGTAAACATATGTTCATGTGCTACATATCCTTTTGATTTTTTTCAGTTACAAGAAAAACTCAATAGACTGCGGAATAGTGCCAAAAATTAAACTGATTCTAAATTTTTCTAAATGCCAAAGTTTTTCCTCCACTCGTCGTTTATCTCCGTTTTTGTCTGAGTATTTTATTGATAATAAGAGAAAGATTTTGTATTAAGAAAGGTCTTGGGGTTGTTTTTGAGTCTTATTTAAAGTTTAATCATCATATATATATATATATAGTAAATAAAGCTAATAATAATAATTCAATGTTATCGTTTGTGATTCGTAACTCGAAGGATTTAAAAGATTCTTACACACCAAAATCATTGTACGAGTATGTTGTATATGTTAGTTAGTTCTTGATTATTGTATTTTAGTATGGAATGCATTTTACATAACATTTTCATATAGTTCTGACTCAATGATATGAGAACGATCTCAAAGCTGTTTGTATGCACTTGCACTAGTTAAAACAGTAGAAATTTCTACTCTACGTTGTTGTCCGACACTTCGAATACAAGCTGAAGTCGTTAGAGTTCGATCATCATTTGAATCGTTAATTTGCATGGAGCGATTGCTTGAATCCATAAAGTTGCTTTCATTTAACTAATTTGCAAAGTTATGTAGGACAAAACAAGAACTGATTAAGGATGGAATTGTGTCTTCCTTTACTCGAACTTTATATTGCAAAATCAGAAAACGTTGCTTTATTTGTCTGAAACATTTTTCTATTAAATTTATGTTCGGCATCGTTACTTGTTTGTTTAACTGCTGCCATTAACCAAAGCGTTTTGCCATACCCTTCATCGCCCAGTAATATTGTTGAAGAATAATTGTTCATATGATTAAATAAGGAACTATTTTTTAAAGTACGGAAAGTCGTGGACTGATCCTGGCCTAATGCCTAATAAAAAGAGTTTGCTAACTTCAATCCTTGTAAATTTTTCATCCTCGTTGTACGTATCCTGTACATTTATTGAGTAGAATTCTTTGCGATTGACGTAGTCCCCCATAACCTTTGCGCTTCTTCTATTTCTTCAGAAGTGTGTGGGATTATGATCCAATCAGTTGCACGGGTTGCAATTTTTGTTGCAACTTGCTGTACCACCATAGATATCGTTGATTGATTAAAACCAATTTCTTCAACAACACCGTTTTGAATTCCAGGATCTTCCACATAACGCAGAAAAATCCACATGTTTACTGATGCGCCAAAGCACTACCGCGTGTTTGCAGGGTTGGGCCCAAAAACTCATCTGTTAATACTTGCACACCTGTTTCACTAAATCTATACAACTTTCGAGATCTTCACCAATTGGACATCTACTATTTTTATATTGTTTACCAACTGAGTAAGAGAAAACCCATCCTCAACAATTTGTGAGATCGATCCCATGCATTCAAGCGTTCGCTCATCTTTTTGCATATCAAAACTAGAACTTTCTTAAATAGTGCTAACGTCCAGAAATCGATCTCAACACTTTGAGTTCGAAGTCGCACATTGAGATCGATTTCGGTCTCTGCATTTTTTTGCATACCACTCTAAGAAATTCTCAGAAAATTGAGTAAATAGCTTGAACTCATCTTTTTGTATATGCCCCATTATCAAACAAGATGCCATCTTATTGGCTTGCATACTCTTAAAGCCTAGTACATACTTGTGAACCATCTCGTGAACCCATACACATTTCTGTTTTTGGTTCACCCGTGAACTTGCTCGTGAAGCAGAGTGGAGAACAAAGTGGAGAGTTTTCGTTCACGGGCAATTCACGTGCAAAATGTACGGGAACTGTTGGTGAAGCTTTGACATTTGTTCACAACGTGTACTCACAAGTGTGTACCAGTGAGCAATGTCAAAAGTTCACTTTCTCCACTGGCGAACGTTCACTTCACGAGGAAGTATGTACTAGGCTTAAGAGTTGAAGCAAGATGTAATCGATTATCTTTATGAGGGATATATTACCTTATCGCATTAATTGCTTGGTTTTGCTAAATTTAATTAATTTGTATGCTCCGTCGTGTCGAACCTATGATCCGCTGTGTGAGAGAAATAAATGTTATCTTCAAAGATTGTGATTTTAACTTTCACTATACTAGAGACAACTTTATAAATATGTTAAGTTTATATTTTTTTAATAAATTATTTACATGTACAAAATTGTATGATTTCGTAGTCTATAAGTGTAATATTATGACTCAATTGATGAAATAAATAAACTAGACTAAACTTTTCGTTAGGAAGATAGAAATGGGTCAACCTTACCATTCAAATTACCCTAACAACAAAATATTAAGTTTATAAATTAAAATATTTCTATTCACCGTTCATAAAGAATCAAAACTTTCACCTTTTTGAAGACAATTCCAATGCAATACAATTAATAATTTCTACAGCGCAACTTTCGACAAAAGTTTCCTTAACCATTTTAAAGTTCATTACTATTTTACCCTAACTGCACTTTTGTACACATTTAATCGTTTTATGAGTAACACAGATTTATGAGTGCCCTTAGATAGTTGCGCTGGTAATTAGACTTGTCATCATAGAAGAATTAAATTAGAGTCCTAAGTAGCTGTACTAAATAATCTAAACATTTTTAATAGCATAACTTTGAAACTTGTATTTTTTTTACACTTTAGTTTATTAATAATAATATTAAACAATAACTTAAATTAAAACATTTGTGTGCACAAATTGGGCCTAACTTTATACATTACAAATTTTAACATATGTATGTTTAACATGAAGTCGATGGCTAAAAAAAGAGTGTCGTTGTCGAGGTTTTGTTTAGTCCCAGTTGTCCTGATGGAGGTTGGTTGGGTGTGGCGGCGTTCAGCCGCGGTAGTATGATTTCAGGCCAGCATAAAAGGAGACGCCGTCGTCGTCAGTGGGGAGTTTGTCAGAGATATCCACACCACAACGGTATCTCGGGTCCGGGTGTCGTTCCTGATTGGTCATCCTTCTTATTAATTGGTTAGGGTGTCTGACGACTTTGGTGATTATCTTCCGTGCTGCCTGTGCAAGGAAGTGGTCAAATGGCTTGATGTCAGCTTCTTTGTAGACTCTTCGATTGCTATAGTGCTTCTGTCGTTGACGGTCGAATTGTAGACCATTGCATATCCTCTCGAAGACTTTAAGTTTTTCCATTGCAGTTTTTGATATGGTGCACCATATCGGAAAACTATACGTGATAACTGGTCTTAGCAGCTGTTTGTGTATCAACAGTTTCGTTGATTTACTTAATCCTGTTATCTTTTTTAACAGAGGATAAACTCGATGGAGTGCGATGTTGGCTTTCGTTATCACAGCCTTAGAGTGTGGGTTGAAGCCCAGGTATTTGGCGTTTCTCTTGGCTTTAATCCTTGATCCATTCGGAAACGCCAGAACAAGGTTTCGGGCCACTGCCGCTGATCTATAGCTGCTGTTGTTGGTGACGGGTCTCCGGAACCACACCAGTTGATTTGGAAGTGTTTATCCTTATTCCCCACTTCTGGTAGTACTCGTAGAGTCTGCTTATGTGTGCTTCTACTCTTCGGGCTGCGATTGTAGGAAACATGGAGGACGAATAGGTGAGTGGGTCATCTGCAAACAGTAGGTTCTCACAATCCGTTGGCAATGGCTGGTCGGATGTCATCAGGCTGTAGAGGAACGGTCCAAGTTTTGATCCTTGGTCGACTCCAGCCTTTACGTTTCTAATCGTTGACTTGCAACTATCGATTTCTACGAAGAAGTTTCTGAAAGAAAGAAAAGAAAACAATTTTTTTATTATTGGCTGTGGGATATTAAAAATTCCGAGCTTATGGATTAGGGCCTCAAATCATACGCTGTCGAAAGCCTTCTCGAAATCCAGAAAGCATACAACTGTGGCTCGGTGGCTATTGAGAGCGGCGGTAACGTCAGATTGAAACTTTAGAAGTGGATGGATCGTTGAGTGAGCTTGTCGGAATACAAACTGCGTGTCGGGGATGATGATAGAATTTTTTCAGCCTCCTTAATATGACTTCTTCCAGAATTTTGCTGATGTTGTTGAGGAGTGAGACTGGCCTGTATTTGGGGATCATTTTGGTGCTGCCTTTCTTCGGAATTGCCACTACTTTGTCTGCCTTCCACTTTTTTGGAAAATAGCCGTTGTTAATACAGTTATTTATGATAATAGTCAAGATTATCATAAAAACTTGGGGAATTCTTTTCAGGATATAGTTGGAAATCCCGTCCATTCCAGTTGACTTCTTCGGCTTCAAGTTGTTAATGATCTCAGCTTTCTCCTCAGGATTGAAGAATTTATGGGTATTAGCTGGTTCATCGGCTTTGCAGTTGTTGCCAAATTGGACTACAATGTTTGGCTGTTAAGTCAACTGAATGGAGGTTTTTATTCGTTCAGGAAGGCTTGGTCCGTTGATGGTTTTGGAGTGAAACTATGTTCAAAGTGTTTGCCAAAAGAACTTTGTCATTCATTACTGTAGCTCGGTGTTGTTGCTCATCATGACTTCCGGCAGTGGTTTTCTCCTACCGATGAGGCGCTTGATTGCCTTGAAGGCATTTGGGCCAGGTTTTATCTCCCTCAATCTCTTCTTGAAGGATATGTCGTTGAGGTGTCAGATGGAGTTTTACACATTTCAGTTCGCTCTTGATAGTCTGGTATTCGGGGTTCACCCTGTTGAGTTCCCTCTGATGGATTCTCTGAAGGCGCTTTCTCAGCCTTTGTTGGTGAGAGTATAGGTTTTGAACATACTCCGGGAGGTGTTGGTATCTGTCCTTCGTTGTCCTGTGGATTTTTTGGGCATCGAGATTGCAATGGTCGATCCATGAACTCGACAGTCTCATCAATTTCATTGTCTTGAAGGTTTTGATTCGCTGGTGGAAGCACCGGGTTTCTTTCGATGTCCAGCTACAATCTCTCGAAATTTAATTTCTTGTAGTCGTTGAAGTCTGCTTGAGGTCTCGCTGCTAAAGTGGCTGGTTGGCTGAGCTTTATGGACAGGAGTATCGCTTGGGACAGTTGAACACGTAAAATTGAAGATGTCTAGAATGACAAAACAAAATTTGAACTTGAAAGAAAGAAATCAAGATTTGATGGAGTTCTAGAGAATCTTGGCTTTGGCTGCGACACTACCAACAAAGAATGTTTCTCAGCATGATCGTCCAACCAGTCCACTTTAGCTTTTCCTACGATACTGATACTTGTATCCTACCATAGCTGGTGACGTGCGTTGAAATCGCCTCCAATGAGTCCGTGAGTAGTGCGCTTCAGAACATTGTTGAGGATTCCCAATTCGTTAGTGGAGCCGCATTTGAATTAAATGCTTATAATTGTGAGGGACTCACCTTGTCCCAACTCTATTCTGACTGCAGTGGCTTCGCTGGTATAAAGCCCTGAGATGATAACATCGCTGCTTCTGTAGGATATATTGTCCCTCACGAAGATGGCTGTTCCTCTACGTCTCTGGGATTTATCCTGTCGGAAGATGTTGTATCCGACGACATCGATGTTGTTCCTGCGGGCTACGTTTGTTTCACTGATGAGGGCGATATCCGGCTTGTTGTTCTTCATAAATATGTTGAATGATGTCCTTCTTTCCAAGCTGTACAATGAATTCGCATTATACGTCAGGATGGGGAGCTTATTCAATTGCATATCTGGGACTGTGCTATTGGCTTTCTCCAAGATGCGAAATGATAAGATGTTGGATGTGGCCAATATTTAGTTTTCAATTACTACATGATACATTGTCAGATCTTGTACTATCTCGTTTCGGTGATCAAAACTAGCCTCTTAGATCGTGTGATTTATGGCTGAAACACAAACACGCTTCAGCTTCGGCTTGGTCTGCGTTACGTTGGGCCTGCTTCGAGGTTGCTTTGAATGACACTTAAAATATGATATTTCTAAAATGGCACTTTTGTCTTTTATTTATGCCTGAAACACAAACACGCTTCAGCTTCGGCTTGGTCTGCGTTACGTTGGGCCTGCTTCGAGGTGGCTTTGAATGACACTTTAAATATGACATTTCTAAAATGGCAATTCTGTCTTTAGCAGCTGTCATTTATTCTCAAAATAAAACAAAATATGAGTTTTGAAATCGAAAAAATTAAATTTATCGTGGGAGTTCCTTACACAGCCTATAATAGCCAATGGGAATCCCTCCAAAAGCAAATGACTTTTGTTTGTTTACTTTTTTACAGCTATTGAGCTGTCGGACAAAGCAAATCTTCAGCAAATTTGAACTAGAGCTTCCGGTTAACATTACGTTATTACGTTATTTCCTTACGATTGTCAAATGAAACGTGATGTTGAAGTTTCTTGTGATAGCTTGCATTGAATTCCTATGGCTGAACTCGTAAACGCTAGGCGAAGCCGAAGCTGAAGCGTGTTTGTGTTTCAGCCATTAGATTTTGTCTTTCAAATAAATAAATTAGGTGGCGCAAGTGTCCGTTGAGAACTAGGACCTAGTGACTTTCATTTTAAGCCGATTCCAAAAGGCCTATTTGAGAAAGCACTTTTCATGACAACAATTACTCTTGGAGTATTTTTCAATTCACAGGCAGGGTTTGAACCCAAGACCTCTGGTATGACAGTCCTACGCACTAACTATCACGTCAAGGCTACTAAGATTTCATCTTACGCAGTTAATCAAAACCGCAGGTTTATTTCAACAAAATCACGACCTTCTATGCAGAATTGTCATAGAAAATTGCGAAAAACGAGTGTGCTTGCACAGTCCAATGCCAATTGTTATTCGATAAATAACCCTATCGTATATACTTTATGATTTAATAAAATAATTGCAATCAAAAGATTAATAACTGTTTATTTGTCTTGTATCTTTTGAGCCACTCTTTAAATAATGTATATGAATTTAGGCTAGTTTGAGTTATGCAACATTGATTATTTTTTAAATTCATCTTTCTTAAATGTTCTTATTCATTTATAATCATTTATTATATTTAATTCATAAAATTTAGTTTTTCTTCACTAATTTTTTTATTATTAATATTTTTTTAAATTAAAATTTCTTTGTTTCTTTTTAGGGATCAAGTGCAATTACAAAAAAAATTTAAATTTCTTCAAAATGAAAATTGTTTCGTTTTATTGAAATGTATCGAAACAACTTCCCACTCATTTGAGCTGAATAATTAATTCTAAAAGTTCAAAACAGAATCATTTTCTTTTGTTTTCTTTTAAAAAAGTACAAATAAATATAAGGAAAAATTGATATGAATTTAAGAAAACATTTACTATAAAAATTCATTTAAAGAAAACACTTAATCAGAAATGATGTGGGGTGAGCACTTAAGCAGACGACACTGGGAATTTCAGAAAACCACAAATGACAACAATTATTGTTATTTGAACACTAATCCACATTGCGTAAAGGAAAATAATGCTTATGTTCACAACTTGCCTCCCTACAATGATCGTTTGGCAGTTAATATACTCGAAGTTGATAATAAAAAACATGATTATGTAAAAAATGAATACAAAACTGAAAATAAAATCTTGAACCATAATTCAGGGATAAATTCGTCGCTTGACGTGTCGAAACCAGTATCCACATCTCCGTGCAATAATCTTTATGTAAGTCCACCATTCTTCACTGTTGATAAGTTTGTCAATATGGAACAGACATCGAGTCATCGAGGAGACAACAGACAAATAGTCCAACCACACAGAAATCACACACACCACAATCAAAAAGAAATATCAAATATTAGTTTAGAGTATAAAATTCCAGAAAACCGAGAAAGTTTTTTAATAAATAACAAAAATCTTATTGGTATCAAAGTTATCGATAACTCCCACATTCCGTTAATGCATTTTGAGACTTCTGATAGACCGGTTATGTTAAATGTACCCAAGCAATATGAACAGCAACCCGTCATCACAGAGATATGCAATTATGAAAATGACATGGTTTCCTATGGCAGTGAGTCATATCAAAAAAGAAGAAAGCCTTATTCGAGTATGAACTACGTACAAGACCCAAGCCCAAAAAACGATTTCGTACGTAACCAATTGCTGTCAATACATCAATATAACGGCGACAGTATAATCAAAGTGGAGAGTAAAAACATTTATAGAATGTCTGACTTGGGGGCCACAATTGAAAGTAGTCCCCATCGCGCTGGACCAAGTGAATTTCAATGCATGGAATTCCAAAAGAACTCATTACAAAATGGCTATGGGAATGGGAAGTCATGTATAGCTCCTCCGAAACAAATTTCGAATGAAAAAAAGAAACCTAACTATCGTGAATTAATTAACAACGCAAATGCTTTGAGAAGTTCAATATCGGAAAATGACTTAAATATGCAAATAATCAAAAGAACGTTGAATTATAAAAAACTGCCAACTTGTAACTTCCCATCTAGAAATATTGCAATTCAGTCGTCGAAAAGAAACAATGATAATATTTGTCAGAAAATTGAAAAATCTAATATGTATGAGAAAGGACACGTAAACCATCATTTGTTCATTCAATATCCGAATGATGAGGGTTCAGCTTGTAAAAGACCTAATATTGCGTCCCCTTTAGATTTATCAATCAAAACCATAAAAACCGAACCCGATATTGATAAAAAAAGAGTATACGAAGGTGGTGTGATCACTGAACAAGGATGCCCTCCAAAATATAACTTTGAACCAAACTTTTTGGAAAAACAGGACTTCATGAGCAATAATATGCATTCAAGTAGATTGCAATCAAATCCCAATTCGGTGATACGATTTAATTCTAATTCAAGAAGGCCGCCCCCAATGGATTGTAAGTTAGAACAAAATGTATTTATACAAGGCCCTAATCCTGTAGTGAGTGCAAACGTTAATAATAATCACTTAGTTGACAAATTAAGTGACAGTGAACTGGACATTAACCGAAAAAGGCCCTATCCGGTTCAGCATTTTGATGACAGCAAGTATTTAATTAAAAAGAAATGTTTAAAAAGTTCCTTCTGTGCAAGCTTAATTGCTGATCCTCTTAAATTTGAAGCCGAGTATAGTAATCAAACTAGCGTGATCAAAAATGTGCAATTAAAATCATCGAATGGTAACGATATAAGTTCTGTGTTTGACCATACCATTATCAAACCTGAACCTGAGCCAGAACTAGAACTAGAATCAGAGTTGAAACCTGAAATTAAACCTGATCTAAAGCCTGCACTAAATTGTGAATTTAAACCTGAACTAGAATCTGTAGAAGAGCATGAACCAATACTCGAACTCCAACCCCAAATCCAAATCCAACCCGAACCCGAATCAGTAAATCTAATGGAATTGAAACAGGATATTTCTACAGCTTCTTTTGCATCAAGAATACGTACAAAAGCTGAGTTAAAAGGTTTCGTTTTTCAAGATGAAGGTACCGATGTGCAATCTAAAAATGTAGAGTTAAAAACTAGTTTAGATTTATGTGCTTGGAATACAACATGTGATAAGTTTTTAAACCAACTGGATCAATGCTTTGAGAAAACTCCCCCTAAACTCGTATCTTCAAAAGTATTGCAGCAGCCTTCAATGCCAAATGTTCAAAGCGATTCTGAAAACGAATCGTTATGTAGTTCAAATAGAAGCCCTAAAAGATCAATAAAACGAGTTAAAACAGACAAACCAAAACTGCCAGTCGAACAAGTGAAAAATGGAGACACCGATCCAATCGAAAGTGTTAACAACTCTCCGCATACTCAATTAATGGGTAACTGTAGCAATTCTGTGAATACCGAAACAACAAGTAGTGTATCTGATCCTTTGAGTTCTCAAACAATGGTTGCTGTTACCGATCCTGTAGAAACCGAAGTGATAGATAACGTGGTCAATTCTGTGATGCCTGAACAAAGAAATAGCGAAACAGATTCAGTAAATACTTCGACCATCAAATGCGACTTGGAAGAAAGATGTACGCCTGTGGTAGAAAATGTTTCGGAAAACGTAAACAAAGATTCGTCTCCTGACAATCAAACTAGTTCACCCGATTGCTCACCAACAAATAATCTAAAAACTCCAATTAAGAAAGCAACACGACTCTTTGATCTTACTAAAGTATCGGTTGTGCGTTTGAAAAGAGAAAAATATGTGTCCAGAATTCTCAAGCTGAGTGATGAGGCAACGGAACAGCCTTGCGATCTTGAAGAAGATAGTCGCAGCCCTGAAAATAGAAAGATAGATAGTACAACAAAATGTAAGTCTCCTGACTTACAATTGCCCGTGTCGACAAGTGAAACACAGCCAGCATTGAGAAGTACAGTTAATAGGTATTCATTTTCTCGAGGAAGACCGCCAAAAGGTGAAAAGGCTTCAAAAACTAACTCCCAAAATTCGAATACTATTAAAACGCGTTTGAGAACCCAAGCACTTCAAAGCCAAAAGGATTCAGTGTTCAAAAACAACAAATCAAAACGTCGCTTTGAAAATAAATCTGAAAGTGAACTGCCGAGCAACACTGAAAAGATCTTTTTGGAGGTATACAGATATAAACGAGCACTCAAAATTCCACCAAATCTCATTACAATTAAAAGCAAATGCGTACAGAAAATTTCCAAATGCATAGACGATTCGGATATGGATCAAAAAGTAACAACAACAACCAGCAAAAACGGAGAGTCCACCAATAGTTCAGAATGTAATAATAAGGATAATGTACCTAAATCAATTATTGATGTTCTTCACTCCAGAGTTGTGAAAGCGAAACACCACCATCAACACAATAAGTTTACTCAAAAATATATGAAAAATGAGCGGCAACACGTATCTAATTTTAAGTCGAAAATACAACAATTCAATTTTCCGAAGTCAAATAGCGATCGACATCAACCAATTTTGAATGAGAATAATAATAATTGCCTCCAGGAGAAGCGAAATGTTTTCGAAACTAAAGTTATACCGTCCCGAACAAGAAGGGAGCATAAAATGCAACTCAGTAAGGAAACCATTCGGGAAGTGTTTAGAGGGGACGAACGACCGTCATCGGCACCTCCGCACATAAATAATCTTGAAGATATTTACGACAGATCTTACAATGATCAGTGCATTAAATATTTCCAAAAACTGAGTCAATGTGCGGCCGAATTTGATTTACAAAAAAAAGATGAATGCAAAAATAGTGAAAAGCAGGAGGAGGATGCAAACAAATTTACGTGTAGCAATAAAATTAAGGAACCTGAAAAGGTAAAAGATGATAATCAATGCAATAATAATTTAAATAAATCGAATAGGAAAAGAAAGAGAAGAATATACAAGCGTAGAATAAGCTCGGGTTTTGATTATTTGAGAAAAAAGAAGAGGGCTAATACATGTGCCTTACGGAATTACTCGCGTTTCAAAAGAAGAAAGAGTACGACTGAAGAAAACTTTTCATTTAGAAGTGAATCTGATATTTTGAAGGAAATTCAAAAATGGGTATTGAATAAGGGCGTGGGACAAAGTGCCTTACACAAAGCAGCTACACTCGGATATATAGACGTGATTGTCTATTGTCTGGAAAGAATGGGCCTACATCCTGATCACAAGGACAATGCCGGATATACTCCTCTTCATGATGCATGCGTTAATGGCAACTTAGATATTGCTAGGGTCTTATTACAGTATGGGGCTAATCATTCTGAAAGTGCTCATTCGGGTATCAGGCCGATACATGAGGCGAGTGAAAATGGACATATTGAAATTGTGCGAATGTTATTGTCCTATGGAGCCGACCCACTATTAGAAACTTACTCAGGTAAGATTTTGTATTTATGGATTTTAGTTTCATTTGTTTAAAATTGCATTTAATTTAACAGGACAAACTCCTCTAATGTTGGCTTCGGATCCTAAAGTTAGCAGTTTAATTTCAACACATTTGAAGGATATTCAAGTTAGCGAAGAGAAAAGAAAGACTTGGAGTTTTCAAGGTCCCTGGAATGGAAATGGTAAACAAAATATTAGTTTTTTCATATTAAAATGTTTAAGATTTTTTTTATATCACATCTGTTTCGTTTTTTTAAATTTGAAACAGGATTTGCAACAAATTTGAATTTTAGCTAATTTTGTTTTAAGTAAATTTTCAATAGTCGCGCGTCTTTAAATCTATGATTTTTATATTTTTATTTGACTTTTCCATGGATGGCATACCTGCCGCATTCCTCAAAGTGGATCCCAACTTGGCTGCCGGTATCTTTTTTGCCACTTGTTAAGTCTGTTTGGGGAAACGAAACCTTTCCCAGGGAATGTAAGGACGGGGTAATCGTCAAGCTACCAAAAAAAGGTGATATTAAGAACTGCAATAACTGGCGGGGAATCACCATTCTGTCGGTATTTCCTAAGTTAATGGCAACCATCGTTCTAGAGAGGATAAAATCTAAGATCGAGTCTACGCTCAAGAGGCATCAAGCGGGATTTCGCAGTGGTCGATCATGTGTCGACCACATTAACACCTTGCAAATTATTCTTGAACAATCGTCGGAGTACCAATCGCCGCTTTACCTCATGTTCGTCGATTTTGAAAAGCCCTTCGATCGCGTTAGTTGTGATGTTATCTGGAGATTGCTTGTTGCTAGAGGCAATTCTGATAAAATTGTTGCTATAGTAAAAGAGTCTTACAACAACGCAAGGTGTTGCGTTTTGCACAATGGACAGCTTTCCATTGCATTTGAAGTGCGACAGGGAGTGAGAGAGGGTGATGTATTGTCACCGAGACTGGGTATCCAATGGCGCTTGAAAGAAACATTACGCCATTTGGACTATGCTGACGACATATGCTTAATGGCAAACAGAAGTGGAGACCTCAGCCAAATGTGCCGCTCTCTTCAACAAAATGGGGAGATTGCTGGCTTAAGGATTAATGCCAGTAAGACTAAGTTAATGCACACCAGCCGAGACCAACAACAACAGGTTATTGTGAGACAAGTGGCAGTAGAAAAGGTCACCCAGTTCAACTATCTGGGAAGCTATTTGGCACTCGATGGTGGAACGGACCTGGATGTCACAAATTGAATAAATAAAGCCCGTAGTGCATTCGGAATGCTTTCTAAAGTGTGGAACTCCAGGAAAATAGCGCTCCGTACCAAGTTAAAGTTGTTTGAGTCCAACGTAAAATCCGTGCTACTATATGCCTGCGAAACATGGAAATTTTTGTCAACCGCGTTACATCCTGAACATGCGGTGGCCACAAACCATATCTAAGGATGAACTGTGGCGTAGGACTGGGCAAACAAAAGTGGATGTTGACATCTGGATGTTGAACTAACTAAGAAAAACCATTTCTTTTGTTGAAAACAGCACGACATATTTTTTTACGATAGCCCGATAACACCATAACCTCAATCATCATACTCCTTCCCGTCAATTTGATTAAACAAAACTATATGGATAGTCGTTTAGTTATTTGAGGTCATCTAAGTGTACCACCTGAGTCGCAGTTTTCTTAAATAACTACAAAGTGATTTCGTTTTTTAAATGAAGTTGCCTTCTGTTATGTTATATACAAATTCTACAAATGTCAAAATCACCCCAATACTTACAGATCCCACCGGAAACCCGCATATACCTCAACTTTCTGACTCAAATTCAGCTCCTAGTAGCGACTCCGTAAATAAAAAATTCCATCCCTATCAAAGCAGTTTCCAAACCAAAAATTATTTGTATATCTCTTCTAGACCCAGTAACAACGCCAGAAGATATAACTTCGCACTTAGTATCTAACAAGAACATACCTTGTAGCTCATCCATTTAGTGTACTAAAATCAGTAAACCAAATAGCTTTGTTGACTCTTTCAAAACAGTAACGAATCCTAGGTTCTTCGATTCCATTTGCAATACAAATATATGGCCCTTAGAGATTTTGGTCAAAGAATTAACAAAAAGTCAAAAACGAGGTGTTTCTTTGAAATCCAAGTCAACAAACCTAACAGGCTCGCCCTCGTCTACCAAAACCTAAGGGACTTCGTAGTATGACATTTTCCTTAACTCCCAATCATTTCCACACGAAGTATTCATTTTGATAGAAACTTGGCTTAATTCACGCTTTTCCGACACAGAACTTTTCAGTCAAGAGTTCGAAGTTTACAGAGGATCGACATGTTGGTAATGCAAAGGATTTAGGTTGAGGTGTTCTCAAAGCGGTAAAAAATACATATTTCTCGTTTTCTGTATCTTTTCCGTTTGAACTATCAATTAAACTATTCCGTGTAAAGTTTATGGTAAAGACAAAGACTATTTTCATTTTAAACGTTTATATTGCTCCAGAAAGTTCAGAGTCTCTTTATAGCGAACTATACTTGGCATAAGAATTTCTTATCAGTTTGTCCTGCTCGGACACCAATACTTTACATCTAGGTGATTTTAATTTAACACACTTTGAGTGGATTCAATCCGAAAGACGAATCCTGTCTCTCTTTCTTCTTCGCAATTGGAACTATCTCTTCTCCATAAAATCCTTCTTACTGACTTACAGGAAACAAGCTGTACTAAAAACTCAAAAAATCGAATTTTCGTTTTGGTATTTTCTTCTTACGCTATTAGCACTCTTGTTCTAGAATCTAGATCAGGAATTACCAAATTGATAAAAATTCGCGTTATTGGTTCTAAAAGAGTTTTAATCCCATCAGGACCTAATTTCTTATCAATATCAAGATCACAAAGGGCTCTTTTAACAGGAACTGATAATGACTTGATTCACTGGGGTGATTGTAGACAAACAGTTGTAGTTGAAGAAGAATAAATATACATAAATATAAATAAACTTGAAAACATATTACTAATTTATTAAGGGTCACTAGAATTAGTCCCTGAGTAGTGCATGCATTTGAGCACTAGCTATTTTTCTTGAGATTAGATGCGGTGTGAAAATCTAGTCCTTATAAAAGGATTTATTTAATAATAGACGAAATCCTTCTGAAGTCGCAAATATTTTGTTAGAAAACAAGTATTATTATTCAATTCTCGGAAGAGTTTATTAACTTAATCAAGACAAATCTGGCCTTATGTCAGCCTAAAAAATATCAATTTTGTTTAAGTCTGACGACTGTGCGGACCACTCTATGTTACCAACTTTGCTATCTAGAAACATTTTTCTTGGCTAGTTTGTGGTAAGCTTGGGGTCGTTGTTTTATTTAAAGACCCAACTTACTGCACCTCCTCAGATGCATAAGGCAAAATTTAATACATACAGATTTTTATCCATAATACAGGGTCCGTCAAAAGATCTCCCATATACATCTTGTTGGAACCAGACTTCTTTGTGATTCTTAGTAAACTGATTTAAGTTTGGTTGGAGGAAGGTCTCAATCATGTGACAGTAGCGATCCGCATTAACCGTAACTTTTAGCCCATTTCCTTCGAAAAAATACGGTCCTGACACACCAAATTTAGCAACATCACACCAAACTGTCACATAAGGGCTGTGAAGTGGTCGTTGATGAATTTCTTGAGGTTTTCTGTTGCCCAGTATCGGAAATTTTGTTTATTTACAGTTCCCGATAAATGGAAATGGGCCTCTTTAGACGAAATTAAAACACCAACGGGAATGTTTTGAAGAATGTCTTCACAAACAGCTCTGCAAAACCACCATTACGGATATATTCCTCAAATGACAAATGCGCGATGCTCACCGTGCCACGCCATTATGATTACTTAAAACATCACATAGACCTCTATCTAATTATACCAGGAATTGCATTTTCTCTATAAATAGCTTTAAATATAAACGTCTAAAAATACGGGAGGTTTTTTTGCCGGACCTTGTACTTTTAATCCAGTACATGGATAAAGGTGTATTTTGTATCTCACTTAGGTTTTAATCGCGTTTGTTTAAGTTTTTATAAAAGTAAAGAAAACTCTTAGAATTTACGTGGACTTAATATTCGTATATTTGGTTTAACCTTATTTTAAACGGCGATATCTAAACAATTTTACGTGATTGTGCGTCTTTGTCATAATACAAATTTTAATTTTGTATATTTTTTTTATTATAGATGAAAACGAAAATGGTTGCAATGTCTTTAGCGATATATCCTCATTAGACATTTCGGAAGGAAGCCTACAAAAGAGGCACAACTTTCGGAGAGATTTTCGTTATTTTCAAAATAATGAATGGAAAAGAGACGGAAAAGAACTACTTTCAATATGCAACCAAAATCCGAGTATAAAAAATATATTTTGTGATTTTGAGTTCTTATATGATGCTGCTAATGCTGAAGGAGAACTTTTCGAGTTTGAAGAAGCTGATTCGCCTTTACCTCCGCTCTATTTACTTAAAGATGAAGGAATGGAAAAATGGGTCCTATTGAGTGATTTGTGTAGCTTGCTTAAAGTGAAATCGAAAGATACATTGTTACATAAGGTAGGATGATTTCTTAAAAAACATTTATGAGCATTTTTTAACTATCAACTAATCGTAGAACATTCACATAAACAGAATATATATTGCCAAAACAATAATTAAATAATTTTTTCTTTTTTAATTTAAGATCTTCCCGTCCGTATCACCATCTCTTGTAAGCCGAACTTTCCTGAGAGAATTGAAGATGTGTGAGTTTTTAGAAAGAGCGACATGTCTTCAGCTTTTATGTGCCGGCGAGAAAATTAATATTTGTCACTCAAAGGTCGTCCTCATTAGATACAACGAAAATGTCCGCAACCTATTGGGAGTAAAGACTATAATAATGAAGTTATAAATATTTTAAAGAAAAAAAAGAAGAAAAAAAAAACATGAAAAAGGTGCTTTAGGTATAATGTAAGCTATTTTATTTTAAATAAAAGAAAAAATATTTGTGTTTTTAAGTCATTAAATTATGTTTATTAACTAAGAGTGTTGTTTTTCATATTTTTAATCTGCCATAGAAAGTTATTGCAATCCGTCCGGTATGTCGAATTAGAAATTTTGAGATTTTTCGACGTTTCAAGATCCCTTTAATCTAATCAGAGATTTTTAGAGAGATGTCTGTATGTGCGTGTGTACGTACGTTTGGATGTTCGGACGTTCGGTATACCATTTTTCGCCGTCCCTATCTCAAGAACCAGTAGAGATATTGACTTTAAACCCATTTTGTTCTTTTAGACTTTTAACAAAAAAAAATGAATGAGTGTTTTAAAAAAAGTAAACATTTTGGTTGACCATAAATATCTCAGGAACTAATAATGCTAGCAACTTCAATTAAATTGTATATTATACGAGTAGTAATTTAGTATAATTTAAAGAAGTCAAATAACAAAATTATATTCATTACAAAATAGTTTTAAATAACGAAGAATAACGTTTTAAGCATCTAGTAAGATTTTTAGAAAACAAACGAATTGACACTTTTTCAAAAATTAAAAAAGAAAAAAATACAATTAAATTACATTACAAAATACAACATTGATTTTCGACTCTAAAATCTTGGCACAAATAAAGATATTGGCTTATGGGAATAAAGGAAATTTCTTAATTTTTGATAATTTAAAAATAAATCAATTGAGAGTCCACTGTTTAACTTTTTAAAATTAATTTTTGACTAAAATATCTCGGGAATGTTGGTTCCTTAAAAATTCTTCGTTTTATACAAAATATTCCTTGCAATGATTTCAATAAAATTCAATCGACAGTTTTTTTTGGAATACAAAAACTTTGCAAAAATAATAAAATAATTTTCGACCCTCAAAGGAGATTTTGTACAAAATATTCTTGTTGACGTTTATATACTTTTTGGAAAAAAACGAAAATCTTCAAAAAACAACTAAGAACTGTTAAAAATTGATTTTCGAATTAACAACAAAAAATTATTGACTTCAAACTTTTTTTGAAAACAAATTATTATTTTGTAAACAAAATATTAAAAAGTACTAAAAATTTAATTTTGAGTTATATCTTGTTGTTTCATTCTATATGCATATTGGGTCATGTATGCAAAAAGATGAGTTTAAGCTCTTTACTAACTTTTCTGAGAACTTTCTTAGAGTGGTATGCAAAAAAAAAGACAGGTCGATCTCAAGCTGTGAGTTCGAACTCAAAGTGTAGAGATGAGAAGTTCTAGTTTTGATATTCAAAAGAATGAGCAAACGCTCGATTGCATAAGATCGATCTCACAAACTGTGAATATCTCGAAAGTTGTATAGATGTGAAACAGGTGTGCAATTATTGACATAAGAGTTTTTGGTCCCAATCCTGCAATCATGCGGTTGTGCTTTGGCTCATTAAAAAAAGAGGTTTTTTTTGCGTTATGTAGGAGATCCTGGATTTCAAAACGGTGTTGGTGGAGAAATTGGTGTCATCCAATCAACGATATCTAAATCTATATCATGCAACTGATTGGATCATATTCCCACACACTTCTGAAGAAATAGAAGAAGCGCAAAGGTTATGGAACAGTAAGCGAGACTACATATTTGACACTTTTAGTAATTTTTGTTTCACTTATTCCCCGCCAAATTTGTTTTTAAATGCTTCTATGATTTTAAGAAAAATTTTATTTAGTTTCAGTTACTAGAAATTCACTAAGATGCATTATTGTTTATAATTACACTTTCATTTTCGCTTTCAGAAGACATTTTTCCTTCTTGACTCGACTGACCATACAGAAACTACTGTTTTAATTAGTGCAAGAGCTTTGAGATCGTTCTCATATCACTGAGTCAGAACTGTAGAGAGTGAATTCGTTTTTTTGCATATGAAACTGAGTCCGAGTCCTAATTTGTCCGATCGATCCCACATGCGAGTTCAAGCTCGTCAGCTCTGACTCTGAGAACTTTCTCATCTCTTAGCATATGGACCATTGTTGTTGATGTTTTTTTTAATATTTAGAAAAAGTGTTTGCTTATAGAAAAATATATTGATTAAACTCAAATATTAGGTATGTATGTATATCTAAACAGAAAACAGCCTAAACTTAAACTTGTTATTGATCTACTTTTTCAATTCCCATTAATAAAAAAAATTGAATTATAATTACAATTTTTTGTTCAGAAGTTTAGTCATAAAAATCATAATATAAGCATGGGATTGAAGTCTGTCCGATTGTTAATCTTTAAACAAGCTTCTATTTATTGTAGTTATACATTTTAAAAACATACAAAAGGACTTATTTTTTTTTAAATTACACTTAAAATTGTGTGTTTAAAAAGTGTTATTGCATTTGGATTCTGTAAGTCATAGCTTTTCTATAAAAATTGAAGGTTTAGATTCATTATATTTCGCTCCCAGTTAAGAAGTGCTATTACATCGTCATCAGGGATCTTGTTCCCGTAGTTTTGGTTTTAGACATTTTTTTTATTTTGCAATTACTGGACAATTCAGAGTAGATTCTTATAATATTCGTGGGCTAAGGGTCAATTCTTTGTTGACATACCGCCACACTGTTTCATACAGGCCAGCTGTTTTGGCACTAAGTGAAACCCAAGTAGGTAAGGACTCTGATCCTGCTGAATTTTGTATTGATAGGTATAGCTTGGTGCCTTTATTCTTTTCCCATCATGGCCTCGCCATATATGTACATTAGGAATAATGTTGCTTGTTAGCTCTCATCACAATATGGTACTTGCACCAATTCCTTTTTTAATTATATGTGGTTTAAATTCTCCTTAAATAAGCAAATCATTCACTACTGCTTTCTTTATCGAAGCCCTAATTTAGACAGAGTATCGGATTCTCGTGAATTTGATGCTTTGTCTGATTCCATCCAAAGAATTGTTTCGTCCTATCCTCGCACTGAAATCGTTGTGGGCGATTTCAATGTACACAATTATTCATGGCTTCAACATTCAGGCCAGACAACACCCGATGGAGATGTACAAAATTTTTACATGACCAAAAATTACGGGAAAAAATTCTTCAATGTCCCAAAGGCAGTATACATTTTTGGTCATTTGTAAAAAACATGAGGAATTCTTCCTCTTCATCGGTTCCTAAGCTCGTTGTAAATGACACTTCTTTTCTTAGCTCTTTAGAGAAAGCTAATCTCTTTGCTAGGCAGTTCACCGAAAATTCTACGCTGCCAGTGAGTGTTATGACTCCGCCTGTACTTGAGCGAGTTAGTGATTCTATGGGACCAATCTTTTTTTGCACTGTGTAGCAAGAGTCCTTAGAGATCTAAGAACACATAAATCCGCTGAAGAGGTGTTCTTCAATGCTGGAAAAAACCACTGCGTAAGCTTTTTCATCATTCCTTCTCCTCAGGTCTCGTTCCGAGCGGATGGAAAACCGCATTTGTCCAGCCTATTCCCAAAAAAGGCGGAACTTCCTCGCCGTTTAATTACCGACCGATTGCACTTACGTCTCTTCTTTCCAAGATCATGGAAGAGCTGATTAATTATAAGCTCAAGAAATATCTCGAAGATCGAAAGCTTCTTAATGATCGACAATACGGCTTTCGTAGCAATAGGTCCAGTGGTGATATCATGGTTCATCTCACCGAACAGTGGAACAAATCTTTACATAATTTTAGAGAAAGTAAGATTATTGCAGGATCTCTTATCGAAAATGCGTGCTTTCGTGTTTTCATGAATCCCTCCTTCATTGGATAAGTAATCTCCAACACTCTTTCTCATTTTTATTAATGATCTCCTGTATGTAATTTCTTATCCAATACATTGTTTCGCTGACGATCGTACTCTTAGCTTTTCATATTCGTTTTCAGACTCACATCCCTCTTCTTCGAATGTGGAACTGCAATGACAAAATATGATAAGCTCATAAAATTCCGACTCAAACAGCATTGTTCAATGGAGATTAAAAAACCTCGTGGAATTTAATGCTTCGAAAACGCAATACTGTCTTGTATCGTTAAAGCGAGATATACCCCCATTGCCATTATCCATGGATGGCACTTGCATCAATGAGACTGAACACCTCGATATTCTCGGTATGTGTGTCACCAACCACCTCTTGTGGAATGATCACATACGCGATGTCGCGAAAAATTCCGCAAGGTGTTTGAGTTTCCTTAGGCGATGCAAGAAGTACTTCACCCCTTCTGATCTGGTTGTTATCTACAAGACTTACATACGTCCAAGGCTTGAGTATAACTCCCATTTCTGGGCTGGTGCTCCTGCAACTTACTTAAGCTTCTTGGATAGTATTGAACGTAGAGCATTTAAATTGATAGATGATAATAACATCATAAGTTCATTAACTTCGCTTGAACATCGTCGTAAGGTCTCTTGTCTGACCATTTTTACCGTTATTTTAACGGCGTATGCTCTAGTGAAATAGCCAGTTGCATTCCTCCCATAAACAGTTCAACCGTAATACTTGCGCTTCTAGGAATGCTTATTAGTATACCCTCGAGCCCAATTTCGGCCGTACTGTCAAATACAGAGATTCGTTCTTTAGCCGTACTACGCGAATGTGGAATGCCTTACCACACGCTGTCTTTCCTATTATTTTTACTCAAATATATTTAAATAAATATTTAAGATATTTTCATTTCATCATATAAAAAATATTGTTTTCAACATTCAGTAATATTGTGAGAAAAACCGAAGTGAAAGTTTTTTTTTTAAATCAAAAACTGAACAAAAAACATTACTAAAATTGGTTTTCGACTTAAGATCTCGTTAGCAAAAATAGATTTTGAAATCAAACTATTTCATCATAATTTTTTTTTTAGAAAAATTAAACTTACAACTTTTTTTTAACAACACACGAAAACATACAAAACAACAAAAAACTAATATGTAATGGTTTTCGACTCAAGTGTTAAAAGAACAAGAAATATTGTTACGAATATTATGTTAAAGTCTTAAGCAAGACAAATCGACAGACGCACCTCAGCCTCTTTTTTTCAACAATCTATTAGTCTACATTTATTTTTCTTAAAAATCGAAATATAATAATAAAAATGTTCAATTTATGAATGTATGTATATGACAAGTAATTCTTTGGAATATATAAAAATATATAATATTAGAACATACAAATGTTATTAAACGTTCAATTGGTAATGAACTAGAAAATTTGGTCTGCCCCTGTTTTTATGGGAATAGACAATTTACACAAGTTTGTTTGTAGAGCAAAAATCGACTACAGTACCATACAGATATTGTAAAATCTATAAATTCAATAGATTTTTATAATAATAATAATATAATATTTATGTTTCACTTATGATCGTGTTCCATGGTTATAAAAATAAAAACATTATTTTTGGTAAAAGATTATTTACAAATTTCTTGCATGTCAATAACAATTCCGTTCAAATTATTGTTTGCATTCAGTTTAAGATCTAACGATAATTTTTCACACTTATAATACTAATCCGTCAAGGACACATTCAGACTTTTAATCAGGGAGGGTTTTGATCATAGTTACAAATTTATAATAAATAACAATATTTTAATATAACTACAATAATACATACAAACATAAAAATAGTATATAAATATATACAAACGTCAAGTAGAGTCAAGATCTAAGTACATTTAAAACATACATTTTAAAGGTATCTCTAGTGCAAATTCTAAAAAAGTCCAAACTAGTAAAACCTGAAGTTGCAACGACAAATCGGTTCATTACGACCATATTTAGATCTATGAAATTGCTCGTAAAAAAGAATATTTATCTTTGGAACTAAAACTCGGAACACGAATAGATTAAGTGCAAGAAGTTGAACACATTTAATGTGATTAGTTAGTATATCTCTAATGAACTTTGTCGCAAAGTATGCAAACCTTGAAATATTTTTCTGGATTTTTTCGATTCTTACAATTGAGTTATTTTAGTAGGGGTTCCAATCTGTGTTGCAGTATTCAAGAAAAGAAAGCCAAGTATCAAGGATAACACCTTAATCTTTCTTTTGTACTACACTATCCAATATAGAACTATCAATTTGACACTCGAAAAAATGGAGAAATCGCAGGAAAGCAAGACATAACTTGACATTTTGAAATATTAAGATATAAGAAGTTTTATTACACCAATCTACCAATTTATTTAAGTCATCATTTAATAAAAGACAATCATCACAACATTTAATACAACGATATAGTTTAAGGTCGTCCGCAAAAAAAAGATACTGAGAATTTTGAAAAATTTTGGGAATATCGTTTACAAAAAGCAGGAACATTAAAGTGCCTAAAAGGCTACCCTGAGGGACACCAGTTGGAATCATTATTTGATTAGAGTGACATTCGTCAATCTTAACGACTTGAACTCTCGATGTTAAATAAGATTTCAACCAATCCAAAAACTTATAATGAAATCCCAGTTACAAAAGTTTGTGTAAAAGAATATGATGATTAACGCGGTCAAAGGCTTTACTAAAATCAGTAAAAATTTATATCAGTTTGACGAAAAGATTCAAAATTCAAGTTAGATTAGTGGTTGTAAATCTTCCAAATCGGAAATCCGGTAAAAAATCTTTTAATTGAAAAGGGAGCTTGTCACAACTAATTTCTCAAATAACTTTGGAAGAGCAGATATTTTGCTGATTGGTCTATAATTTGTAATTTCTTGATTAGATCCAGATTTAAAAATTGGTGTAATATAAGACAGTTCCCAATATTCTAAAAATTCACCTTTCGAGAGAGAGATAGGTTGAAAATGACTGACAATATAATAGCTAAAGATGAGGCACATGTAAGCAATAAAATGTGTGGGATCCCATCAGGGACTGCATTTGGGATTCTACTTCAGAAACTGTCAAAACTATAGACCCTATGTTAACGATAGAAGAAACCCTTGGTATCTTGTCTTAGGTTAGGTTAGTTTAGGTCAATATATTTTAAGAAGACGACAGATAACTGCAATACATTTTTATATACAACATACGTTTTTTGTTTTTCCTTCCTTGGCCAGAACGCTACATAATAATTGTCCATGCGTGCGACATAATTTGTTCGTTTATGTGGCTTACTATCTCATTAGACATTACTTTTTAATTCATCTGTGGAACTTGGTAAGAGCTACACCTTGCGTCTAACGTTGAAGGCTTGAGGCAAGTGGCGTTAATATATGTACGTGTTGATAAGTTCAACATTTTCGACAACTTATTTCATTATGGTTGGGTAATACCAATCCTTTTTTAATTCTCAAACTATCTTCTTACCAAAATTTCATTTAAATCTTGTCAGTAGTTTAAGTGTCAAAGCGATCGGCCCACCAGAATTTTCCCGGGGTAAAAAGTAGCCTATGTCCCTTCTCGGGTATCACAATATAAAAATAAAAAAATAAATTAGGTGGGGCAACAGTCCATTAAGAATTAGGGTCTAGTGGCTTACAACTCTCAACCATTACTGTGCGCGAGTAATGTTGACAGAGATGATAGGGATCTACAGTTTATATGCCAGATCGGAACGGCTAACTTGAGAAAGCACTTTTCATGATAAGAATCACTCTTGGAAGATTTGTCAATTCCTCGCAACAGGAGGAAAAGTCAGGTGGCACAGGCAGACATTGAACCCAAGACCCTTTGCATGACAGTCCAATGCACTAACCATCACCCTACGGGTATTACGGTATCAAAACATCTCCATACCAAATTTCATGGTACAGTAGTTTAGGCGTGATTAAGTCCCAAACAGACAGACAAAGTTACTTTCGCATTTATAATATTAAAAGTAAGTATGGATTAACAGATACGAAACGTTCATTATGTTTTTCAATTCAAAGTTTCACTTTCGTCGTTTCAGTTCTCGAGCAACCGAAGCAAATTCACTTGAAAAAGTAGATTTCTGTTATTTTTTTAAGACCTTAAAAGTTTTTGTATTTTATAGAAAATCAATTTTGATTATGTGTGTCAAACAAAAAGATGGAATTGAAAACGAGTTTCAGGAATTTAAAGGCAAGTTAATATCAATTTCTAGTTTTTCGATTAATAGTATGTTCTTGGTCACGTCCTCATTTAAAAGTATGTAGTATTTTTAGCAACAAAGTTTAAAGCAGTAAAATTAAAATTGTACTTTCATATATAAAAAATAAATAATTAAAACTAAAAAGAAGGTCATTAACGCAATACGAAAAGTTTTAAATTCAAGGTGTTTCCTACGAAAATTAAAAAAAATAATCTCCCAAGGGAGGGGTAGGCATGACCACTACGACCCCCATGGATCCGCTATTGAAATCCGTATATAATTTTATTTTTATTTATGACTATCATTTTTGAGTTTGTTATTGATTTTTTAAAGAAATATGAAAGCTTAGCATTATGACGCTTATTTTATAAACAATTCGTTTCTTCTATCCCTCTTCTACTGTTGCACCTACATCATATTTTTCGAATTTTGCACCACACGTTTCATGAAGAAACTAAAAATATAATTTCATCCGCTTTGTGGTTGCTATTAAAATTTTGATTTATAGTTGTTTTGTTTATTTACAACACAGTTTCCTGCTAATTTGTTTTATTATTCATGGTTAAGGTTATTGTGTTATTAAAGCTTGATTATTAAATGAAAAGAAAGAAATTAACTGAAAAATGTTAGTAGTCATGCTCAGGAAAATGAAAAGATATCTCAGACAGTTTATTGGAGTTCTATATTTTCTGAAGATCCTTGAAGAAAATTGACGTTAAGAGAGAAACAGAAAATGCGTGGTGTAAATTAATTTTATAGATGAAATTGAATCAAAAGAACATTTATAATACGTGTTCCTATGTTTACGTTCTGCTGTACACGTAAGCATTTGAGTTTTGAGAGAAATTAAATAAAATTAATAAACAATAGTAGTTACACGTCAGGGTACATATTTGTACCTGCTAACATAGTTATCTAAAATTTCTGAGTTACTAATACTTTTAGAGAGCAGAAATAGAACATGGATTACAATTCGTAACGACTCATGGGGTTTTCTAGGGATAAAATAAAACCATTTATTTTGTATTTAGATCTGTCAAAACACAAATTTCCCCAGTTTTTTGCATTCCATGGGCAAAGTAAGTTGATTTATTTTTGATTTAAGATCAAATCTGCAAATCTATTGGAATTGCTTAACAAATTAGCAGACAAAATTGGGAACCTTTTTAAGACGGAGTATTTGGTAAGAAAACCCTTAAAATACACTTGGCTATAAATGTTTAGATATATAGTACCACATTTTTAGGGGTATTATTATACCAAACAAAGCGGTAAAAAGCCTCAGGGGAAGATCTATTATAAATATTATAATTCTAGACGACTTCTCAGCCTTGTCTCCAGGAGCACAGCACAAACGAGTTTTTGACCTTGGTAAGAGAGATTATATTCAAAAGAGAATTTTTTCCTAGTGATGTTGTCAATTTAGATGAACCAGAATCCGATGTTTCCGAGCACATTAAAGAAATTATAAGGGACAATTGTACTTGGGCGGAATTGAGATCACAAAAGCCGAATAAAAAGTGGATATCCTAGCCAAATGGAAGCAGTATAAGAACCCGATTGGCTTTAAATTGGTAAGTTTATTTTAATTGTATTTTTAAGAGCTAAAACAAGAAACAATATAAAAACATTTTTGCGTTTCGAGGCAATGTAACCTTAAGCATGGAAGTCACTTAAATGCGTTGATGAGTACGACTGATAATAATGCACTTATATAATTTCTTTCAGATCAATATGGATTTCAAACACCTATATCCTAAAGCTGAGAGTTTATTATTGAAATATGATGATTATTCTGTAAAAAATTATACCCATTTTTGAAGACGAAATAAAGGATCCAACTAGTCGCCAGACCTTAAGCGAAATGATGAATAATGAAAAAAATGTACTCGAAAGTAAGTTTACTTTTAATCATTGAGTAGTTTAACATAAAAGATTAAATTAACCAATTTTCGAATTTCTTTAGACCCACCTTAAAATTATATATTTTTTTTCAGATGGACGTGCCTGTGGCATTTTTTATTTAATTCACAGCCTTCTTATAACAACAGCTAAACTCATCACTGGCAGTGGATCACAGAATGCCATTACTCGTTTTTCTATTCGGGACTCCCAAGCTAGCTTTCTTATAGTTGGATCAACTGTAGTGGCATGCGACGAAGAGATTCTCCGGAGACAAAAAGAAAAAAAAAACAATTAACCACTGGTCATTGTTACTGGAACAATTTTGGATCCTAAGGACATCGTTGTATTTTTCGATGGTATAAAGTTCAAACAAAATTCAATTATTTTAGCAATTGATCCGTGTTTCAAAATTTTTAATTTATTTAATTTGGAATATCCTACTGATTCAAGTTTGGTTTGGGCTTTTATTCAAAACTTTTTTTTATAAAGTTGAAACTAGTTATGATAAGCACCATAATACAGTAATCAGTACAATTATTTTTCAGTAAATAAATTTGTTTAAAGTAGAAAAATATTTTCTACTTTAAAGTGAATTAGCGTTAAATGAAAACAAAAAATTCAAAAAAAATCATTAATTTGAAGAATATAATGCTTTATATTGAAGAAACAAGGAGGTTAAAATAACAACTTTTCTTCAATTTAAAGAAATTAAACCGTTCAAATGACTAAACATTCATTAATTTAAAAAGCTTGATCCGTCAATTGGAAGAAAGTTTCTTTATTATAAAGAAATGGGTAAGTTAAAATGAAGAATTATTAGTTAAATTGAAGAATTATTATTCACTAAATTTCAAGAAACAATGATGGATATTAGTCAATTTGACAAAATTTTGTAGATTTTACTGCGTAACGAAAAATTTTAATCATTTTTTCGAAATGACAAAACTTCTTGAATCTAAGAATATATTCGTCAAATTGACGGATAGGAGGTGTTGACCGTATATTGATCACCCTTTCTTCAAATCTACTTGCTTTTTCATCAATATCACTACCAAATTTAGTTCAGTGTAGTTTTTCAACATGAGAATAGACCAAATAACATTTATCTAATTTTAATGTTCGTGGACATAATGACTGTTTGAGATTGAAAGTTATTTGACGACACAATGTCCACAGCTTTGTTCTTCTGTGAAATTTCAAGGCTCATGGTCATTATAGCTGCAAATATTAAAAGAATACTTTTGAAAACCATCATAGATTTTATTGAGAAAAAAGTACTTCATAAATGTAAATAGCCTCAAAAGGTCTTATTCATATACTAGTTTTTTTTAGACTTTTGAAAAGTGTTATCTTAAAATACTGACGTGATACATTCATTTTGAAGTAGGATTTGAATTAAGTCCGCCAAACCGCATTGGAAAAGTGCAATTTTAATGCCAGTTTGCTGTGATATCAATTTATTAATTGCATACAAGCCGTCTCGTTTTATAAGGTAAAAACATTTATAACCGAGTTCTAATTCTTAGGGTCTAATAAATCGAAGTTCTATCTTAAACTGTGATCTTAATGAGAGTTCTAACGCTTTAAGTTAAAGTTTGTAATAAACCAAGCTTTAGAGATTAGAACTTTGACAAGAAATTGGACGTAATAATAAAAAAGAGTCTGGTTGCGACCCACATTGACTTGCTTAAAAGTTATGTAGGTTTTCGTGTTATGTTAAAAAAGTTATGAGTTAAATTAATTTAAAAAATTGCAATTTTCACCCATTTTGCGTGCTATTTTTTGTAGATTTTATTTTTTTTATTAAAAACTGAATATTCGGTTTTAATAAAAAAAATAACTGAATGTTGAAAACAATATTTGGTTTTTGAATAAACTTGATTTGAAGCCTATATCTTAAAGTTTTAAAAAGTTATTTGAGTCGAAGATCAATTTAAACTAACTTTAAATAATTTTTGTTTAGGTTTTTTTGGTAAGAAAACTATCAATCCGATTTTTCTCAAAATTTTACCGGATGTTGAAAACAATTTTTTCTTATAAGATAAAATAATTTAGAAGAATGTAGAATGTTTCAAAATTCAATTTTTACCAATTTTGATTAATGTTTTTTTTTTAGGTTTTTATGTCAATTCGGTTTTTCTTAAAATTTTACCTGATATCAAAAACGTTATTCTTTGTTGCACCAAATTGCAATATTATATTCGTAAAATTTTCGAGATGACAAATGTTTTTTTTCAGTTTTTTGGTTTTATAAAAAACCGTTATTTGGATTTTTTTCCAAAAATATACTTGGGTGGTATCACGTTACAATATATAATATAAAATTTAATTCAAGTCCTTAGCGTTATTGGTTCGTGAAATATTTAGGGTTAACCAAAATTTTCAACATTTCTTAAACTGCTATGGTAAAAAAAACATCCACGCAATTTTTTTGAGAGCCCTTTCTGCATCTTTCTTCACTATTATCTATGTAACAAAATTTATTTGAATCCGATATCTTTTTTGGTTCTTGAGCTATGGACGAAGAAAAAACGTAGCGAACCAAGGGACGTACAAATATGCATACGTGCACACGCACGAACGAACAGACATCTTTCCAAAAAAAAACCTTGAAACGTCGAGAAATGTCAAAATTTTCAATTCGACAAATCGGACCCATTACAATGGCTTCCTATTGGAATTTAATAAAGTTCTTATCACACTTTTGAAGAAAATTCTAACGCCTAGTTCAAGCAAACTTTCCTTTGGTGTTGTTTCTAAATATTAATAATTACTGCTCTCTCGACCTAAACTTTTGTTAATTTATTTATGATGCAAAGGCTTATTTTAGGAAATGTTTCTCTTTTCCAATAAGCTACGAGTAATGTTTCCTTTATACCTACTCTTAATATGTGGTTTAGAAAGGAAAAGACATAACACGGTAAGGCATTTTACAAACCTTAGTACGGCTAAAAACTTTTATCTGTACTTCAAAGCACGTTCGAAGTTGTTGGAGGCAATGTAAAAGCGGATGGTTTTTTCACTAGAGCATAGTCCGTTAAAATAATTTGAATAGAGCCTAAAGTAAACAACATTACAACGAGGTTAGAGCAACGTAAATAGATACAAAATGTTATTATCACCAATCATTTAAAATATCTCTTCTTTGAATATACTGTCCAAGTTTAACAACAACAATTTCATATGACGTAGATAGATATTTTTGATTTTTACATTTGAAATTGTTTACTTATACTCGGAAGACTTAATAATATCTTTTATTATTCGATTTGTGTCCCCCTATTTGTCAAATTTCAATGTCATTACTTGTTGTTTTATATTTTATTTTATTTTGAATATGTTAAAATGTATGTTTAAAGTTTTTGGTCATTTCCAAACTTAATATCTGAAAAATATCTATGTATATACATATTTCTATATGTATGAACATAATACTAAACAACAATTTTTTTAATTAAGAACTTTGAGAGAAACACGCCCTCGTCTTAACGTTTGCTGTGCCAAAACAATCGTTATCATATCAACGCAAGCATTCTGTTTTGTGATGCATTCGAATACATAAATACATTATATTTAATTTTAAGGTTTATAATTAGTGATCCACATATGTTTTTTAAATAAATTCTAACACCACACGGGTTTCTACAGCCTTGGATTTTTGCCAGACCATATCTCTCTGTTGTTGCGCCACTTTAATAGCGTTATTTTTTAAGTTTTCTTTTAAATCAACATTTGTTTTCTGGTAAATACAAAATACATTATGTGGGAAAATATAAACTGGATCTTTGTAAGAATTTTTGTTTATGGATTTAAGGAAAGGTCCCTTGACATGGCCTGTGTACATTTTGTTCCACAAATTAATTAACCAACGCACTTTACTCTTCCAGTCAGGGCACTCGTATTTAATATTGATTTTAAATTAAAAAGACATACCAATTAATTCAACGGAAAAGATGGCCCAATTGGTAAGGAAACTTTTGCGAAGTACACTCAGAGAAAAAAATAGTTATGCCAAAAGTTTTATACTTTGTCTCAAGAAAATATGTAGGTTAAAATCTGCCCAAAAACTTTTTATTTTAACTTAAGAGAGTAAAGTGTTATTTAAGTCTTGAAAACTTTTATTTTAAAACCAAAAATAAAGTTCTCACAATTTAATAACTTTTGTATTTAAAACAAGAACATAATTTTCAATACAAGAAGAATAAACATTGTTGTGCCAAAAATAAATGTTATCGGTATCGTTACGTTTAAAAACGTACATTGTTGTCGTAAGAACCATTTCTTTCAGAATAGTCAAGAACTTCAATTCTTACCCCAATGACCTATAAAATTTTCTCAAAACCTCAAAATATTAAATACTCACTTAAAACCAAAATCATTTAGTCTTTAAACAAGCCCATAAGTAAGAAGAAATCCTATCCTTAAGCAGTTGCTGCAATTGGTCTTGGAGGAATAATGTTAAACACAAATTTACGGTTAATGTAAAAGGTATATTATTTATTGCCAATACTGTTTTTTTTATAAAAATGTTATTTACATATTTATGATACATGGTATTTAAACATTTTAATTAAATTAATAGATAAACATACAAATTAAATCCATTATACATAAGACTTAAAAACGAATAACTGTTTCCATATTGTTTAAGACTATCGACTTTACAGACATTGAAAATTTTTCAACTTTTTCTGTTCTAAAGTTATTATTGATTTCATAGATAATTTTATAAGACTGAAACTCTTCTGAAAACAAAGTTAAGATGAAGATAAAGACTGATGACCAACAGATAATTGTTTAAATAATTGATTATAATACGGAAGCGAAGATAAATCAAATTCCCTGGATTCAATTATTTTAGAAAGATTTTTTTTTGAAAAAAGTCATTTTGAAGAAATGTATGCGAAAATTGGAGACTACTTTTTACTGATAATGTCAATCTTAGTAAATAATAGGTACGTTCGTCTTCAGTGGGGAAATATTTTTTGATCTCTTTTGCTGCATCTTCCATTGTTTTTGGACACATCTTCATATTTTTTAGAGCGGAATGGTCGACAATGCTTCTTGAAATTGAAGTTTGGTCACTACTAGACAACATTCCTTTTTTTCTACCTTTCTCCAGCAATTCTTCTCCGGAGATTGTGCCTTTTTAAGATTGTTTTTAAGTCAAACTCTGAACTTGAAATGGCAGTGATGCTATCTGGTTTAGAAACGCTCGACAATAGAGTTCCAGATGAAATCCAACTCGAAACCATGGACAAAGTACGGTCGTTTGCACCATGCCACTAATTCACACTAAAATGACAATTTTTTATAAAGGGTGATTTTTTTGAGGTTAGGATTTTCATGCATTAGTATTTGACAGATCACGCGGGATTTCAGACATGGTGTCAAAGAGAAGGATGCTCAGTATGCTTTGACATTTCATCATGAATAGACTTACTAACGAGCAACGCTTGCAAATCATTGAATTTTATTACCAAAATCAGTGTTCGGTTCGAAATGTGTTTCGCGCTTTACGTCCGATTTATGGTCTACCTACATAATCGACCAAGTGAGCAAACAATTAATGCGATTGTGACCAAGTTTCGCACTCAATGTACTTTATTGGACATTAAACCAACCACACGAATGCGTACAGTGCGTACAGAAGAGAATATTGCGTCTGTTTCTGAGAGTGTTGCTGAAGACCGTGAAATGTCGATTCGTCGCCGTTCGCAGCAATTGGGTTTGTGTTATTCGACCACATGGAAGATTTTACGCAAAGATCTTGGTGTAAAACCGTATAAAATACAGCTCGTGCAAGAACTGAAGCCGAACGATCTGCCACAACGTCGAATTTTCAGTGAATGGGCCCTAGAAAAGTTGGCAGAAAATCCGCTTTTTTATCGACAAATTTTGTTGAATGGCTACGTAAATAAGCAAAATTGCCGCATTTGGAGTGAAGAGCAACCAGAAGCCGTTCAAGAACTGCCCATGCATCCCGAAAAATGCACTGTTTGGTGTGGTTTGTACGCTGGTGGAATCATTGGGCCGTATTTTTTCAAAGATGCTGTTGGACGCAACGTTACGGTGAATGGCGATCGCTATCGTTCAATGCTAACAAACTTTTTGTTGCCAAAAATGGAAGAACTGAACTTGGTTGACATGTGGTTTCAACAAGATGGCGCTACATGCCACACAGCTCGCGATTCTATGGCCATTTTGAGGGAAAATTTCGGAGAACAATTCATCTCAAGGAATGGACCGGTAAGTTGGCCACCAAGATCATGCGATTGGACGCCTTTAGACTTCTTTTTGTGGGGCTTCGTCAAGTCTAAAGTCTACACAAATAAGCCAGCAGCTATTCCAGCTTTGGAAGACAACATTTCCGAAGAAATTCGGGCTATTCCGGCCGAAATGCTCGAAAAAGTTACCCAAAATTGGACTTTCCGAATGGACCACCTAAGACGCAGCCGCGGTCAACATTTAAATGAAATTGTTTTCAAAAAGTAAATGTCATGAACCAATCTAACGTTTCAAATAAAGAATCGATGAGATTTTTGCAAATTTTATGCGTTTTTTTTTTTTAAAAAGTTCTCAAGCTCTTAAAAAATCACCGTTTAAAAGATAATTTGCTTAAAATGCTTCTTAGGCGAGAAATTTTCCAAAAAATGGATTATCTTTGGTTTTTTTTTATTCTCGAATTTTATACAATAGTCACTTGATTTGGTATACGTACATCGTTTTGTTCTCGCCATTTATTAAGATTATATCTAAACTTTATTTTCTCCGATAATAATTCCCTTTTGTTTGTTCTTAGGATATCAAGGACTAAATTGTTGTTGTGAAACAAAACTCATTTGATTTAAAAACTTCGTTCTTAGCCTGGTGATAGCTTTGGGTTGTGTGTGTGGTATTTGCTTTTACACAAATAAAATTAGCAGTTAGATTTTGCAGTTCAAGAATTATGTTTTTGTTGAGAAACACAAAACATTTGAATCAAAAATTTCGTTCTTAATGTGATGGTATCGTTTTGTTCATTTGTGTGTAAGTAAAGTTGCACATGCAACTTAATTTTTGTTTTGGAAATCTAGATGGGGTTCAATATAAGAAAGAAAATATTGTGTGTTAGTGCACGACACACTTAAACTAGGTAGGCAAAGTAAAAAGCATTAATTACCTTAAAAGATGGCGTTGTTATTTTAAGAATTAAATATTTGCTTCCAATTTTCATCCCCGAAAATAAATATTTTATTTTTATTCCAAAAAAGATGCCCTGTCGACGAATGTTAAATGTTCCAATATGTTGATTCAACTACTATATTTTTGAAAAAGTTCTTTTTTTAAGAAATCGTTCTTGAGTTAAAAATTAAAATGTTAAAATTTTTCAAATGCGAGTTGTCAAGTTGCCAACAATGTTTTTTTCTCTGAGTGTAATTTGTACCACTAACTTGATTTTTTTGAGAGCCCTTTGTTCATCTCTCTGTTTTATTGTCTGTGTCACTCGGTGGGTATGTTAACAAAACTGTCTTTTTTGGGATTCTGTGAACCCTGAAGGAATTTAAGAGAGGCCACTACGTCTACAAAAAGTCACTGTTTGGTTCAGTCTTTGGTCCTGAGTATGGCTGAATCACAAACACGCTTCAGCTTCGGATTCGTCTGTATTACTGTAGGCCTGCTTCAAGGCTGATTTAAATGACGTGTCTATTTCATCCCTCCAAAGAGCAAATATTTTGTTTGTTGACATTTTTTTACAACTGTGGAGACAAAACAAATGTTCAGATAATTGAACTAGAGCTTCCGTTTGGAGTCACATAACGTTCTTTTCCTTACGATGGTCAAACGAAACGTGAGGTCGAAGCTCCATGGTGATAGCATGCAATAAATTCCTATGGCTGAACTCGTAAAAGTCAGGTGAAGCCGAAGCTGAAGCGTGTTTGTGATTCAGCCATTACTTCTTCGAAAACGACGATGGAACAACTGCCACTATCAATTCGGAGGCTTATGGTCCTATGAAAACGGACTTTTTTGTCTGCTATTGAAGAATTCGGCTTTGAGAATATGTGGTTTCAACAAGACGGTGCCACATGCCACCCAACTAGATCTATATCTTAATTGAAAGAGACACTTCCTAGTCGTGTAAAATCTCGTCGTCGCGATATCATCTATCCATACCAAGATCATGCGATTTGAAACCGCTGGACGTTTTTTTTTTTGTGGAACTATGCGAAAGACCGTGTTTATGCAGATAAACATTTAACTCTTGATCACTTAAAAACCAACATTCGTCAAGTTATGGCTGAGATACCGCCCAACACATACAGTACTGTGCAACATTTGTGCAACCATCAATACCAATCGAATTATTTTTTTTGCTCTAGACTTTTTTGTGTCACCTTATTGTTCACAATCTTAAAGCACTGATCCACAGGCAAATTCTACAATGCACTGCTTTTACAAAACCAATAATTATTTCAGGTGTGCAAAACATTTGCAACTAGTGGCCAATTCTCTTTTCGTCTCATTTTGATAACGGTTAATCGGATTTATTTTGAGGTTGGTTATTTTATACTTGTAGCTTGATTTGTTTAGTTAGTTTTAATCGGGACTTTGATCGATAAAACGTTTTTTTAAGATAAATTATCTTTATATTAAAAAAAAATAGTTTTCAAATACAACAAATATTGCAAAAAAATAAATCCAGAATTTTAAGTGCTTTCAAAAAAGGAGTATCACAAAAAGAAATTTCAAAAAATATTCCATTAAAAAATCAAATATTTGTAGAATCATTAAAAGTGAAAAGGTGTTATGCCATCATAGAGGAGGAAGGCCTCGAAGCACCACGGCAAAAGATGATTGAAAAATAACAAATTTCCCAAAACCCACGGAATCATCCAGGGAACCAAAAATTGAACTTACGAGTCCCCATTACCCATTGACCAATTAACTTTGACACGCCGCGGCCGCACACTGCAGGCCGTATTGCGTTATTTTCAAATAGTAAAAAAACCATTTATTTAAAAAAAATGTGAAAGCTCGTTTGGCTTTTCCAAAAACTCATCTCAATTGGAGTCCCCAGAAAGGGGTCTTGTTTTCTGACGAATCAAAGTTCAATATGCACGGATCTGGTGGAAAACAACATGTCAGAAGGCCAAGACGTGAGAGGCTAAATCTAAAATACACAAATACACTAAAGGAACGGTCAAACATAGAGGTGAATCCATTTTGGTCTTGGGCTGCTTCGTTGGCCAAGGATTCAGACCAATTTGACAATTGGAGGGCATATTAAAGACTAAAGACTATGTAGACATCCTTTATAACAACATGCTGCCTTATGCCCATTGGGAAATGGACGTTCCAATATGACAATGATCCCAAACACAAGTCGAAGTTGGCCACAAAGCGAATTGCAGAAAAAAAGATTGAGGTTTCGCCATGGCTAGCCCATTTCCCAGACCTTAACCGAATAGAGAGCCTGTGGGAGATTGTGAAGAGAAGTATTGGGAGCAACATTTTTAAGTACAAGAGTGACATATTTGCTGGAATTCAGAGGCAGTGGAATGACATTAGAAAAACGGTTATAGCTTCAATACCCATAAGATATACACCCTTTATAAAAAAATAAAGGGTATGTAATTAAATATTAACATTTCCTTGCCTTGAAGTAAAAAAATGGTTTGAAATTTAGCTGTAAGATCTTAAAGATCTAAGTTGCAAATGTTTTGCTCAGCTATTTAACCAACTATGAAAGTATTTAGTTATTTATTTTTTGTTTAAGTGTTCCTTTTTTTCCAACAATTATAACGTAATATCAAAAGAGTTAAGAAAACTAAAGAAAGGATTTTTCTGTTTGATTTTCTGAACAATTTTTTTTTAAAGAAAAACCTTGGAGTTTCTAGTTTCAAATGTTTTGCACAGTACTGTATGTGACAAAAGGTATTTAAAAATGATCTTGCAACAATTTGGGTGGTGGTCATTTAAATGATGCAGTATTTTTAAATGTCAACGTTCAAACTTTATAATAAAAAGGAAATATCATGACAGAAATAATTAAATATGTGTTTTATTTACGTTTACTTTTGAAACCGCATAATGGACGACCTGTAGTACCCGTGGTATGATGGTTAGTGCGATATTGCGACGACTGGAAACTGAAAATAAATGTCCAGAAGTCAGAGACAATTCTGTTCCGGACTCCGTTGGCTGGGGGCCACGAGGGATACGTGTAAGAATTGGCGCAAGATGGTCATCGTTGATCTTCACGGGCAGCCATTGGCGAGCAAAAGTGTAGTGAAGTACCTCGGTATCTGGTTAGATCAGTATTTATATTTCGACAGACATATAAATGCTGCTCTGACCAGGGCCAGAGGAGTCTTCGCTCTGACGAAACGACTGTTTTTTAGCAGTCGGCTTGACCCCAGAGTGAAGGTAATTTGCTACATGGCCCTCATACGGCCAATGATCGTTTATGGTTGTCCTGTGTGGTTCAACGTTGCCCCTTCCCAGATGGAGAAGTTTCGGGTGTTCGAGCGGCAGTGTTTACGACACTGTACCGGCTTATATCGAACAGCCGAATCTTCTTATGTGCATTACTATTCCAACGAGGTCCTATACAACGGGGCTCGAATCAACAGAATTGACAATTTCGTGATAAAACTCGTTCGAGGTCACATTGCAAGAGCTATGTCTTCGACCAACAATTTAATTTTCGGGGCGTTCTATCCGAACGACGAGTATTTTGAAAGTGCACGCTTGAGCGGGTTCATTCCACCAGAGGCATTCCTCTTTTTAGACAAATGCGGTCTGATACAGGATAGATTGGCAGTTCCGTTAATCTACCACGTCAGACGAAGAACCGTGGATAGGCGACTCCTGTACAATCGGGACGTCATGGCACAAGGTGGAGCAGAGCTCCTTCGGTTCAGTAGGGCTGTGTCCGAACGGGACCGAACTGATAGGGTGAAGCAGGAGAACCAGTTTTGGTGGCTTCAATCGGCACTTGATAGTGGGTAGTCGGGATGGGGTTTTAAGCCTTGGCCGGCTTACATACTTGTTTTATAGTTTTAGGGTTTAGTTTTAAGTAGAATAGGCATGGTGGCACAAAAAAAAAATACAAAAAAAATTAATTGAAAAAAAACAAAAAAAAAAAAAAAATTAAAAACAAAAAAAATCAAAGAAAAAAAAAACAAAGAAACAAAAAAAAACATACAAAAAAGACAGTAAAATATAAAAACAAAACACGTTAGATTTGCTGCTGTGGTTGTTCTAGTTTTAAGTAGTTTATAGGTAGAATAGGTAGTTTAAGTTAGCTTTAAGTTTTATTTAAGGACCTAATTTTAAGTAGTTTTTTAAGTAAAAATAAAAAAGGACCTTGATATTAGTTTTTTCTCATAATTTTCTAATAAATACAAAATAAATAAAATTAAAATGAAGTAAAATAGATCTTAGGGCCGAAAGGCATTATTTTTAAGTGTTATAGTTTAACTTAGAGTGTCCGTATGGGACCATTAAGTTAGTTGCAAGTTATGGATAATTAGGCTAGTTGTTAGTTTGAATTTTTGTCTAGATTTAAGATAGGTTTAAGAATGAATTAATAAAAATTAATTTAAAAAAAAAAAAAAAAAAAAGTGCGATGGACTGTCATGCGAGAGGTCATGGGTTCGATCCCTGCATATGCCACCTAAAGTTTTTTTCACGGGTACTGCCTCTTGCGAGGAATTTATAAATTCTCCAAGAGTAATTCTTGTCATGAAAGTGCTTTCTCCAATTTGCCGTTCAAATTCGGATTAAAACTGTAGGTCCCTTCCATCCCTAACAACAGTACTCGCACGCAGGAATGGTTGAGAGTTGTCAGTCACTAGGCCCTAGTTCTCAATGGAATGTTGCGCCACCCAATTTATTTATTTATTTAATGGACGACCCTATATTATTTATCCCCCATTAAATGTTGTTATGAAAATTTGATTAAGGTGTTGAGCAAACAAATCGGAAGGCGAGATGGGAAGTTATCAATGTGGGTCGCATCCCCGTTTTTTTTTGTTACTAACGCAACAATTCTATAATTGTGAGAAATTGTTCCCACGTTGTTTTTAGGTAAATAAAAACAAATCTAATCAATTGCAAAAGGAATTTTCCCTCAATTAGTTTGTCTTTTTTTTAGTAGTTCTTTAATAAAATCAAATTGACTTAAATTACCAGATTAAAAACGTACATACTCAGTCTACCATAATATACTTTATTTTTTGTTTTTCAAAGTAATATGGCCGTGGGCCGATTCCGATTCAATTTGTAAGAGAGCGCTACTTTCTTGAAATTTCTTCGCCGATCTTTCGATTTCGATCTCATTATTTTGTTTTAAGGCCAACATAAAAGTGCTATGTTACCAAAGAACAGCACAAAACTAACGCTTATATTACTTTATTTACAACAAAGAAAATATAAATAGAAACAAGTTCACAATAAATTATGTGCATCGTCTAAAATAGGTTCAGGTACCTAAATGGTAAATATACATAGAGTATCTACATAATGTAAATTTCGAATTTCAGCATGCTCTATTGAATGAATCGCATTATAATGTTATTATTTATTCAAGCATTCGTTTTAATTATACTATGTACTCTAGATATGTGGTTTTAAGAAGAAAGTAAATAAGTTATATAATCCATGTAATTCATTATTGGCTCAATCTTGCTATCGATGCATTCGAGAAAATTGATTAGATTAGTTAGTATCAACAAATTATTCCTTCAACCCAGAACAACAAATTTTGATGTGAATATACGCTTAGAATTTTTAATTGTTTTTTTTTTTTTAATATTACATACTACGAACCTACTAAATTGTTTTATTAAAATTTTGAATTTTAATTTAAGACATTGATCCGATATGGCTGATGAAGAAGATCCATGGGGTTTTGATGAAGGAGATAGTGAACAACCTGCTGCCCAGGATACTTCAACAGCTGCTCCTGCTGCAGGAGCTCCAGCTGAATCTGGTGAGGCTAAAGCCGAAGCCGCAGAAGCTGCTGCACCTGCAGAAGGTGAAGAACAAGCTCCACCACCTCCTCCACCAGAGGACGATGGTTACAGAAAACCGGTTCAATTGTACAAACACTGGGTCAGGTATTTCTTATCAAAAAAAAAAAACATAATTAAAACCTAACTCTTACTTAATTTTGAATCTTAATCCTAGGCCGAAATTCCTTCAGTACAAGTATATGTACAACTACAGAACCAACTATTACAATGACGTTATTGATTATCTTGATAAAAAACAAGTAGGAGTTGACAGGGATATTCCAAGAGCACAAACGTGGGCTGAAAGAGTACTCCGAACAAGCAATAGCAGGTACCTACCATTAACTTCCTGAATCCCTTTCATTATTTCAGAAAACAAGTAATATTAAAAAAAACACTTCTGTTCTTTCAGTGCTAGGTCACCAAGTCGGTACTCGCTTTCAAACAAGAAGGATACACATTTGGTTCAGACTTTAGCAGCCTCGATTAGAACTCACAATTATCATACCAAGGCTTACATTAATCAAAAATACTCTCGTGTTTTATAAATTAAGGAAATTTGTTACTTTTGAAAACCCTTTATTATATACCTAAATATTTGAACGAAATATAAACAAACTACAATTGGTATCAATTTATTTATCAAAAAAGTGTCAGGTAGAGCGTTATTGTATCATATGTGAATTATAATAAAAGTAAATATAACCTCAAAGAGCATCAATCGTAAATATTTTTTAATATTCAAATAAATACCAATTTAAAGATTGTGTAAAAATTTAATTTTTGAGACTTATGTAACTATAGAAGCTATTTGATCTAGCAAAAATATTTGTGGGTGTGGGGACACTTTTACACTTGTGAATTTGAGATACATTTTTATGTAACATCATCTTCATCACTCTCAAGTATCTTGATATTAATTAAATCTTTTTTTTTTCCTGACACTATCTCTACAAAAATACCTGCAGCATTTTGCAATTAATTTCTTCTTTAAACAAACACCCACAATAATCTTATCCTCTCCTCAAGTCTATTTATCCCATTCGAACTATTTATATTATATAGTATAGTATCTATACTATCTATATATATATGTAGGTATGACAAAATAAACAAAACAAATTAGCTCACAAGAAACGCACAAAAATTATCCGATTTAAAAATAACTACAATGCGGGGTAAATTCGATCAAAAAATAACAAAAGCTTTCAGTATTTTATTGCAACTAGGTAGCTTTGGACCATTTTAAAGAATATTATTCTCGAATTCGAATTCTTAGATTTAAATAATATAAAGTGAGTGCTAAAAAACAAAAATACACATAAAAATATACTTAAGTAAATAATGTAAAAAAACTCTATTATCATAGTCAATAATTACATAAAACATATTTCGACAGTAAGATTTAAGTTTAAGAAATAAAATTGTAAAGATTCAAAAACCACGTAGTGCGGGATCATACCAAGAAATAAGTTCGAAATCGTTACCTAACCTTCACACTTTTTTTTCAAAAACTACCAATACTCCAAGTGATTCAAAAACCCAAAGGTTTTAGAGTATTCTACTATTAGTTCGTTAGATTCATAACTGAAAGGAAAGGAAAATTACTTTTCAAAATCTAGTTCGAGTTCATAAAAATGTAAAAGTTCGGAGGTTTTATTTTCTTTTATTTCGTGTCGATCTATTTTTGCAACCATATCAGTCACTGGCTGATTTGAGAAAAAAAAGCAGGAGTCATCGGTTTTTTTTTTGGGAAGTGTTGTAAGAGTTTTGTTTTCATTTTCATTTTTATTTTCATCAATGAATAATGATTTTGATCAATGAATTATAAATTTTTACTACAGAATTAATATTGGTAATAATTTATACGTCTTCATATCTTCAAGAATTTTTTAATTATCATCTCACAAGATATTATAATCAGGGTCAGTGGTATAGTATTTTCATTAAGCTGGTTTAAGATTTTGCGTTTTGAGACGAAGAATAAAGATCAAATATCACTTTTTAGAAGATATAAAATGCGAAAGAACAATTGAGAATTCTATTTTTAAAATCGAAAAGGAAAATATATTTTATAAAATGTTCTTATTTTTTTTGGTGTATTGCACTGTTTATAAATTGAAGAATTAATAAGAATTATGAGGTGGATGGATGGATGAAGAAGAAATTTTCTTCAGTGAATATAAACATATTTTGTTTGTTTGATGTTGAATTGTAAACAAATTGTAGCAGGTGCTAAACTTTTACTTTTTTTAAAAATAAAATTTTCAATTTTTTTCGGTCGGCTTTTGCTAGCAAAAATGAACTCTAACCAATGAAAAAATTGCAAATAATTGCTTGTGTGAAGTGTAGGTGTTAAGGGCAGAACTTAAACATGGATGGAACATGCATTTTTATTTTAATTAATTCAAATAATTTATTATGGCGATAACATAACCGAAGGGCACGTACGAAAAAATCAGGAGAGTATCGGAATCCCGCTTTTTAAAATACCGTTTTTTAAAAATTCCGAAAAAAGTTGTATAATCTCGTCTTCTAAAACACCGATTTTTTTAAATCATCCCGCTTATTAAAAATCTCGATCAACTGCATTTCTGCTTTTTAAAATTCCGACAAATCCCGTCAATCCAGCTCTTTTTGTTGCAAAATACGTGCATTAAACTAAATAACAATAGGAGTCCAAGGTTTCTATTTTAAATAACTTTACTAAAATATTATAATAAAGTAATGAGTTTTGTTTTTACTGTACATGGCTTAAAATCACCAAGGTGCAGAATTGGCTTTTCTAGCAATGTATTGAGTATACATAGTTTCTATTAGAATCACTTTTTCAATGTATGTGTACACATTATACCTGTCTAGGTGTTACGTACAATCTATACAACAACTACTTACGTGTCACTTTATAACTAAATCCAAAACTCACAAGAGCCTGACTGTAAACAAAACATGAATTGCAATTTCTTGTACCTGTTCGTATGCTTTTGTTCTTGTAAACTTTAACGAAAAAAATAAACTAAACGTAATAACTCCATGTTTGCGCTGAAAACTTGTGCGAAAGAAGGAATGTGATTGGATTGTATTAGGTACCATCTACCTTAGAATAACATTCCATCATTATCATCATAAACATGTCTTTCTCTATCTATCTGCATAAAGTTGAGCACGCCAATGAACTATTCTTCATTCGATTTAGACACCTACCTAACTACCCAACCAATAGGCGATCGCTTTACAATTTAAACATACATGTTCTGCCTCTTTCTTATCTTCAGATAATTTATATTACATCTTGCTTCTTCTAATGTAAAATTAAAATAAAGCTATCCAAAGGAAAAAGCTTTGAACGAAATAGTTGAATACACAAACAATTGTTTTCGTTAAGTATACTTACAAGTATTTTTCATTTCCGGGATGAGATGTCCTAGGATGATTTGTGTCTTGCGATGAAAAACTAGCTTACCGACAAAAAATGGTGTGTATTCGATAAATTCATCAAATACACAAACCCTTTCCATTAACAAAACGAGCCCTTCCCGTAATTTTATCGTAAGCGACATTTTCAAAAAAAAAAGAAATCTTAGTTATTAAAATTTGCTAATAACACATTGAAGGCTATTGCCATTTCTTAACTTAAGCATAATTAATAATTTTTAATACTGACTATGGGTACAAGTTGTATCAAGGACCACCAGTAAACTTTTGATTTGTCGTTTACGATCAAATTTATTTTGGCGCTTACAATAAATTTTCGGGAAGAGCTCGATAATATTTTCTGAGTATGTAATATTTGTATTATAATAAAAAGTTAAGTTGTTTCAACAAATTATAAATTAATATTCAATAAAATACAATTTGCATAGTCTACGGAAAATTCTCTTTATTTTGACACCTTATTTGTTGAAATTAGTACCGTATGAGAATCGAAAAAGGGAGACATGCTAACGAAATAATTATATACGATGCTGATTAGTCCAGACTAAATTTCATTGCAAAAATATTTTTACGAAAAAATGGAAAATTTGTATACATACAAAATTACATAAGAAAAACTTATTTTACAGGTATATTTTTAAATCTTATATATGTAGGTACTTTTTAGATTAGATAGATTTTTTATTTTATTGGCAAAGAGAAAGTTACAGAGTTTACAATAATTTTAAGCCATTGCACAGCACAGAGATATGATATCAAATTGTAACTTACAACTGAAAAATAATAATTAGTTTCTAAACAGAACGTGTAATATCCTAATATTGTAGTTTGAAGGAAAACATTGCAAAGTAAAAACTTTTATTCGAATTTTGTTTATAATTGTATCACAGATAGGTAATGCTTAAATTTAATAGAAATTAAATTTCGATGATTTATTTTATCAGTGAAAAAATAAATTTATAATTAAATAAATAGATAAATAAATAAATAAATACAGAAGTGAATAAATAAATAAGTAAATATATAAATAAAAAATCAATAAATAAATAAATGAATAAATAAATAAATATGTAAACAAATAAATACATACACAAATAAATAAATATAAATTAGTAAAGGAGAAAAAATGTATAAATAAATAATTAGACAACAAAAAGAATATATAATTCGATACATTAATTAATAAATAAACAAAAAGTACATTTTATGATTTATAAATAAACAATATAAAAAAATAATAAATGCACAAGATAATAAATAATACAAACGTTCATAACAAGATGTATGAGAATACATTACAAAAAAAATGTATTTGACAATTTGTTAAATTAGGTTTCTAATTAAAGAGTTTTCACTCAATACACATTTTCTAGAAAAAATTTAATTGAGAATTTCAATTTTTTGGTCTATTTTAAATACGTTTGTTGTCTCTTAATCCAGTCGTGAATTTTATTTCTTATTAAACTTGAGTCAACAACCATTTCGTATCAGTTTTTGTTGTTTTTTGTAGATTTGTTTTTTCAAAGAAAGTAAATAAAAATTCCAAACAATATTTCGTATATGATAAAATAGTTTGATTTCAAAATCTATTTTTGCTAATGAGATTTTAAGTCGAAAACAAATTTTTATCAATTTAGCAGCATTTCTTGAAAATTTTCATTTCTTATACATATATGCACATTCAGATTTGATTTTTCTAAGACAGTGTCTTACGTGTTGAAACCCAATTTAGCACAAAATGCAATCATTTTGAAGTCTATACCTTAATTTACTCACGATATATCGAGAATCAAATGTCAATTTGTACCTTATTTGCATATTTTAATATTTTAGATTTTAATTTTTATAAAAAATCTGGCTGTTTTATTTTTATATAAATTTAACTGAATGTCGAAAACCATATTTTTGTATAAAGGTAGTATATTTAATTTTTGAAAAGATATTTGAGTCGAATATAAATTTTGAATAACTCTAAGTAGTGTTTTTTTATAGGTTTTTAGTTTTTGAAAAATTCATTTTTTTTTAAATTTTACTGAATATCAAAAACTGTATTCTTCGATGGAGACAATTATTTTGGAGATACAATCAGTTTTTGTTCATTAAACATTCAAGATGACAATAATTTTTTTCAATGTTAGTTCAAAATTTTACTAGTTTGGTAATTCAAATCATTTTAAATAGCTATTGTAAAAAACCGTCCGCTCTATTTTCTTGAGTGTCCTTGTTGCATCTTTCTGCATTATTATCTGTATACAAAAATGTATTTAAGTCGATATCTCTAATGATTCTTGAGATTTGGACGACGAAAAAAGCTTCCCGAACATACGAACGTACGTAAGCACACACGCACAGACATCTCTCTAAAAAAAAATATTTAGATTCTAGGTACTTTGAAACGTCGGGAAATTTCAAAATTTTCAATTCGACAAATAGACCGATTACAATAACTTCCAATGGGAAATTAAAAATGTGTGTACGTTTAATGTTTCGAGAGAGAAAAAAAATGCCATTTCAATTAGAAAATAAATATTAGTTTTAACACTTGCACAAAACAACAAAATTAATTTGCTGCAATGTCATGTTTTTTTTTCAAAACAAACCACTCTTTGACGACAGGAAATGGCATTGGAATGTTTCATACATATTGATAATGTGTTGTTAAACTTGTGTCAGGAATCAATTATTGATGAAATGTTCTTGAATAAGACTGATTCGGTTTTCTGTTTGTAAATTTAGATTTCCGTCAAAAATAGATCTTTTTTCGTGGCACATGAAACACTATTGAAACTGTTTTGCCATTTTTTATTGTGTTAGTAAAACTTCTACGAGTAGCAGGTGTTGACGAGTATAGTATAGCTGTCGAATTTCCATATAAACAATTTTTTATCATTATATTAGTATTAATGCAAAGAGTGGTAAATCTGCAGATTTGATCTTAAATCAAATATAAATCAATTGATTTTGTGAATTTTGTGTTTCGACAGATCAAGATGAAAAATAAATTGATTTATTTTACCAACGGAAACCCTTATAATTTATTTGACAGATATTATCGATTTGTCGATTTATTTTTTAAATTAGTATTGTAAATATTTCGAATAAAGTAGATATATTTCCTATTTACAAACGCCTTACATTAATATATTTCAATAACTTTCAAATCACTATTGCATCTTTCAAGTCCAATATGACAAGCTCAAAGGATTTTCTCTGTTAATTCTTTATGTCTCATGTGAAGGTCATTTAGAAACAGACAAAAACATCTATCTGCATCTAATGGTGCAGAAATGTACATCTTGTTCTCTAATTCAGGGTTGGTTTATAAACCATATTCTCCTTCAAATTTGTAGTGAACACAGCTTAAAATACTAATAATGTTGGTATTAAAAGCTATTTTTGGTCTACTTAGTTAGTGGAACTCCGAGTTGATTAAATATTTTGAAACTGATCAATCGATATTTTTTCTACCGAAATAACCAATGAAAATATCTTTCTCAATTTTTAGAAAGGTAGGATTTTTATTGAACGGCTTTACAAAATGTAAGCGTAAATAAGATCATTATTTACAAATTTCAAAAGTAAACTTGAATTTGTCGCTCAAAATCCGAATGCAAAATGTATGTCAAGTAATTAGGTAAATAGGAAGGTTATAGTTGTTTTCATTGAAACTAATCATAATCAGTGAATATATTTTTAATTTTCAGAAATTATTTGGTAAAAAGCAAAACTCTCACAAAATATCAAGAAATGCACTGAGTTCGATTTTATAAGAATGAAATTAGTCACTAGGTTAATTATTATTAATTCTAAGTTTTATATCTTTTAAGAATGCAATAACTTGTGCCTTTAAGTGTTGATAACTCTGATGGAGAAGAAAAGTCACAACTAAATAGATACAGGATAGCACGTGTAGGTCGACTTTTGGATTGATTATTTGCTCGGACTCAGCTAATAACAGAGAAGTGTCAATCATATGAGTGATTGACATATGCAAATCTTTATTTTCCATGCCAATAATTTTGACAAAATGGCTAATCTTTGAATTGATTTGGCAGTATGCCAATTTTTTTAATAAACATTTCAAAAGCAAATTTTATTTTCATATATATTTCAAAAAAGATCTTAAAGAACTAGAGTCTAGAGTGACTCATGCAACTGTCAACAATCATGTCTGGTGATATCAAATAAATCCTCTGGCACCAACAACAACTATTTCACTGCGATCTCTGAAGTTATTTATGTTATGGCATTGCAGAATCTAGCAACAGATTGTCTCAGTAGATAGTTGTAGGCTTCTGCTCTTTGGCTTTTATGTTTTCATACTAGTTTAAACATGTCTAATAGAATACCTTTTTGGTTTATTTCAAGATAATAATGGCAGGAAGACCAAGACGAACCCGCATTTATGGCGCTAACTATAACATTGGTGAAAGCTACTATAAACCAACTTTGGATAACCTTGATAGGAAGCATCTTGGAAGGTTAGTATAAACCCTAATGCATTCCGAAGTACAAAAATACTTTGACAAATGAAAAGCACCTACAATAAAACATGATTTTGTTTTTAAAAGCCTAAACTCAGATTCGGAATCAATTGGATTATCAAAACCAAACAGAAATATTGATGACTTGCTTAAAGGCAACTCGATTTTCCAGAAAGGATTACACGACGAAGAGCCTTCCATATTTGACTATACTCCTAAGGAACCTATTTCTAGGGCCTCCTTACCCATTTTCGATGATGAACCCGAGGAAGACGTAAATATATGAAAAATAAATTCGCACGTTTTAATAATGTTACTTTTGTGTACAATTTAAAGATAAGAAGTTCAATGCGACGAATGGGTGATATCAAAAGAGCAAAAAGTCCATCATGCTTTTTGGATGACTTCACAGCACTAAAGGAAAGAAATATGTCAAATAGCTCGGAGATAACAAGTCGTTTCTTAAAACCTAAGGTAAGTTTTTGTTTTTTAAATCCTTGGCTTCAGAATTCTTCCGTTTTTAACAACAAAAAAGGTCAACCAATATTAATTTCTTTCTTTCTTCAATTCTTAGATAAGTTACGATTTTGATGATTTAACTGATGATTTGAGCGCAGCTAAAGCTGACATATTTAAATCCACTTCAACTGCTACATCAGCATCCTCAAGAGCCAATGCAACTAAGGAAAGATTGGCTAATATCGAATTTGAAATGTCAGAAAGGCTCGATAAGCAAGTTCAAAGGGAGAAACGATCAGCAAATCTTAAGAAAATTCTAAGTGAAAGTGGTGTTGAATCTACCAAAGTAGTTAAAAAAGTGACGTTTTAAATAACAAAAATTTAACTGCAAAATTATAATTAAAAACTTAAATTATGATACTTACGATTGCTAAGAGAATGTTAATTCTTATTTATAAAAATATCCTTTGTAATACATCTAACAAAAATACTACAACTGTACTCAGGTTCAGACTTAAATAAAACACCTTATTTATCTGTTGTTTTCTTTTCTATATAACGATTAGGAATGTACGCTTTTATTAGTTAGTATTGAACTGACCGTCCCGTCAAGCTGGTTGATGGTTTATTGGCTTTAATTGTTTCAATTTTAAGGGATTGTTTGCAATAATGTAAAGTCTTGTATCCAAGCTAGCTAATTGACATCTCCAAGATTTCACGTCTTGGTAATTTAGAAATTTAACGGACTTTGGAAATAGTTTTTCAATACATTAGTTATGATACTGACTGTGTCACGTTTACAAGCGGGAAACAGCTTTCAATACCTATGATTTCAATCGAAACCACAGATGGCCCACACTTTATATTAATTTAAGATAAACATTATATTCATTGACAGAAACAGACCCCTCTTTACCACTGGGCCCAGGCCCAGGTCACCGAAATCACTAGGGGCCCCAAATTGCTGAAACATCACTTAACCTCTATTAGTCTATTATTAAGAACAAAAATAAAACGATACAATTTTAGATGCATAAAGAATAATCAGAATTCGTACTTTCCTTGCTGAACAACAACCTTTGCTGAGCAATTTAAATCACATTCCCTACGAAATTAGATTCAAATTAAAACACATTAATCAAATAATTATTTCACATGAAAGCAGTTCTGCCCCTGGACAATCTATGATGAACTGTATATAGCAGGAACAAAAGTGACAGGTGGAGTAAATACTGAATTAATATCACAACATCAAAATGACGTACTCGTAAGTTACTGGAGAAATGTGTTGAAGCGGATTGTAGCTGTTGTAAAGTTTTTAGCTTCGGGAGGGCTTCCATTTCGTGGTGACAATGAGATCCTCGGATCTTCTAATAACGGGAATTATTTGGGATGCATTGAGTTGCTTAGCGAGTTTGACCCGTTTCTCATAGATCATTTAAGCAAATTTGGAAATCCAGGAAGTGGTCATGCGTGTTATCTTTCAGCAAATATCTGTAATGAATTTATTCATGTCATGGGAAGACAGGTTTTGAAAAAAATTGTAAGAGAAGTCAAAATGGCAAAATATTTATCAATTAGCGTTGATAGTACAACCGATCTGTCTCATGTTGATCAACTAACATTTATTATTCGTTACGTAAAAGATCACGAGCATGTTGAAAGATTTTTGGACTTTATTCCAATTAACGAACATAGATCTGCTAATTTAGCGGAAACCATACTGAAGATTGCAGAGGCCAAAGCTACGACAACGCGGCTAATATGTCAGGAAGGTTTTCTGGTCTGCAAGCAAGAACAAAAGAAAAATGTAAATTTGCCACTTTTGTACCATGAGCAGGGCACTCATTAAACTTGGTAGGAGTACATGTCGCTGAGTGTGTCTTAGAAGCAACCAAATTCTTTGACCTTATTCAAAAACTGTATATGTAACTTTATTTTGGTATTTTCTCATCGATAAAGTGATGGTCGGCGCGAGCTGATGATCTAAGCACCTTATATAAAGGTCATTAAGAAATTGAAGAAGCTTTGATGTCTTACGATTTAGGACAGGTAAATTTAGTCTTTGCAAAACATTTCCAAAAACAAAATATTACCCTGGATGTTGCAATCAATTTGCTGAGTGGGATAGATGAATTTATAATTGGGCTTAGGGACAATTTTGATAACTTTGATCATCAACCAGACAAAAAAAAAAACGGATTTCGAATATAAGGACCTTTCTGAAAGTATGAGGTGTAGATGCTCACTCCAGACCTTTTTTGACGTCTCTGGACCCTTAGTAATTTTGACTGTCGACATTGTCGACACACTAAGCGTTCATTTGAAACAAGATTGGCCAACGTTTTGACTTTTTTTCGATTAAAAAATCTGAATTCAGAATGCCTAAAAGAACTGCAAATCTTTTGCTTAATTTTACACCAAAGATGTGAACGGAGATGAACTACATGCTGAATTCCTGAATTTTAAAGACTACTTGAAAACTATCGACACGAAAATGAAAAAACTGACAACATTCTAGAGGTTAGGTTAGGTTATGTTAACGTGGCTGCGGATTAAAATCCACGCACATAGGCCAAGAGAAAGGCCCATTGTGATTCCACATGAATCTAGAGAATTACTTCTTACTAGTCGAACCATTTTGAGCTTTTTATAAAGCGAAGAAGATATTTGATATCCTCTTTAGCTAGTTCACTGGGATTATCAAAAGAGTAGTCCCCAGATGAAGTTTGCGTCTGAGTGAAAGAGCAGGGCAAGTGCGGAGGAGATGAGAGATTGTTTCCTCTTCTTCTTCGTCCATACAGCTCCTACAGAAGTCATTTGAGGCTACACCAAGTCGTATTGCGTGTCTGAATATAAGACAGTGTCCCGGAAGAACACCTATTAGGGAGCTAATATGAAGTCTGCTTTGAGATAAGAAGTCCTTAGAGCGCTTTAGGTCCAGTGAAGGCCATATGAGTTTTGTGGCTGCGCATGTTGGTAAGTTGTGCCACCTAGAATTTGCTATCGCAAAAGTTGTTTCTTTTAGCATAAGTTTACATGTAGCTATCGGTATACCTATATTCTCCCTTTCAGGTGTAATAGGTATGACGTTTCCATTTTTAGCGATTTCATCGGCTCTACAATTTCCTGTGATGTCTCTGTGGCCCGGCACCCAACAGAGGTGAATGTTAAATTGCTGCGCCATCTCCATAAGAGACGATCGACAATCGAGGGCAGTTAGATATTTGGTTGAGACACCGTAAAGGGATTTGATAGCAGCCTGACTGTCAGAGAAGATGCGGATATCAGAAGTTGATATCAAGTTTTCTTTTAGCCAGGAGAGAACCTCTTTGATCGCTAAAATTTCCGCTTGAAAGACGCTACAATGATTAGGGAGGCGGAATGAGATGCTTAGATTAAGCTTTTCTGAGTACACACCACTACCAACTCCCTCATTTGTCTTGGATCCATCTATATAAAAATGAATACTTTTGTTATCCAGGAGTTTTTTGTCTTCCGATTCATCTCTGGATTGAATGGATACCTGGAAGTTTTTTCCAAATAGGGGTTAAGGAATAGTGTAGTCTATGTATTTTGGCATAGAACCAAAGAGGTTCAAAATGATGGAGTGCCCCACATTGTTGTTGGTCCTTTGAGATGAGGCGTCGAGTCTTATCGCTGGGGTGTCAGATGGAGGAGAGTGTCTAACGCTGCTGAGGGTGTGGTTCTCAATGCCCCGCTTATGCAGAGACATGCAGTGCGGTGGACTCTGCTAAGTTTGTCGTAGTATGTGACTTTCTCCAGTGCAGTCCACCATACTTGTGGAGTGCCTCTACTGACAGACCTTTTTGTGCAAAAATCTCCCAAACTAGAGTTGATGATCCTGCTTTTTTTAGCATTAGATTAATCAACTCACAGATGGAGTATTTGACGTTTAAGGTCGGCATAGCAGAAGTGATAGTGGATGTGTCGACGTTGTTGAAAGCGCCCTCAACATCCAAGAAAGCCACCATAGTATATTCTTTTTCTCTAGGGAGTAATTGATAGTTCTTACCAGAGTGTGCAAGGCTGTTTCTACCGAATTCCTTTTACAGTAAGCGTGCTAAGACATTGATAGTCTCTTCTCAATGTTTTTACGTATATGGATATCGATCAATCGTTCCAGAGTTTTGAGAATGAAAGATGATAGGCTAATAGGTCTTAGGTCTTTAGGGTTGACATGCGAGCATTTGCCAGCCTTGGGAATGAAAACTACCTTTACATCTCTCCATCGCTGAGGTATATAGACCAGAACATTCGAGAGCTTTATAATAAAATTGAACCTGAATTTTCAAATGTTAAAATTGCACTAAGAATTTTCTTAAGTATGATGGTGACCAATTGCTGTGGGGAACATTCCATCTCTATGTTAAAAAGAATCTAAACGAGCTCAGGACTACAATGATTCAAGAAAGATTGACATGTTTGTCGCTTATAACAATCAAAAGCAACTCCTCAGAGGCATCGATTTTGAAGATGTGATCAATGATTTTGCTAATCTCAAAATTTCTTTTACCTTAAAAAATATCATCTGTGTCACTATATCGTTCTTTAAATTACATTCTCAATAACTTACTTAATTGTCTGTTATTTAAATTTTGTTTATTTTTGAATTTTTATATAAAATATTAATTTTTGGTTTTTATTTTTACATTTTTTATATTTTAAATGCTGCAATAACTATTTATCTTTTTTATGAATTAAAAACAATTAAGATGTTTAAAAATTAAAAGCATTAATATCAATTCAAAGTTATGTGATTTTTTCTGTATACCTGTATTACACAACATAACATGTTTATATAATAATACAGGAGCCCCATTTTCGAAAAGTGTCCAGAGCCCCCAAAATTGTAAAGACGGCCCTGGACAGAAACTGACAGTTTTAGGTAAAGTAAAATAGATTCAGCTCTATACTTCGATTCGTAAGTAAAAACAATTGTACAATTATTTCCAATTCTAATCGAATTGAAAGGAAATGTTTTTAAACAAACTTTTGCAACTTTCGATTAAAGCGTTAAGACCCAGGAGTTTTTCATGAACAATTACAAACAACAAAAAGTAAATTTTCCATTATTTGTTGATAATGTGACTATAGATGTGAAAAATACTACAAACACGGAGTTTTATGAATTTAGATTATTGGTTACAATTTGTTCAACAGCATCTTTGAAAAAATACGGTCCAATGATTCCACCAGCGTACAAACCACAACAAACAGTGCATTTTTCGGGATGCATGGGCAGTTCTTGAACGGCTTCTGGTTGCTCTTCACTCCAAATGCGGCAATTTTGCTTATTTACGTAGCCATTCAACCAGAAATGAGCCCCATCGCTGAACAAAATTTGTCGATAAAAAAGCGGATTTTCTGCCAACTTTGCTAGGGCCCATTCACCGAAAATTCGACGTTGTGGCAGATCATTCGGCTTCAGTTCTTCCACGAGCTGTATTTTATACGGTTTTACACCAAGATCTTTGCGTAAAATCTTCCATGTGGTCGAATAACACAAACCCAATTGCTGCGAACGGCGACGAATCGACATTTCACGGTCTTCAGCAACACTCTCAGAAACAGACGCAATATTCTCTTCTGTACGCACTGTACGCATTCGTGTGGTTGGTTTAATGTCCAATAAAGTAAACTGAGTGCGAAACTTGGTCACAATCGCATTAATTGTTTGCTCACTTGGTCGATTATGTAGACCATAAATCGGACGTAAAGCGCGAAACACATTTCGAACCGAACACTGATTTTGGTAATAAAATTCAATGATTTGCAAGCGTTGCTCGTTAGTAAGTCTGTTCATGATAAAATATCAAAGCATACTGAGCATCTTTCTCTTTGACACCATGTCTGAAATCCCGCGTGATCTGTCAAATACTAATGCATGAAAATCCTAACCTCAAAAAAATCACCCTTTATATAAAACTGAAATCAAGCAAAAGAGGAAATCTTTGATACGGTTAGGCTTCGAAACTTCTTATCCAATTTTCATGCAATTTTTCTTAAATGAAAGAGGATATCAAGGCAGGTTTAAGGCATAGATAAAGTCCGATAATGTTAGTAAATAATTTGTTATTTATCATTGACTCACTGATCCCAAATAGCCTAAAAAACCACAAGATCTCTGCTGTTCAGGAGGAAAAGTTTTATGGGCAGAAATTTCTGATCCACCGAACCATTAAAAAGTCATTTGAATCATTCTCATCGAGATTCTAAACATTTTCTTGATATGATTCGTGTTTACAATTCTGCTTTCCAAATGACGTTATTCGGTGCCAATGAAATCAGACGTGGAGATTGTATGCCGACATTTAAAGTTTAGGGTCATGTCTATCATTTAGCTGGATCTCTTTTACCAAACAACCCTAACAAACCGAAGTTTTTGCAAACATATTTCATGCGTGTTTCGGCGAGCGAATTACAATGGCGAATGTTGATATCCCCAAATACTAACATTTTTTTATGACTTGCAATATTTGTTACATTGAAGCCAATTTAAGGAAACAAATTAGAAAGTTTCGAATTTGTATTAAAAAAATGAAAAAAGCCTTCTTTTCTACCATCGTAATGTCATGTTTGATTAAAAGCTCGAGTTCGAAATTTTTACTAATTACAAATTTTTGATACGTAATTGAAGACAAGGTTCTGCATTTAAAGGAAACTTATTATCAATTTGACGATCTCTTATTTAAAGTCTCTTTTTAAGAACCTTAATATTATCTCTTTATCTTAGAAACAAATTTTATGAAATAAATTGAGTGAAATAGAAATTTTAGTTGTTTTTGACAGCAAACCAATTTTTGGAAAAGGTCGTTGAATTACTAACAAATCTTTAGATAAAATCTTTATTTATAAAACTTAACTGCATAAGCATTTTGGCTCATAATGATCCTACCCCCCCCCCCCCCTGGATAGTCCATTGGTCAATGAATTTGTGCTGCGTTATTGGAAAAGGGCTGATTTCCTGATTCATATTATGTTCTTGGTCCATCCCTCTGTTAAAAGTAGTACTTTTGGCAAAAAAAGTTCAATGAAGTAAAATATAAATTTTGTTTTCATATATAAAGAATAAGTCAAATCAAATCAAATGGGGTGGCGCAACAGTCCGTTGTGAACCAGGGCCTAGTGACTTACAACTCTCAACCATTCCTGTGTGCGAGTAATGTTGTCAGGAATGGAGGGGACCTACAATTTTATGCCGAATCCGAACGGCTAGTTTGAGAAAGCACTTTTTCATGACAAGAATTACTCTTGAAGGATTTGTCAATTCCTCGCAAGAGGCAGTACCCGCGAAAATTAATTTTTTTAAATTAAGGTGGCACAGGCAGGGATTGAACCCAAGACCCCTTGCATGACAGTCCAACGCACTAACCATCATGCCACGGGTACTACATAAATAAAGAATAAGTAATTACAAATATAATGGGAGTCATATCCATTAATGCAATACGATAGTTTTGAATTCAAGAGAATTCCTAGGAAAATAAAACAAAAATTATCTCCCTGGGGGGGGGGGGGGGTCATGACCCCTACAACACCTTCTCTACATTGACCCAGTACAGATTTGATATTGGTTGGACTGAGGTCTTCCAAATGAAATTATCGATCACCAAATTTGTCCAAGTTTACAAATTCATCAAGAGCGTGTTCTATTGATGGCTGCCATACAAATACTGAACAACGTAGCGTCGTCAAACTTCAAACCTCGCCTGTAAATTTTTCTATCACATCAGGTTTTTAAAATATACCTAAGATAAAACTCAAAATATCACTTAACAATAAATTGATAAAATTTTAAGAATTATATTTTCTTACTTACATCGTTCCTTGAAAGTCTCATTAGTTACATATGAGTCTTTATTGAATTTATATAAAGTTTCGAGAAAAACTTGAATATTATACTCTAATAGTTTTGGAAAAAATGTTTTGGACTTAATTTTTAGTGCTAGTTTCGAAGCCAAACTCTAATTTTAACTAATGTTTTAAAGAAATACCGTTTTCAACATTATTTGTAATATACAGTGACGAGTAAAGGTACTCTATTATTATTTTAGGTAAAATCAAAAAATATACGAAAATAAAATAAAAATGTGAGTTAATATTTTAGTTTTAATTTATTTTTCATGAACAGAATATAATAAAAGACAAAAACAGAAAAAAAGTAATTCATTACACGAAAAATACATGACAAAAAATACGCCGTAATTTCACAGAACAAAAGTGTAGGTAACTTTAAATAAAACATAATTTTTTATTCATTTTGTTTAATTTAAATAGTTTAAACTTTAAACTTTCCCTTTAATCTCAGAACTTCTCTTAAACGATTTGACATTGAGTATACTAGTTTAGTAACATCTGGAGATATATGTTGCCATTCATCAATAATAATTTGTTTCAATTGAGTTTTGTATCGTATCTCATGGTTCCGAATGGGTTTTTCAAGGTGGTGTCATAAGTGTTCAATGGGATTCAAGTCAGGACTTTGTGGTGGTGTAACAAGCATGTGGGGAGTATTATACGCTTTCCACGTTTTCAGTGTTAAAGCGGTGTGTTTGGAAGCGTTGTCCTGTTAGAAATAAAATGTTTCCGTGATCCCCAGTTTATCGGCGCTTTGGTGCAGGTTTTCTTTTAGAATGTTTAGATAAACAGTCTTATTCATTATTTCCTCTATTATTACAAGTTTCCCAACACCGGCGGATGACATACACTTCCATACCATTACTCCACCACCCCCTTGCCTCACAGTTTTAACTGTGTTTTCGGGATTAATAGCTTTTTCCTTCGTTCTCCAAACATTGTGTTTACCATCAGAGCCAAAGATGTTGAATTTAGACTCATCTGAGAATATGACATTTTCCCAAAAGTCGGAGGTTTTGTTTTTGTATTCATTAGCAAATGTTAATCTTTTTTTCTTATTAACATCAATGACAAAAGGTTTTTTACGTGCAACGCAATTCTTAAATTCAGATCTATAGAGCGATCTTCTAACGATCCACTCAGAAACGGTTTTGTTGAAGCTATTCGCAATCTCGTGGCTATTTTAGGAACACTTTTAAAGGGGTATTTTTGAATGATGCTTTTTATTTTCCTCGCATCCCTCTCATTTAACTTCCGAGGTCGTCCTGATCTTTGCTTATTTTTTACCCCTATTTCATTTTTTAAACGATTTATAACCTTCTGTATTGTTGGTTTCGACCTGTTCACAATTTCACCATTTTCTTTATAAGATTTAATTTTCTAGTGATATTTTTTTCTTCCACTGTTAACTCTTTTCTCGTCATTTTGCTTAAACTATTTGCACGTTATAAATACAAAATAAGATACAAGAAACAAAGCACTAATGACTGATTTTGTAAAATGCATTAAATGAAAACAAAATATGCAATATTGCTTGAGAATTTTTTTTCTTTTTTTTGCGTTATCCATGTGATGTAATAAATAAAAATAAACTAAAATATTCATTATTTTTATCAATTCTTGTTTTTATTTAGTAGATTTTCCAAATTTTATAAGTTTTGACATAGGTTAAAAACACTTAATATAATAGAATTTTTTTTAGGAACAAAGCCTTTTTCTGCTGAAAACCATTTAAGGAATTTTTTTTAAGACATGGTAAATGTAACAACTTTAGATTTTTTTAAAAATATGATATGAAATAAATAAAAATATTTCAACTGAATATTAAAGAAAAGGATTTCGATCTAGAAAACCATCACGAATTTAATTGAAAAAAAAACTTCTTCATAAATTAATATAGCATAAAAACATGAAGTGATACATTTGTTTCGAAGTCGGATTTGAATTAAGGCCAACAGAACCCAATAAAAAAGTCCAATTTCTTTTAACAAGTTGGAAAACCTGTCAACCTTAGATATCGATTGAAATTTCAGACGTTCGAATTTACTAAGCAAGAGAAATAGCATTCTAAAGCACGAAATTTCTGACTCGTGAGCAAATGTATTTAGATAAATCAAATTTTTTGTTTTAGTTTCCGGATAATAAATAACAAAATCCTTTTTTTTCCGCATTCAAAAGATTTAATTTTAAAGAAATCTAAGGAGCCTAAATGACCTATCAAATGTTTTGGTAAACATTGTAAAATTAAAAGAACATACTTCCTACTCACATACCTATACCAAAGTTCAGTCTTTTACGAATGTTGCATCCTCTTACAACCACCAATAGTTCTAAAATTGAACATTTGGCGGCCATACTTTAAAGTATCGCAAATGGATGCAGTCCTGATCAATTTTCCAACGTAATCTACTTACACATCAATAAATCAATATTTTGACTGCCAGGCTCAAAATGATTTCTAATATAACTTGTATTTTTGCTACATAGCTCTCAGCTTTTAATTTGTTTCCTTAACCAAAAAGAACGACACTATTTTAGAGACAAAATACGTGATGAAGAAAACAAAACATTTCATTTGAAAACTCAATAAACTAAAAATGATAATATTGTGCTAAGGGAAATGGTTTGCGCATTTGAATGAACTTATCGAATACACACTATTTTTTGTCGGTAAGCTAGTTTTATCCCAAGACACAACTCATCCCGGAAATGAAAAATACTTATAAGCATACTTAACGAACACAATTGTTTGTGTATTCAACTAGTTCGTTCAAAAATTTTCCTTTGGATAGCTTTATTTTAATTTCATATTAGAAGAAGCAGGATGGAAAATAAATTATCTGAAGATAAGAAAGAGACAGAACATGTATGTTTAAATTGTAAAGCGATCGCCTATTGGTTGTGTTGTTAGGTAGGTGTCTAAAACGAATAAGGAAACAATTCATTGGCGTGCTCAGCTTTATGCAGATAGATAAAGACATGTTTATGATGATAATGAAGGAATGTTATTGGTAGGTAGAAGGTAGTTACTACAATTCAATCACATTCCTTCTTTCCTCCAAGTTTTGAGGGCAAACATGGAGTTATTACGTTCAGTTTAATTTTTTCGTTAAAGTTGAAAAAAAAAAACAAGTATACGTTGGTTACAGTCAGGCTCTTGTGAGTTTTGGATTTAATTTATGAAGTGAAACGTAAGCAGTAGTTGTAGAGGTTGTACGTAATACAATATATGTATAGGTGTACGTTGAAAAAGTGGTTCTAATAGAAAATACATATACTCTTTCTGGCCCGTTTCTTTTACTTGTACTAAGTATTTATTCCTTTATATATGCGAAGGCAAGTAAAATATGTGTGAAACAACTTTATTCTTAAAGAACTATATTTTAAAATCACTGCCATCGTTGGTCTTTACAATAGTCATAGTTATAATGCATTAATATCGGTAAATTAGGAATGAGCTCATGCACAGTGAGATGGGAGGGGGTTACATTTAAGATGTACAAGTAAAATAATAAAAAAAAAATAATTTAAGATTCAAAATTTTACCTGAAAAATAAGTTTTTCTTCAAAAATGTAAATGCTATTTTGTGAATCGAAAAGCCCTTGATTTTTCAATTTTTTTTCGAAAATCGTTAGTGTTTTTTTAATTCATTTTATATATATACAATTTTTAAATTTTGTTCTAAAAATATTTTGGGTATGCAGTTGTTTAGTTATTGTAAAAATACGCTCTACATATCAATTTCGTAAGAAAATGTTGAACCATTTTGAAAAACAAATTTAATATTTTTTTAAAAATCCAAACAACAAAAAATTGCACTTCTGATAGGTAATCAAATATTATTAAGGTAATATCAGAGCTCGTTCAAAAAAACATTTTTGAAATCGGTTTTTAAGTTTCTGAGAACATTAAAAAACAAAAAACGGTTCTATGAGCGGTACCTTTCCAGAGCAATACAAACATATGTTTTTTTTTTATTAAAAGAAGCCAAGTTAAGAAATAAAATTTTAGGGAAAACTAAAAAAAAATCTATCGGTTTGTTTTTGAGAAAATTCAAATTTTTGTTTTTTGACCAAAAAATTGTAATGGGTTACTGTTAATTTTGATCTTCAAAAAAATGAAAAACACGCCTAACGCGAATCTGCTCAAAACCTTAATTTCCAAGTTTGAACTCAATCGACCCAATGGTTTAAATGGTTTAGGCTGTAGGAGCGTGGACAGACAGACAGGAAAGACCGGACGGAATCGCGGGACCCACTTTTTTGACTTCTCTACTATCGTAATATCATGTTTAATTAAAATCTCAAATTAAAAATTTTGCACGAATGCAAAACTTGCCATAGTTCCTATAAGTCGCAAGTAAAAACAGAAATTAATAGTTTTGGTTACTCTATAACTAAGTTTATTAAATTGGCAATTTTTGTGTGGCTTTTGGCAATATTTGTGTTTATTTCAGATAAATAAGGAACAAAAACATACTTTTATTTACCTAAAAATATTTATAATAAAAAAATACATTTATACGTAAAGATATTTTATAATTCAACAAAATGCTATCTTCATTTTTTTATATATCGACATATAAAAAAAATTCTTGAACGTTTTCTTTTTTTTATTTGAGCAATATTGTGCGTTGCGCGTTTAAGGTGAAAAAGCTTACATTTCTCGAACAGCTTCTCTAAACTTTTCTAAAAATAGATGTGCGTGTTTTTCTTCGAAAATCAGTGCAGGTCGTAAACGTATAGAAACATCTCCGCAGCCACCCGATTGGATACCTTTCATTTTTAGTTTGTTTATTACTTTATCTCTGGCAGCAGAATCTTTTAGGTTTATAGCCAAAAACGTTCCACGGCCTCTTGTGGAATTCAGCAAATGCGGAAATTCTTTCTCAATATTCATAAGTCCACATTTTAGAACATCTCCAGTTTTGCGTACCCTGTCGAGAAGATTTTCATCTTTGATGACTTTCAAGATCTCTTCAAGGATAAGAATTTTTGAGGGATCTCCCATCCAGGTATTGAATACTCGGAACGGTTCAGCTGGCTTGAACTCATCACTATGGAAATAGCCACCGATTTGCATTTTTTTGCTGAAAGTCACAACATCAGGAGGCGATGGTAGGTTAAAGTGCTCGTGACACCACATCTTGCCAGTTGGACCACCACCAGTTTGCACCTCGTCGATAAGTAATGCACATCCGTGTTTTTTGCCAATTGCCTGAAGTTGTTGGAAAAAATAAGGAGATGCCTCGTTGTCACCGCCTTCACTTTGAATAGGTTCAACGCAAATGCCAGCAACTGGAATACCTTTGGTCTTATACTGTGTAATGAGATCCTCAACTTCGGCTAAACAGCGAAGATCTTCGGCTTTGTTCTCCTTTTCATTCTCGGCCAAAGGATATTTGTATTTTGGAAATGATGCAATGGGCCAATCAAATGCGGGTACATCGATCTTGTGAATATATTTGGAGTGCGTTGTTGACAAAACTCCCAGGGTCCTGCCATGGAAAGCTCCCTTGAAGGAAAGAATACTGAGTTTTGGTGATCCTGGTGCCATGTTGATCATGCATGAGTCCATTTCTTCTTTGCTAAATTTGACATCGAGGCCTCTTTGTTTTCGGGTATACCTTTTAAATGGGAGAAAATAGAAATAAAGTTAAAAACTGATCGAAGGAGTATATATATTTTTTTTTTTAGTTTACGGACACTGAAGGGGTTATTAACAAATTTCGGGAATATTTGAGTGATGTAACTTTTTCGGCTATAGTTCTATCGTCTAATATTTTCAAAGCTCTTTTTTTGGATCCTACCTAAAAGTCTTAAACTTGTTTTAGTGGAACCTACCCAAATATTTGAGTTATATTAAAATTGTAGACGAATGAAGGCTTTATAAATTATAGTCATATTGGAAGGGTTGAAAAATGTCTTGCACCGCCGTCGGAGAAATCCTATGAACCTAGCAGCATTTTTGGGAATATCGAAAATGTACACTTCATAAAAGGACGAGAGCCCATGAGCTCCATGAGCAGAAGAGGCGAGAATAACATTGACTTCCCAGAGGGAAAAAGAGAGGTTATAAGAAGCGTGCGGTCAAATATGTTGAGAGGTTTAAAAGCAAGAATGAAGTTCAAAAGTTTTATGAACTGGTGAAACGAAATTCACAGGTACATAAATCTAGAACCTAAGGCTGCAAAGACGAAAGTGGTAACATCATAGTGGAACCGCAGTCAATTCTGAGAATATAGAAGGACCAATTCTGCAGACTGTATAACGGCGACGACGAACCAAATTCCGCTGCAGGCAGGATGATCCATTCAACATGGAAGACGAAAGCCAACAATCCCGTCCTCCCGACTTAAACGACGATCGTCAACAACTTGATAGGTCCTTATCAGTGTGGTTTTAGACCAGGAAAGTCCACAGTCGATCAAATATTCACATTACGGCAGATCCTGAAAAAAACTCAAGAACACCGAATCAACACAGCATCTACAGGGACGAGCTGTATAGAGCCATGTCAAGTTTTGGCATCTCTGCCAAACTCGTCCGTTTGTGCAGGATGACCATGGGGAATTCACGATGCTCCATAAAGGTTGGAAACAACTTAACATAATCTTTCGATGTCAAAAAAGGTTTTAGACAAGGTGATGCGCTGTCATGCGATTTTTTTAACATCGTACTTGCAAGAAAGAGCAGAGCTCACACGTCAACACTAGAGGCACTATCTTTCAAAAGTCTGTCCAATTACTGGCATATGCTGATAACATTGACATAATCGGAAGAACTCAGCGTGATGTCAATGGGGCTTTTGTGAGTATTGAGGCAGAGGCGGCAAAAACGGGACTTTATGAGGGCAAAACAAAGTACATGCTGTCATCAAAAAAGGACCTAAAACACCGACGTCTTGGTCAAAAAGTCAACATCGACAGACATAATTTTGAGGTAGTCAAGGACTTTGTCCACCCTAGCTTCGCTGTAAGCGCAGAAAACAACGCTAGCGCTGAGATCAAACGCAGAATAACTCTTGCTAACCGCTGTTTTGGAATATAAGACCTTTATCATCCCCGTCTTGCTATACGGTGCAGAAGCATGGACCAAATAACAACACTGTTAATAGCCTCTTGTAGTTGTAATCGATCGTTTATAGATTGTACTTCATACTTTTAAAGATTTTAATATTATCAGCATAAATGCTAGTGTATCGTACACAAAGGGGTTCATCATTGATTAAATTACTGCCCTGAGGAACTACTAATTTGGTAATGAAAAGATTACAGAAAAAACTTTTGAATTTAAGACGATAAGAACTATTTTGAAGATACTCCTAAAATGAAATCCATGTGACAAACTAAAGAGGAAACTTTATTAACTTAAGCTTAAATGTAGTGATATCATGAGAAAGTTGGTCAAAAGCTTTAGCGTAATCAGTGTTAATGCAGTCGAACTTTTGATTGAGTTCTAGGATATTTGAAGAATTATGCAAAAATGCATGTTGTTGGTTACAAATAATATTCTTTCAGTTAAAATTTGAATTTGTTCAAAATTTTTGGGAATACAGAAAGTTTAGTAATTGATCTGTGTTCATAAATGAATATGAGCCGAATATGGGTGCAGCTGCACATTTCCACTAGAGAGATAAAAATAATCTTGTGATAATGCGTAAGGTCATAGGATAAGATGTCCTTCGAGCCGGATTACTAGTTAGCGATTGAACCAACAAGAAAATATAGTTTGTATTTTCAATTACCAATAAGGTAGAGAAATTAAAACTAAAATAAAAAGCCTTGGTTGGTATTTTGAGCACAGAAATTGAGCTCAGCCAACATCAAAATAAGACATAGAAAATTCGAAGCAATACAAAATGATTTTTGATTGTTCTTAAGTTTTCCAGACTGATGAACCGTTTAAATAAGATAAAAAGCAATTAAACAATAAGGTATTGCTAACGCCAAATACAATGGCTTCAGCTAATATAAAATTGGATATTGAAGAGATACGTACCGAAGAAACAACGGTTGACGAAAATGGTGTGTTCTCATCAAAGTGCAATGTAATTGAAAATCTGGAAAAGGCTGATTTATTTCCGTTTAAAGAACTAGATGGTTTACGAAAACAAGTACCCTCTAATTCGATTTTGATGCAGAGAAATTCGAATTATAATGAGAGTCTGTAAATGCATCACTAAAATATTGTTGAAAACACTAACAAAAGAGCAGGTACCTCATATCAAAAGTATAATGTTCTACACCATGTGGTTATACGGAAACAAAGTCCCACTGCAAATCTTCGTGTAATTTCCGACGCTTCAGCTGATTCAACAATTGACACAATTTCCAATAGTTGATACAAATAGAACTTAAGTTACAACGTGATATCTCTGCCATAATTTTGAAATGGAGGCTTTGGAAATACCGTCGCAACGTATTTTTCTCTCAACGCAGAACGTACGAAAGCATAACACTATCAGGATACCAGCATTTCAAATCAGAGGTTTGAACTAGCGAAGGAAGCGATCCTATTAACAAATGCAGGACACTCCAGATAACAAAATATCGCCCTGTGCATTTCCAAGAGAGAGATAAAAATAATCTTGTGATAGCGTCATAGGATAAAATACCGATAGAATAGGAACACATTTGTACACACAACTACGCAAAGATAGCATGTTGTGGAAATGTGTATTCTGTTTTCGTCAGTATCCTATTTCATGTTCCTTAGATTTAAGTAGGTATAAATAGTTGTAAGTAGGGTAAAAACAATTAAGTTGAAATAGACATTCGCAAGTATTGAGATGTGTTTTTTTATTTATTTCCGAAATTATTTTCAATCTGTAATTACTAATGTCATACTTGTTACTTGTTATAAAGACTGGTGAAATAGATGCCTTCTTCCAGATGGTTTGAAATTTATCTGAGCCATATTTTAACATTTAAGACAATTGAAAGAATTCCATCTGGACGAGAGGAATAATCATCTTAAAGTAATGCAGCGTAATGCAAGATGTTACCTAAAGCTATTTGAACATAATTAAAGGTAGTCTGGGGACAGTTTTGTTTTGCAAGTATATTTTACAGGAGTGTCAATGAAAGATTGCTGAAAGTTTTTAGCAAACACGTTACAAATTTTAGAAGCACAAACTAAGTTATCTTTATTATAAGTAAAATTTACAGGATAGCCATCAGATTTGTGTTTTATACAGACAAATTTCCAAAAGATTTGTTGGGGTCAAGCTTCAAAGAGTTTTCAAAACTGAAATATTGGGATATTTCAAGAGAAACCATCTTGTGATTTAACACCTTTTCTTAAAATGCTCAAAGAGTTTTGTATTTGTTAAATTAACTTTGTTTTTAATTTTAAAACTGCATACAGTAGGATGAAAATGAAAAACTTTACTTACCAAATGAATATATTTTTGAATGCATTTTCATTTGAACACGATCCACACATCATTGTTGTGATATTATTGAGTCCTTTTGGAGCGACCGGCAATAAAACTGAATTCAACATTTCTGGCCATTCTTTGCCGGGAAAAACTCCCAAAGCTGGTCTATTTATCAGTGCTAGAATAAAATACATATAATCCTTCCTTTTTAAAATAGTTTCAAAGACTTACTCTTTAAATTATGGTCATTTCGAAAAACATTTAGCAATCTAGGGTTATTGTAACCTAGTGGAACAGATGATATTTGGGTGTACGTGTCCAGTAAAATATTATCATCGACATCGACAATATAATTTCCAATTGATTTGTCGTAGTCAGCAAAAAACTGAACTGATCCAGGATTCTGAAACAAGATAATGGTGAATTAATTTAAATTACAATTTGAAGAGTAACGAAAATAAGAAAATGTCTATAGATTGTACATCAGTTTGGTATAGGTAACCGCAATATCAAAATAATATGGTTTAGTTATAAAAAATGGCTGAGGTAAGGTTAGGCTAAGAATAAATAAATAAATCAGGTGGTGCAACAGTAAGGTAAGGTAAGGTAAGGTTAAAGTGGCTGTCTGTGATAGAGTAGGACACATTTAGAGCAGTTTATAATGGCCCATAATGATACCATATGGATCTTAACGTTTTATTTTAAGCTCAATGAAACCAGTTTGAGTCCCTTACGAAACGCGAAAGATTGATTATGTTAATATGATATGATGATAGAGATAGTTTAGATCGTTAAAGAATAATTCAAGGAAATTCTTGCCTTGTGGCTTGCTTTCCTATTAAACAGTTCCCGGGTATGACGTCCATTAACGTGTTTATATGCGATCTGCTTAGAGATAGCAAGCACCTTGAGCGCTTTTAAAAGTTGGGGAGTGTGGGAAATGAATTTAAATTAAAAAAAAATATTTATAAAAAAACATGCTGTGTTGAAATTGTAACTTTTTTGATAACTTTTTATCATTAAAATTTTATCAAAAATTGACAAATATATCTTTACATAGATGGACTTTTAATGCAACTTGAAATAAATAGCTACAAAAATATGAAAAATACTAAAAATCAACTCCAAATCATATTTTTGTATATAAACGAACTACTGAAAGTTTAATATGCATACATATGTACATATATGTGTAGGTTAATAATAGGTCAGTTTGTAAAATATTAAATTAATGCCTACAAGGACTTCTGGCTCATTTCCTGGGAAATAACACATACAGTATAGTATTATGCAAAACATTTGCAACTAGAACCTCCAACATTTTTCTTTAAAAAACAAATTGTTTAGAAAATCACAGCAAAATTCTTTCTTAGTTTTCTAAACTGTTTCGATATTACGTTATAATTGTTGGAAAAAAAGGAACACTCTTCATTTCAACAAAAAATAAATAACTAAATGCTTTCATAGTTAATAAAATTGCTGAGCAAAACATTTGCAACTTAGATCTTACAACTCAATTTAAAACTATTTTCTTACTTCAAGGCAAGGAAATGTTAATATTTAATTGCCAACCCTTTATATTTTATAAAGGCTGTATATCTTGTGGGCATTGAAGCTATAGGCTTATTAATAACCTTTTTTGGAATGTCATTCCACTGCCTCTGAATTCCAGCGAATAGGTTACTCTTGAGCTTAAAAATGTTGCTCCCAATTCTTATCTTCACAATTTCCCACAGGTTCTCTATTGGGTCTGGGGATTGGGCTGGCCATGATAAAACCTCAATCTTTTTTTCTGCAATCCACTTTGTGGCCAAATTCGACTTGTGTTTGGGATAATTTTCGTATTGGAACGTCCATTTCCCAATAGTTTTCAGCCTTCATTATGTCCTCCACTTGTGGAGTTGGCCCGATTTTTTTGACCAAAGAAGCAGCCCAAGACAAAAATTACCCCTATGTTTGACCGTTCCTTTAGTGTATTTTGAATTTAGCCACTCACCTTTTGGCATTCTGACAATGTAAAAAAGTGCGCACTTTTTTACATTATTGGAACGATTTTTATTTTTTCCTTTATTTATTGTATTTTGAAAATATATATGTAATAATAATTGTTCATTAGCATAATGTTCTAATATACTCCCTTGAACAATAACATGTAGGTACATATGATAATTCATAAGTGTCTGAAATTAAGAAATACAGTATTTTGACAATATAGCATTTTGAGAAACAGTATTTTAAATATATAGTATTTTAAAATATAGAATATTAACCATACAGTATTATACAGAATTTTTACCATACAGTTTCTTAAAACAGCATTTTAACCCGCTCCAGAAAAAATCTACATTTTCATTTTTACACAACGAATTTGTCTGTTTTAAACAACAGACAATTAGAACAAACCTTACTTAGTAAAAATGGACAATCAACATTGCATCAGAATATTTCCGTCGAATTTCAAGACTTTGTAGTCCAAAAAGCAAACATCGGGCATCATATGAAGGTCGAAGAATATTCCAACGTAAAAACCTTCAGGTATGAGAAATAAAGGCTCTTAAGGGTGAGGGATCAAGATCTTCTATTAAAACTGAAGTCGTATTTCCTAAAGAATATTCAAAATATAAAGGTGGTATACAACGACAGAATGTTTGACTCTGACACTTAAATACATTTAAAAATAGCTTATGGTTTTCACACCAATCTTATATGTACATTGAATATGTCTGTTTGCAACTTAAAACAATCTGATAAATTCTTTACGATGCAGCACATTTTCAAATCATCAGCAAACATAAGTAATTTTGATTGAACAAGAACATCTGGGATATTATTGACAAGTAAAAGAAATAGCAAAGGGCCCGAATGACTTCCTTGAGGGACACCCGATGTAACCATAATACCATCAGAAAGCCTATTGCCAATACGAACATATTGAGTTTGTTCACTAAGATACGACTGAAACCATTTAGAGTGAAAACCATACCTCAAAAGCTTTCGAAGCAAGATATGATGATCAACTCTATCGGATGCTTTGGCAAAATCAGTATAGATCACATCGCACTGAAAACCTTTCTCCATTGTTGTAAGCACAAAATTAGAAAAAATTATAAGATTTGTGTTAGTAGATCTACCATTTAAAAAACCATGCTGCATTTCGAGATCACTTCTTTTAATGAAAGTATAAGTTTCCTATAAATCAACTTTTCAACTAGTTTTGGGATAGCTGATATTTTACAAAATGGGCGATAGTTTTGAACATCATTTGTAAATAGGAAATATAAAAGAATTTTTCCAACTTTAAAGAAATATGCCTGACTTAAAACACCGGTTGAATATAATGCTAAAGAGCAAAGCGATTGCCTGCGAGGTATTTTTAAAAACTATTGTTGGGAAACCATCAAGTCCTGTTTTTGTATCTAAAATCAGCATGTTTAACTCTTCCATAACTTGGTTTACCGAAATATTCTAATTTTTAACATTTAACATTTTACCTGCCTCACATCCGAGAAACAATTCTTTATTACCTCGAATACTCCTAACTATGCTACCTCCGTTAAGTCAGGTTAACCTCTAAGTTGTTTATAAAACCTGAAATCTTATGCTGACTTTTTAAGCAAAAGTTATAAAAAGAACTGACAACAACTTAAACAAGGGAATACTCATTGTTTCTCTTCGATGCGGTTATATACTCCTTTTGAAAATTGGCAATAACTTGGTTTGAAACATGGTGAACGTTTCAATTTAAGTACAATTAATCGCTGCGTTCAATCTCAGACAGATAGGGTATCGGGATACCTTTTCGTTAGTGTTTTACGTATAAAAGACAGCTGATCAAAAACAGCTGAGAAGTCAAAAAAGAAATCCAAAGGTATCCAAGAATATCTGGAATATGTAGGTATCTGACAGAACAGCTGATTCAACACATGGTTGAATTTCGAGAAACTTAAAAAGTGATTTTAGCTTTTAGTATTTGTTGGTAAACAAAAAGATACAAAATGTTAGTTGAGGTTGTATTTAAGAATGTTCTCTGCACAATAGAAGATGAAGAAGCTATTTACCTCCGAACTTTATAAGGTAATTATGACAAGGCGGACAGCTTGTGGAGCTACAAGCAAATAAGGTCACTGCAAAGAAAGGTAAGTTATTCTTTCAGACTCTATTCTCTTTTTTAAGGTTGAGAACATCAATCCATTCTGCTCTTCTTGGAGGAGTGCAGAAAGAGAAAGGACCAGCTCCGAGACCCAATAACCCGTCGAAGAACAATTTTCCAAGAAATTGCAAAAGTTCTTGAAGAATACGGGTCAATTTTTGTAAAATTAAATAAAATTAAAAAATATGAAAAAGCGCTACAACATTATCATAGACAACAACAAAAAAACGTCGACTGGTCGAGGGCGAATGAACTGGCCATACTTTGAAATGATGGCTGAAATTGACCTCAACGGACAACGAGGCACAAGTTAGCGACACCGAAACAATAAGTTCCATCCTCTGGGGTCTATCCCCTCTCTCGACCTCATTATCATAGATTACAGATAAAGGTTATCTCTTCTTTATTAAACTGATACGCATCCATCAATTCATTATCGTCCGACAAATCAGTTGAGTTATCCATTAAATGTTTTATCTTACAACAATTTTGACTTCAAAGCTTAAATGTTTCTTTGCTTTTTGTGAACAGCTGAAAGTTGTTTTTATTTTTTGACAGCTATCTTAACTATCCAACTTGTTCAACAAGGTATCTAAAAATCCAAGATACCCTATCCAACCCGAGATTGAACGCAGCCAATGTAACAGAATGGTAAAATATTATGTATGTTCAAAGATGCACAAAGGGTGGCACAACAGTCCGTTGAGAACTAGGGCCTAGTGACTTACAACTCTCAGCCATTCCTGTGTGCGAGTACTGTTGTCAGGGATGGGGGAGTCCTACAGTTTTAAGCCGAATCCGAACGGCAAATTTGAGAAAGCTCTTTTCATGACACTAACCATCATGCATCGGGTGCTACAAACATACAAAACATTACCTCTTTTATTATTTGACATAGGCCTTCCAAATGTTCCTATAAATCCGTCACTGATTTAGATTAGATACTTAACTTAAATAAACTACGTCAAGAGGAATACAACTGTGTATAGCAAGTTCCGATTAAGTGCTTGAATGTGTTTACTCTTATCAACTTGACTCTAAAGTGAGTGCAAAAGGATTAATTGAACTGGTAAGTACAAGTAAAAATGGCAGCATATATAATGATATAAAATGCTTTAATAAAATAAATAATATCATCCTAAATGGTGATGCAATTATGGATTGGTCGTATATTGGTGATTTTTGTTTACAATACAGTTTCGAATTGATCTACTATTGCACTTCAAATATTGCTTCCATTCAACGAATTCAAGAGGTTTCTTTCGCAATCCCAACAAAACTGATAACTTATAAAATTTAAAAAAATAAAAGAAAAACAACTTATAGTCACATACATATATAGACATCTCCGAGATATTTTTTTCTAATCAAGGTACATTATATTTTTCTTTAAGAAAAACAATTTATTTAAAGTTAAAATAAATTGAATTGTAACTATGATCAAGTGCGTGTGACCCAGCGGAGTATCTTTATTCGCGACAAGTAAAAAACAAATATTATTATTAACTTTGTCACGAGTGAGTTTGGCCTTCGTTTTGAAAATTACTTTATAAAAACATCTGATAAATTTATCAATACGTACATATATCGATAAGCAAGTTCATTACCTACTTAATTAGCGTTTTTTTAGCTCAATTGAAAGGTTTTGGGTGAATGACTTTTATCAGTTTTTCTGCTACAATAAAATTCAAGTTTTTGATATACAATAATTTGAAAGAAAGTATAACAATAATAAATTAATTGTCGCAGGGGGTATGGAGGCATAAGCTAAAATTTTGCAAAATAAAAATCAATTTTAAAATAAATGTACACGGTCGTAGATGTTACAATATTTTTAGACTTGACAATGTCTGACAATAAGTCAGCGATAAATTTGTGGATTTTCTATTTCTACCAATGGGAAGAAATGATTACAAACAGATTTAATTACAGTTACTTGTAATTGAAATCTCCATAACATTTTCAATTACTTTAAAATGCAATTTAACAATTTGAATAACTAATTGCTTGCAATTTATTTACATAGGTAAATGTAATTGAAAACAAAAGTAATTATATAGAAGCTCAAAAATTATTACTTTGTACAATGTACTCAAATAATATTCTCATCAATACATATTACGAGATATTACAAAATAATTTAATAATAAATAATTTAGAAGTGCTTTTTCTGAAGAACTTGAATGAACCTATTGCATTTTTCAATTACATGTAATTAGTAAGTAAACTTTTTTCAAATACAATTAAAAGTGATTATTTTTCAATTACAATTACATTTATTTAAAATATGTTTAGTGTTGTCATTTACAATTACTAATTACTTGTAATTGATGTCGAAAAGTTATCCTTATTTCCCAAATTTGCTACCAATTAAATCACTAACTTGTAGCTCATTCATAGATAATATTGTTGTTTTTAAAATTTAAAAAAGTACATTTACAATTCTTTTATTGTAAAAATCACGTTGTTATGTCAACAAAAATTATTCAAGCGGCATTTTGACAAATTGTTGGAACTTGCAAGAATCATTAAGGAACGGCTATTGGTAAAAATTATTGATATGTCAAATTAAATTACCAATATAAAAATTAAATGGTTTGTTGGATAACTTTACATAGCAAAATAAATCATAAAAATAAATATTTACTTTCAAATTCCTTACAATTTATCATCTACAATATTAATTGTTGGATACTAACTAAAACTAATAAAATGGACAATTTTCAAGAAGAAATGTTAAGAAATAATCTAGACAATGAGATTCTATAAAAAAAGGGTTCATTTAACAATTGCTTCAAGGAGGGGGTTTGTTCATAGACTACTACATTTACATGTGGTGTTCAAGCGAGCTTGAAGCTCACCTAAATTCTGTATATACCTGAATCGAGTTGAAATGAGCTTGATTCGCCTCGATTTCAGTCGGGGATCGTAATCGAGTCAAAATTTCTGAAGAAAAACCTTTTTGGAGGAGTTAGTTTTACAGATAATGCGTTATGATGTGCTAATTTGCATGTTGGTATACAAAAAATATAGTTTTGTTTTAATGAAATAAAAAAAAATGCACATGGAATAGATAGCCTATTTTTATATGAACTATTAAGCTCTTCATTGTTTAGCACGAATCAAATTATCTCGCTTGCACTTCATAAGAAACATCGAAATACCATTTGCATTTTAGAAAGTGCTGTCAAACTTAATCATTTTTAAATAATCTTGTGCGATGGAAACACCGAAAAGATTTTTTTAATCTTAACTAGGATAAACTTCTTTCTTTTCTACTGTTTTCTCTTGCAAAATAAGCCCAGTTAGTCCATTTCACTAACAAAACTAAATAATATCTACAGTAAAAGATTGATTTTTCCCCCCAATGAAAAACACACATGATTCCAAACGCAGAACTACTCAACGAACACAGCCCTCGAGATACAAATGCAGTATCATTCGTTTCAACACCTGAAAACGAAATCACATAAAATTAATTCGAGACTCGTATAAATGTCAAAAACCAATCTACAATTAGATTATACTCTAACTTTTATCGGTTTTATTCATACTATGGATATTGTTTTTGTTATTCGTGTAAAATCCTACTATACTATGGATAAATTTTCCAACAAAACAGGGGTATTGTTGCTGGTTAGAGTACACATTTATTTCAGATTTTGTACAAATATTTGTCCGACTATGATCACTTTATTTTAATTTTTTTATAAAATAATTCTAAGACTACGACTACGGAAGACATTTTCACTTATGAACCTGAAAGTATTGTAAGATCTTTCAAGTTTCAACTACATATACATCTTAGCTTTATTTGTGAATTAAGAAAGAAACTAAGAAAACAAACTCATTTATCAAAGTTAATGAGTATGAATTATTTTAAGAAAGCTGTAACATCCTAAATGAAACTTTAGCCTTTATGGATTGATTTAATATTTACTTTTGTTGACTTTTTTTATCTAGAAGTTAAAGATGCTCGTAAACGCAGATTCATTTTTTGAGGGAAAATTTCCCTAAAAAAGAAGGTAATTCAAATTGATATTCTACGAGTTCAGTGTAATTTAATAGCTTGACTGAAATTTGGACCTTTTTTTTTACTATTGTGAGCACATAAGCTCATGTATTTATTTAAACTATCAAAATAATGGGGCGTATTTACAGAGAATTACAAAAGTCGTGATTTCTTGATCTATAGTTTAAGACTTGTTGGTTAAATAAATGCAGCTCCTATTCATAGTCATATGATTTATTAGTGGAGAATTGGAGAGTTTCCCCTTTGAATTCCATTTCAGATCTCAAGTGGATTCTTTTTCAATTTAATTTCGAGTCGAAAAACCCTACGCCTTACAGAAATCCCAAAAAAACTGACTTTAAGAAATTCAGTCAAATTGCGAATTCCAAATTAAGCAACTTACCGAATCTCACTGAATTGATAGGAGACCTTGAATCAAAGGTGAAAACCTTTGAAACTTTTATAAGTAAAGCTTTTAGAGTCTCTTGCTCAGTTAAATATAGCCGTAAAACCCTTCCTTCTTGGTGGAATGAAGAACTGTCCAGTCTTAAGAAAAGGACAATTTTCAATATATGCCACAAACATACGTTTTAAAATTTACAAGCAAGCCCTGTCATCAGCCAAAAGACAAGGCTGGAGAGAATACTGTCAATCAATCGAAGACATAAAGGACTCCGCAAGGCTCAGCAAAGGAACATTGTAATCCTTCATTTCTAAAAAATCCTGATGGAACCTGGACAGCCTCTCCAGCCGAATCTCTTGAGCTACTGATAAAGACGCATTTTCCGGGTTGAGAGAGCAATGACCCCGAATCGCTTGAAACCACAGAGCTAAACGTAGCTCATGTGGAGCAAGTCAATTTCGTTATAACCAGAGAAAAAATTTTGTGGGAAATCAATACTTTTTCTCCATATAAATCCCCAGGCATGGATGGCATACTGCCAGTTATGCTTCAAAAGTTGAATGATGTAGCAATTCCATGGCTGGAACAAATTTTCAAAGGATGTCTCCTTCTCAAACATGTGCCCATGTCGTAAAGGAATGGGTAGGAGAGGTCACGATTCCGCGAAGGATTTCAGACCAATACGCTTAACATCTTTTATGCTTAAAACTTTGGAGCGCATTCTTGATTACCATATTAGAGAAATCCTAGTTGGACGACCTCTCGAAAGCTCTCTGCCCTCCATGAGGTAGTGCGTACTGTAGAACAAACAATCCATTATAAAGAATTTACTCTTGCCACCTTCCTAGGCATAGAAGGTGCTTTTAACAACGTCCTTACAGAATCCATAGAAGAATTGCTCGTTAAGTTCGGTGTAGAAGACTTCATTCGAGAATGGATTATTTCCATGCTCAGTGGTAGGAAGTTTCGAGCTCTCTAGGCAATGCAATCGCAACAAAACTCGACTCAACGGTCAAATCCTATCATTGTCTTCCAGAGCTAAATATTTGGGAGTTATACTCGACTCTAAACTAAACTGGAAACTAAATATTGAAGTACGGGTTAAGAAGGCCTGTGTTGGCTTATACGCCTGCAACACAACTTTCGGCAAGAAGTGGGGACTTCAGTCGAAGATGATTTTATGGACGTACACAGCTGTAGTACGTCCAATCTTAACATATGGTTCGATTGTGTGGTGGCCTGCTCTTTGCAAAGCCTATAATATTGATAAGCTAAAGAAGGTTCAGAGAACAGCTTGCGTGGGCACCACGTGGGGCCATGCGTACTTGCCCAAAGGACGCCTTAAACGTTATTTTGGATATTCTACCAATCGGCATTTTTATTAAATACATACATAGTTTCCTGCAGCGCTGAAGGAATCAAACAGCTGGTTGTCAAAACCTCATGGTCACAGCAACACAACGAAATTAATTCCCTCAGATATTATCTCGGTAGACACTGACTACTGCACTCCTACTTTGAGCCCTAGTAAGGGTTTTAAGGTTATTTTCACATCCAGAGAAGATTGGGAGGATGACATCGTGTCGATAGGTTTCGACACAACCATCTTTACTGACGGTTCAAAGATGGAGTGCGGAGTTGGTTCTGGGGTGTTTTCTGAGTCCCTAAATGTAGCCAAATCTTTTAGGCTTCCTGACTTTGCTAGCGTTTTTCAGGCTGAACTGCTGACAATAAGGGAGGCATGTAAGATACTTAAACAAAACCAAAACCAAAACCGAAATGCGGCTATCTTAACAGACAGTCAGGCAGCTGTCAAAGCCATTAACTCGGCCATATCCTCATCTAAATTGGTCCAGCAATGTCGTGATGAGCTTGCGAGCCTGAATTTTAACCTCGGTGTCACCCTGAACTGGGTTCCGGGCCATAGTGGTATCGTGGTATGAACGGGCTGACGAGCTCGCCAGCAAGGATCGGCCATTCATAGCTCATTTGCGGAAATGGTTAACATTCCTCTTGGTGCTATGAAGGGTAAAATCTTTTCTATCTACCAAACTGAATCAAACCGAAGGTGGAGCAATTTACCCAACTGCATTATATCTGGGAAGATATGGCCCACCTATAACAAAACCCGTACAAACGATCTTCTGTGCAGGCCAAGGCAAGACATAGCCAGGATTGTTGCGGTTTGTACCGGACAGTGGCCTATAGGAGTTCATGCAGAGAAGTTGGGTATCTCTTACAACACCTTTTGCCGTATCTGTAGTGACCAAAGAGAAAGTGAAACCATAATCCATTTCCTCTGCAAATGTCCTGCTTTGGCAAACACCAGAATGAAATGCTTTGGAAAAGCATTCTTTCAAGAACTTCATGAGCTATCTGAGACAAAGATTAGAGACCTAATCTTTTTACTCAATGCGACAAAATGGCTCTAACATAATCGCTATGAAGCTTCTCTATAAATTTATCCCTTTCAATCAAAGGTCAAACGAGTTTTTGGTATCAAAACGGCGCACTACAGCGCTAATTGGATCTCAGGCTAGGTTGCCTTGAGATCTCCATTTCTACCTACCTACCATTCATAGTCAATTGTCTAGATGTGTTTAGTAAAACCCCAGTTAAAGGTTGTATTCTACTACAATTATACTTCAAATGACAGGTCAAATCAAAAAAATACTGCTATAATTTCAAAATTATTATATTGGGCTGTCATTCCTCAAATTGGATGTATAAAATAATAATAATATAAAATAAATGTGACTGTTTCCTTATCCAAACGATATCATTAGTAGAAATCCTTGTCGCTTAATTCTTACTTAATACTTGGTGGCATATGTTGTAGATCACCAAATAACGTAAACTCCTCTAAGATATTCATATCTTCTCTATATCTTCTTCAATTGCGATATCAATCGACATTTTTCTGGACAGCAAGTTTACATAAACTTTATTTGATATAATTTACTTTTTCAGCTTTTCCTATGTGTATAGTTAAACCACGGGTTTAGTCCTAAACTTAGGTTTATATTTATTTATAAATAGCCTACCATCTAGACTAGCTTTATAACAACTTAGCAAGAGTTTAGACAACATCTATGAATATGCCCCAATTAATTTACTTACTCAAGTTTTAAAAACGTAACAAGATACTATGCTGATAATTTTGATTCCTAATTTTATCAACTAACGAATATTTTTGTTAAGAGATTGATTACAAATTTGTTTACAAATCCAAAACTCTATAAAACTATTGTAAATAAATTGAAGTTAGTGCAAACAAAGAATTATGTAATAAAAAAAATAAGTATTAATTATTTTGTTTTATAACATAACACCTGTAGCTTTAAATTTAAAATGCTATAGCTGATAAGAAAAAAAAATAGAGATAAATATTTCTTGAGTTTTTTATGACACATAATGCCAATACTTATTTATATTACGTTTGTTTGATTAAAATTTAAATTTACTCTCCATAATAAAATATGAAAAAAGGTTGGGCACTATTATGTTATGTTTTCTCAATGAAAGTGTTTCTGCTACCGATAGAGCCGGATTTAGATTTGTTGTCACTAATTGCTAATATTTAAGATTTCATCTTAAATAGCCCACTACTTGAGTAGGTCCATCGTTTGACAAGTTAAAAACTATGTCATTACTTGAAACACATTGAATTTTTTAAAATTCACTTTAAAAATGATGAACATTTTACAATCACGTCCAAACTTTGCGCAAAAAAAAAAGATTCCTGGCCTTTTTATTTATTGAAGAGGCCATACGAGATCTTGTGATCTTAAGCACTTTAACGGACTCATTTCTTGACGCAGTTCTAAAATAAATTGAAAATTTGATCTAGTAAGTATCCGTTTATCTCTGTCCAAAAGAACAAAATGAGTGTTTATGTATTCAAATTGTGTTATGAATTCAATACAAGAAATGTAGAACTCGTTTTTTGCAATCAAAACATCCTAAAGTCATTTCATCTGACCACCAGTCACCACGAGCCCAATCTTTGCGATTTCGATTAATTTAAGAAATGTTACATTAACATATTGAATTATTTGTATATGATATGAGAATTTAATAATTCTAGTTTTTTTTTTTTAAATTCTTTCATTCAAATAATGCATGGGGGAGTCGTAGGGGTCAATACCCCTCTCCCTGGGATACAACTTATTTGTATTTTTGTAATAATTCTCTTCAATTCAAAACTAATCGTATTGAGTCAATGGATATGACCCCTATTATATTTTGAATTATTTATTTTTTGTATATGAAAACAAAAAATTGTATTTTACTTTCTAAACTTTGTTGCAAAAAGTACCACTTTTGACTGAGAGCTGGACCAAGAACATAAAATGAATCTGATACTCAGCCCTATTCCAAAAAATTTGCACAAATTCATCAAATTCCAGGTGGGGTCATATGTACCATAAAGCTTATGCAGTTAAGTTGTGTAAGTAAAGATTTGTTGGTAATTTAAAGACATTGACCAAAAAGTGGTTTGTTTTCAAAAACATTCAATATTTTTGTAACTTGAGTAATGCTTTAAATTATTTTCATACAATTTGTTTCCAAGAATAAGAGCAAGGATTCAGGTTATTAAGAAGAAAGCTTGAATAAGCGATCTTCAATTTTTTTTAATAAATTCCCTTCAAATTCCTGAAGCTAGCCTTCAATTCCATCTTATTTTTGTATGCACATAAATTGTGAACAATGAAGTGATTTTTACTTGAGACACATAGAAACTGTATATGGCAAGCATTGCGAGCGTTTCAAAAATTCGAATCAAATATGACATTACGATGTTAGAAAAGTAAAAAAAAAGTGGGTCCCCCATTCCATCCGTCTGTCTGTCTGTCCTGGCCCCTATTGCATAGGCAATTAAAGAAATCTACATTTTGAAGGGAATTTTCTTTAGATATTCTAGAACTGAGATTTAAACACGATTTTCAAGAATATAAATGTCCCAATAATAGCAATAGTAACACTTTTGTTAAACTAATGGCCATTTGTAAAACACAATGCACGTTTCATATCTATTAATATAAAAGCTTTGAATCTCTTGAGAACTGAAGTGAAAAGAGCTTCTGAAACGTGTAATTTGTGACTGCCACACAAAAGTTTCTTTCCAGCTATTTGTTTACCTTAGTTTGTTTTTATTTTATATTCAAAGAAATTATGTACTTAAATGCACTTGTTTCCTTAAATTCAAGAACATTTGTCTCTCTACAATTTTAAAGTTTTGTTGACTCCTTTAATATGAATTATCAGCTCCAATCTATCTACATTAGACACCCGAAAATTGAGTCCGAAAAAACTACGTCAAAAAAAAAAACAGAAAATTCTTGATATCAGATTCTTTCTCATTTTCTGGGTTTTTGAATTTTTGTAGCGTTTTTCGCATTAATATAAATGGCAACAAAAAAGAAATTTTTTTTTTGAAAGAAAGCAAAGTTTCAAAACAATTTTGTACATTTCTCCATGAAAGCAATAAAAACGCTCTAAAGTATTGCGTTTCGCTCTTAAATATGGCATATTCAGAAAACTATTAGAATCTTGAAATGCTTTTATATGGAGAAAGTCTAATTAATTAAATAGTTAGACTATACCTTGCTGGACAATAGCGTTCTAAAATAATTTAATAACTATAGTTGTCACTTTAGCCCTTGAAATGTGTAGCCTTCTTTAAAGAACATTTTTTAGCGGTAAGTAAAAACTCGTCTTTATGCATGTTAAGTGCGTGACCCTCCCTGATTAAAAATCTAGATCCGTCCTTGCTTCAATTTTTCTCAATCTACCTCGATTTTTTCCTCAAATCTACTTCCACTTTTTTTTGAAAAATGGTAACGCTGATCAACAGGTACTTTTGACTTCAGTTCCGTTTCGTCTTTTCTTGAGTTTTCACTATTGTACTTATGCCCTAGACTTAGGCCTTATGTTGGACTGATTGTAAATTAAGACGAAGCCTACCGCAAGTCTACTATTGAAAATAAACGTGCAGTTGTTTTCCATGACTTGAATAGTTTTCGGGAGAAAAATTGTATAATCTTTGACTTTTTGGTTTTTATCTCAGGTGCATTTTTATTCACAGTAATTGTTTAGTTAAAAAATAAATACATTAATTTATTTTCTTCTTTTATAAAATGGATAATTTTTATTGTGTTTTATATTTTTTTTTACTTTTACCAATTTCAATTCTATTAAAATTAGGTTCTGGAATCAACACAATTGTTTTCCATCCTATGTTGCAGCTAAATGAGAGAGGTGTCATAATGAGCATGTCCCCTGCTAGGATTCATCATCGTGTTTTTGTTGTATGTAATACATAATGTAGGTACATAGTGAACAATTTATAAATAAAGGAAATCCTAACAATAGGTAACTATAAAGTAAGAACTTCGAAATATTCAGCTCGTTGTTTAACTATCTTAAATCTGGTGTCTCAAAATTAACCTTAATTGAAACTTAACAACAGACAAATTAAAGTCAAAGAAAGAAAAATGATGCTCCTATCCCATTTGCATATTTTATCAACATAATTGATTAGTGCACAAAAATTTAATGTAACAACATAAAAAGAAAAAGCAAACTCTCCGCTGATGGTCACAGTTACATACTCGTACATCCCGGCGAGAGTACCTTTAAAAAAGTCTTTCATTTCCGTAAGAGCAATGCGAATATCGATTAAACCAATTGTATGTTCCCATTCACCTTTTATTCGAGACTCAACTATAAAGCCTCAGTCTCATCATCAGTGTATGATAAAAATTGCACATTGTATGTACATATTTATTGTTATCAATTGAACGGTTGCATAACAGTCTAACTCGTAAATTGTTTTAAATTGGTCTAGGTACCCATATTTTAAGTAGGTACATAACATATTATTATTTTATGGATAGCATTTCGAAGATGCTCTACACAGTTAGCCCTTGCAGCATTTTTTAAACCTTTTATATCAATAAATTTATAGATTTTAAAGACAAAGTTCACTTTTTTTAGTAACTAATGAACTTACCTGTAATTGACTTAGTTCTTTAAGTAATTTCAAAGATTTTGGACCTGGGATTTGGTCAGTATTAACTTTTGGGGCTGTAGGTTCACATTTTGTTGATAAATTCACGATATGATTAAAACCTATAGCAAAGTAAATAACATTAAAGTTTTATATTTCTTTTTCTTATTTTATATAATTCACAACCATTGAAAAAACAATATTTATTGGGTAGATGCCTCACAGCTTTACTTAAATTCATATTAATTTGATATGTTAAACAATAAATGGAAAAATTAAATTTATTCAAACGATGTTGTTGGGTTAAAATTTGGGACTGCACTGGTTCTCGTTCTTTTAGAGCAGAATAGACATCACCCTTACTTTTAAAACACACTTCAATTAGGAATGCGATGTCAGTTAAAAAACACTGCACGTTTAACGCTCCAAGTTCTTCCAACCCTCACAAAATTTTCTCTCTCACGCGCTCACAAATAAGACCAGAAGATATTTCTAATCAAATTTTATCGAATTCCATGCAGTGCTGTCTCCTTTGGTACAATTGTATCACTTATAAACACATTAGTAAAAATTGAATCATTTGTTTTTTCTAAATATAATTTAAAAAAAGAGGCTGGTATGCGACGCACACTGATAACTTCCCATTCCGTCTGTCTATTTGTCTTGCTTAAAATTGTGTAGGTTTTCGTGTTGGGTTAAAAAAGTTGTTAGTTGAATTATTATTATTATCTGTGAAATTAAAAAAGTTTGAAGACAATATTTTTAATTTTTCAAAAGCTATTTGAGTCGCAAGTAAATTTTTACCAAGTTTTAGTATTGTTTTTTTGTTAAGTTTTTATTTTTTGTAAAAAACCTGTCAATTAGATGTTTTAAAATATATTTAAAAAGATCAAAGTAGTTTAAAACAAATAAAAAACCAATTCTATTTTTTCTCAAAATTTTTCGAAATGTAAGAAATGATATTTCTTAAAAGATACAATTAGTTGAAAGCCATAATCTCAAATCTTTGAAGAGATATTTGAGTCGAAATTCAATTTTTACCAACTTTGAGTAATGTTTTTTTAGGTTTTTATTTTTTTATAAAAAAAAAACTTTATTTTTCATGGAGATTGGAGATAAAATAGTTTTGTTTTCGTTAAATGTTCGCGGTGACAACATTTTTTTCAGTTTTTTTTTATATAGCTAAAAAATACAGTTAAATGGATTTTTTCAAGAAATATACTTGTTTGGTATCACGTTACAATATATTATATAAAATTTAATTCAAGTCTCTAGCGTTTTTGGTTCGTAACATATTAAGGGTTAACCAATATTTTCACCTTTTTTTTAGATTCATATGGTAAAAAAAAACAACCCACGCAATTTTATTGAGAGCCCTTTTTGCATCATTCTGTCTTATTATCTGTTTAACAAAACTTATTTGAAGTCGATATCTCTTCTCGTTCTTAAGCTATAAACGACGAAAAAAACGTCGCGAACCTACGGACGTACGAACTTACGTACACACGCACGCACAGACATCTTTCTAAATATCTTTTATTTCTACTCTAGGGACCTTGAAACGTCAAAGAATGTCAAAATTTTCAATTTGACAAATCGGACCCAGTATAATAACTTCCTATGGGAAGTTAAAAATTATATGTTTCTTAATAAGTATTTATTGATATTAATTTTTAAATTATTGACACTTAAAAAAGATTTAAGTAACCGATGTTTATTGTTTATGGAATGTCTAACAGTGGTTGACAAAATTATTGCACAAACAAAAGAATTCGAAACTCAACTTTAAATGTTCCTATCAAATTAGGATTTTAAAATAAAAAATTAAAAATGCTTAAAACAACCAAAAACTAGGGTTTTAATCCATGGTTAAAACTTAAACTATCTCTTGACAATAATTTGTATGATGATTATGAATAGTTTCTTTCTCTTTTAGATACAATTACAAAATTTTATTATCTTACTTAGTTTCTGGAAATTCTTGTCGGGAATGAGTATTTATTTCAATCTTTTTGAAGTTTGGAGAAAAAATTGAATATTATGCTTTAATAGTTTTGGAAAATTCGTTTTGGACTTAATTTTAAGTGTTGAATTTGAATCCAAACTTTAACAAACTTAAGTTTTCAACTTTATTTATTGCAGCAAAATTTAAAAAAAAAAACTCGTTACAAGAACAAAACTTTTTTTCGAACGAATTTGACAGTTTCTGTTGAAAGCCATTCAAGCAAAAATGGTTTACGGTTTCTTTAGATTTGTATAAGACAGGTGAATTCTAACAACTTTTGAATTTTCTTCGAATAACATATGAAATAATATCAATATTTCAATTGAATATTGAAGAAAAGGGAAATTTGGAAAACTATAAAAATGTATATAGCTTTAAAAAGTATTCAATATGTGTAGTTTTAACGAATTTTAATTAGTGATACCTATATCAAAAAACTGACGTGATACATTAATTTTGAAGTCGAATTTAAATTGAGGACTCCCAAATTCTTTGGTAAACCTTGTCGACTAGTGTAATTATAAAGAATTTGAATAATTGAAACTTAACTTTTTAATTTGATTTAAATCTACGCAATGTATTTAATTAGTATGTGAAGGCGCTACTTTAAGGTTGACACTTTTTATAAAAATGGAATAGTTTTTGAAAAATATTGAACAGGAAGAGCGACAAAAATTATAATGAATTTTTGTTAAGGTTAAAAATACCAGAGGGGAATTCCGTTAAACGATTGATAAAATACTCAAAAAAATGTTAAACATCCTCGAGTTAAAACTGTGACCGCTCTGGATTAGAATGAAGCTGTCAGAACCAGAAAAAAGAACTCAACCAAAAAAATAATTTTTTGTTACAAACTTCTAAATTTCTTCAATTTTTGCCATTATTTTTCATCCAATAAAGGTAAACCTAGAGAATTTAAAAATAAAATTAAAAACAAGCAAAAACGTCTTAATTGTTGGTGTATTTTCTTAATAGACGTTAGCAAATCTTTCGACGACATAAATTGGTGTAAATGCAAACGTTTTTGTTATGAAAACTACTAACGAAATACGTGCCATAAGATAGAAACGACAAATTAGAACTGAACGCCTGTAGAATTTTCAAATTCGCTTTGTTAACATTTTTTCGATTTCATGATTAAACCAAGTTTATTTGTTTCTAAATATTGATATTAAATTTTAAATTTGGACACTCAAAAAAGATTTAAGTAACCATAGTTTATGGTATTTCTAACACTGGTCCACAATTTAATTTTTTCTTTCTTTGGCAAAAACGAAAGAATTTTGTATACAAAATTATATACCCACCATCACATTAGGTTTTTACAATATGCCCCTTTAAAAATGCTAATAACAACCAAAAACTAGGGTTTTAAGCATAAGTTAAAACTCAAAGTATCACTTAACAATAATTTGTATTATGATTTTGAAAAGTACACATCTTTTCCTTTGAGATACAATTAAAAAAATGTAGTATAAGTCTTTATTTCAATCTTTATGAAGTTTCAGGAAAACTTGAATATTATGCTTTAATAGTTTTGGAAAATACGTTTTGGACTTAATTTTAGGTGTTGATTTCGAATTTAAAGAACTATTTGCTGAGGCATTGAAAATATCCGTTTTCAACTTTATTTATTACAACAGAATTGTTTAGACAACAGACTCAATTACAAGAACCAAACTTAGTTTAAAACCATTTGTATAAGACAGGTGAAATGTCAGAAGTTTCGCAGTTTTTTCGAATATCATATGAAATAATAAAAATATTTCAATTGAATGTTGAAGAAAAGTATAATAGATTTGGAAAACCATTACGGATTTTATTGAAAGAGCTAATTCAAAAATTTATATAGCCTCAAAAAAATGTTTCGAATTTTAAAAAGTGATATCTCAAAAAACTGACGTGATAGAATAATTTTAAAGTCAAATTTGAATTGAGGCCGCCAAAACCCATTGGTAAACCTTGTCGACCAGTGTAAATTTATAATTTTATTTTAATCTACGCAATATATTTAGTTACTATGTGAAGGCACAATGGAGTAGTTTATGAAAAATATTGAACCGAGAAGCGGGACAAAAATTATAACGAATTTTTGTAAAGGTCCAAAATGCCAGCAATTTAAATATGTTTTGAAAAGGCCTTCCTTGACCCCTTTAGGAATTATTTAAACAATTGTTTAATATCTCACAACTTCCCATAGGAAATTATTGTAATGGGTCCGATTTGTCAAATTGAAAAATTTGATATTTCTCGGCGTTTCAAGGTCAATAGAGTCGAAATAAAAGATGTCTGTGCGTGCGTGTGTACGTACGTTCGTACGTCCGTACGTTCGCGACTTTTTTTCGTCGTCCATAGCTGAAGAAACAGAAGAGAAATCGACTACAAATACATTTTGTTGTGCAGATAATAAGGCAGAAAGATGCAAAAAGGGTTCTCAAGAAAATTGCGTGGGTGTTTTTTTTACCATAGCAGTTTAAAAAAAGGTGAACCCTAAATATTTCACGAACCAATAACGCTAAAAACTTGAATTAAATTTTATATAATATATTCTAATGTAATACCAAACCAGTATATTTTTGGAAAAAAATCCAATTAACGGTTTTTTTATAAATAAAAAAAACTGAAAAAAACGTTTGTCACCTCGAAAATTTTACGACTAAAATATGATTTCATCTCCAAAACAATTTTGTGCATCGAAGAATAATGTTTTTGACATCTGATATAATTTTTGAAAAAAATCAAATTGACAGTATTTTATAAAACAAATTAAAAACCTAAAAAAAGAATTAACAAAAGTTGGTAAAAAATGATTTTCGACTCAAATATCTTTTTAAAAAAATTGAAATAATGAAATGTTGTTTTCAACATGTGAAAAATTTTTAAAAAAAAATTGAATTGACGGTTTTCTTACAAAGAATAAAAACAAAAAAAAACAGTACTTAAACTTGGTAAAAATTTACTTTCGACTCAAATAGCTTTTCAAAAGTTAAAAATGTTTTCTTCTCTCAAATTAATTTCATTCAACCAATTTGTAAAAATTTAAGAAATGCTACTTAAATTGGTAAACAATTTTTATTGACTAGAAATCTATTTTACAAAACCAGATTTTCAAACTAAACTATTTCTTTATATTAAAAATATTGTTGGTAATTTTAAAGCTTTTTTAGCCCAAGCCTACAAAGTTTAAGGCAAGACAAATCGACAGACGGGATAGAAATTTAACAGTGTGGTTCGCATCCCAGCCTCTTTTTTAGTTTCTTAGTTAGATTTAAAATGTACTTTCATCTGAACAAAGAAGTCTTCAAGTGTAAACTAAGTTTGATCAAAAGTAATCTTCCTCAGTAACATTCTATCTGAAGCTAGCTGAAAGCCTTAGGTTTTTTGGGGAAGGAAGCTACCAGAAAGGACTTGGAAACGACTTCAATCTATTTTTATCACTACCTTAAGTAAAATACTCAACAATATGTTAAACCTCCTCCAGTTAAAACTGTACCTGCTCTGGATTAGAATGAAGCTGTCAGAACCAGAAAAAAGAACTCGACAAAAAAATAATTTTTTTGTTACAAACTTCTAAATTTCTTCAATTTTTGCCATTATTATTCATCTTATAACGGTAATCCAAGAGAATTTAAAAATAAAATTAAAAACAATCGAAAACGTCTTATTTGTTGGTGTATTTTCTTAATAGACTTTAGCAAATCTTTCGACGACTTACAAAAACGACTAACGGAATACGTGCCATAAGATAGAAACGACAAATAAGAATGATGAATGAATGAAAATGAATGTCATTTTTCGATGTAGCGTTCCAAAAAGCTAACATTTTTCGATATACAAATACCTAATGAATTCCTGATTAAACCAAGTTTATTTGCTTTTATAATAAACATTTAAAAGTAATTTAAATAACAATTTTTCTCTCCGATCTGAATTATCTTAAATAGTTTTAGAATTATTACTTCTTTCACATTTTTTGAGTGTCACATTAGCTTGACAAACTATTAACATTTTCCTAATTTTATCCAGAAAAATAACGATTTAATACAAAACCAATACTTGGCCCTTAGAGAAAGATCAAATATTCAAAAATATACTATTTTAATGTTTGTTACTGAGACTAAAAGTATATCATACATATATAAATAAAGTGCCACACGTAAACAATAGCACAAGTGTTACTGGGAGACTGCATATTTTGGACGTTATCGTAAGGAGAGACCTTGAGATATAATTTTATTGAAATTGATTTCATTTTATAATTTATCTTTCTATAATTTGTTTGTTCAACAAATATTATTTCAAAATGGTATCTCAATTAATGTTTATCTGCCAAAAAATTAACATTTTAAAAATTGTTCTCTGCGGTTAAAGAATGTATCAGTCTTAATTGGGTATGGGAAAGTTTTGTAAAAGATTTTGTCAATTTAAACATAGTTGAACAAGAAGTCATTCAAACAATTCTATTATGTCAAGTTTTTGAAATATATTAAAATATATAATAATAATGTTGAAAACGGGTATTTTTAAAATTTGTGCAGACTTAAAATTTGAAGTCGGATTCTCAATTAGCAAGTAAATTCGCTAAAAAACGTATTTTTCAAAACTTTGAAAATTTTAAAAAATTATTTGTTTTTGCCTATTACCAAAAATTGAATTATACATATTATATTACCTTATATTTTTATTTTAAACAAAAATTAGTTAAAAAACCTATTTTAAAATTTGTTTAATAACATGCTCCATATAAAGTATTCGAAAGTTGCCATCAGGTGGTGCAAATTTGTCACTAGCCAAGATTTTTTCACTTTTAGCGTTTCTTTAAAACCTTTTACTTTACACTTTTTTAACCCTTAAATTTTAAATAAACCCATAAAAGAAAGAAATTCAATAAAACCAGTCTCCTAATAAATAAGAATATTCTTACCGTTATAGAAGTTTTAAAAATGTTGGTTCATTAATCTTTCCCTAAATGATGGAAAATTTTGTTTTTATTTTGAAACACCCTTTACACAGAAATCCAATGACATTTAAAAGGGCCCTTGAGGTACCTACATATAGGTACATATGAACATACATATTACGTCAAAGTGACACCATCTCGGATAGGATTCCGGTACAAAAATGTCCTTTTGTATTCTATTTATAGATTTTTCGATTGTTTTTGTTGCTTCTCAAAATTATAACAACTTATGTTTAGTCATTAGATTTCTCTTAAAAATTGATCTTTTTTCGTTACACACGGAACACAATTTAAATTGTTTTTATATTTGTCATTATATTAGTGAACTTCGTGTACGTGTTAACGAGTGTAGTAGAGCTGTTAAATTCGCAGCTAAATATTTTTTTAAAAATTGTAATTTTGACCCATGAAATGCAAAAACAGGGGAATTTTGTGCTTCAATAGATCTAGATAAGAAAAAAATTGATTTATTTTACCTTTGGAAAACCACGTAAGTGGTTTTTAAAAAATAATTTTAAAGTAGTTTATTTCAATTGTTATAAAATATGTAAGAGATATAGGCATATCCACAATATTTTTAACTTTCATGTTACCACAGTATATAAAGCCTTAGAAATGAAATTGACACTTTCTAAGTAGATAGATTTTCGTATCATGACTTATTTCAATTATGTAGCCTACTTGTGACTTGATTGGATACAAATTTTTAATTAAAATTAATAAAAAATAGGCTTAAATATTGCAAATTTCAAGCGTACCAGATGCAAATTTATTAAGTTTTATAAACAACGACCTTTGAAACAACTAACATCATTAATATATAATTAATTATAATATACACTGATAGAATAACCTCGAAAGAAAGATGTGCTACCATTTAAAAAATAGTAGGTGCAACGCAATTAAATTAGCGTACCTGCGTTTTGACAAATATTATAATCTGATCTTTTTCTCTACATAACTTTCTCTACGATCGCTTCGGTAGTATTTTATAGGTTTAAATATTATTCTCCATCAATCAATAAATCGATTAAAATTTAATTGGATGATGTGCCTCTATTTTAAAATAAATAATGCCATTTTAAAGTTTAAAATTGAAAACGTGTTGGTATAAAATATGTGATTTTCTTAGCGGATCACCTATCGATAAGATCTTACAAAATACATGATTGTAAATGGTAATTTTACGAATAATCAATAGTAAAAAAAGCTGTTGATCTAAGTTTTTAAATTTCAAAGTTTGTACGATAGTGCAAAATCAAAACTTATTATGAAATGAGGGTTTTTCATTGAATGCACACAATCCCACTGTACTGCACAGAACGGAAGATATTCAAATCCAGATTTTCTAGAAAATAATAAAATCAAAATTATGGCCAAGATTCGTAAAGTTAAATAACTCTAAGAAATATTTAAAAAAAAAATAACAACAATACTGACGTAGCGTAATAAAAGCGAGGTTGCGTATGAACTTGGACTGACTCGAGGATACTGGGATCGAGTCTTGGCCGGCGTAAATATTTTGAAGATACTTTCAAAAGAATGTGTTTCGACGCACATAGTACAATTTCGGACAAAGTTAGTTTTTATTTTTCAGAGATTTATTTTTGTTTATTGTGTTTGCTTCACAAATCCACTAAAAGTATAGCTGAAATAAGTCAGTTCTGTATCAGCCTTCGTCCTTCGTAATAAAATTTGTTCTATAGTTGTTTAAAGAATTTGAAACTTGAAATACGTTTTATTTCAAGTTTGCAACGGAAAACGGTTTTTTTCTTCCTGTTACGTGACGGATCTTCTTTTAAAACTTACCCTTATAAACGATATTTCAAAATGAATGACGCAAGTATTTTCTTGTTATTTAAATGATAAACAATCAAGAAAATATTTTTTGCCTCAAAATTAAAAAAAAATCAATTATTGAAAATGAAAGATTCTGTGCATATGCCTATATAATATGATGTCATTTATTTGACATCATATTTAAGTAATTTAAATAATTTGAACTTTTTGTTCACAAGAACTTAATTTGACGATGTATAGATTTGTTTTTAGTAAAGTCAAGCGTTTTATTACGAATCAATATTAATCATTCTTTCAGTTTTGGGGGATGATCTATTTTTCTGGAAATCCGTTAAAGTAAATATTTGTTTAAAAAAATCTTTAATTATTTGTTTCAGATTTCGAGTTTTTCTATGAGCTAAGGAATAAATAATATTATTTGTGAACTTAAGTCCCATTTTATGTATGTTAACTTGTACTTGTAACGATCTTATAGATGCGCCTTAACTTGGCACTTCTGTCAGGTATCAGAAGGTACGCTTAATCGGTAATTCCATAGCGGTGTTGTAGTTTTAAATTTGTTACTATTATGTATAAAATGTTAATAAATTTAAATTATAACAGGTTATTTGTTTATTTTAAATAAATTAATAGATTGGAACGGGTAGGTACATACCTAAAACCCATTTGTATTTTATCATAGTAAGTACTTCTAAAAAATTTTAAATTTTAGAAATTGATTCTATTATTCTTATTCTCATCGATAAAATAATTCATTCGCATAGCCAACTGTATACATATTGGATCCAAGGGCCGGCAAAGTATGCGTACAAGTTGTGCAAATGCGCAGGGCGCTGAATCCAATGAGCGCCACAGACAAGCGCTTAAACAGACACTTCCACGTCTATGAATTAAATTATGAATAAAACTCTTCCAATGGACAAAGGGTTAAAATATTGAAGTAATAAGCGATGATGCTACGATGAATAGTGACAATGTCTGTCGTTGATGAGTGAATCTTTTTCATTCAGTTTCTCCTTTTCTCCATGCTAGTTCATAAAAAAAATTAATTTAGTATTGAGAAATACTTTTAAGGTAAAGGGATAAACTTTTTGTAATGCAAAACTGGTAAAGGGTTATCTGATTTAATCTTAGGTGACCTTTAATTGCATGACATTTTTCTTAGCAATTGCAGAGGACAAGGTTGAAACATTAAAGGGAAAGAGGCTGGTGTTCAAAACAGAATTAAGATTGAACCAAGAGGCTGTTGCTTGCATTCCCTAAATTTAGTTGTTAATAATTCAAGCCACTTTTTTTTAGAAACTGTTAAGTTGTTTGACATTGTTCAATGTCTATTTAACTTTGTATTAGGATAAAAATTGCGTTGGGAAATACATATTTATACAAAAAATATTCCTCGTTTGATCTTAAAACCCTTATCTAAAACCAGATGGGTTTAGATTTAAACCATTAAAAAGCAGCTATCAGGTATTTAATGACTTAACAGCAAAGATAGCTTCGGGGGAACGTAGTTTTTTGAAATTGAAATTAATATGAAACTACTTGAGGACAACAATAACCCAACAGCTTAAGAGCTCGTTAAGTCATTAGATTATGATGATCTTATAGCTGATAGACCTGTTATAGCTATCACCTATCAATTAGATACTTTATAATACATGACAATATTGTTGATGAATTGGTATTATGGCTATCAACTTTGTTGATGAATTGAATTTTACTATCAAAATATAAAAAAATAGACATACATCAGTTTTCATATCAATAACAAACTCTTGGTTGATACCTCTCAAATACGTTTTAATTTTGAAAAATAATTATAAAAGGTACGTTATTTTCATTCTCTTTATTGAATAAAATATAAATATAAAGACACAGCGATTTGTATGCGTTTTATTTTTAAATTATTTTACTTTATTACTTTTTATTATTATTATTTTCGTATGCAAACAAACAAATTATATTTCAAGATTTTCAAAGGAAAACAAATTTAAGAAATTATGACTTCTAAAAATTCTTTTTTTTTGTTTCGCATTGCAGAGTCTACCCCTTGGGTTGAGTAAAGAAGGAATGACTTCATTCACCAATCACCGCAATTGAGGGGGCCAATGATGAAGCCTGCGCAGAGATATAATTTAGCTCGGGCCGGCCATGAGTCTAGTTGTATCAAAACATACGAACTATGTATCGACATGCGCCATGTGTAGTCTATGAACTATGAACCTCATGGTGTACTTTTTCCACGTGTTTTACCATCGACAAATCACCAGTGTAGTCTTCACAGTTTTTCTAATATTTACATAGTACATTGCTTTATGAATACTATCTTACATTTTTGTTTTTTTCCACATTTTGAGAATTTGAAAGGAGTTACATTAAAAAAAATTGACAGAGTAGTAATATTTCCCTAAAATACAAATTGGTGGGAAAACCACTAGCGGAAGAAATGTTGTTCCAAAAGAAGTAAAGGTTGCTACTTAAAAATAAAACGAAAACCATTTAGGGTGGCGTCTAAGTATCTTAAAAAAGGAATTGTAATAAATAAATAAATAAATTAGGTGGGGCAACAGTCCATGAAGAACCAGGGCCTAGTGACTTACAATTTTCATTTCTGTGTGTGAGTAATGTTGTCAGAGATAAAAAAAAGAATTGTAGAAGTAGATAATTTAGATTAAAAACTTATTGTATTAGAGGAGATTCATATTGCACAGGATCCAATATAAAACCCAGAGTCTGAGGAGAGAACTATCAGATTTTATTAATTTTTGAAAAGTATTCGAAAAGTAAATAGATCTGACATCATTTTTACTTGGGCTCTGTATGCTTTCTTCCTCAGCGTCAATTCTGAATGCTCTTAGTTATGAATTTTTAGTGAAATATTTGGTAAAATAACGCAACATGACAGGCATGGACATTTTTTCTTCAAAATCCAATTTGCTTTTTCTATAATCCTCCAATTCTGAGGATTAGTTTCCTAAAATAGGTGTTTTTAACAAATCCAATAAGGGAAATCCTGTTTCCTCGAGTACGATATTCAAAACCATTATAAATAAAATGTTCCGTCTATGCATCCGTAAACACATGACATACTCACAAAAATGTAACACCTCTCCTAAACAATATCGGGGATGTGTTAGGGCTCTAGCTACTAAACGGATATTTTAGGGATGTATTTATTTACTTTCTCGAGTCATTAAACTCTCTACTAGCGCTAAATTGGTGACGAACTGTCTTGTAACGAGATTAGCTTTCTCTAAATAACAAATGAAGTGGCATTATTAATGATCGAATCAATCGTTGAAAAACTCCTCATATTTTGTCTGCCTTTTTGATATTGCAATATTTTTGCCGCAATGCAATGGTCCAAACTGTATATGATGAATGGTCAAGTTATGACCTACCAGAATTTAGTAACTTGTATGAGTTTTTAGCTTTTTTTTTTAAATATAAAACATTACAAAGCTAGCTTTCGTTCAAAAGTTATAAGCATTTCAATTTAATAAGTCACGAATAAAAAAAAAACAAAAATAAAAAAATGTGTTTCTGTTAGAATTTTGTCAACACAAGAGACATCTTGTTTCAAATTCATGCAAGTTTTTAAAAACAATAACCAGTATTTTGTAACATGATTTCTGAAATAAAACTATTTTAAAGTTCGATGTAAAAAATTATGTTTGATAAAAACTATTAATATTTAAATTTTTAAATGCACAAATATTGAATGTTTATTCAGAATTGTAAAATATTAACATATAGTCATCATTTGTGGACAGGGTGATTGAAAAACCGACTAAAAGTAGGTGTTTTTGAGAATTTTATTAAAACACCCGTTACTGGAAAACCGTTGGGATGCGGTATAGACAAGTTACCAAATTCTGGTAGGTTATGTTTTGACCATTCATCACATAAAGTTTGGACCATTACTTATGGGACACCCTGTATATGGGATTTGCAGGCCTTCCTGACTAAACCTTTTTCCGATTTTCCTCTGTTGGGTTGGATTTAAAAAAACTGAAACTTATCTCTTTTAGTCTTATGACCTCTTTATAGCTTGAACCCGGTTCACCTCAGTTGGGTTGGCTTAAAAACAGCTTAAACGTAACTCTTTTTTACCCTAACAAACTCTTAGTAGCTTGAATCAAAACCATTTGACTTTTATAGTTCTTACAGTTTTAACCCTTTTGAAGCTAAAGGTTCTCATTCCCAATAAAATTAAATTTGTGATCACAATCCTGCACTTGTCTAAACGTTACTATCGAGAAATCATAGTGACCAGTCAAAGATCGTGCAAAAAATATTATTAACACTGGCCCATTTGGTCCTCTTACTAACACTCTCTTTAAATTGCGAATTTTGACACCAGAATTGTACAAAACAATGGTCCGATGCACTTAAAGGAAATAAAATACTAATAGTGTATTCATAAGGCGTTTTCTGATCCACCATTTCCGTCCGATATTCGAGTGAGCTCGTTGACCAGTTGCTTAAGATGGTTTAACTTAGCACACACTTCTTCGGTTGTTGCCTGACATCAATGTTAAAGCCAAGAAGCCTGTAACAACAATTTGAGTGCGAAAATATGAAGAAACTATTCTTAGGATTAAATCTGACAAAGCATTAAATTAGCAAGAAGTTGATTTTCTGTCTACATTTGGGCTTCTATAAAGTAAACAATATTGATTGATGTGGTGTTTATTCACGACAAATTTAAACCACATCAAATTGAAAAAGTATTGAAAAGTACATCCGACCAACACCTTTTTGAGACTCAATGTTTACTTATAGTTTGTTCGATTTGCAATTATTATCGCATTTTTGAACTTTTCTTTTTCTCCCGAAAAAATAAATAAATAACTACAGTTACATTACATATAAAGATCTCAAGTTCACGTTAAGCAGTACTTAAATACAATTTTTATGTTCCTCCATCATTCTGGCACTTTTGTCCTTTTCCTTTTGTCGATAATTTTTTTTGTTAAACCTGAATTAATTAAGATGTTTCTTAAGGTGAGGTATTTTTGATACGAAATTTAATATAATTCGGATTGAAATCATATATTATGTATTTTTAAATTTCTCTGACTCCGAAAATTTTGGAGAAAGGACCGATTATAAGATTCCTCTTTGTGTTCAAACATTTTGAAAACATCCTCAGATTGCAAAAAAATCATTTGTATCAATCTTACGCTTTGGCCTTACCTGAAAAGTGTAAAGGACTTTTTGAGCAAAAATCACTGTTTTTTTCTTTGTCCAATGTTCTTAAAACTTAAAAATTATCTTTTCCATTTAATTCTGAGCTTAAACTTTAATTAAAATTATGTATATTATGTACTTATAATCTGAAATTTAAAAACAACACAAGATAAAATTCGAAACCTAAGTGTAATAACATTACTTTATTACAAAATAGTTTAACATCGCTGAGATGAAAAGATGATATCATATAACAATAAAACTTAGAAGTAAAGTTGTAGCCTAAAATTAAAATCACTTTTTATTTGTTCCTTTCACAACATGCTCAACTTATATTTCAATTTACGCTTTTTTTTTAGTTTAAATCTAACTAGGTATGTTAAATATCTATCATTTAAGACTTTATAAGGTACATTTTGCTTATAATTTATTAAATATAACACAAAAACTTATGTTGAATTAAAAACAAACAGAAAAAAGCTCATATACAGCAATTAAAAACTTAATAAATGTCACATCTGCATGTCTATTAAAATATATAACATACATATTTTTCATTGATCTTTATATAATATTTAAATATTTACAAAATCCACGTTAAACGTAAATAACATCATATACACTAAAAAAGATTTTAATAGATAATTTTATAATACAAGAAAAAGTTAATATATACTTGTACAGGACATTTTTCTTTTTTTTTATTGCGCTAAACAATTTTAATTATACTTTTCTTTTGGCGTGAAGCATTTCCATTAGAAGTGTTTGTGTAGGTGCACTTCCAGCGCAGTGTTTTAAGTATAAATGTTCTTCTCCTCTAGCTGCCATTGCATGTATTTCCGGAAGAATGTTCAGAAGTCTGCTAAACTTATCCTGTTGAGAAAAAAATATGTAGTAGGTATTTTAAAGTAATTTGTATGCATATAAATATATCATGGAAGTACACGATGTAAAGCTAAAAACGAAACAGACTTATTTTCTGGAAAAGGCAAAAATTGTTCAAATAACATCCGCGGATACTTGGTTTTCCTACCATGGCAATGAAATAAATTGCAAACCGAAATATTTCTAACTTATTTTTTTTACATAAAAACATACAAATTAAAAAAGATTCCTAAATAATTGATCTGACCAAGATAAATTAATTTTAAGCCTTCATATTTTATTACTTTTTTAAGCAAAGATATATTTTCACAAATAATTTGTTCCCTTCCATTTTGAAACTATGAGTTGCAACTGGCCGAAATTTTACTTAGAATTAGAAATAAGATTTCGAATAGGTTCTAAAAACCTAAGTAAACATTTCAGTATTTTCCCAGGTGATGGTGATGTATATTTTTTTATAGAATTTTATTTATGAAATATATAGAGGCTGGAAAATTTCTACCTTTGACCTTTTCGCTTTTAAATTTCGCGGCTATGTACAAATCGCTACAGAGCTCGTATCTGGCAATACTACCCATCATTTGAAAGGTCTTGACCTAACCTACAAAACGACACTATGCATGATTAGTTTGCATTTTGCGTCGAAATTCGAACTATTTTAAAGTTTTCCTTCGTTCGGCGCCAGTAACAGCTATCATTGAAATTGACCCGGATTAGAAATGAAATGAAAATTATGTACTGATCGATCGAAAATCACACAAAGAATTTTTTTTTGAAAAAAAGTGTAATTGCACATTTATTTTTTTCTATTTATTTATTTTTAAATTTTCCGGATGGACATTCATTTTCCTGAACAGCTGATACTTTTATATTAAAAAGTGAAACGAATCCAAAAACACTCTAGTATATAGAGTGTTTTTGAACGAATCGTTCCACTGATTTGTGTTCCAATTTCACACAATTCCAATGACATATTTCTGTCAGTAAAAATTTGTCGGTGGATTTCAATCAGGAATTTTTTTTTTCAATGACAGACATTTTTAAAGATAGCGACCTATCAACAAAATTCCAATGTTTGTTTTCAATGATGAAAACCAATGATAGCTATAACTGGCGCCTTAAGTGCAAATCCTCTACAGAAACGTTCCGTGAGATTAATTTTGTTTTGGGGGATGGTACTCTACCACTTCGAACCGCCGCTGAGAGGAATGGTTTCGACGATACTGAGCCGGTGAAAACGACAACGTGGATAAGAAAACCGGTGGACCGAATCAACGCCTGCGATATGCTGCTGAAACGGAACGTACTCGACCCATTTTTGAAGAGGCTGGTGACAGGCGACGAAAAATGGATCACATACGACAATGTCAAGCGAAAACGGTCGTGGTGGAAGGCCGTCCCAAACAGTGACCAAGCTGGAATTGATGGCCAGGAAGGTTTTGCTGAGTGTTTGTTCGGATTGGAAATACATGCTTCAGTGTAATCGATTCTTCTGAACAAAACCCAAATTTGGGGATTTTGAAGGGGACTTTGGAAACCCTATAGGTAATTAACTCTACGTTGATTTCATGAATTAGGTTTGTGAAGGTTTTGGTCACATTTGCATATGAATACCGAACTACAGTGGTGGCCAAAATAATAAGAGTAAACCAAGAAGTATCACCGAAAAAAGAGGACGCCAAAAAAAAACAACAACTTTGCTGGACAAAAGATTGTTAGAGAGTTGCTTAAAAATCCCTTTACAACATCAAGCGGTATAAAAGCAAATCTATTATTGGATATAAACCATCGACCAATCCGCAGACATTTGCAGGATAAAAATGTACATGGTCGAATTACGAGGAAGGTTCCGTTACTTAGTTCTAAGAACATAAAGCAGCGTTTACGATTTACAAAAGTAAATCTTTCACAATCGACTTGCAGAAATTTTCGAAATGTTCTTTTTAGTGACGAAACCAAGATAAATTTATTTGGTTCTGATGGCAGACTTTATGTGAGAAGGAGGAAAAATGAAGAACTGAAACCTAGGAACACAATACAAACAGTTAAGCACGGTGGCGGCAACATCAAAATCTGGGGTTGTTTTTCTTATAATGGAGTAGGTCCTATCTATTGGATAAAAAATAATATGACCAAGGAAACCTATTTGGACATTTTGGAAAATATAATGCTTGCATATGGCGAAGAAAATATGCCTTTAGTATGGACCTACCAGCAAGATAACGACCCCAAGCACACGGGTAAGGTGGTGACCAGGTGATTTCAGCAAAATAATGTGCAGGTACTGCAATGGCCTTCTCAATCTCCGGATCTAAATCCTGTCGAGAATCTTTGGAAAGATTTGAAGAATAGGTTCTCGACTAATCAACAGGGGTTATGGAAAGAGATACAGGAAGCATGGTATTCTACACCTGTGGAAACATGCCGAAAACTCATCGATTCTATGCCAAGAAGATGCGGTGCGGTACTAAAAAAAGGCCATCCTACAAAATACTAAGACTTTAGAGGTGACCCATAAACTAAAACTTATGAAGGATAGCGTTTAAATTCATATTTTCTAAATTTTTGGCCAGGATAAAAATCAACTTAAAAACTTATTGAGCAGAATTTTATTATTGAAGGTTATCTTATTGTGAAAAATATGTATAATCAGGGAAAAGAGGTTTTTTGGAAAAATATATATGTATTATTTTTATTGGAATTAAAACATACACTGTATATGTATTGTTGTGGGACTTTTTATCGTTTTTTGATAAAAGCAATAAATACCTCTTAGATATCGGTTAAATCCTTCGTCTTTTATAATAAATTACTGAAGGTAGGAAGTGTGGAAGAATTAAAACTACCCAAAAACTCCAAATTTGTGACTTGTCGTAGAATCTATGACTCGTTTTTTTTATTTGGATTTTCCAACCCAAGTTATAATTGTTATTATTAAAGTACATCAATTTACAGTGATTAAAAACGATTTTAGCTTGCAATAAAAAGCGTATTGGGAAAAGTATAAACCAATCTAAAAAATACCTTACAACTCTCTATACTTCAAGAAAAAAATATCATATAAAACTGCTAAACTTAAAAAAAGGAAATGATTATAAAAAAAAACCTCAGAAGTATTTCCCACTTTATTTTTGTAATAGAATTATTTTATAGTTGAATCCTTGAGTACATGATTGTTGCACTTTTATTTTAAAAAGCGTAATCGCATATTTCAATATAGAATTATCTACCTTGACACATGTCTTGAACAGTGTGGAATATCATCAATTATTTGTTTTGCTTTTAACCTTAAGGTGTCATTTTCTTTGGCCATGCAGTTTCTTTTAAATTTAACCTAGACATATTCCACCATATTTAAATCGAATGATATTGATGGGTTTTCAATTAAGTTATTCCTAAAACTTTTATGAGTTCTTTGGTTTATTATCATGCGTAATTTTTCATTAGTTGATATGTTCTCTTCAGTAAAACACATAATTTCGATGTTGGTCTAGCTCAAGATGGTAAAAAATAGAAAAAACTCATAACACTTTTACCAAAATCCTTAACCAACATCTAAATGTATTTGGGATCGAGCTCAAAAGTTCCTTGATCGTCTGACAGAATTTTTACCATCTTATTTGAAAAAAAAAATGTTGTCTTTGTTTTTCTAAACAGATGATCAAGAAACTCTAAACTCTATCCCCAAATACACAGAGATACTAGTTAAGAATTTTGGCTAGTTTTTTCACAGTTTTTATTATTTTTTCCATCAATGCATATCCTCAGGTACTATACAATTAAACCCTTCCCAAAATATCTTAAATACTATAGTTACCTATCTTCAGTTCTACGTTTTTGTTAACTATTTTAAAATTAAAATTAAATAAATAGGGTTGTTCAATAATTACCGACACTGATGGGTAACAAGTTAATGTATAGTCCAAGAGGGCAGCTTGAACATTTTCGTGGCCTTCTAGAACTGTTTTCTTATTTACAATACCCCGAACATCTGTAATATAAAAAAAGTAAAAAAAAATTAATATATTAAATTTTTATGATGATGGCATTAAGCCTTTAGAAAAATTCATACTTGGATTCAGTAATATAAGAAATTTCATGCAGACGTAGTCACCCATATCGAATTTCAAATCTTGCAGTTTATTTTGTAACTCGTTGAAATAATCTGAAAGCTGTGGAACTCCAAGCAAACCTAGGCCCAAAAGATTAAACAATTGGCCATTGTTCAGTTGCGTTTCGTCCGGCAGTCCATTGTGAATCCTTTGATGCAAATGATCCAGCACTAACATGTCAGACCAAGAATGTTGAAGAAGTTTCATTTGGTCGTCAACCTGAAAAAGTATAAAATTATCATTTAGTGATGATGTCGTAAGTACATAACGGTGAAACATTTTATCTGTCATTATAGAGAATTTGTATCTGGAATGCAACAGGTCATTCGTTTTTTTTTCAACTAAAATTATTAGGAGTACAACTTAAATGCTTTTAAGTGTTGACATTTCTTGATTGGATTTGCATGTAACAAGTAAATACATAGAAAGAGTGTGAGTTTATTAAAATAATATTATCAAACACTTTAGAACAAGGTTATGAAGTTGACTGTGTATACACTGACTTTTCTAAAGCTTTTGAAAAACTTTGCCACGGAATTATTTTATTTAAACTTAGAGCTCTAGGTTTTCCACCATTTTTCTTAGCTTGGATCGATTATGAAGTTCACTGTGTATACACTGACTAAGCTTGGATCAAATCATACCTTGAAAACAGATTCTATGAGCTAAAATTTAGAAATTGTCATTCTGAAGCTTTTGTTGCTCAATCCGGTGTTCCCCAAGGAAGCGAACTTGGCTCTTTTCATTTCATACTGTCTATTAACGACGTATCGTCATGTCTACGCTCAAGTGTTGTTCTTATTAATTTTTGCTGATGACATGAACATTTTTATGATAATAAAGTCCACCCAAGATCGTATCCTTTTACATACTGACATTGATAGTTTCACATTTTGGTGTGAGACCCTCATACCTTTAAAATGACAGACGATAACTTTTACTAAAAAACTAAACGGTAGTATATTTGATTATTGTATGTCACAGCAAAAACTCTATTGGGTCTCCAAATTTAAAGATGTTCATTTCTGTTCCAACTATGACTTTATAAATCACATTAATTTTATTGTTAATAAAGCAGGTTCTATGCTTGATTTTATATAACGTTGGGCAAAGGAGTTCAATGATCCCTATGTTAAACTTTCTTTGTTAGTCCTCATCTTGAATATAATTTTATTCGCTTTGCCCTAAAGGGTCTTTCTTGGGAAGATCCTTATGATCTGCCCCCCTATGAACATCGTATTCAGCTTCTTCAATTGCAATCTCTCCATCAAAGGCGTGTTAATAATGATTTAATATTTCTTCATCAACTCATTAATGGTGAAATTGATGCACCTTATTTGCTATCTTGTGTACATTTGAATTACCGAGGCGGAACTTATCACCTGCGTACTTTTGACTTTATACATATTGACTTCCTTAGAACTAACTACGGAAAGAATGAAGCTTTAAGTCGAATGAGCATTTTATATAACTTAAACTGTTCATCGATTCATTTAAATTTAAATAAGGTGGGATTAAAATTATTGTTTAGAACCAGTGCTTCACTATCGTAAACGTCTTTATTTTATTTTTTTGTACTGTAATAATTCATGTTAAATGTTAAACGAAGTTTGACGCTTGCTATAGCTTATTACTTTCTGAAAATTCTGAAGTGTAAAAGTAGAATACACAAACGAAAACTATGGAGGCATTTCTGTTTTAAGAAATACTTCTATTCCACAGATTGAAGAATTGGACACAGTGCAATAACATTATCAGTTGTTTCAAACAAATTTCTAACCAAACCTTTCGACGGCGGATCTAATATTTGCCTTAACTACAGTGGCAAGACGTTTTTTAGACAACAAATTAAAAACCTTTATTTGCAGTTTTCATTGATGTTAGTTTGACACTATTAAAAGTTGATATTGATTCTGTCTGCATTATGTTATCGAAAAAATGAGTCAAATTCATTTTGCTCAGAAACTGGTGTCCCACAGGGGTGCGTTTTAAGTTCGTTAATGTTTGCTTGTTTAGAAACGATATATTTGTAAAAAATGTTATTATATGCTTTAAATAAATAATCAGAGGCTCCTGAGAAAATGTATGAAGAGTGTAAAACTTTATAAACGTTTCATATGACATTTAAACACATATTAGTTTACAATTTAAGCTATAAAACATAAAGTTATTAATATACAAAATAAAAACAACTCAATAATTTAACACCTCACACATAATCGGACACTTAATATGTAGTACTTAGTTGCAAATCCTTACGATTTATTCGCTTACTCAAGGCGTCGAGGTATCAAAGAGACAAGTTTTTAACGTACTTCACGACTTATTTTTTGCCATTCCTCTTGAAAATCGTTCTTCTGGTTCTTAATGTTTCTAAAGTTTTTTTTAAGCAATTCGAAGTCCCAGTTCATCCATTATATGTTCGATTGCATTAAGGTCAGGTGACTTTTTCTGTGTTTTAAGCACTCTAGGGCATTTATAGAATAACCACGACCTTGCTGTATAATATGTGTGCTTTGGGTAGTTGCCCTGTTGGAAGATAAAATTGTCTTGTATTCCAAGCATACTAACCGCGACACATTTTACCCTATACAAAATGTTAGTTCCGATCACCACACCTGCAACACATCCTCATACCTTGACCAACCAAACGCCATGCTTTACAGAAATTCGAGTTTGCTTATGACAAAATTCTTCATTTAATTTTCGTAAATCAAACATTCCTCCAACCGAACCTATGAGTTTAAATTTGCTTCCGTCCGTGAGCAAAACCTAATGTATAATTTTGTATTATATCTCATGGTTAAATAAAAGAGAAATATGTAGTTCCACCTTATTCCAAGAAGACGTAGCGGGGCCATTTCGGTCTTTACTTCGATGGAGAAGCTTGTTCTTCTGATAGTTTCGTTGCAGACTTATGTACTTGTAGTCTCTTTCAAAAAAAGCTTTAGCGATTCCGAAGATAAGAAGGAATTTTAGTTGATTAGCATAAAAAGAAGCTTATCATTGTACGTCTCTAGCTTCTTTCCTTTTACTTTTCTGCTTACATCAATCCTATCATCGTTTTTAAATTGTGAGATTTGCCGTCCTGACTTTTCATGGCAAGAATTACTCTTGGAGAATTTGTCCAATTTGCCTCGCAAGAGCCAGTACCCGTGAAGAAAACTTTGGATGGCAGAGGCAGGGATTGAACCTGAGGCATGACAGTCCAACGCACTAGCCATCACGGGTACTACAAAAACATTATCAATTGACGTGAAAAATACCGATTATGTGCGAGAGGTTAAATTAAGGAGTTGTTTTTATTTCTTAATTTATTTGCTAATTAATAATTTGAAATGCAGTTTTCTGTTATTTAAACTTAATTTGAATTTAAGTATGTTATGAAAAGACAATTAAGTTATACTAGTTCCATACATTTTATTTGGGAAATTGTATTACGAACCACTGTACATTTATCAATACGTTATAATAAAACAACAAAGAAAACTCTGAATGTTTCGGCCAAAGGACTTTCATGACAGAGGTCTAGGATCGAATCCTATGTCTTTTAAAGTCGCTTGTTCACAATTGCAAGCAAAAAACCTCTTCGTTTGACAATTTGAAGAACGATTTGAATTTTGTTTAGGTATTACTTAATTAAGCAGAATCTATTTAAGCTTAATTAATAACTAGTTCTTTTTTTGTTTAATAAGTTCATAATTATGTATGTTATAAGTTATTCAAAAATGTATAACTTACCTTTAGATCCTTAAAGAAAACTGTGTTTCGGGCCCAATCAACTTGTGAAAACAGGTTTTGGTCTAAGACTTTGCACATTAATTCAAACAGGTCAACCTCAACTTGATTATAAGACTGTTTTTGAAGTAATGCAAATAGTTGTGTCTGCCATTCCCGGTCATCTATTGATTGAACAAACTCCCTAATCATCGGTGAGACCCTATAAACAAAAAATTTTATTGGTTAAGGAGTTGATAACTTGTTTGGCTTACCTCAATGGTTCGACATTGTTAACTGAGTCTGCTGTACTAGACGGATTGGTGCTGGAATCAAAACTGAAAGAAAAATATGTTAACCCATGGATACACTATTAAACCAATATACCATATTTTTGAATCTGTTGAGTGCTGTAAATTCACTGGCGCTCCATCCTGGCAGGTACTTGATTCATTATTGCGGGCTAAGCTTTCGTGTACATTTCCTGAACTTGCTGCACTTGACCCATTGCTACCACTTAAATTATTAGATAACGTTCCAGGTGAAGGATGCACTTGTCCAAGAGCAATTGCAATTGGACTCGGCGAGGAGTCCGGTGATTGTGTAAGAGATGATACCTTTAATAAAATAAAACATAGCAAAATTTCTTTTCGTGTGGAAATGTTTAATGAAAAATCTTAATTACTTGGGGTATTTGAATTTCTTGTTTTATGTTCATATTTGGATATGGCTGTTGGTAGGCAGTTGGTGACATTGAACCCTTCACATCCGAAGATCCCATTGTTGTTCGAATAGCTTGCAGCGCTAACTGTCGTTGGCGCATCATTTGCAGTTTCCGCGCTCGATCTCTTTTGTACATTGGTCCAAATTTATTTCTTCCACCTCTCATTCTGTCTGCTCGAACAGCTATAATAAATAAGAAAACAGCACATATTTTTAATTATAATACATTAATAGTTATTTCGGTTTAAAAAATAGTTTTATAAAAAAAACATGTTGGAGAGAAGTCTTGCAAAACTTTAATCGACTTATTTATGTATTTACATGCAAGTGTTTAGTAAAAACAGAAAAAGCTATCAATCCCAAGATCTTTTTAAAATCTTTAATTTCAAAAGTTTTTAAAAATTAATAAAACTGTAAATTATATAAAAATTAAACATGCCAAAATATATAAAAGGACAAAATATCAGAAAACAAAGGTCTCTAAAGGTTGCTATCATTCCTTAAACTTTCAATTTTTGTTTGAAGTATACAATGTTTATAATACAATGTTTTATAATACAATTCAAAATTGTACGAATTTGACGAACAAGTATATTAAAACGTTTAACCTCATGGCATAGAAAATGTGATCGAGAAGAACGAACATTTAAAAAAATAGGAAATAAATTACATTTACAAATATTTTTAGAATATCGAAGAACAATTGTCATTTTAACACGACTATTCCCAATGTGCTCAAAACATTTAATGTCTCAATCCGTTAGTTTGTGATATGTAATAACGAAAAATAAAGTCTTTCCGAAAAGAGTTTAGTTCCTCATAAATATTGTTCTTCCCCCACATAGATCTGTGCTCAAAAGGTTAAGGCTCTTAAGTCGACTCAAGTGGTTTTAGCTGTTTTTCTTTTTTTTTTCATAGATTCTATCTACAAACTAGTTTTCTTTTTTACCCTTATTGATAATTTGTTTAAGACAAGAAAGTTATGACTATATTTCCACTAATCACAATTCTGTAAAATAGCTTAAGTTAAATTCGTAGGCTTTTACAAGAGGGAAAATAACTTAAGCAAAGGATGATTCATCTGATGTATTAATTTATTTTATTAATTAGATAATAGGCATTAATGATTTTGGAAAAATTATCTTAAAAAATAAAATCGTTTATATCAACTTAAGATATTTTACCACAAAACTTTTTTGTATTTACATTTTGTATATTGACTTTAGATGTTTTACCATATTTAATAAATTAAAAAAAAGAAGGCAAATAAAAACATAATAATGGTTTAACGGACCTAAGAACATCTTAGGATACTTAGTAAATGAAAAACTGTAAAAGTTGTTTTGGTAAAAGCACTTAAGTCAAAGAGTATTAATTTATGTAAATAAATACTACACTTATTAAATTTTAATTTTACTATTTATATAATTATATATATAAATTAATGAAAATTGTTTCTTTTAAAATCGTTTTAATTTTGTTTAGACAAAGTTTGCAAAGATTCAAGAGCTTTAACTTTTCGAACACATAATTAAAGGTTTTACATACCTACAAGATCTTGATAACAAATGGTCCATCGGCCGAGGATTTGACTGATTTGGATTGTTTGCTAAGGAACTTGAACGGCAGCGATATTTTCGATATTTCAAACAACGAATATGTGGAAAAGAATTACGACTGAAGCTAGAGCTAACACTCTTAAAGTTGTGGCCACCGACTTAGAATTTCGGTGGAATTTTGTTTGGTAATATAATTTACAAGGGATTATTACCTTATATGTTTATATTGGCAGTGCAAGCGTAAGGAAAAGGAAATATTAAAGAGAAGATGCTTTTGCACATTGACCTTAAAGTTTTAAACATCAAAATGGGAGGGAAAAACAGAGTTGTCCAAAGCAGTCCAAATTCTCGATGTGCGGGTTAAGAAAGAATCTCTATACTTGACAGTACGCCCGATACAGAGTAAACTGATGAGTATTCCTGGAAGTGCGAGTATTACGGATGAATTGTTTGAGGGTGAAATACAACTTGCTAACTCCACAGAACATTCTTTGTAAAAATATCGATAAAACAACGAAAGGTCTAAAATTATTAATTTTTTTATTACCATGATGCAAATGTTAAGTTTACTGAATAAATTAACAATAACAGTTCAAGGACTATTAAAAACGTGCGTTCAAAAATAAAATTTAGAGCTGCCAAATCTCTATTGATAGCGTTAACAGGGAGTATATCTGGTTGGCTTTGCGGTGGAGAGGCATTCCAGATGACTTTGAAATCCGAAGCGGAGTCAGACAGGGCTGAATTCTGTCTCCAATATTGTTTTTGTTGGTGATAAGCGATGTACTGCACTCAGCTCTGTCAGGTAGCGGAGGGATCCAATGGAATTTGACATCCTATTTAAAGCACTTGGCACAAATGACGACAAGTGTTAAGAGAGAAGTAGAAGTTGTGGGGCTGAAAATTAATTTCGACAAAACAAAAATGATCAGCCTTGGGACCCGACCATCCTCTCAAATAAACATTTTCTCGCAACCGGTGGAAAAAGTGGAGAGCTTTCAACACCTTAGAAGTACCGGAACCAAACAAGACGTCATCTGCCGCATCGGCAAAGCAAAATCGGCGTTCGGTATGCTGTCAAAAATTTGGAGGAATAACTCTATTAGGTTAAGAACAAAGCTACGACTGTTTCGCACAAATGTCGAATCTGTGCTTCTTTATGGTTTATGGCCAAACCGCATATCAAATGAGGTCCTTCATAGAAAGACAGGTCAGGAATCTTTTTCCGAGAGAACGGGGTTAAAAAAGTTTTGTAGAAACAATTTAAACATTACAAAGCCAAGGGTATTTACGATTAATTGTAAGTTAAGAGAGGGTAAAAAAAACGTTTAGGATAAGCGATAGTAAACTACCAAATTTTTAAATGAAATAATGGGAGACCTCTAAATATTTAAGTTTTCAGATGAATTTTTTAGAGGAAATACGTAAAATCAAAAAAAGAAGAATATTTAAGATAGATACCTAGTTATCTAGGAATTTTCCGCATTTCGGAACAGACTGATTAAATACGGGACAATCGAGTTTCAAACTTGTCCATTATTGTTTAGAGTGGGCATATATTTAAGTTTACACTATTGCTCAACTCAATTTTATTAAGGCATGTCCTAAGTCGTCACCTCATAATGTAAGAAATGTTGAACAACAAACTCTACTATAACCTTTAGAGGAAATACGTAAAATCAAAAAAAGAAGAATATTTAAGATAGATACCTAGTTATCTAGGAATTTTCCGCATTTCGGAACAGACTGATTAAATACGGGACAATCGAGTTTCAAACTTGTCCATGATTGTTTAGAGTGGGCATATATTTAAGTTTACACTATTGCTCAACTCAATTTTATTAAGGCATGTCCTAAGTCGTCACCTCATAATGTAAGAAATGTTGAACAACAAACTCTATTATAACCTTGACAAATGTTTGTGTCTTGCTTCTTTTTTCATTTATATTATTTCAGGAACGAGTATTTGTTACTTAATCATACAATTTATTCACATTTATAAATATTAAAACTTAAAGGGCCAACATTTAAAAAAGTATTAAATTCTTTTTATTTTTGTAATTCAAACAAATAATGATAATATAAATAAATGCTTCCATAGCTGGGAAACTCGTGGATAATTATTAGATTAGAAATTACTTAATTCTTAAGTATTAGTTGAATTACTAAAAATAAACTCACAGTTAACTAAAGGCTTTTTGAATTAACTAAATTTCAGAGATGTACTAGAGACCAGTTTGCCAAATTACTGCACTTTATTAACTTTTAGCCAAACTAACTGGTTTGTGTAGCTGCATTTGTCAGAATATAGGCACTTTGTAGCTTAAGTATTCATAATTTTTAAATAGCATTCACTTGTTTCGGTTTATTAATATTTTGTTACGGTCTATGAACTGGCTTTTGATACGAAAAAGACCATTGCAAGGTAGGTTGAATTACAGATCATTGATAGATCTGACAAGACTAAAATTATTAATTCAAAGAGTTGGTGAATTTCAAAGGCTAAAGAGTTGGCCTGACAATGACATTTCTTACAAAGTTATCAGTGAGAATATTTTAATTGACACGGTTGTTAGCTTTTTTCTGAAAAAAATTGACTGCTTTTATTTGTAGCTGACATTTATTTGTATCTGCAGTTAATAAGAGACTGTGACATATTAAAATTAAAAATAAACTAGCCGAAAAAACATAATTTGCTAATTCATGCAAATTAGTGATGATGTGATTAAAAAAAATTCAAATTAAAAAACCAACAACAAATGTGAAAGGACGTTTTGTAAAATTATGTAAATAGTAAGGATGCGTATACGCCCAGAGTTCCATTATTGTAGTGACTTTTTTCCAGAGAATAAAAATACAATATATTTAGTTTACATTGTACGATATTGAAAAATTTAGAATAGTTTAAGTAAGTCTGTCCTCAGACAGAAATGATTTGAACTTTTAATTTTATAAAACGAAGCTACAAAGCATTGCAGAGATAAACCAATTCGTCTTATAAAACGAGTGGATAAATATGAATAATTATATTCAAATATTTGTTGTAAAAATTAGAAAGACTTTTGAGCACATTTAGCCATAATAATTACGAAAAAGTGCATATACGCCCCAGTGTACGATTCAAACAGCGTTCTTTTTGTCCAAAATCTATCTGTATCATGATTGTATTTTGAAAGATTGGATCTTTTTGGTCATGTCTTTTTTGTTAATAACTTTCGCTGCTTTCCCTTAGTTAGCTCCTTGTTATTTTAATCTGACCAACATTCTGAAAAAAAAAAACGTTTCAAACATAACTTATAAAATTAACATTGTTTTTATTTTCTGCTGCATTTCTAAAAGCAATGATAACATGATTCCGTGATTCCCTACTAAAGGGTTATTTTTTAGCTATGATCTCGTGAACAACACTGGTTTAAACAGATGACGCACGTTTCGTATTTTGTTTCACTGTCAAACATCTTCGGTTTGGTCTATAATTTAACCCCGAATCGTCTTACAAACAAACAACGCTTGCAAATTATTGAATTATATTATCAAAATGAGTGCTCTGCTAAGAAAGTTCATCGCGCGCTTCTTCTTTTTGGATCAATGGCTACGTAAATAATGTGAATTGTCAGCCAGAACCATTGCAAGAGCTACTAATACATCCAGAAAAAGTCACAGTTTGATGCAGTTTATGCGCTGGTAATTACAACAGTTTTTTGGTTGGACCGTACTACTTCAAAGATGATGCGAATCGTAACGTAATTGTGAATGGTGAGCCCTGAACCGTAAGATGATATCCAACTTTTGTTTGCCCAAAATGCAAGAGCTTGACTTTTTTCAACAAGACGGTGCCAAATGCCACACAGTACGAGCAACAATGGACTTATTGAGAGGCAAGTTTATTTCACATTAGGGACCGGTCAATTGGACGCCTAGATCGTGCGATTTAACGTCTTAAGACTATTTTTTTGGGGCTATGTTAAAACCTTAGTTACTTAAATTTAATCACTCAAAATTCGAGAAAAATTAGTCTATATTTGTCCAATACAAGTAAATATTAAGGGATCACTTTGGAATAGAACTTATTCATACAAATTTAATTGATCTCCTGTTTTAAAGGATATTTTCCTTTTTAGAAAAAGAATTTTGCTGGCTTTATTTTATAATAAGCGCACACTCAAGGGGATGATATTACTCTTATTATGCAGATACACAGTGTGAGCACTATCAATAGGAGAGAGTGTTTGAAAGGGGATGTCTGTGCATATTGGTTTTGAATTCCTAAATATTGCAATGATTTGAAAAAATAGAGTGGTAAGGCATTCCACATTCGCGTAGTACGGCTAAAGAACGAATCTCTGTATTTGACAGTACGGCCGAAGTTGTACTCGAGGGTATACTGATTAGCATTTCAATAAGCTCGAGTATTAAGGTTGGACTGTTTAACTGGAGAAATACAGCTGACTATTTCACTAGTAAAATAACAAATAACGTTAAAAAAGGGTATATGATATTATCACCTATCAATTTAAATGCTCTACGTTTAAAACTATCCAAGAGGCTCAAGTAAGCTGCAGGAGCACCGTATATGTGTATGTCTTGTTGATAACAGCCAGATCAGAAGAGGTGAAAAAATGATTGCATTGCTTAAGGAAACCCAAACACAGCGTTTGTAATCGTTCCACATGAGGTGGTCGGTGACACACATACCCAGAATATCGAGATGTTCAGTCTCATTGATGCAAGTGCCATCCATGAATAATGGCAAGAGGGGTATATCTCGCTTTAATGATACAAGCCAGTATTAAGTTTTCGAAGCATTAAATCATTTAATCCAACGCGGTTTTTTAATCCCCATTGTACAATGCTTTAAAGTCGGAATTTTATGAGCTTTTCCAATTTTGTCGTTGCAGTTCCAAGTCGAAAGAAGGGGGATTTGAGTTTGAAAATGATATGAAAAGCTAAGAGTACTATCGTCAGCGAAACAATGTATTGGATTAGAACTTGCATACAGAAGATCATTAATAAAAATGAGAAAGAGTGTTAGAGAAAGAACAGAGCCCTGGGGCACACCATTTTGTGGTTTTCAGACTTGAATCCATTTAATACAACTTGTGTTGAACGATTCGAAAGGTAATTACTAATCCAGTGAAGCAGGGAGAGCCCGATGCCAAACCCTATTAAATGGTTTTGAAATATCAAGTGCAATCATTTTACTTTCTCAAAAGCGATGTAAGTATTTGCTTCACTGTTCGGTAAGATGAACCATGAGATCACCATGAGATCCAAAAAGTTTTGTAGATGGGTTATCAATCTTGCGGTTTCAAAAGTATAAAGCTGGAATTTGACATCTGTCAAACTTTTTTGTTAAACCATTTTTTTCAGTCTGACATTTATGAAAATGGATCGCTTAACTATCGCGCAACGCATACAAATTAAAAAAAAAGAGGAGATCGTTTAGATCGTTAAAGAAGAATTCTCCTATATAATTCTTGCGTTTTCGAACCAGAGCAGGACATGTGCAGAGAAGATGAAGAACCGTTTCTTCCTCTTCCTCGTCCATACAACTTCTGCAAAAGTCATTTGAGAATATGACACCTATTATCGAGCTTAAATGCGATCTGCTTAGAGAGAGCAAGTACCTTGAACGTTTTACATAGAGTGTTGGCCAGATGTTTTTTGTGACTTGACACGTGGTGATGTTGATCCACCTAGTGCCTTCCTCACAGCGTCTTGCATTAGCAGCAGGTTACACCCAGCAAAGGTGAATATTAAACTGTTGTGCCTCCTTCATTACAGATGATCGACAGTTATGGACTGTTATAGTTTATAGAGACAAAGCCCAGAGATTTGAATCAATCAAAAGACTGGATTGGTTACAAATATTGTAAGGCATGTGCATCTTCGTCTTGCTCATACCACTGAAAATATCGCAGCTGTAAGTGAAAGTGTTGCCAAAGACCCGAATGTGTCGATTCCTCTTTGTTTTCAGGTATTAGGGCTGCCTTACAGCACATTATTGCGTATTTTGCACTTTGATCTACACCTACATCCATATGAAGTCCAGCTCACACAACAACTGAAACCAGCTGACCATTCACAATGTCGGTCGTACAAACGTCAATTGGGTGCTTGAACAACAGGCGGTGGACGGCGATTTTGTGAACTAAATTTTCTTTAGCGACGAAGCACATTTTTCACTCGGTGGAGATGTTAATAAACACATTTGACGTATTTGGGGTTCTGAGAATCCTCAAGTAATTGAAGATAGACCATTACATACATTACAAACACTCTGTGTTTGGACCTTACTTCTTCGAAAACGAAAATGGAACGACTGTCACCTTCAATATTCATATGATAACCGACATTTATGTACTTGCTTTTGAAGAATACGACTTGGACAATATATAGTTTAAATAAGACGGTGCCACATGCCACACAACTCGAGCGAGTATGGCTTTATTGCAAGGGACATTTTCTGGCCGTGTAATTTCTCCTCTTGGCGATATCAACTGGCCAACAAGATAATGTCATACCAAACTGATTAAATTTAAAATCCAAACTGATATAATTGAAAAAAAATCAATTAACTTTTTTATAGATCAAAAAAACTGGGAAAACCAATTGTTAAGTCGAACATTTTACGAATCAAAAATGATTTTATCTCCAAAATAATTGTATGCATCGAACAATAACGTTTTTGACATCTGGTAACATTTTGAGAAAAATTGAATCAAAAGTGTTTTTTTTTTACAAAAAATAAAAAACTTAAACCAACATTACTAAAAACTGGTAACAATTTATTTTCGATTCAAATTTCTTTTCAAGAATTTAGGATATTGGCTTCAAATTAATTTCATCTAACAGAAAAAATTGGGGCATATGCATATATGTTTGCAATCCTCTTGCTTAGAGTCTAGAGTTTAGGTTATTTATAAATAAATTTAAACTTAAGTTTAGAGCTAAACCTGTGGTTTAACTATAAACATAGGAAATGCTGTGAAGTGAATTGAAAAGCTCAAAAGGCAAATCATATCAAATAAATTGCACGTAAAGTTGCTGGTGTAGCTCTTCTTTTTGGCAATTTTCGATACAAAGTTCTTTGTCTAACTGCGATAAGTTCTCCTGCCGTTCGCGTTTTATATTTTCCTTTGTGTTTATCTAAAATATTATTGAACGATTTTAGTTTTTTTTGTTTTGGATTTTCTATTAAATAGTTTTGTTTTACTTCATTTTTCGACATCCAATTCGAGGAATGGAAGCATAAAATAACGATATTATAATAAATATGATTAAAAATATATAAAGTGTTCATATATGCGTTTCGCCCCGGTGTAATGGTTGGGCTCGTCAGAAGATGACTATTACACCTTGTCTTGACTCATATTTTCCCGAATAAATCGGGATCCCATATAATCCGAGCTACATACAGAAACTGCGAATTATATAGTTGCTACAATTCTTCAAAGAAGATAAATTGTAGCTATTTTATTGCCTTGCTATGGGACTTTTTGATAAAGAAATATTTGACTGTAAACAGTCGAAATGATTTTCCTGAACACTGTTTAATTTTAATAAATAACGAGTTTAAAAATATAACAGTATTTTTTTGCTTTCACCTGTCATTTGAAGTACAATTGTAGTAGAGTACAACCTTAAACTGGGGTTTTACTAAACACATCAGGAAAATTGACTATGAACAAGAGCTGTGTTTATTCAATCAACAAGCCTTAAACTATAGGAAAATTTAGTAAAATTTGTTTAAAAATCCAACTGTCAGTTTTTTCATATAAATCAAAAATTGGTGAAAATTGATATTCGATTCCTAATATCTCGGAAAAAAAAGAAAGTTTGTCACCAAAATGATTTCATTCTGTAAAATGATGTTTATAAAATAAAAAAAACTTTCAAGAAATGCTACTCAAATTGATAAAAATTGGTTTTCGATTAAAAATCTCGTTAACAAATATAAATTTTAAAATCAAACTACATATGTACATATTTCATCATATGCAAAATATTGTTGGTAATTTTTAGTTATTATTTATTTAGAAAAATTGAACTTATAACGTTTTTAACAAAACACAAAAACCTACGAAAACAACAAAAAACCGATAAGAAATGGTTTCGAAACTCCATTGCATTTTTGATCTATCGGTTAGTTTGCTTTGTCTTGAATGGACTTTAGAGCATTTACAAAGACCTTATCTTCCTTTTATAAGAATTAAGGCACAAGATCATCTTGACGGCCAATTGTGATCAGTTCTTCGAGAAATAAAGCGATCCGAAAACTTTTCTGTTCAAATTGACAACTACGAACTGTCACTTAAAAATATTAAAAAATTTTGTAGTAATATTTAGGTCCGTTCACTTACTTTCTGCACCTAAATTCGTAAAAAAAGATATTTTAAAAAATGGGCAAACAACAAATTTTTCCCACAATTTGACTGTCAAAAAAAAATATAAATTTTGAAATCATCATCATCGTTTCATTTCGTGTATGGAATAAATTAATTTTTTTGTAAATGAATAAATAAAGACAACATGAACTCCAAGCAATATCATGCTGCTCCATTAAAATTGGAACTTGAAAATTGCAATCTTGATGCTGTTCTTTGGGAAAAGAATTTTAAATTTTATAATTGACAGCAAAAGCTAGCAATTTATTTAATTTATTTGAAGTTCTATCAAATTTGACACTTTTTCAAAATCAGCCCAAAGAAATTTCTTGGGCTAAAATTCGTAGGTTGGGGAAATATTTTACTCTCTCGTGAGTGCAATCTTTTACGAAAAACTACGAAATTCTTGAGTACGTGAATAGGATTTAGTTAAATTTCGTAATTTTTCGTAAAATTAGACTGTTTTACGAAGGTACGCGAACGGACCTTTTAGCATTCACAATGCTGTTGTCGCTAAATTCGAAGTTTAAAAATGTCACAATATGACAGCTTCAAAAGTGACAACTTTTAAAATAGGGTTACCAACATCTATTAAAAATTAAACCTCCTGATGGAAAACCCTTTATTTATAAAACTCAGTTATAAGTATATATTTGACACAATTAATTTTGGATGAAAAAAAAAAGAAAAAACTACAACTATAGAATAACCAATAAATATTATAACGCATAAAGCTCTCATATTATAAATCATCTTTAAAATATTACATACCTAACCTATGTATTCATATGAAAGTATGTACATTTGTATGTATGTATGTAGGTACCTATTTGTTTTGTTAATAAAAGAACGAAGTTAAGTGCATGGTGACATAGAGCTCCATATACATAATGTAGGTCCCAATTCCAAACCTACCTCTACCCTCTATCCTACCCAATGCTGGTGTTGTGTAAATTAAAAAACGAAAGTGGGTACCTACATACATACATACATAGATACAAAACTTCAATAATTTCTCATTTAAATACGTACCTATTACAAACCCTAAACTTTATGTTGATAAGTTCGTAGGTAGATAGATATATTATTTAGTCAAACTTACAACAGTGTAACATAACATTAAACAATATTCAGCCTAAACAAAACATATCTTTTTTTTTTGTTGTTGTTGTTGTTTTATTCTGTACATTTGTTAACAGATAAATCCGTGAAAAAAGCATTGACTAAAAACACAACAACACACACAAGCTAAAATATAAAAAGCTTTTTTGAAATCAGCAGCAAGTAGGAAAAATTTAGGTCAAGCATATTTCTTTCTGATATATGTATGTACAAATGTACATACATCCATTTATATAAAACAAAAATTAAAATAAAATAAAAAAAAACAACAACAACACCAACTTAAAGCTAAAACGTTTACGACCGCAATTCTTATAGTTGCTGCAAACACAGTCACATGCTGCTCATATGTACCATCCATGTTACGCCGTTCGTCGTCGTTGTCGTCCATGTATTTCAATTTCATAAAAAATAAAAGTATCTAAAAAAAAATAAAAGTATCTCAACTCAAAGTTTTGCGTCAGTTTCAGTTCGTTATGGTTTTTCTTGTCTATACGCACACCTCTTTGCTCTCTCTCACAAAAACAACAAAAAGCTAAGCTAAGATAAGCTGCACATAAATAAAACAACAATTTTTGAATCTGGAGTAGGTCAAGGACAGTATAATTGGAACATTACAATTGAAATGCCTATTTGAATTTATTTTATATTTTTCTTTACTTTTACTTTCTCGAAGACTCGCACAGCGCACAAAGATTTAAGTTTATAGATATTTTTATTATTTGTATTTGTTTCTGGGGAGGGAATGGGTAATGGATTATGCGAGAAATAACAAACCAACCAACTCTTGTCTGAAGAAACTAGAAACAAAAAAAGACTTAATAAAGCTTTTAAACATTGAGAAATCTCTGTATGTAATAATAAGCCAGTAGGTAGGTAGGTTGTGTAGATATGTATCTATAGCCAATGTCATAATATTTGATTCACTTCAGAAACAAAATGGAACAAAATTATTTCTACATACTTTTTTAATTCATAGTCTTTTACAGGGTTGCCACATCTTTAATTAAAGTTAAAGAGTCAAATTATGAAAACATACAAAATCTAAACAAAAAAATGGTAGGATTTTTACTTTAATCATGTCAAATGAGTGCGCAAAGTTTCCAAGGAATATTTTTGTAGATTCGGTATAAAATGGCAGGACTTAAATGTATTTAGACGGATAGACGTCAAAAACTAGGGATATGTTGAAATAAATAAGAAAGAAGAATTGGAAAATGATTGAGGAAAAGGAAGGAGAGAAGATGTTGGAATGTTCGAACATACTAAGTATCGTAACGTCTATTGAGATCTATCAAAAATAAATAAATCAGGTGGCGCAAGAGTCCGTTGAGAACTAGGGCCTAGAAAATAAAACTCTCAGCCATTCTTTTGTGCGAGTACTGTTGTTAGGGATCGAGGGGACCTACAGTTTTTTTTGTTAAGCCAAATCCGAAGGGCTAATTTGCAAAAGCACTTTTCATGACAAGAAGGATTTGTCAATTCCTCGCAGGAGCAGTTCCCGTGAAAAAAATTAAGATAGTACAGGCAGGGATTGAACCCAAGACTTCTGGCATGACAGTCCAATGCAATAATCATCACACCACGGTTACTACAATTGTTTGGTTCAATTTATTTATTTCAATTTTGTTGAGTCGGGATAGGATGGTAGGCTTTAAACATACTTTGAATGGAACGGACGTCAAACTAGGAAAATGTCAAAACAAACAAGAAAAGTGTTGACAAGGATTTAGTGTAAAGGAAGAGCTGGTGGTGGATGTCACGACTAGCCGAGTACAAACTATCGCGCGCGTCTTTTCAGATCTACTATATAGATGTTATCTCATCCTAAGATCTCACCAGCTTTTATTTTTCAACTTCTCCCCTCACTAATCTTAAGGACCCGCCATTTTTGAATAAGTTGAAACTTTTTTGTAAGCAAAGAAAAACTGACATTTAACAAAACATGGAAAGCCGGTTATGACAGAAGATCGAAGGAACAAACAAAACAAGATATGATTAATATCTACGATCGAAAGATTTGGCGGGGTTGTCAATTTTGTAATTTTGGAAAAAAAAAACTGTCACACTGAAATTATTGTCGGCAAAAAAGTTGAAAACAAAATAACCTAACCCAATAAGCGAAAAATAAACAAATCTGGCAAGCCTGGTCTCTTGTTATAAGGTACGTCTATCTACATTTATATGAATATGGCTTAGTTTGTATCTATGTGTAGGTATTAATTGGTAAACACAACACATACAAGAATTATGAAAACATGATCGAAAGCTTTTTTTTTTATATTTTTTTGTATTTTCTTAAGTATTATTCAATCGCACCAACACAAGGGAAAAAACAACCATATTATACAACGGAAAAAGCTCAGCGTTGCACACATAATATATAAACAAGAAACTAGGTCATGATTGTAAGAGACAACGTTATAATAGCCATGGGAAGTTATGTGAGCTGAGAGATATAAGTTTTTAGTAAATATATATAAAAAAACACAAAATTCAGAGACATATGGTTTTGTTTCAGTTTCAATTTAATGGTTTTTGATATCCCGAAAAAATAGTGAAAAGAATAATGCATTGAATTTGAATGACCTAAATAATAAAAATAGAATATAGGTAGGTATTGTGGTTGTGGAACACGCTTGCTTAAGGTGGGTTGGTTTAGTTTGGTTTGGTTTGATTTCGTAGATAGGTTTGTAGGTGGATGGATATGAATTTATACTTATAACATTCGTACATATGAAACTTAAGCTTTATAATACTATACAGATACATTAATTCGATGAAGGTTGGGGTAGGTCAGAACAGAAGGTTGTATACGCAGAGCAAAGGTACCTAAACTCTCTATAGATACATTAAATATACACAATATTGTAGATACTTTTGTACTTTACTTAGGCTACTGTATAACTAGAAATACAATGTATGTAGGTACCTATGTACACAAGAGTATATTTTGGATTTGAGTTTTGTAATTTGAAAACATTTAACTGAATATCCTGTGAGTGTTTCTTTTTTGCAAATTAAAGATGCATAATCTATTGTTTCATGTTCAAAGTTGGAATTTTCTACAGTGTTTTGTTGTTAGAACTCTTGTTTTTTTAATTTCGGGTGCTTCCATGATTGGAAAGTATTAAGTCAAATGAAAAGGTATTTTTAGGGAAAAATATTAACGTTTCTTCGTTTTCCTCAGACTTACTCATCTACGATTAACTATCTGTTAATTATTTGTTTTATGGAAAATATAGGGGCTTACTTGTGGAACTTAACGTACAGTACACACATTTTTGCAAAGTGGTCGAACGTTGAATATGTCAGAAATTTATAACTGCTGTTTAAGTGACAATATAAGATTGGTCATATTTTTATTTCGATATGAGCTCAGAACTTAAGGATTTTAAAATTATGAAAGTCAGAAATTCAGAACGACTTTTCAAATGACAGCAATGCAACCGCCCTTTTTTGTGTACAACTGTTGCGCAGGATGTCAAAAGTGCTAATGTCAGAAATTTAGAACGACTTTTCAAGTGACAGCGATGCAACGGCCATTCTTTTGTGTACAACTATTGCGCAGGATGTCAAAATTGTGAATGTCAGAAATTTAGAACGACTTTTCAAGTGACAGCAATACAACCTCCATTTTTTTGTGTACAATTATTGCGCAGGATGTCAAAAGTGCTAATGTCAGAAATTTAGAACGACTTTTCAAGTGACAGCGATGCAACCGCCATTTTTTTGTGTACAACTATTGCGCAGGATGTCAAAAGTGCTAATGTCAGAAATTTAGAACGACTTTTCAAGTGACAGCGATGCAACGGCCATTTTTTTGTGTACAACTATTGCGCAGGATGTCAAAATTGTGAATGTCAGAAATTAAGAACAACTTTACAAGTGACAGCAATTCATCCGCCATTTTTTTTTGTGTACAACTATTGCGCAGGATGTCAAAATTGTGAATGTCAGAAATTAAGAACAACTTTTCAAGTGACAGCAATGCAACGGCCATTTTTTTAAAATTTTGAATGACGCAAAAAACTAAAACCAGTTAAGAACTAGGGCGACTTACAACTCTCAACAATTCCTATGTGGTGAGTCATTTAAGGGATGGAGGGAACCTACAGTTTTTATGCCGAATCCGAACTTGTAATCTGAGAAAGTAGTTTTCATAACAAGAATTACTTTTGGAGGTGAATGATCACGCATCTTGTAATTCAATGAAAACAATTAAAACATAAAGGCTTTTTGAGAATTGCAGATAAACATAAAATAAATAATTAAACAATTTAACGTTTATGAATATAATTAGCTGTGGGTAAATTTGTATTTAAGTAATATTGAGTGTAACCTGAGATTTATGATAAAACAATTTCATCTCTTACAAAATATCAAAATCGACAGTTCTAAAAGTCTAAGAGTTAGAAATCATTGTCCAAAAATTATTCAGTAAGCACTTTAAACTTTATATCCACAGCTAGAAAGTAATAAATTGACGGTTAATGGATTGTGGAACGTATGTAAGTAATATTTAGTGTAACCTGAGCTTTATGATGAAACAATTTCATCTCTTACAAAATATCAAAATCGACAGTTCTTAAATTCTACGAGTTACTGATCATTGCTCAAAATAGTAAAAATAATTAATTAAGAACTTTAAACTTCATATTCACAAGTAGAAAGTAATAAATTGACGGCTAATGGATTGTGGAACTTATGTTTTATTTTGAACATTCCTTGCAAAATCATCAACTTTACGATCCAAAAATATTATTTAGACTTATTGAAGTAAAAATGTTCCAAAATTTTTTATAAATAAAAAAATTTGCGTGAAATATTAGCCGTGGAATGAAAAATAAATAACACGCAAAAAATCTGCATTTGGTTTCAAAAAAAACTTGTGGAAGTGAAATGTTAAAAATTGTCCGTAAATTGGTTTTCTCCTTTGGTTCAAATCAAAAGTTGTGAAGTGCAAAGTACAAATTTTTTCCTTTGCAAATAAACTCAAAAATTGAATAATAATTTACTGTGGAACAAAATAGTAAATGAATATTATTTTACATCTCTTTCTGTCTCATGATCGTTGTAAGAAATAAAAACACTTTTAATAAATTTTACAACACGTGATTACAAAGCTTTAGATCACATGACTAAGGAGTGGTAAGATAAAATCGTGAAAAACTATGTGGAACGTATTCATATCTACTTTTTAAATTTTTAAATAAAACAAAAATCCTTCCTAAACAAATTTTTACACCTTTAATTTTAAAATATGTATCAAGAACTATTTATTTTATCTCTTAACTCAGAAATTAAAAATGGTTTCTGCACAAAATTGTGGAACCCATTAATATTTCTCGAACCAAATTTAAATTGTTATCGTGGAACATATTCGTTATAATCTTAAAGGAAAAAGTAAGATCATGGGAGGAATCTTTAACGCATTAATATGGACTCAAGGTCAAATTTTGCAAAATCAAAAAACAAGTCGAAGGCCAAAAGCCAAAGGCTAAAAGTGAACATAAAAACACAAATAATTTAAAGTTAATTCCCTGACCCTAAAATTTTTGCAAGACTCTTATAATTTTTGTATGATTTTAATCTTTTTTTTTTAAAGAAACTTACCTTCTAATTTCATTCCAACTTCTAGACATTTTTGAAAACGGCAATATGGACATCTTTTGCGTTGTGTTTTATCAATATGACAAGATCTTTCAGCTACACACGTATATACTTTTTTATTTTGAACGGTTCTTTTGAAAAAACCCTTACAGGATTCACACGTTAAGAGTCCATAATGATATCCACTAACTTTGTCACCACAAACAGGACACAGCTCTTCAAAGAGATGCTTAAAGTCGATCCCTTCGCCATTGCCGCCTCCACCATGGCCAGTGGAGCCTGTTGTACCAACTGGTGGCGGTATAAGTGATATATATCCACTATTTGGATTCGCACTTATCACACTACCAACACCGCCTCCACCTCCATTACCGCCACCGCCATTGCTACTGCTATTATTGCCCGTACTATTTGGACCATTATTTCCAACTATACTTCCACTTCCTCCGACGCTTTGTTGAGAATGAGAAGACGTGTTATCTTGATAACCTGTTGGAAATATATATTGTGAATCGAAATTGTAAATGTACGAATATGAAAAATTTGAATTGGCAATATTTGGATTCTGTTGGTAAATTGGATGATGTTGTTGTTGTTGCTGTTGTTGTTGCTGCAGTTGTTGTTGTTGTTGCTGATGATGATGGTGCTGTTGTTGTTGTTGTTGTTGCTGTTGATGATTATGTAAGCTATTGGTTGGATTATTCAAATGCAAATTGGTATTCCCAACTGCATAGGTGGAAAAGTCATTTTGAGAAACATTATTATCGGTATTATTCATGGAAGGAGAATCAGTATCGTTATTATTGTTTCCGATATTTTGTGTGGATTGATTTGAGGTATTATTTACAACACTAGATTGAGTTGTTGCCCCAACAGCCGGACTAGGAGAAGGCTGTTGTTCTAAGCTTCCCATTGAAAATGGTGGCATATTAAGCGACGAAATAAACGACGCTGCAGATTGTTGTTGCTCCATTTCTAATAACATTTTTTATAAACACACCATCAAAGAATCATGAGTTTTATAAAAATCACTCAAAGTTAGAGGAAATAAAATCAAATAATAATCAAATTCGTTTTGTTTGGTTTTTCGTTTTTTTTTTTTTGTTTTTCTATTTTATTTTGTTTTTGAATTCGGAATTATTGCACTGAATTAATATGTTTCTTGATTTGTATAAGAAGTTGTATTTTTGTTTTTTTAAAGGATATTAATTTTTTCTTCTTCAAATAAACCAAAATAAGAAAAGACTAAATAATAATAACAAAATTTAAGATTCACTTATTTTTTTATATTTATTTAAGCATTATCAATGCGTTTTTTAAGTACACCAATCTTATGCTCTTACTTTCCACAAAACTGAGCTCGAAAAAAAGGTTAACATTGATATTTTTGTGGAAGCTATAATTCGACATGTTATTTTACTTCACCGACACGACGCGACGACGGAAAGGACTCCGTTTTCATAGGTACAATGTGTATTTTATTTACACAAGAATTTATATATTTTTTTTTGTTTTTTTTTAAGACACACAGAAATGGGTTGGATATTTTGTTGTTGTTGTTTTTGTTGTATAGAATAAATAAAACTACAAATTACAAAAATATGTAATTGAAAGGCAAAACTTTTTCTCTTTGTTGTTTTAAATAGATAAATAAAATATTTATATTTTTCGATACACGCACTAAATTATATACAATTATCATAATCCTTGGGCTGATATTGTAAATATATATATATTTGATTTGGTCATAAGTTGATGTAGATAGATGTTTTTTTTTTTTAATTTTTGTTTTGTTTTTCTTTAAATTGAATTGGAATGCAATTCGGCGGATGGGAAGGTTATTCAATATGTAATCATCACAAATGAAATTGAAATTGAATTCAAAAAAATAAAGTTAACGCATTAAAGTTCGAGGGGTTATTTTTATATTTTGAAACGTTTTTTTGTTTTAATTTGTTTGTTTGCTTGTTTGTTTGTTTGATTTGTAGTAATTAACAATAATAATAATAATTCCCTGTTGAAGTTGAAAAAAGTGCAACTGCTAGCCGCCACGGTCCACGATTGACTAAACTAAGTAAATGCTAGGATTCCCGCGAATGTAGGTACCTACTCCACATTCATTACGTATTCTCGAAAAACTCGACTGAATCAATCTATCCATATCACATAATACCTCACAGTCGCAGTGCCTGCTGCTGCGTCGTCATCACCGTTCTTCTCTCACTGAAACACCAAACGTGTTTTTGAATAAATGGAAAAAGCTCTTTCAGATGAAATGAAAATGAAAAATGAAAACAAAAACAAAACGAAAACGAATAAAATAGTGCGCGGGACGGAAACGGTATATGGGAAGCTTGTGCTGGTGCTTGTGAATTCGAATTATTATTGTAGCTCTTCTTTGAGTCTGTATTGTGTTGTGAAATATAATAATTTGTATCTATATACAAAAGAGCACACTATTCTATAAAATTCACTCACACAATAACTTTGTGCTTCGAAAGCGAAAGTGAAACTTGCTGGAAGCATGATGAAAAAGTTTTGGCACATTAAAAGCTTCATTTTATAAGCTGCTATGGGCTACAACAATGGGCTATAGCAGCTACCTCCAACAAAACCAACTACCAACGACCAACTTGTGAGGCTTGAGGGAAGTAGTTCGTACAGTAATTAGGCAGATAATAGTATATTCCATTTTTGTGTTAATTTGATCGTCTACTTTAGAATGAGACTTTGGTGAGGAGCATTTTACTATTTTGAATAAATGCGATTGTTATGATTACCATTTTTGGTAGATACCTTACCATTTTATATTTTATCCCTTCCTTTAATATTAAGTAGGTTACCTTAAAGAGACTGAGAAATTTCATAAGCTTTGGATTGTGAAATTTATTTACGGAAAATAACTACGATAACTATAATCAGAATAATCCTATCTAAAGGAAATAAACTTCTTGTTCCTACAACATTTGGAATGTATGAAGGAACATTACAATAATTGATATTTTAGACAGGTTAAAACGGTTAAATAGGTGACCTATCTTTCATAGACTTATTCGTATATATGATTTCCTTTCAAAGGTTAAATTGGTCAAATTGGAAAAGTATTTCTACACATAGTTCGCTTATATGAAGAAGGATATAAGCGGTGTTATTTAACATGTTGCTGTGCTTTACCATATAAAGGAGGAAAATACAAAAATAAAGAAATAAAATTGATGGAAAAAAGCTTAAAGCTAGAGTGTAATAGGGTAGGTACAAAAGTACATGAATTCGAAGTATTCCAAAAGACTGAATCTTGTTGTAGGAGGATTAGACCTCCTGCACACGTTTTATTTGTAGTTTTTAAACTTAAACCAACAACATAAAGATGATTTAAATCAAGTTTAAAAGATTCTTACTAAATTTAAAATAATGTCAAAATTTTAAAAAGTAGAACATTTTATATTTTGTTTTTTTTTTTTTTTTTGGTATCGTGACAAAACAGGCCCGTGTCCCGATGAAAATTAAAAAATTGAAAAATAGGAAAACTTCTTTAACTTCATTTCGAATTTAAGGACTTTATTTTAAGCAGCATGTGTTTTTTCATAATAATTCCTTGTCATCCATGTCTTAGGTGTTCAGTTTGTAAAAAATGGTCCACATACGCCCAGTGTACCAATAAGAAGCAAAATTTAGTTTTTTGTATAAATATGGAGTATGCATTGAAATCCTTTTTTAAACATGATAGGATTTGTCAAGAAGTTGGCACATTGCTTGTTAATTATTCATTCCCAACAATTTGTTGGTAATTGTTACACTTGTGGTGTATAGTCAACTTGAAAAGTTTCTATACAAAATTCAGAATTTTTTGAAACTAAACAAAAAACAAATGAGTCGTGGACCTTTTTACACTTTTATTTGATTTATGTACAGTCCTTCAAATTCGTATTTGTACAGTAGGTTCCAACTGTTTTAAAAACTCTTTTAATATGCATTTTATTAACTTGTAATGGGTCCGATTTGTCAAATTGAAAATTTTGACATTTTTCGACGTTTCAAGGTCCCTAGAGTCGAAATAATAGATTTTTAGAAAGATGTCTGTGCGTGCGTGTGTACGTAAGTTCGCGACATTTTTTTCGTCTTCCACTCCTCAAGAACAAGAAGAGATATCGACTTCAAATAAATTTTGTTGTACAGATAATAATGCAGAAAGGGCTCTTAAGAAAATTGAGTGTGTGGTTTTTTACCATAGCAGTTAAAAAAAAAGTTACAATTTTGGCTAACCCTAAATATCTTACGAACCAAAAACGCTAGAGACTTAAATAAAATTTTATATAATATATTGTAAAGTGATCCAAAACAAGTATATTTTTTGAAAAAAAATCCAATTAACGATTTTTTTATAAATAAAAAACTGAAAAAAAATTGTCACTTCAAAAATTTAACGAACAAAATATGATGTTTTTTTGGATTCAATCTCTAAAACATTTTTTTTGCAACGAAAAATATCGTTTTTCACATCTGGTAAAATTTTGAGAAAAATAAAAACTTAAAAGAAAATTTTACAAAAGTTTGTAAAAATTGATTTTCGGCTAAAATATCTTTTCGAAACTTTATGTTATTGGCTTTACACTGCTTTTATCTTTTGAAAAATATTGTTGTCAACATTCGGTAAAATTTTGAGAAAAATTTAATGGAAATTTTGTTTTACAAAAAAATATAAACCTAACAAAAAACAATACTAAAATTTGGCAACAATTTACTTTCGACTCAAATAGCTTTTCAAAAATTAAAAATATTGTTTCAAACTTTTTTAATTCATAGAAAATATTGTTTTCGATACTCAGTAGTTTTTTTTATAAAAATCCAACAGCCCGTTTTTTCATTAAAAAAAATAAAATCTACAAGATAATACGCAAATTTGGTAAAAATTGATGATGGGTTTTTGATATTTCTCAAATTAATTTCATTTATCCAATTTGTAAAAAATTAGGAAATGCTACTTAAATTGGTTAAAATTTGTTTTCAACTAAAAATGTATTGAACAAATCGACATAGGGTAAAATCATTCATCTGAAATTAATTTTCTATAAAATCGGATGGAATTTATATTCGTACCGCATTTCTTATTCTCAAAACTGTTAACATATAACCGTTAAAAATAATGCCAAATACATTTCTATCATTGAAACGTCTGAATATTTGATTGTGTTTGAATTTAAAAAAAAAGACAAAAAATCGGAAGAAAACAATTTGAAACGATGGTAAGTGATTAAAACAAGTATTGGACCTGGTTAGCAGACCAAGTTTAATTGTGTGTAGTTAAATGATTTCAAAATGAAAATAAGCCGAGAAATCTTAGACGTGAAATTTTCAACACTCATGAAAAGCGTATTATCATACGTGAAATAACCAAAAATACCTGAAGTAGTGCACCAAAACTAGCTTAAAGGCTGCGTCAGTAACTTATGAAGTATTTTTCAACAGAAACTCTGAGGAACTGCATTCGCGAAACGTCCGAGTTGCCCGAAAATAAAATTTATATTAGTGCTGTAAGCAGAGTGAGGGGAATCAACTTTGCAAAAGGATTTTGAATTCTCGAAACAAGTAATTTTTACCAATGAATCAAAATTTAATACTTTTGGTTCAGATGAACGGTAAATAGTAATGGTAAATGGTATGGTGGAAACTAAATACCGAGCTCCTTCCGATAAATACTGTAGCAACAGTAAAGCATTGTGGTGGATCGGTGATGGTTTGGGGTTGAATGGAAGCTTCTTAATGACCGGCAATAGGACCACTGGTGATCTTATGATTTATCTCACTGAGCAGTGGAACAAATCTTTACAAAAAGAGTAAGATTATTGCACTTGATATTTCAAAGGCATTTGATAGACTTTGGCATCAAGCTCTCTTATCGAAAATGCGTGCTTGTAGAATCTGTTCTTTGTTGGGTTAGAAATAACCTTTCGGACCGTTCAATTCAAGTAGTATTGGACGGCTTCAAATCTGATATACACAAAATAAACGTTAGTGTGCCCCAGGCTTCCATTATGTCTCCGACACTCTTCCTTATACTCATAAACTTCTAACCCACTATATTGTTTTGCTGATAACAGTACGTTCTCCTTACATATTCTTTTTTAGATTCTCATCCTTGTTCTTCGGATGTGGGCTACAAACGGCAGCGTATGATAAGCTCATTAAATTCTGATCTTGACAGCATTGTTCAATGGAGATTCAAAAACCATGTAGAATTTAATGCTTCGAAAACTCAATGCTGCCTATTGTCACAAAAGCGTAACCCTCCCCTAATGCCACTATCAATGGGTGGTACTTGCATTGGGGAGATTGAACAACTATCAGTCCTAGGTATGTGCATCACAAACCACTTGTTGTGGAGTGTTCACATATTTGACGTCGCTAAAAATGCTGCTAAGTGTTTAGGTTTTGTCCGAAGTTGCAAGAAGTTTCTTAGCCCAACTGATCTGGCTCTAATTTACAAAAGCTTTTACAAAAGCATTTTTGGGCTGGAGCCCCAATAATGTACATGAGTCTTCTGGATAGAATTTAAAAAAGAGCTCTTAAAATGATAGGATTTCGTTCTCTGACCGACACATTAGCTTCTCTTGAATACCTCCGCAAGGCCTCATGCCTGTCATTGTTGTATCACTCTTTTTATAAACAATGCTCTATTGAAATAGCCAGTGGCATTCCTCCGCTTAAACAATTTAACCGTAATACCCGTACTGCTGGGAATGCCCATCAATTTACCCTTTTGGCTGCTTTATAATTGCCTTAGAATTATGGAAACTCCACCTCATTTACCGGATATTAACTAAAATGTCAAGTTTTTTTTTGTATTAAGAAAAGTTAGATGTACGAACATGAGTTATGAGTTTTTGTGATTAAATGTTCTGTTTTTGTTAAAGGACTTATTTATTTATGCCTAATAATAGGTAATTCTTAAGATTACCTTACCCAGATCCTTAGTTTTATTACACAAATATTTGTATTTTATTTATTTCAAAAATGGCTTACAAGGTAGGACATGAGTCTTATCAAGTGTTGCAAGCCTTTACATTAATTTCAGAATTCGAATACAAATTATATACCTAAGACTTCAATTTACATATTTATATAAAGAAAAGAAAATTTAACATCAATAATTTGCCAAATAGTTGAGAAGTAAAAATTTAAATCTACTTATGCTTGTATCGGGGTAATATTAAAGCAAAAGACCTTGTTAAGTGAGGGAAATTCAGCCTGCCGTATAGATAATCAGGTTGTTGTATTTGGATGATTTCATGCAGGTTACTCAGAGATCAAAAGTTTAATAAGCTATCTAGGCTACAACCAGAAATCCGTACCTCAAAAATGGCTACATTTATAATTTACGTCGTTATGATCACCGACGTAGATTACAAATATAGCGAGCAATATTGTTGTAAGCAAAATTCGATTTGCGGCTAGTCACACAGTTTAGTTTACAAAAGATTTCACACTCATAAAGCACAATTGTTAGTATAGGGGCCTTAGCAAGTAGCAGTTTAGTTTTGATCGGGATGAAATTTCGAGTGACTTGAAGAACGCGGAGACCACCATAGACTTTGCCAATGGCACTATGAAGGTGGTCATCCCAAGTGACAGTGCGATTGAATACTTCTCTTAGGTTTCTAGCAGTGCTAACTTATTCAATGGTTTCGTCGTCAAGTTTCAACAGATTTAAACCGGATAGAACAAAATTTTCACGATAGTTGGGTAGGGATGTTGATTTGACAGGGTTAGGCGGAGATCGTTCTTTTTTGACCACTGTGAAATGCGGAGCAGATTCTCGTTCATTAAAGCTACGGCATCATTTTTAGCCCCAAAATGTCGACTGCACATTATCAGCATAAAGATGATGACTTGTGGTAACTCATTTATGTAAAGTGAGAAAGGGATTGGTCCAAGGATAGAACCCTGTGGCACTCCACTCAAAAAATTGAGAAATGTGGACGAGTATCCATTGGCAAGAATGCCTTCCGCTGTGACACGAAAGAACAAGCTTACAGGACTCTAAAGAAAACCTAAAGTTAATTCGCAGCTTTCTACAAAGAATTGAGTGGTTAACAGTATCAAAAGCCTTTGAATAATCTAAAAGTATGAGAAATATAACATGATCACTGTCTATTGCTATTCTTATTTCATCAGTTACAAAAATAAAGGCGGATTAGGAAGACAACCAGGCTGACAGGTACTTAACAGGTTGTTGACTGTAAGATATTTTTGAAACTGCCCCAGAATAGTTTTTTCAAACACCTTCGAAAGAAACGGAAGAATCGGCCGAAATTCTGCAGCAGTACCTGTTTGCTTTTTGGGTATGGGAATAATCTTAGCCTTCTTACATTCTAAAGAAAACTCGGAAGTGGTCAAAATGCTTGTAAATATTTAGGTTATATAGCGCAGTATACGAGTATATGGAAGCAGTAGTCTCAACAACTTAGGGTCCATTTGGTCCAGGCCAGTAGCATTAGGTTTAATCGATATTATTGCTTCTACAATGTATTCCTCTTGTGTACTTATAAAACTCAGAGAGCTGTTGGTAGAAGTTGGTTCATCCTCAGTAAGGGAATGAACGGTTGAAGCAACGTTTAAGAGCATGGACGTAATCTTTTTGTTGAGAGCATCACAATCGATGCTACCAAAAGTCTTTTTGCGGTTCTGACCATTACGACAGCTTGATTACGAATACAATTTGTGGAAGTGATCCAGTTTGTAACGTCTTTGTTGAATGTAGGCGGCATATTGTCTTGATATCAGAGCAGAGATGTCGCTATTCAGCCAAGGTGGAGCCGTATGCCTAACCTGACTGCCGTAAAAACCTGACTTGATCATTTACATTTTGCATATGGTACAGTGAGTTCCATTCTACGCCGTCAAAATCACGCACTAATAAGTTGTAAATTAATATTATAAATTAAAGTATTCAAAGCGTATGTGGTTCATGAATAAACGGGAAGAAAGTTACTATTTTTCTACTGTTTGATTTAGTGTTTGTTTGCATAAATATGTCTGGCATATTTAAGAAATTAGTAGTTGACAACTTGTAAATGAACAATTCTAGAATTATGCTGTTAAATAAAGTAATGTTGTTAAAAGGTAAAAAAACCTCCCAAGGGTACCAGCCACGAACCGAAGCCTGTAAAGACGATCAAGGGAACATCGTAGTAGAACTACAGTCGATGCTGAGAATATGGAAAGATCACTTCTCCAAATTATATAACGGCGATGACGAACCGAATTCCGCTGTAAGGGAGATAGAACCACTCAACCTCGGCGACGCAGATCAACAATTCCGCCTACCCGACCTTGACGAAGTGAAGATAGCTATATCTAAACTTAAGTCAAACAAAGCTGCTGGAGCTGACGGCATCACCGCCGAACTATTCAAAGCAGCAGGCGATGACTTGGTAGGGAGCATGCACCAACTCATCTGCAAAATATGGTCGGAAGAAAGCATGCCCGATGAGTGGAATCTCAGCATAGTGTGCCCGATACATAAGAAAGGAGACCCTCTAAACTGCACCAACTACAGAGGAATCAGTCTCCTTAACATTGCGTATAAGATCCTCTCTGCCGTATTATGTGAACGTCTGAAGCCATTCGTCAACAACCTGATTGGTCCTTATCAGTGTGGCTTCAGACCAGGAAAGTCCACTATCGACCAAATATTCACACTACGGCAGATCTTGGAAAAAACCCAGGAGCTTCAAATCGATACCCACCATCTTTTTATCGATTTTAAAGCCGCGTATGACAGCATCTATAGGGAAGAGCTCTACCGAGCAATGTCTAGTTTTGGCATCCCTGTCAAACTTATCCGTTTGTGCAGAATGACGATGGAGAATGCACGCTGCTCTATCAAGGTCGGAAAAGATTTTACCGATGCATTCGATGTCAAAAAAGGTTTTAGACAAGGCGATGCACTGTCATGCGACTTCTTCAACATCGTTCTGGAAAGAATTGTGCAAAACTCAACCGTCAACACTAGAGGCACAATCTTCCAAAGATCCATCCAATTACTCGGATACGCAGATGATATTGACATAATTGGAAGATCAAAGCGTGATGTCAGTGGAGCGTTTTTGAGCATTGCGACGGAAGCGAAAAAGATGGGTTTAGTGGTCAATGAGGGCAAGACCAAGTATATGCTGTCATCAAAAAAGGACACTGAACGACGACGTCTTGGACAAAACGTCACCATGGACAGCTATAACTTTGAGGTAGTTAAGGACTTTGTCTACCTAGGCACCGCTATTAATGCAGACAACGACACCAGCGCTGAAATCAAACGAAGAATAACTCTTGCAAATCGCTGCTTCTTTGGACTTAGAAGGCAATTGAGAAGTAAAGTCCTCTCTCGAGTATCTAAAATCACCATCTATAAGACACTCATCATCCCGGTTCTCATTTATGGCGCTGAGGCCTGGACCCTGTCAAAGAAAGATGAGAGCGTCTTAGGATGCTTCGAGAGAAAAATTCTTCGGGTGATTTTTGGTCCCGTACGCATAGATGGAGAATGGAGGAGAAGATATAACGACGAACTGTACGGGCTGTACAGCGACACTGACCTAGTTAGCAGAATTAAAGTCCAACGGCTTAGATGGCTAGGTCATGTAGAGCGGATGGACATCAACGCTCCAGCCCGGAAGGTCTTCGAATCCAATCCCGAGGGACGGCGCAGTAGAGGAAGACCGCGACTCAGGTGGCGAACCCAGGTGGGAGAGGACCTCAACCAACTTGGCGTGCGAAACTGGAGACAGCTAGCTAGGGACCGAGCTGGCTGGAGACGCTTGTTGGTTGAGGCCCAGGTCCGCCCCGGACTGTAGCGCCACCTTAAGTAAGTTTTAATCATTGTGTTCTTTGGAAGTTGTAAATGAACGTAAAGGCTTTAAAAGTTGTCTGTTTTTTTTTTTAACCTAATATCTAGAAAATCGTTTCTTTCTTTGATTTGATGAGTGTCCTTGATATCCAACTACAAAATACAAAAGTTAAAGGTATGTACATTCAAAAACACGTTATTTTTCGAATCTGGTTTCAGCAACAGTCGAACGAAAATTTTAAAATACTTCTTGATGTTAAAGAATATTAATTAGGAAGTGGAAAGCTGTTTGATATGAGGACACAATTAAATGAACTTAATGGTTCATAAGCATGGAAATATTAGTAGGTACCAAGGACCGCAAATACATAATTTTTTTTAAAATGTTTTCCATTTTTGCGACGCTTTGGTTAGAAAAATGCATTTTCACAAAATTTCTTTAAAAAACGATTAATGTTCACTCTCCAATTGATCCGGCAGCCTACAGATACTTACGATTGAATGGGGTTACTAAGCGATCTGTCGAACTTAAGATCGCTTCAAAAAATGTTTACATTAAATATTTCAAAAGTATTTAAAAGTTAGAATTAACCCTTCTCGATAGTTTCATACAACTTAATTTGGAAGTTCTCACGAAGTACAAGTGCCTCAGGGCTCTCTGTATTATCTCTGCTGACGCTGTTTTTTAATTCCATGCTCAACCTTTATTGAATTGGAAATTATTGGAATAATAACTCATTCCTGTTTTCTGTTTCCAGATTTGATTAAAACTAAAGCTAAAGGAATATAAATTTTCAAAGCATTAAATTTCTTAATGTTGTTTTCAATTCCTTGCTACTTCCAGGGAGAGCTCATTAAAACAAAAAATGAATATGACAACAAAAATTGGTCCGTTTATTCGATGAAGGTATCGTCTTAGATAACAATCTTCATGAACACAGTATATCTCAATATAGATACCAAATAAATATATGAGTCAAAAAAGAAATCGAATTTTTTTTTTTTTAGGCCAGGTTCACACTTAATTGCGTAGCCTATATATACCAATACCAATGCTGACTGTTACTCAAGTTAAACCTTTTTACACACCAAAAAAGAAAAGCGAGAGTGAATCCGGTATCGCCGAAACGTATAAATGTACTCATTGTGTATTACGTAAGAACATTTTATCGTGCAAAGGTATCAAGACTTTATGTACCTACGAAATCATGAAGAATCAGGGCTTGCTCTTAAAATCGATCTCTCAGATCGTCCTAAATTCGTAATTGGATGGTTAGTCGAGTCGAGTCGATCAGTAATCTGTTAAGTGTTAAAAAATGTATTTCGCAAAAATTAAAACAATCTCTTGCGCCCTGGACGTGTACTTTATAATATAAAACTTCCATATCTATAAAAACATGCAAAACATTCTCCAAGTCCAAGTTAATGCTTACTTTCATTTTCAATATGCCGAGCAGAAATTTCATCCTACAACCAAACAGTCAATTTAGTTGCAATTGAAAAGATCTTTTTCGGATCTTGTTTTTTTTGTTGTTTATTTAAAATTTCGGAATATTTCATATACCTACCTACATACATAGATACATTCTCATATTAAAAAGTTACACGGTGTAATGAGATGTGCATTTTGAGTTTAAAATTTAACATTTTCGTTTTTATACCACCTAAAAAAAAGAGAGCTTTTTACGCACATACAACGCATATCTTGAAGAAAAGATATGTCAGTTGGTTATTACAGCACACTTGTGTCATTCAAAAAGCTGTTCGTTCAGATACAGATAAATACTAACACCAACATACGAATCATCAACACAACCATGAATACGATGACTACTTTTGCTTTCAATATGAAATAACTTACCTACACAATAATGGAAAACAGAGCTCGCAATCGTATAATGCTTTTGCTCGGGGCTTGGGGCCGGGGCTGGGGCTGAGGGTCTTGCTCGCACACAATCTCCTTACCTTATGTGCACATTACTTTTGCTTTTACGATATACCGATGCGATGCGATGGATGGATGGATGGATGAATGGGGCGGTTAGACGGGTTAGACGGGGTTTGCCGGCGCGCGCTTGGTATGAATAATGTAATAAGTGAAAGTGTATCGGTGACCCACTTTCACGATTGAGGTCTATGTTAGAAAAGTATACCTATCCCTCCTCTTTCAGCTTCTTCAGTTCGTCACTTCGATTCATTGTCGCTTTTGGTCATTAAAAAAAAAAGAAAAAGAAAAAAAGCTTTTTCTTCTTCTTCTTCTTTTTTGTTTTATATCTCGTTGTCGTTGGCGTTGTTGTTGATAGGAAAACAGTGTTTACTACTGTGCGTTTTCGTATCTTTTCGTTTCGTTTCTTTTCAATACACTAACAGAGAATAATCTATGGCAAAGGTTTAAGGCCTTGACACATTTTAAGAGTACCTATACGTTATACGCTATAACTACATACCTATCTATGAACACCTACCTCTGTAAGATTGAAGCTTATAGGTAGGTATAGTGTGACTATACATAGGTGCATATATCTTCTCCTTGTCGAGAAATGTAAAAATATACATAATATTTCTTTTTTTGTGTTGCTTAAATCATAAGTTGCAGAGATTTAACGTCATACTTGTATGCATCTGAATTAAGGAAGTATATATTTACCTTATGTTATATGTATACACTATATACAAAGCAAACATCATAGAAAGGTATCCATATCTATCTATACGAGTATCTACCTATAGTTTGTCGGTTAAAGTATTATTGTTAGAAGCCGACAAGGTTTACCTATATTTTGACCCACTAACCTACATACTTTACAAAATATAATAAAATAAAAGCAAAAATAAAAGCTTTTTTAATGTTATGAAATTTTTATTTGTACATTTTTTGTAACTCATACAATAATTGCCTTGATCAAAAAAAGACTCGGTAAATATGTAGCTGCTGATATGTATATACAGGCACACTTAGATATATGTATGTATATAACATATGTACATATCGATGGATGTATGTACATTTGTACAGTGTATCAAAGTAAAACTCGTACAATGCTCTTGGAGGTAGAATTTGATTTGTTGCTAATGCCTACTGATTGACATGTTTTTGTTCCTGCCAATCGAATTGCAGTTCTCCGATGTTTTTTTATAGCTTTCATTCAAAAATCACAATATCGCATGAAGTTTTTGGGATAAAACTCTATTTTTGGGGCTATCAGAATTCATGAAGTAATTTGTTTTATTAAATACAATTGTTGGTGGTTTTTTAAATCTTTGATCCCAGTCTTCAAAATTCATTTGAAATATTTAAACGTATACATACTTTAAAAAAAATTCAAAAAGAGGCAGTTAACTTTCCTTCTTGTCTGTCAACGATTTGTCTTGCTTAAGACTTTAACAAAAAAGAGGCTGGGATGCGACCCACACTGATAACTTGCCATCCCGTCTGTCGATTTGTCTTGCTTAAAAGTTTGTAGGTTTTCGTGTTTTGTGAAAAAAGTTGTTAGTTTAATTATTTCTAAAACATACAAATTACCAACAATATTTCGCATATGATAAAATACTTCGATTTCAAAATCTATTTTGGTTAACGAAATTTTTATTCGAAAACCAATTTTGTAGCATTTTGTTAAAAGTTTTTATTTGTAATATAAACAAATACAATTAGGATGAATGAATTTAATTGTAATGTTTTCTGTTTTTACCAATTTTGCGTACTATTTTTTGTAGATTTTAATTTTTTATGAAAAAACTGACTGTTAGATTTTTATAAAAAATGACTGAATGTTAAAAATAATATTTATTATAAAATAAAATTTATTTGTAGCCTATATCTTAAATTTTTGGAAAGATATTTGAGTCGAAAATCAATTTTTAAGAACTTTTATAAATGTTTTTAAATATTAATGTTTTTTGACCGTAGTACCCGTGGCATGCAAGGTGTCTTGGGTTCAATCCCTGCCTGTGCCACCTTAATTTAAAAAAATCCTTCAAGAGTAAATCTTGTCATGAAAAAGTGCTTTCTCAAATAAGCCGTTCGTATTCGGCCTAAAATTGTAGGTCCCTTCCATTCCTGACAACAGTACTCGCACACAGGAATGGTTGAGAGTTGTAGGTCACTAGGCCCTGGTTCAATTTTTATTTATTTATTTTTTTTTATGTTTTTTGACCAACTTTTATCAATTTTTGTTAGGTTTTTATTTTTTGTAAAAAAACTCTTAATTCTATTTTTTCTAAATTTTACTTAATGTCGACAACAATATTTTTTATAAGATAAAATTAGCTAAAAGTCAATATCTCAAAGTTTTGAAAAGATATTTAAATCAAAAATCAATTTTTACCAACTTTTGTTAATTTTTTTGTTTAGGTTTTTAATTTTTTGTAAAAAATTCAATTCGTGTCAATTCGATTTTTCCCAAAATGTTACTGAATGTTGACAACAATATTTTTTTAAAAATAATTTTAGTTTTAAGACAATATCTCAAAGTTTCGTAAAGATATTTGAGTCGAAAATCAATTTTTAATAACTTTTATTAATTTTTTTTAAGTGTTTATTTTTTGTAAAAAACTGTCAATTTGATTTTCCTCAAAATTTGATCGAATTTTCAAAACAATATTTCTCATAAGATAAAATTAGTTTAAGGCCAATATCTTAAAGTTTGGAAAAGATACTTACGTCGAAAATCAATTTTCACCAACTTTTGTTAATTTTTTTTAGATTTTTAATTTTTTGTAAAAAAAACTGGCAATTTGATTTGTCTCAAAATGTTACTGAATGTCGACAACAATATTTAAAAAACAAAAATAAATTTAAAGCCAATTTCTTAAAGTTTTGAAATGTAATTTGAGTCGAAAATCAATTTTTACCAACTTTGAGTAATGTTTTTTTAGGTTTTAATTGTTTATTAAAAAAAAATTTCAATTCGATTTTTCTTAAAATTTTACCTGATATCAAAAACGTTTTTCTTCCTTGCACAACATTGTTTTGAAGATGAAATTATATTTTATTCGGAAAATTTTCGAGGTGACAATTTTTTTTCTCAGTTTTTTTTGATTTGTATAAAAAAACGTTCATTGGATTTTTTTCCAAAAATATACTTGTTTACTAAACGTTACAATATATAACATACAATTTAATTCAAGTCTCTAGCGTTATTTGTTTGTGAGATATTTAGGGTTACCCGAAATTTTCACTTTTTTTTTAAAACTGCTCTGGTAAAAAAAACGAACAGGTAATTTTCTTGGTCGACGAAAAAACGTAGCGAAAGTACAAACGTACGTACACAAGCACGCACAGACATCTTTCATTTCGACTCTAGGGACCATGAAACGTCGAGAAATGTCAACATTTTCAATTCGAAAAATCGGACCCATTACAAGAAGTTTTTTTTATTGTTTTTGTAAGTTGTCATGTTTTGTTAAAAAAGTCGTAATGTTGAATATTTTTAAGAATTCAACTAAAAAATGAACAACAATATTTTGAATATGATGAAATATTTTGATTTTAATATCTATTTTTGCTAACTAGATCTTTAGTCGAAAACCAAATTTTTCCAATTTTAGTAGAATCTCCTATAAATTATTTTTGAAGTCAATACATTTATTAATTCATGAATGGAACATACATTATGACCAATTTTGTGAAGTAATCGTTTGTAGATTTTAATATTTATGAAAAAATTGAATGTTGGATATTTATACAAATTTTACTTAATGTCGAAAGCAATATTTTCTATTAAATGAAATTAGTTTAAAGCGAATATTTTTAATTTTTGGAATTATATGTGAGCCGAAATCAAATTTTAACAAGTTTTAGTAATGTTTTTTTGGTTTAAGTTTTTATTTTTTGTAAAAAAAAGTTGTCAATTCCATTTTTCTCATAATTTTAACAGATGTCAAAACTTTATTCTTTATTGCATACAATTATTTTTGAGATAAATGAGTTTTTGATCATTAGATTGACAATTGTTTTTTTTTTAGTTTTTTTTTGATTTAGAAAAAAAAGTTATTTTTTTGAAAAGTTTATTAGTTTGGTATTACGTCACAATACATAGCACAAAATGTAATTTAAGTCCCTAATGTTGAACTAACGAAAATTTTCATTTTTTAAAAATTGTTTTAGTAGAAAAAAAGAATGTACTCAATGTTTTTTAGAGTATTTTTTGCATCTTTCTGCAAAATTTATTTGAACTCGATAAATCCACTGGTTCTTGAGATATGGACGACGATAAAAACTTCCAGAACGTACGGACACACGCCTGCACCTAAACATTTCTAAAAATCTTTTATTTAGACTCTAGGGGCCTTGAAAAGTCGAAAAATGTTAAAATTTTCAATTCGACAAATCGGACCGATTACACACATTTTCTAAGAAAAGTTAGTATAACTATAAGGATTTTTGAGGCTATCTGAAGTCATGAAGTGGTTTTTTTTTAATAAAATTCTTAATAGTTTTCCAAATCTATAAACCCTATCTTCAATATTCAGTTGAAATATTTATACCATGTATTTAAGAAAATTCAAACAATTGTTATTTTTCAAACAATTGATATTTTTCAAACAATTGTTATTTTTCACATGTCTAACATAAATCCTAATGAACCATTTATGCTGAAACGGATTATAACAGAAAAAAGCAAAACGATTTGAAACTTATTTTGGTTTTTGAAATACATTATTGAAAAATACGAAAACCAGGCAGTTCAACCCAAAATTCGGAATCGAAATCAACACTAAAAAGAGGTTGGGATGCAATCTACAATGAAAACTTTACATTCTTACCCAGCTGTTGGTATTTCTAATAGTTAACCAAACCAATAATAACTATCATTTGTAAAAGTTAAGAAAATTTGTAGTAATCATCTTTCTTTGCTCTCAGTTGTCAATTGGACTTCTCTTAAAGTTAAAAACCATATTTTACATATTATATTGGTTCGGGAGATATTTGGAGGTCTTGCCAAGGGTACTGCCTCTTGCCAAGAATTGAAAAGTTCGCCAAGAGAAGGTCTTGTCATAGAAAGTACTTTCACAAATTAGCCGTTCGGATTCGGTTTAGAATTGTAGGTCCCCTTCATCCCTGACGACATTACTCACAAACAGGAATGGTTGAGAGTTGTAAGTCACTGGCTGGTAAGTCAAACGTGCTGCTCTTAAACTGCTCTAGAGAGCGATCTTTCAAGTGGACATAGTCTAGAGAGTAGCTCGCGGAGAGTTGTCTCTCACAATTCTTTCTATTTTTATACTAGAATCCGAAAAGGGTACTGAAGGCTGCCGTATGAATCACCTGCACAGATCATACAATTAACTTTTAGTTTTTCTTTCGAAAATGATTTGCGATTCATATGGTTAAAGGATGCTAAAAATCTAAGTGTTATTAGTATACGTTCGTGTACTGGTATGGCTTTCCTTAATTGGGTATCTTTTATAAAAATTATGGGTCCAACGTTTTGTATCAAAAATTCAATTTCACTAACTGACAAACGGCAAACATTTCAAAACTGTTGAGGATCTTCAATTTAAAGCAGACCCCGCACCGAATTGGTTACGATGATTTATTCACGGTTTGACCCAACCTTTTTTTTCTTTTTTAAGAACAGTACTGTTAATTAAAGCAGCTGCAACCCTTCGCTTGTAAGAATACATGGGAAACTGATAATATACTAGCAGAAGAAATCTATCAAGTGGACACGATTATGAGATTACCCTCAGATAAATTTCTAAAATTTGGTTCTCAAATGGACAGTCTCCCGAGAGTTGCTTTCGAGAGTTAACTAGCAGAAGTACTCTCAAATGGAGACGCACCTTTAGTTCTTAACGGCTATCGTGCCACCTCATTTATTTTTTTAGGTATTTGTGTTAAACAAAGTGTTTCACTTTTTTAAAAATTATTTTAGTACAAAAATTACCCACGGTTCTTGAGATATAGCCGACGAAAACGGGTATCCCGAACTTACAGATTTTCAAACTGTTTGAAATAGATCAGACAAATTTTCGCTGCGAGAAGTAGCTATTTTTATCAATTCTCATGTGGCACCTTTTAAAAATCATTTTTGTTAAAAATACGGTGCGATCTTATCCGGTCTTCAAAATAACTCCATCAATTTATTAATGACGATTATAAAATAAAAACTTAAAAAAAAAAAACTATACGGGTGTAGGATTGAAGTTTTTCTTACGACAGGATGCGTTAGAGAAATTAAATGAATTAAAAAAAAAAAACATAACGAAATTTGGTGCGTTAGAAAGAGAAAAAAACGTAATTTTTTGGTAGGTACATGAAATTATTTCGAAAGATTAAATGTTTTGCTGAAACAAAATACGTCTCAGTTTTTTCCTTCGACCGTAAACTTCGGTTTACCTTGTCATAAAAAAATAAGGATAGATGACGCCCCAAGCTACTACTCCCATCTAAACTGACTTCTCTTGAATTACGTAGAGGTTATCTTTACAACAGGAACGAACATTTTTTTCCTCACGTCACCGCTGCCGTTCAAGTAAAAATAAGATTCACCTGTGATCAAAATCGGGTCTAAGGGTATTTCTTTCGACACAATTTCACTTTTACGAAAAAAGCTTTCTAATGTTAATGAGTTTTGTACGGCAGAGCAGAACTCTATGTTAGTTCGTTGAAGTATTGACAATATTGGTCATTCTTCCTCTTTTACAACGTCATCACCGTAAGATTCGTTTCCCTGACTGAAATAAAGATGGAGCTTTGATTTGTTTACATCCTTTTCATTTCTCTGACGCCCCTTGTAATTAAAGAAATTCTTGTATACTTATGGTAATCTTAACCTTAAAGTAGGAGTTTTTGTAACTTTTTTGTTTAACGAACACTACTATTAGTTACTGTTAGAGCAACAAAACAGCTACATATATTTAAAAATAAATAAATGATTCCATATTACATGTTTTTTGTTGTTTTTCTCAAATCCATAGTTTTGTACAAATTTAATTATGATACACTGTATTATGCATAAATATTTAATTACCTTTAGGGACCAATAACAACGACGAATTGATAGAAATTCTAAAGAGCATAAAATATGAGAAACATCTTCAAAACCGGTCTACCCTTACCTACCCACCTACTAGCTATCAGCTCGTTGAAATATTTGTGTGTAAATTTAAGCATGTATAATTATGTGCATTAGGGTGGTTTGAAGAAAAATCAAATTTTTCGACGAAAAAAAAATTAGTCCTATTGAAAATCGACTACTGTCAATTGAATTGAAATTGAGCTAAATTGTCGTATTGACTACCAAAATAGTAAATATGACAACCTTATTTTCAAAAATTGATTACCTGATAGTCAATAGAACAATTTTCGAAGGTCAATTTTCGGTAGTCAAATGTGACTACCATAATTGACTATCAAAAATTGTTTTAATTGACTATTCGGTAGTCACATTAGATTTCGGTTTTCAGAAAAAATTGTCATATGTATTGACTACTGTAGTTGTCCATTGACTACAGCGATGTTGCATTGATAACCAGAGTTTCAATTTCTTTAAAAAAATGTTCTAATATTGGCTACCGCAGTTGTCATATTAACTACCAAGTTGTAAACATTTTCGGATCCCCAAATTGACAAATAAAAAATGTCCTACTGACCATTGCGATCGTTGATTAAAAATTGACTATGAATAGTCGATTCGACTACCGAACTAGTCAATAGGATAACACTGATAACTTCCCATCCAGTCTGTTGATTTGTCTTGCGTAAAAGGTTTGTACATTTTCGTTACCAATAATAACTGTATTTTATTGTCATTTTATATATAGTATACTAGAAATTCCCAAGAAAACACATCGGCAGTAGCTAGATTTTTGTATTTAAAAATTGGTACAACTGAAAGAAGACCTGTCAGAATAATAATAAAAAAACACACAAATAGAAGAAATTTTTGTAAAAATCAAAAGTTATAACTAACTACAGCAAAACAAAACTTACTAAAACTAATAAAATGGACAATTTTTTATGAAGAAATGGTAAGAAAACATCTGGAAATCGAGTTTAACCAAACAATTTGACATAAAATAAAAACTTCAAGAAGGAGGTTTGTTCGTAGACTACTACATTAACATGTGGTGTTGAAGTGTTTTTTATATACCTGAATCGAGTTGAAATGAGCTTGATTCGACTCGATTCCGGCCGGGGATCGAAATCGAGTCAAAATTTGTGAAGAAAAACTTGTAGGGAGGAGTTGGTTTTACAGATCATGCATTTTGGTCTGTTTGCAAATATGTCTGTACAAAAAATATAGTTTTGTTTTAATCATATTAAAAAAAAATATACATGGAGTAGGTAGCTAATTCTGACATGGTGTTGAACTACTCAGTTCTTCATTGTTTAACACGAATCGAAATATCTCACTTGCACTTTATAAGAAACATCGAAACACCATCTGCATTTTAGAAAGTGCTGTCAAACTTAATCATTTTTAAATCTTCTTGTGTGTAGAAAACACCAAAAAGATTTATTAAATCTAAACTGAGATAAACCTTAGGTGGAAACATAGCAAAACTTAATTATCTTTTCATTAACAAAACTGAGTAATACCAACAGTAACAGATTAAATTTATTCTCCAATGGAAAACATATGATACCAAATGCACAACTACTCAACCAACACAGCCATCGGGATACTAATGCAAAATCAATCGTACCAACATTTGAGAACGAAATCACTTAAGATCCATTCGAGACTCGGATAAATGTCAAAAACTAATCCGTAGTAAGATTCTACTTTAAACTTTATCGGTAGTATTCATACTGCGGATATTGTTTTAGTTATTGGTGTAAAATCCTACTATGGTATTGATAGATTTTCCAACAAAACACGGGTAATATTTTGCATATGATAAAATAGTTTGATTCAAAAATATATTTTTGTTAACAATATTTTTAATAGAAAACCAATTTTTACTAAATTTTTTGAATGTTTTTATTTGTTTACATAAAAACACACATATTGATTCTTTCAAAGAAAATTTAGCACAGAATGAAATCATTTTGAAGTCAATACCTTTATTTATTCACGAGATATCGAACATCAATTTTTGCCAATTTTACGTACTACATTTTAGTAGATCTTAATTTTTATTAAAAAACTGACTTTTGGATTTTTATACAAAATTAACTGAATGACGAAAACAATATTTTCTGTGACATGAAATAAGTTTGAAGCCAATATTTTTAATTTTTGAAAACATATTTGAGTCAATTTTTATCAACTTTTAGGAAAGTTTTTGGTTTTTAATGTTTTTAACGTTATTCTTCATTTTAAAATCATTTTATTTCGTAATAAATTCGAAGCGACAATTATTTTTTGTTCAGTTTTTTGGATTTAAAAAAGCCGTCAATTGATTTTTTTTTTAAATTTATTACATTACATTTAATTCAAGTCGCTTTGTTTTTTCGTCAGATATTTTGCGCTAATAATTTTTTTAAATTTTTTTATTGGTATGGTAAAAAAATAACCTACTCAGTTTTATTGAAAGCCATTTCTGCATCTCTGTGCATTATTATCTTTATAAAAAAATGTATTTGAAGTCGATATCTCAACTGGTTTTTGAGATATGAACGACGAAAAATTATCATTTATTTAGGTTCTATGGACCTTGAAACGTCGAGAAATATCAAAATTTTCAATTCGACAAATCGGACCGATTACAAAAACTTCCTACTGGATGTTAATTAAGTGGAATTTCTTTGATGTTTTGCAGTTTTCTTTAGAGTGTTGATAAAAAGCAAATCAGTTTGTGTTTGACTTCGGAAGATATGTAAGGAAAGGATGTTATTTTCCAGTAGCATGTGCAGTTTCTTTTCTTGGTTTAGTGTTTCAAATTCATGATAATCATGATCAATGTAATGGTAACGCTTCCGTAATCGTGAGAATAATATGTCAATAAGATGGGATTTTTAGTAAGCGCTCTGCATAATTGGTGAGTAATTCGGTTTGAGATCATCGAATCGCCAATCTCAACCCCATTAAGAATTTGTCAGCGGATTTAAAAAATTAACACTTACTATGGCTTAAAACACAAAATCAATAGAAAGCTATGTAGTACCCGTGTCGTGATAGTTAGTGCGTTGGACTGTAGAGTACGTAAGTGATCACTGCGGTCTGGCTGCTGTAATGCAGATTCCGAACGAATATGTGGAGTAAGAGGAATACGTTGCAACGCACTCTTACAATTACAGTAAGATGCGTTGGCCTCGTTTCATCAACGCCCTAGCGAGAGAACTTCGTTCGAGTGACATATCATCATCGCACAACAGAAACCTGACAAATACAGAAATTGACCAACATTTACAACTGATGGACGAAACAATAAAACAAAAGATGGAACAGACAATACCAAAGTATAAAGAACAGGACCAACTGGACGCTTACAGAAACGCGACTATTGACGCACTACGTAAGCACAAGAGTGGGTTACTAACAAGACTCAAAAACTTGTACAGATTAGTTAACAAGTACTGGGACCGCAAGATCCAATCAGTTAATTCCAGTGACCATAGCATGTTCCCTAAAATCAACAAGATATTCAGGCAAAAGAACAATAATGACCTTCCGTGTCTGAAACTCCAAAGAACTGAAGAGAACAGGGACGTACTCAGGACAGCGCAAAAAGATCCAGAAGAAGCTATCTTTGACGATGACTTTTATATAATTAAAGATAAGAAGGAAAAAGTGGAGGCGGTGGGAGCTGCTTTCCAGCAAGTGTACAAGGTAAATGTTAGAATTCGCCCCAACCACGACCTGGAAAACAGAGCCCTACTTAATCACTTTTACCTCCGTATTGATATCACACATTGGCGATTTGAGAACCGCGGTTTCATGCGGTTCAATGACGATTCCTTGGCAAATGCCATAATCGCCGAGCAAACGAGACCAAGTCCCTTGTTAGTGACGAAGGTTAAGATTCAGCTCATCTTCAATTAAATAAAAAATAAAAATCAGCAGGTGTCGATGGTATATCCAACGTTGTACTAAGACATTTACCGATGGAGGCAATTGACTTTTACACCACACTCTTCAACAATGCATTTAATAATGCATATTATCCAGTGCATTGGAAGAGCGCTGTGGTTCATCCTCTCCCGAAAAAGGGAAAGGACAACTTCAACCCGTCAAATCTTCGGTCGATCAGTCTTCTTCCAAGCATCAGCAAAGTTTTCGAAAACATCATTAATAGGGCTCTGACTAAGTAGGCTGCGGACAAACATAATTCCGGATAAACAGTTCGGGTTCAAGGCGGGTCAAGACACAATTTGTTTCTGATCTATAATGGAATAAATGAAAACAAAAATGCACAGGTGCTGGTCTGATTGATTTGGAAAAGGCCTTTGACACCGTATGGTTAGAGGGTCTTTACATAAAACTGTGAAGGCTTGGCATAAGCAAACCATTGTTGTAAATACTTTATGATAACGGTAGAAAGTTTGTTGACAAAGGTGGCAATGTAACTTCTACCACAACATTCTCAATTAAAAATGGTCTTCAACAGGGAGCGGTGAATTCGCCGATTTTCTTCAGCATTTACACCAGCGATCTGATAGGTATCTGATTGTGTACAGAACGGCACGAAAGGTTGAGGTTATTAGAATTCTCTTGCAGCGTGATTTCGACAAGATTTAGCGATATTGCAACAACTGGAAATTGAAAATAAATGTCCAGAAGTCGGAGACAATTCTGTTCCGGACTCCGTTGGATAGGGCCACAAGGTATACGTGCAAGAATTGGCGCAAGATGGTCCTCTTTGATCTTCACGGGTAGCCATTAGCGAGCAAAAGTGTAGTGAAGTACCTCGGTATCTGGTTAGATCAGTATTTATATTTTGATAGACATATAAATGCTGCTCTGACCAGGGCCAAAGGAGCCTTCGCTCTGACGAAACGGCTGTTTTACAGCAGTCGGCTTGACCCCAGAGTGAAGGTAATTTGCTACATGGCCCTCATACGGCCGATGATCGTTTATGGTTGCCCTGTGGTCCTGGTTCAACGGTGCCCCTTCCCAGATGGAGAGGTTTCGGGTGTTCGAGCACCAGTGTTTACGAACGCTGCACCGGCTTATATCGAACAGCCAAATCTTCTTACGTGCAGTACTATTCTAACGAGGTCCTATACAAGGGGGCTCGAATCAATAGAATTCACAATTTCGTGATACAACTTGTTCGAGGTCACATTGCAAGAACAATGTCTCTGACCAACAATTTAATTTTCGGGGCGTTCTATCCGAACGACGAGTACTTAGAGTGTCCGTATGGGACCAGTAAGTTAGTTGTAAGTTATAGTTAATTTGGCTAGTTTTATGAATTATTGTGAATGAATTAAAAAAAAAAGTTCTTTGGACTATCATGCCAGAGGTCTTGTGTTCGATCCCTGCCTGTGCCACCTAAAGTTTTTTCACTTGTACTCCCTTTTGCGAGAAATTGACAAATTCTCTATGAGTAATTCCTGTCAAAAGAGGTACTTTTTTTAATTAGCTGTTCAGATTCGGCTTAAAGCTGTAGGTCCGCTCCATTCCTGACATTGCTGACACATAGAAATGGCTGAGAGTTGTAGGTCACTAGGCCCTAGTTCTCAACTGACTGTTGCGCACCTAATTTATTTTATTATATTTAATGGAAAGCTATGCTGGTACGTAAATGCCAAAAACTTGACGCAACAGGTGTCGCGACGGACGTCACGTCGCTCGTCGTCTTAAATTTGTATAAATTATGTAATAACATTGTACGTATGAGTTAAAGATACTATTCGCACCGTTTATCGTTGAGCTTTTAAAATTAAAATTTTGGACACTTAACCCACGCTAATGTTCATGTACCTATTTACCTGATGCCTATGCCTATGCCTATGTCAACATTTTTATAACAATCTGAGTCGTTCAACGGATTTGGACACGGAGAGGGAGAGAGAGAGAGAGAGACGAAGGGAGGGAGTAATCTTTGAGATACATACCTACTCAGTAATATTTTTTATTTTAACTCCAAATTTATTACATATTATCTACGCCTAGAGCCCAAATCAAACTGCATAGATTTAATATCTAATGTTGTATGTACCTTGTCAAGTCACAAACACAATCCAAACACTCTTATACATATAAAAATATCAAATTTTCTACAAAGCTATGTATGTATGTATATTACAAATTTTATTTATATACCTAGCTACAAAAAGAAAAATAATATAAATACGAGTAGAATAGAGTAGAGTATGTATATTAAAATGAAACCGATTGAAGAGAGAAACAACGAAACAAAACGAGAAAGAAAACTGGTCAAGTGCAGTAGGCCATGCAATTATTGAAGTAGGTCACCACACTTCAACTATACACAGTAATTGTTGCTTTAAAGCTTTAAACAGGTTACATCATACCTACAACACAACATGGCTCGCTTGATTCGATTCGATTGTGATCGAGATCAAAAGTGCTTATTCGAGGTAATACGTGATTCGTGTGTACCTTACTTTAGCATTTGGAACACTTATGATGATGATGACGATGATGGCGAGGTAGCACACTTATTTTTTTGTTTTATAATATATAAATAATAATTTGTTTTCATAATATTATAAAAATAAATTTGATGATTTTATTGTAAAATATATTATGTTTTGATATAATTGTTTTAGAGGCTTTTGGGAGGAGACAACAAAATAAATAGCATAACAATTTATTTAGTTTTTTAAAGTTTCTGATTTTTGAAAAAGAATTATTATCATTTTTAAAAAAGGTTGCATTAACCCAAACTCGCACCTTCCATTATTACTATCAAAATAAGAGCACTTACGAAAAAAAATCGAATTAAATTAGTAGTAAAAATCATCTAGTTTTCAGTTTTTGATTGAAAATTAATAAGAGCAAAAATGTATTTAAAACAAAATTATTTATAAACTTATGGTGTTGAAATATGTATTGAAGTTGAAATTTTATTAAAAATTTTAGATTAAAACTACATTTTTCCAAAACTATGCATAGATTTACCTTTATTGGCTAATAGAACCGAATATTGCCGTTAAAAAAACGCATAATACTAAATTTTAAGTATTACTGTTATTTTTAACTCTCTGCCGTAATATGTGAACGTCTAAAGCTCATCGTTAACAACCTGCATAAGCCTTTATCAGTGTGTTTTTAGACCAGGAAAGTCCACAGTTGATCAAATATTCACATTACGGCAGATCCTGGAAAAACCCCAAGAACGCCAAATAGACACCCACCATCCTTTCATCGATTGCAATGCCGCATATGATAGGATCTACAGAGATGAGCTGTAGAGAGCCATGTCTAATTTTGGCATCCCTGCCTGGAGAATTTACGCTGCTCCTTAAAGGTTGGAAACAGCTAAACAGAACCTCTCGATGTCCAAAACGGTTGTGCGCTGTCATGTAATTTATTTAATGTCGTCCCTGGAAGAATAGTACAGAGCTAACAAGTCAACACTAGAGGCACTATCTCTCAAAAGTCTGTCCAATTACTAGCATATACTGATGACATTGACATAATCGGAAGAACTCAGTGTGATGTGAATGGGGCTTTTGTGAGTATTGAGGCAGAGGCGGCAAAAATGGTTTTAGCGGTCAATGAAGGCAAAACGTCACCATCGACAGACGTAACTTTGAGGTAGTCAAGGACTTCGTCTATCTAGGCACCGCTGTAAACTCAGAAAATAACACCAGCGCAGAGATCAAACGAAGAATAACTCTTGCTAACCGCTGTTTCTTTGGACTAAGAAAGAAATTGAGTGGCAAAGTCCTCTCTCGAGGGACCAAAATGTTGCTATATAAGACCCTTATCATCCCTGTTCTTCTAAACGGTGCAGAAGCATGGACTATGACAAAAGCGGAAAATATGAAAGCACCTTGGGTCGGTTCGAGAGAAAAGTTCCTCGTGTGGTCTACAGTCCTGTATACATCGAAGGGGAGTGGTAGAGAAGATGGAACGACGACCTGTACGGAGTGTACAGCGACGTAGACTTAGCCAGAAGGGTAAAAGTCCTTTTGGGTCACGTAGAGCGCATGGAAAGCAATGCTATGGCCCGGAAATTCTTCGAACCCCCACCCACAGGACAGAGCAGTAGAGGAAGACTGCGGATCAGTAGGCCCGCACAAATGGAAAGTGACATCACCCAACTTGGAGTGCGAAAATGGAGACATCTAGCTAGGGACCGAGATAAAAGTCCATAGTAAAAGATGATTGTTTTTAACTGTTCTAAGAAAAATCCGTTATAATATCTTGTCACCTGAGTTATTGTTGTCTTGTCAGAATTTTGTAAGTGTTATTTCTGTGTTCAAAAGGTAAAAACTCTTAAGTCTATTTTAATAGTTTTTTTTTCGCAAACTTAAATACAAAAATAAGAAAGATACAGTTTTCTGTAATTTTTGCCTTTAGGTAAACAATTATATAGATACGTAAATAAAGCCTGTAGTGCATTCGGAATGCTTTCTAAAGTGTGGAACTCCAGGGAAATAGCGCTACGTACCAAGTTAAAGTTGTTTGAGTCCAACAAAAAATCCGTGCTGCTATATGCCTGAGAAACGTGGAAGTGCTCTGCTGACATCTCGAGAAGGTTGCAAATTTTTGTCAATCACTGTCTACGTTACATCCTGAACATCCGGTGGCTACAAACCATACCTAACGATGAACTGTGGCTCAGAACCGGGCAAACAAAAGTGGATGTTGACATCGCGCAGAGAAAGTGGCACTGGATTGGCCATACATTGAGGAAGCTGGACGAAAACATAGCAAAGCAGTGCTTTTAATGAAATCCTCAAGGTAGAAAGCGGACTGGAAAAGAAACATGGAGATCATCTGTCATTAAGGAAGTTCTATCCCAAAACTTGGAGACGTGGTCCCAGATGAGTTATCGTGATAGGAATAGAGAGAGATGAAAGGAACTGTTTGCCGCCCTCTGCTCCCGGAGGAGTTAAATTGCTGCTACTAGCAGCCGGAAACGAAGAAGTTAGATATGTAGTGAAATAAAAATTTAAAAGGTGGAGTATTTATTGACTTAAGTGCTTTTACCAAAACAACTTTAGCAGTTTTTCATGTACTAAGTATTCTATGTTGTTATTAGGTCGGTTAAAACCGTTATAATATTTTAATTTGTATTTATTTAATATGGTAAAACATCTATGTCAATGTAAGAAATATAAATGCAAGAAAAGTTTCGTGCTAAAATATCTTAAGTTGACATAAGCGATTTTACTTTTTTGATTAATATCAAACATAAAAACAACCTAAGATATTTTTACCAAAATTATTTATGTCTATTATCTGATAAATTAAATAAATTGATACATAAGACCTTTTGAATAAAAGTTCCTTTTTTTAAAAGATTTATCACCGAGGGTAATACTGAAACTATTTAGTTTTTAGAGAGAATATATAAAAAGAAAGAATAAACAGCTAAAACCACTTAAGTCGACTTAATAGTCTTTTACCTTTTGAGCACAGGTTTAACAGTAATGTTATTAAAAATTGCCAAAAATTATTTTTGAACAAAGAATTTAGCTTACATTTTTGGAGGGATTCTTTTAGAATGCAAGCCAAAGGCATTCTGTTTTTGGGATTACATTCAATTTACATCTTAATATATTAAGAAAAGAACAAAATGTCAAATTGTCAATATTTATACGTATTTAAAAGTTTAATTTTGAAACCTTTCGAAAGTATCGATAATAAGTCCATAATTTTTTTTATAATAAGCGCACACTCAAGGGAATATTCCTGAATATTACGTTACGGAAAAACAGAGTGTGGAAAGGCATTCCACATTCGCGTAGTACGGCTAATGAACGAATCTCTGTATTTGACAGTGCGACCGAATTTGGACTCGAGGGTATACTGAGGAGCATTCCTAGATGCGCGAGTATTACAGTTGAACTGTTTAAGGGGTGAAATGCAGCTGGCTATCTTACTAGACCATAAACCGTTAAAATCTACGAAGAAGACGTCACATTAGTATTAGAATGGATGCGTTCAGTGATATGGGAATATCTTTTATTTCACTGGTCGACAAGGTTTTTTACTTGCATTAAAATTGCACTTTTCTAATAAGTTTTGTTGGTAATTCAAAACCGAGGCTAAAATGCTATTTAAATTTATCAAGTAGCTTTTTTTCAATTAAATCCGTGATGGTTTTTCAAATCTATTTTTTTTTTTTGTAATATTCAGTTGAAATATTTGTATTATTTCATATTATTTAAAAATAAACTTGTTAAACTTCACCTGTCTTACAAAAATCTAAAAAAAAAAAACACTTAACCATTTTTGGCTTGAATAGTTTTTAACAGAAAAGGGAAAACTGTGAGTTTAGATTCTGTAACAAATCAGTTGGGTATTTTTAAAACTTGAGCAAATAAATAAATTAAGTGTTTGGATTCGAAATTACTGCTAAGAATTAAACCCAAAACGTATTTTATAAATTTTGTATACTAAATTTTGTTAGTTGAAAATGTTTTTATTGAAAATGTTGATATAAAATTAGGTGCGGTACAGCATTGAGTCCTTCAAACAGCATTTATTAGTTTAAAAGTATTTAAAATAACTTTAAAACTTCAACTGCTAGCAACTATTTTTAAAAAAAAGTACACACAGGGAAAAAACCTATGAATCTATAAAGCAAAAAAGTATGTATACGCGTAAGTGTACCATTTTTACATCACGGTAAAATTCGGTACAACCGTGTCTCGGGGTCCATTTGAACCCCAGAATGTATTCTTTAATTTGTTTTTATGTCTTTGCTATATTATTCGGTTTTAATTTGTCTAACTTATTTATGCATAATTTTCGAACATTTATAAAATAAGTACAGTTAACATTTTCATAGACAATAAATCTCTGTTTGATTTCAAAACTGACAAAGTTCAACCCTTTCTAACCCTTAAACTGAGCTCTCAAGACCTTGAGTAGAGACATTTATGCGTAAGGTCCATCCGAAAGGTCCACTATTTATAATTACAGTTGACAATTTTCGATGTAAATGAAAAATCGTGTTTTGGTGGTTTTCGAAAAAAATTGTATTTAAAACAATAGTGGTGGCTTTTGTTCAAAGGCCAAACAAACAAATTATTTTATCATTGACACAGCATAACTGTGAGAAAGCCTCTTCCGTCAAAATGGATGGAGTGGGAAATGAATGACCGTTCATGCAACGCTAACAAAACAGGGAAAAGTAATTTGGATGCCCTTCTCCTTATGAAGAGAGGTCTTGCAAACAGTCTAGGAAAGACTTCTTTGCAAAAGGGGTAAATGTCAACTGTTTTCAAGAGCAAAAGATACATAAGCCAGATCCGCCTGCGACTATTGCAGAAGATATTGTTGTTATCGCTCCACAAATAACATATGCGTCAATGTCACGTAGGACCATACCTACGTATTCAACCTCAAATCAGAACTTACATACATATACATATATGTTCTGATTAAAATAAACAAAAATTGGAAAAAATAAAATATTTTAGATAAATGGACCCCTTTCGAGGTTTATGAATCAGTTGTAGACAAAATTCTGTAAAGGAAACAATCTCAATGATCTCACTTATCATCTTTACAAAATAAATACCCATTGTCTTTTATCTCTTTAAACTTCTTTAATAGTTTTAACAATTTATAATTTTACATCATCATTATAATTTCGTCACCGTCATCGTCGCCGCACCAGTTACCAAAATGACGCGTGCTCCGAAAGAGAAAATTGGTTTACGTTGCGTTAGCGCAATTATTGAATTACATGATATCTCATTCGTATGATTCATCTTCTTTGCTTTAAAGTCAGTCAATTTTTATTGCTGGTGAAATAATTTTAAGCTGACAACTCAAAGTTCACAAAATTCTGTCTGCGTAAAATGATGCCATTTCAAAGCAAAAAAATATGTACGTGACAGTTCTTATGACATGTTAATAGCTTAAAACATTCAACGCACCAAAATCTATAATTAGCAGTATGGGAATTTCTGCTGATTATATAACCCAAGTGGGCATGGTTGAGTCTTATGTTATACCTGGTATTGCGATTAATTGATTTCTGTATAGATTATTATGTCTTTGAGATTATTGCTTTTTTAGTCGGTGAGAAAAAGAGTGCGGATAATATTTAAATGCTGGGAATACATTTCGTTAAAGAAAAACACAGTGAAATTTAGGCTAAGGCCGGTTATGACATTTCTGTTTGACATGCATCCCAAACATTCTTTTTAAGTGTGATATTTTGTTCTAAAAACAGGAGACAGGAAGCTGCTTTTGATGAAAAATTATAAGTTGGGTCCTAAATAGCGCTGATTCTGAAAAATGAAAAATCTCGAGAAACACAGACGAGAGCAAACAATACTATCTCAAAAGGGATACGAGATCGCGATGAGGATCTGTATTTTGGACTGGAAATTGCCGAGATTCTTGCCACCGAAGTTTTAATATGAATATATTGATATTTTTCAATAAAACCGAGACAAGACAAGTGGCAAAAGTCCATAAATGCTCCAATAAAAAATGAAAACCTGAAATAATTTTACAAACAAATTTTCTAATCAAACTGTTTTAAGTTTTTGCCTTTAATAACAGGACATTCAAAATTACTGAAAAATTTGTTTGTCAGCTTAAATATTTTACGAACAATAAATGATAAAGGAATTTTCTAAAAGGACTTCACAACTTTATTTTTAAAGAAAACTAAACCCATTTTTTGAAATATTTCAAAAACTTTAGGATGTAATCAAAACATTTATGAATGGAACCCAAATCGTTTGATTTGTTGGACCCAATTTTCGATAACTCGGCAAAACACTTTGATTATTGAGCCAATGATTTGTTATTTCAAAAAATATGCTTTTCAAGTTGCGGTCATCGAAGTTCCACTAGGAAATTTTTATAATTTCTAGGCGATAAAATGTTGAGTTCACAGAATAAATTGACAGTGACATTTCGTTGATAATTTAACAAATTAAATTCAAAGTTTTTGGCATGTGTTAATTTTCTATAAAAATCATAGTATTTTTTTCAAAAATAAAAAAAAACCAAAACATTACCAAAATACAGGATGTCGCACGAACCGTGCTACAAAAACTATACGTAATAATAACTTTTCTGGTTGTGTAAGTAATCGGCGTATTATTTTTGTTTGATTTTTCAGGTTACTATTTAGATTTTATCAAAATTATTTTGAATTTGGGTAGTTCAACGGTAAAATGCTTTGCAGTCCCTCATTTCCGTATAAAGGGAATTCAGGTGGGAGTTTGGACAATTATGAGGCTGGTGAACATGTTCTCCGAAACTAGAAGCACGAAGACCGTATCAACGAGATCACAATTTTCGTGTTCAGGATACAATCGCCGCTGTAGCATTTACAAAACAGGCAAAGAACAAAGAGGTACTTCAAGATAACTTTAACTTGTTTCCGTACAAAGCCCAAATAAAAATCAAGTTTAACCTTCAGAATTCACTAGGAATTTCGGCGAAAAATTATGGCAAAGTTTGAAAAACACAACACATTGATCCATGGTTTATTTATTTATATTGAACAGCATTTGGTCCCAGCAAGATGGAGCAACTTTACATATAACCAGAGCAGTTATGGCGGAGGTCCAAAGAAAACTCTTAAACAAATTTATTTCCAGGAACTTAATTTTTCTGCACCACACTTATGTCAAGCTAAAAGTGTACAAACCGAAACCCAGAAATTTGACTGAATTGAAGCAGTCTATAATCATGGTTACTTTGAGATTCGAACGAAACGTTGATTCAAGTGACTAGATCTATTCGTTCGAATGAATTTTGTTTATTTTGAGATTCGAATGAAAAATGATTTGACATTTTGATTTCATTTAGTGTGACCACACTAAATTTTTATTTTTCAAAGAAGAAGATTATTGCACTTGATATTTCAAAAGCATTTGATAGAGTTTGGTACCAAGCTCTCTTATCGAAAATGCGTGCTTTTGGTATTGATGAATCTCTTTTTCGTTGGATTATAAATTACCTTTCTAACCGTTCAATACAAGTTGTATTGGATGGTTTCATGTCTGAAATTCATAAAATAAATGCTGGTGTACCCCAGGGCTCCGTTTTGTCTCCGACTCTCTTCCTTATATTCATAAACGATCTTTTGTCTGTCACTTCTAATCTATTAAACTGTTTCGCCGACGACCGTACCCTCAGCTGTTCATATTCGTTTCTAGATTCACATCCTTGTCCTTCGGATGTGGAATTTAAACGGCAGCGTATGATAAGCTCATTAAATTCTGATCTTGACAGCATTGTCCAATGGGGAATCAAAAACCGTGTAGAATTTAATGTTTCGAAAACTCAATGCTGTCTCCTGTCGTTAAAGCGTAACCCACCCCCGATGCCGCTATCCATGAGCGGCACTTGCATCCAGGAAACTAATCAACTATCAGTACTCGGAATGAATATCACAGATCACCTCTTATGGAATGATCACATATTCGATATCGCCAAAAATGCTGCCAGGTGCTTAGCATTTCTCCAAAGATGCAAGAAATTTGTCACCCCTTTTGATCTGGCTATACTCTACAAAGCTTTTATCCGTCCAAAGCTTGAATATAATTCGCATATCTGGACAGGTGCCCCCAAAACAAGTTTAAATCTCTTGGATAGAATTTAAAAAAGGGCTTTAAAATTGATAGGCAACAGAACTATAATCGAAACATTTACATCGCTAGAACACCGTCGCAATGTTTCATGCCTTTCGTTATTTTATAGATATTTTTACAAACAATGTTCTTTCGAATTAGCCAGTTACATTCCATCTTAAACAATTCAGCCGTAATACATACTCGCACCTCTAGGAATGCTGATCAGTTTACCCTTGAGCTCAATTTAGGGCGTACTGTAAAGTACATAGATTCTTTCTTAAATCGCACATCGAGAAAGCCTTTACCAACTCTGTTTTCCCTCCCATTTTGATGTTCAGAACTTTAAGACCAATGTGCACCGGTATCTCCTTTTAAATCCTTCCCTATTTTCCTAACGCTCGCACTGTGTTTAGATATAAACATATAAAGGGTACTAATAACCCCTTGAATGCTTGTGAATTAAAGAAAAAAAATCTTATTTTTAATTAAAATATCTGAACGACACAAAAACGACATCAGATTCGAATCATTCGAAAGTCAAAGTTTACTCAGTTTTTTTTTTTTAATGAACTTTCGATTATTTATAGCATTTCAAACAATGTTATTAGATTTAACGTGTCTCAAATTATTAATCTTAAAGAAACACTGAAACATTTGTATTTCAATAGAAAAACGGATTAAAAGGAATTCTTGCTCCTGCAACAAGTCCATCCTCTAAACAATTATATTATTATATTGTTTTTGAAATATATTAAATACTATAAATATAACGTTAAAATGGGTATTTTTAAAACCTGAGCAAATAATTAAAAATAATTAAATTGAAAATTAGGACTAAATATATAAGGGATGGCAGCAAATTTTGGGAGTGGAGTGATGAGAATAATTCTTTAATGTGTGTGTGTAGATATACTTACGCACGATTTTATCAAATTCATCCGGAAAGCATCTTAACATCCTAAAAGAACTCTTACAAAATGCCTTGGACAGACTAATACTTTGGGCTGATCGGTGTGGACTGGGTGTTAACCCACACAAAACCGATCTGGTCTTATTTATGAGGAGATACAAAATTCCATTTGTCAACCCTCCCTATAGTAAAGGAATCCAATAAAAATTCTCACACGAGGCTAAATACCTGGGTCTTGTCTTAGATAATAAAATAAATAAATTATGTGGCGCAACAGTCCATGAAGAACCAGGGCCTAGTGGCTTACAACTCTCAACCATTCCTGTGTGCGAGTAATGTTGTCAGAGATGGAAGGGACCTACAGTTTATATGCCGAATCCGAACGGCTAATTTGAAAAAGCACTTTTCATGACAAGCATTACTCTTGGAGAATTTGTCAATTCCTCGCAAGAGGCAGTACGTGAAAAGACTTTAGATGGCATAGGAAGGGATTGAACCCAAGACCCCTTGCTGACAAAGCTATTGGTAATAAATGGGGTTTATAACCCAGAATCACGCATTGGCTATACACATCGGTAATCAGACCGATTTTAACGTACGGTGTGGCAGCATGGTGGACTGCTTTAGAGAAAGGTATAAACAGGGATAAGCTAAATAAAGTCTAACGTTCAGCTTGCCTATGCATAAGCGGATCGCTTCGCACGACCCCGTCTGCGGCACTGGACACATTGTTCTACCTTACACCTCTTGACATATTTAGCAAACACATAGCTGCAAGATCTGCTATTCGCCTCAAAGCTTCGTCGCAGTGGACTAACAACAACATTGGATACTCCGTAATTCTAAGGTATTTAAAATCAATTCCAAAGCACATAAGCTCCATAATAGGTGTCATAACCGGACCATGTCTAATAGAAAAGCAAGCCACGAGACTAGGCGTATTCTCAAATGACTTTTGCAGAAGCTGTATGGACGATGAAGAGGAAGAAACGGTTCTTCATCTTCTCTGCACATGCCTCTCACGTTTCGTAAGGGACTCAAGCTGGTTCCATTGAGCAATGGGCCATTAAACTGGCCTAAGTGTGTCCGTTTCCATCTTGGACAGCCACTATAACCTAACCTATCCGGTTTTTTCAGCCATGGTCTGGGGTAAGAGTTCGAAAATGGTAATTTTAAGGTAAGGTCAAAAAATCAGAAATTCAGCCCTCTGCTTGCCAGACGCATTTTAAGCTTTTTCAAATTCATTTTCAACTTTAAATCCTGACAACTTTCTTCTACACATTCACATCAAGGAAAATGTTGGTTATCACTCCACTCCAAAAATGTACTGCCGTCTCTAAGTCTATTAACTTCAAAACATGTTTTTCAAAATTGTGAATGTATTAAATTTAAAGTTTGCTCAGGTACTCGTATTCGATAGAGTCCAATAAACACTCATAACTAATGAGAATTTTCAGAAACTAAGTAAGATACTAAAATGATTTAAACTGTACTAGAAAACACTATTTTCTAAAAAACACATTTCAGCTGTGCAAAAAATTTGCAACTCTTCTCGTCTCATTTTGATAACGGTTAAACTAATTTATTTTTAGGTTGATAAGTTTATACGTGTAGCTTGATTTGTTTAGTTCGTTTAAGCCGGGACTTTGATCAATAAAACGTTTTTTTAAGATAAAAAAAAAAAGATTTCGTTTTTAAAATGGCACGAAACAAATATTTATCGGATATAAAATCCAGAGTTTTGAGTGATTGCAAAAAAGGAGCATCAGAAAAAGAGATATTCCATTCACGAATCAACTATTTGTAAAATCGTCAAATGTAAAAATGTGTTATCCCATCAAACGGAGGAGGCCCTTAAGCACTACACCAAAAGATGATTGAAAAATAACATATTTCTTCCGATGAAACCCCACGGCATCATCCAGTGAATATCAGACGCCACGCACTGCAGCCGGATTGCGTTGTTTTCAGATAGCCAAAGGGTCATTAATTTAAAAAAAAAATGTGGAAGCTCGTTTAGCTTTTTCAAAAACTCATCTCAATCGCAGTTCCCAAAAATGGGAAACGGTCTTGTTTTCTGACGAATCAAAATTTAATATGCACAGAACATGTCAGGAGGGCAAGAGGTGATAGACGATCGATATTCCGAAAAACCCAAAGGACGGTAAAACATGGAGGTAGTTCAATTTTGGCCTTGGGCTGCTTTTCTGGCCAAGGATTTGAACAAATTCGACAAGTGGAGGGCATAATAAAGTCTGAAGACTGTGTAGACACTATGCTGCAATACGCCTATTGGGAAATAGACGTTCCAACACGACAACGATCCCAAACATAAGTCGAAGTTGGCCACAAAGTGCATTACAGAAAAAATGATTGAAGTTTTTATCATGACCAGCCCATTCCCCAGACCTAAACCCAATAGGAAACCTGTGGCAAATTGTGAAGAGAAGAATTGAGAGCACCATTTTAAAGTATAAAAGTGAACTATTCATTGGAATTCAGAGGCAGTGGAATAAAATAAATTGGGTGGAGCAACAGTCCGTTGTGAACTAGGGCCTAGTGACTTACAACCCTCAACAATTCCTGTGTGCTAGTCCTGTTGTCAGGAATGGAAAGGGACCTACAATTTGAGGCCGAATCTGAACGGCTAATTCGAGAAAGCCCTTTTTTATGACAAGAATTACTCTGGAAGGATTTGTCAATTAATCGCAAGAGGCAGTACCCGCGAAAATTAACTTTTTTAAATTAAGATGGCATAGGCAGGGATTGAACCCAAAAACCCTTGCATGACAGTCCAACGCACTTTTTTTTAAATTCATTTTTATTACTTCATTCTTAAACCTATCTTAAAGCTAGACAAAAATTCATAAAACTAGCCTAATTACCTATAACTTACCACTAACTTAATGTTCCAATACGGACACTGTAAGTTAAACTAGAGGGTGTAACAAAATTAACGCAAGATTTGAATTAAATAGAAAACGCCGTTTTTAGTCTTTTGATAGTTATATTTTTATTGACTCGTAAAGTACATAGGATAGGGTTATGTATGGAATAACACATCGGACAAATATACTGTTAGCTGTCAAATTGCTTTTTTTCAGAATTGCCAACAAATTCAAATCTTGCGTTAATTTTCGGACTCCCTATTAACACTTAAAACTAATGCCTTTCGGCCCTAAGATCTATTTCACTTCATTTAAATTTTATTTATTTTTGTATTTATTAGAAAATTTGAAAAAAACTAATATCAATATCCTTTTTCATTTTTACTTACAAACTACTTAAAATTAGGTCCTTAAATAAAACTTAAGAACTAACTTAAACTACCTATTCTACCTATAAACTACTTAAAACAAGAACAACCACAGCAGCAAATCTAACGATCTAACATTTTTTTTTTCATACTTTGTTGTCTTTTTTTTATTCTATGTTTTTTTTAAATGTTTTTTTTTATATTTTTTTTTTTTTTCGTTTTTTTTTTTCTATTTCTTTTTGTGCCACTATGCTTATTCTACTTAAAACTTAACCCTAAAAATATAAAACAAGTATTTAAGCCGGCCAAGGCTTAAAACCCCATCCCGACTACCCACTATCAAGTGCCGATTGAAGCCACCAAAACTGGTTCTCCTGCTTCACCCTATCAGTTCGGTCCCGTTCGGACACAGCCCTACTGAACCGAAGGAGCTCTGCTCCGCCTTGTGCCATGACGTCCCGATTGTATAGGAGTCGCCTATCCACGGTTCTTCGTCTGACGTGGTAGATTAACGGGTCTGCCAATCTATCCTGTATCAGACCGCATTTGTCTGAAAAGAGGAATGCCTATGGTGGAATGAAGCCGCTCAAGCGTGCGTTTTCAAAATACTCGCCGTTCGGATAGAACGCCCCGAAAATTAAATTGTTGGTCGAAGACATAGCTCTTGCAATGTGACCTCGAACGAGTTTTATCACGAAATTGTCAATTCTGTTGATTCGAGCCCCGTTGTATAGGACCTCGTTGGAAAAGTAATGCACATAAGAAGATTCGGCTGTTCGATATAAGCCGGTACAGCGATGTAAACACTGCCGCTCGAACACCCGAAACTTCTCCATCTGGGAAGGGGCAACGTTGAACCACACAGGACAACCATAAACGATCATTGGCCGTATGAGGGCCATGTAGCAAATTACCTTCACTCTGGGGTCAAGCCGACTGCTAAAAAACAGCCGTTTTGTCAGAGCGAAAGCTCCTCTGGCCCTGGTCAGAGCAGCATTTATATGTCTGTCGAAATATAAATACTGATCTAACCAGATACCGAGGTACTTCACTACACTTTTGCTCGCTAATGGCTGCCCGTGAAGATCAACGATAAGCATCTTGCGCCAATTCTTGCATGCATCTCTCGGGGCCCCAGCCAACTGAGTCCAGAACAGAATTGTCTCCGACTTCTGGACATTTATTTTCAGTTGCAGCTGCCGCAATATCGCTGAATCTTGTCGAAATCACGCTGAAAGAGAATTCTAATAACCTCAACCTTTCGGGCCGTTACGTACGCAATTAGATCGTCGGAGTACGTAATGGCCTTTGTAAGACTACCTATCTGATCGCTGGTGTAAATGCAGAAGAGAATCGGCGAATTCACCGCTCCCTGTTGAAGACCAATGTTAATTTTGAATGTTGTGGTAGAAGTTACATTGCCACTTTTGACAACAAACTTTTTACCGGTAAGCATATCATAAAGTATATACAACAATGGCTTGCTTATGCCAAGCCTGCTCAGTTTTAGGTAAAGATCCTCTAACCATACGTTGTCAAAGGCCTTTTCCAAATCAACCAGAACAGCACCTGTGCATTGTTGTTTTGATTTATTCCATTGGATATCAGAAATGTTTTGATTTATTCCATTGGATATCAGAAACCAGTTTAGACGCAGCATAAATTGTGTCATGACCCGCCTTGAACCCGAGCTGTTTATCCGGAATTATTTTGTCGTCCGCAGCTCACTTGGTCAGAGCCCTATTTATGATTTTTTCGAAAACTTTGCTGATGCTCGGAAGAAGACTTATCGACCGAAGATTTGACGGGTTGGAGTTGTCCTTTCCCTTTTTCGGGAGAGGATGAACCACAGCGGTCTTCCAATGCACTGGATAATATGCATTATTCAGTGCATTATTGAAGAGCGTGGTGTAAATGTCAATTGCTTCCATCGGTAAATGTCTTAGTACAACGTTGGATATACCATCGACACCTGCTGACTTTTTGCTTTTTATTGAATTAAAGATAAGCTGAAGCTCAACCTTCGTCACTTACAATTGACTTGGTCCCGTTTGCTAACAAGGAACTTGGTCCCGTTTGCTCGGCGATTATGGCATTGGCCAAGAAATCGTCATTGAACCGCATGAAACCGCGGTTCTCAGATCGCCAATGTGTCATATCATTTCGAAGGTAAAAGTGGTTAAGTAAGGCTCTGTTTTCAAGGTCGTGGTTGGAGCGAATGCCAACATTCACCTTGTACACTTGCTGGAAAGCAGCTCCCACCGCCTCCACTTTTTCCTTCGGATCTTCAATTATGTAAAAGTCATCGTCAAAAATGGCTTCTTCTGGATCTATTTGCGCTGTCCTGAGTACGTCTCTGTTCTCTTCGGTTCTTTGGAGTTTTAGACTCGGAAGGTCATTGTCGTTCAGTCCAACGCAATAACCATCATGCCACGGGTACTACGGAGGCAGTGGAATGAAATTCCAAAAAAGGTTATCAATAACCTTATAGCTTCGATGCCCAGAAGCTATACAGCCTTTATAAAAAATAAAGGCTACGCAATTAAATATTAACATTTCCTTGCCTTGAAGTAAGAAAATAGTTTGAAATTTGGTTGTGGGATCTTAATTGCAAATGTTCTGCACAGAAATTTTACCAACTATTAAAGTTTTTAGTTATTTATTTATTATTTAAGTAAAGAGAGAGAATTTTCTTCCAACAATCATAACGTAATATCAAAAAAGTTTAGAAAACTACAGAAAGAATTTTGCTATTTGATTTTCTAAACAATTTTTTATTTTTACTGAAAAATGTTGGAGGTTCTAGTTGCAAATGTTTTGCACAGTTGCTTAATTTTTTAGAAAAATCGAATTTGTATTGTTTTTTATAGAAAAATAAAAACTTTGAAGAAATCCTACTAAAACTGGTAAAAAAACGGTTTCGACTAAAAATTTCGTAAACAAAAATAGGTTTTGAAATAAAACAATTTCATCAAATGCAAAATTTTGTTAGAAATTTTAAGTTAGTTTTTTTTTTTTGAAAAATTTAACTTTTCTAACAAAACATGAAAACCTACAAACATTTTAAGCAAGGCAAATCGACAGACGATTCAATGTGGGTCGCATCCTAGCCTCTTTTTGACTGTTCGTTACCAATCAACCTCATCAACCAAGTCTTACCTTTGATCAACTTTAGGCCTATTTTGCATAGCTTTGATTTAAGACTCTCACTTTTATTAGGTAGGTTTATTAATTTAATTCGTACTTGTGTGGTTTTATAGTTATCTATCTCTATGTACCTACCTACCTACTTACCTAAGTACATACATAAATTAAAGTAGACATATGTACATAACTCAGGGTGACATAAATTCAGAATTGTGTTTGTTACATTTCTTTTGTTTATTCAGAGGTATGATGACAAAACCCAAAGGTTCCTACCAACTGTCCTAAGATTTTATTTGTTTTTATAAAAATTGTTTCATATAGGTACAAACAAAAAAATACACTAGGTATATATCTACATACATATGTTTGTATGTACCTATCTAAAGGTTTACCTGACGATGACACAATAACGTGAAAATATATTATAAAATATAGGTACCCACTGTACATGCCTCAACTCAACTTAACTTAACTTAACTCAAATATATGAAAAAGTAAACCAAGACCTTCCACAATATGTTTTTAGATGTTTCGGCAATTCAATATGATTGTCATTGCAGTATGGTACATGATTACTAAACATTGTACTCACGTCCATTCCCTCTCTGTGTTGGTAAGTGGAGTGTTGTGTGTGTGTAAGTGAGTATATCTCTTTGAAATATTTGTTTGTTTTTTGTTGTTTTCCTCCCCCAAAAACACACATGTTAACAAAAAAGGGCTTTTTTACACAAATACTTCCTAACATTGTTACCGCACTTTACCTAGTGAATGAGTAAAAAGGAGAATATGAAGTGTTGAATATCGGACTTTTTGTTGTATGACTGTGTGTGAAAATGAAAATGAAAAGTGAAGTTGTATTTTATCTCAAACACTTTCATGTAAAAAAGCTCTTTTTTATTTCCCTTGTGCCAATAGCGAGCGAACGAAGTGAGAAACATGAGGCAAAAGAAAATATATAAAATTTATTGTATTAGTTTTAGTGTGGAGTATGTTGTTGTTTTTGGCTTTGTTATTTCTACCAAATTGGTTATGTGTGTGATGAAAATGCATATTGCATAAAAACAACTCTCTCATACATACACATACATACGTCTTTTAAAACTTAAAAACTTTTAAAAAAGCATTGCATGTTGTTAAAATAGCCACAGACAGACAAGCTTCATAAAACTAATTGTAACTAGGTCAGGGTGCATACCCATCATCTCTGCGTGCGCGCTGGTGTGGTAATGCGTTGTCAGCAACACATAAATATATACCCACCGACACCGACCGACCGACCGAACGAACGATGGCAAAATATTTCTCTGTTTACAAAATAAGTATATAATGAAAGTAGTACAGGGTTATTAAGCGACCTATTAGCATACTTTAAACAATGACTGTTTTCATTAAGTTAAGGTTAACATAGCATTATGTTAAAAAAAAGATATCATAGTGACGCAATACTTTGTTTAACAAAAAGCAAAACTAACTAACTTATTCGAGATTGCTTTTTATGGTTTTTAAACAAAATTTCCATCCTAAAATGAATATGAAATGATGATGATACAAATGTGAACACATATCTATAAACAACGCATCGCATGAAACAACTCTTCCAAACTTAAATTAGGAAGTTAAGGTATATGTAAGGTATGGTAAGGTAAGGTAAGGTATACCTAGAGTAGATTTAGATTGCTGACGACCGAAGATTGAGAGGTTTTGGCTTGTCATTTCTAGGTAGGTATGCATGCTCCAACAAGTAAGAGGTCCGAACCGAAATTTTTATTTCACACCTTTAATTAATGCATTACCCAACAATTTTTTGGTGAAAATGGAGACATAGTAGAAATTTAGCTATTGGGCCTTTACTTTGTGTGTACAAATAGTCAGTGGGATTTTTAAACACGTTGGTTTTTATTCAGCCCTACTACTTATCCCTTGATTTTTAAAGATTTGATTTAAATGTTGAATATGTTTAATTGCGCATTTATTAAGCAATTATTATTACTATTTTTTAACATTGATAAAATATGTAAAATATACATTTGTGTATGCATCTATGAAAATATTTATAAATAGTAGTTTTATGCTGAATAATCAAGTCGGTAGGAATACCTTACCTACCTATATTTTGTTTTAATTAGGTACCTGATTGTGTAAGTTATATTTACTAAAATGAAGTTGGTAGCTAGCAAATGTGTACATATATAAATGGTGAGTATAAAGTCGATACAAAAACAAGATTTTGATTGAACTTGACATAAATATGATGTGAATTGCGAAAATAATTTATTCTGAGCAGTGTATATTGAAAAATCAAAATCGTGCTGTCATATTGACAATTGGTAGTTGCCAATTTGATGATGTTCATATTGACTACAAAAATTGTGAATATTGACGTGTTTTTTGGGATTTCATAAATGTGTTTGCAGTAGTCTGGTTTTTATATTGGAAAGTTGATATAATTGAACAATTTTGTAAAAATTATTTTAAAAAAATGAACAATTTTGTTAAAAAATTATTATTATTATTAAATTATTTAAAACGAAAATGTTAAAAATGTATCGATATTCAGACCAGGGTGGATAAGTAACTATCACATTTTTGATAATCAAATTGACTGTCATCGAGCTTTTCGACTTTGTAAGATGATTATTATAAGAAATAAAAACTTCTACGAAAAATGGTAAAAATTTGCTTTCGACTAAAATTCTTATAAGCAAAAATAGATTTTGAAATCAAATTAATTCATCAAATACAAAATATTGTTGGTAATTTTTAGTTAATCTTTAAGAAAAATTTTATTGAAAATTTGCGACCCACACTGATAACTTTATAATCCGTCGGTCGATTTGTCTTGCTTAAAATGTTTGTAATTTTTAGGTTTTTTGTAAAAAAATTGTTAATTGAATTATTCTTAAAAAATATAAATTACCAACAATATTGTTCATATAAAAAAATAGTTTAGTTTGAAAATCTAGTTTTTTAAATAGATTTTTAGTCGAAAACTAATTTTTACCAATTTAAGTAGCAGTTCTTAAATTTTTACAAATTGGATGAATGATACTAAATTGAGAGATATCAAGAATGGAACATCAATTTTTATCAAATTTGCGTACTATTTTTTGTAGATTTTATTTTTTTATGAAAAAACGGACTGTTGTTGTTTTATAAATAAAAAAACTACTGAATGTCGAAAACAATATTTTCTGTGAAATAAAAAAAGTTTGAACACAATATTTTTAATTGTTGAAAAGATATTTGAGTCGAAAGGAAATTTGTACCAAGTTTTCGTATTGTTTTTTTTTTTCGTTAGGTTTTTATTTTTTGTAAAAAAAAAACTGTCGATTAGATTTTCCTTAAAATTTTACTGAGTGTTGACAACAATATTTTTTTTAAAGATAAAGTAGTTAAAAGAAAATATCTCAAGTTTTGAAAAGATATTTGAGTTGAAAATCAATATTTACCATCTTTTATTAAAAAAAACTTCCAATTCGATTTTTCTCAAAATTTTTCAGAATGTTGAAAACAATATTTCTCATAAGATAAAATACGTTGGAAGCCATAATCTAAAATTTTTGAAAAGATATTTGAGTTGAAATTTAATTTTTACCAACTTTTAGTAATGTTTTTAGGTTTTTATTTTTTATAAAAAGAAAAACTGTCAATTCGATGTTTATCTAAATTTTACCTTACATTGAAAACGTTATTCTTCGTTGCAATTGTTTTGGAGATAAAACCATTTTTTATTCATAAAATTTTCGAAGTGACAAATTTGTTCAGTTTTTTTAATTTACAAAAAAATGCTACAATACATAATACAAAATTAAATTCAAGTCTCTAGAAGTATTGGTTCGTGAGATATTTAGGATTAACCAACATTTTCCCCTTTTTTTTAAATTACTATGGTAAAAAAAACCACCCACGCAATTTTCTTGAGAACCCTTTCTGCATTCATTTCAAAATTTATTTGGAGCCGATATCTTTACTGGTTCTGGAGTTATGGACAACAAGAAAAACGTCCCGAACTTTCGTACACACGCACAGACATCTTTCTAAAAATCTTTTATTTCGACTGTGGGGACCATGAAATGTCGAGAAATGTCGAAATTTTCAATTTGACAAATCGGGCCCATTATAATAACCTCCTCTGGGAAGTTAAAACAAATTTATGGACATTCAGACCAGGGTGGATGATAATTGACAATCACATTTCTGAAAGTCAAATTTACTGTCATCGAGCTTTTTGTCTCCGGAAGATGATTCAACTCAATTCAATTTTGTTGAACAATTTCATTGAAAAAGTTCAGATAAGAATTGTCGAAATTCAAAGTTGCCATGGTAAAATTTTAAATTGTTTGAATAAAACTTTTCTTCATTTTTCTTGTTATTCGAATGTTTTAAGCCTTGTCGGTCAAAAGAAGGTTTTTTTTAACGAAATGAAGCTAACTTAGAAAAGGTTCCAGTCGTTTGTGTAGGCGTCTTGGAGCTCATTTTGATTATCATTTATCAAAAATCAACTTAACCGATTACATCCCAGAACTTATTTCAACTTAATGAAATAGACAATTTTTAGAAAATAATTTATATCTAATTTGTTTTCATGTTTCAATTTCGTTGAATGAAATAAAAACTGGAAGAAAATGTATCGTTTGTAGATTATGGTCTAACTATGTGTATTTCTACGCGTGCAACAGAAGACGCTATATTTGTTAACACCAACTTTTTGCAAAATAACAAACAAATTTTACAGCTTACGTTTTTTCAATATATACTAAAACAATTTAGTCAAGTCAGCTTTCAAAAACAAAACTTTGATTTTATTTTGCAATGGCTGGGAAAGACAAAGTGTGGGAATGCATTCCACATTCGCGTAGTACGGTTAAAGAACGAATCTCTGTACTTTACACTGCCACCGGGATTTGGCTCGAGAGTATATTTATGAACATTCTTTGAAGCGCGAGTATTACGGTTAAACTGTTTAAGGGGAGGAATGCATCTGGCTATTTCTCTGGGCAAAAACCGTAAGCATGTTCAAGCGACGTAATTGATCTTATGATGGTATTATTACCAATCAATCTAAATGCTCTATGGGAGTTATACTCAAGTTTTGGACGTATATAAGTCTTGTATCTATATAACAGCTGGTTTAGAAGGGAAGAAAAACTTCTTAAATCGCCCTAGAAAACCCAAACATTTTGCGGCGTTCCATAAAAGGTGGTTGGTGATACAATACCGAGAATGTCGAGGTGTTCAGTCTCCTCGATGCAAGGGCCATCTATGGATAATGGCAATGGGGTTATATCTCGCTTTAACGATACAAGACAGCATTGCGTTTTCAAAGCATTAAATCGCACAAGGTTTTTTAATCCCCATCGTACAATGCTGTTTAGGTCGGAATTTAATGAGCTTATGATATTAAGTCGTTGGAGTTGTGAAGATGTGAATCTGAAAACGATTATAAAAAGCTAAGTACTATCGTCAGCGAAAAAATTTATGGGATTAGTAGTTGCAAATATGAGATCATTAATAAAAATGAGAGTGTTGGAGATAGAACAGAGCCCTGGGCCACACCAGCATTTAATTTTTGGTTTTAAGACTTGAATCTATCCAATACAATTTGTATTGAACGATCCAAAAGGTAATTACTAATCCAATGAAGCAGCGACTCATGAAAACCAAAAGCACGCATTTTTTATAAGAGACCCTGATGCCAAACCCTATCAAATGTTTTTGAAATATCAAGTGCAATAATCTTCCTTTCCCAAAAGCGATGTAAATATTTCCTCAACTGTTCTGTATATTTTTTTAAAATTTTGTTTATTAACTTTCCATACGATGTTATTGTAATCGGTCCGATTTGGCGAATTGAAAACATTGACATTTCTCGACGTTTCAAGTTTCATAGAATCTACATAATTGATTTTCGGGAAGTTTTTTTCGTTATCCATAACTCAAGAAATACATTTTGTTATAGAGACAACATTACTTGCACACAGGAATGGTTGAGAGTTGTAAGTCACTAGGCCCTGGTTCTTCATGAACTGTTGCGCTACCTAATTTATTTTATTTTTTTATAGAGACAATCATGCAGAAAAAGTTGGTGTTTTTTTTACCATAAAAATTTTCAAAAAAAGGGAACATTTTGGGTAACCCAAAAATTGATTTTCGAGCCAAGTATCTTTTCAAAATTAAAAATATTGGCTTCAACTTATGGAAAATATTGTTTTCATCATTCAGTTTTTTTTTTATAAAAACCCAACAGACAATTTTTTATAAAAATTGTAATCTAAAAATTGATATTCGATTCTCTATATTTTGTGAATAAATGAAGGTATTGACTTCAAAATGATTTCATTCTAGTTCTGCATTTTTTTGAAAAAAATAAAATCCCTATTTGTTTATATAAGAAATAAAAACTTTCAAAAAATTCTACGAAAATTGGTATAAATTTGATTTGACTAAAATTCTTATTAACACAAATTGATTTTGAAATCAAACTATTTCTTCATGTACAAAATGTTGTTGGTAATTTTTAGTTAATATTTAAGAAAAATTTGAAATTGAAAATTAAAAAAAAAAAAGAGGCAGGGATGCGACCCACACTGATAACTTTATAATCCGTCGGTCGATTTGTCTTGCCTTAAATGTTTGTAGGTTTTTGGTGTTTTGTAAAAAAAAGTTGTTGATTGAATTATTCTTAAAAATTTCAAAATTACCAACAATATTTTTCTTATAAAGAAATAGTTTAGTTTGAAAATCTAGTTTTTTAAATAGATTTTTAGTCGAAAACTAATTTTTACCAATTTAAGTAGCATTTCTTAAATTTTTACGAATTGGATGAATGAAATTAAATTGAGAGATATCAAGAACCGAACATCAATTTTTAGAAATTTGCGTACTATTTCTTGTAGATTTTATTTTTTTATGAAAAAAGGGACTGTTGTTGTTTTATAAATAAAAAAAACTACTGAATATCGAAAACAATATTTTCTGTGAAATAAAAAAAGTTTGAAGACAATGTTTTCAATTTTTGAAAAACTATTTGAGTCGAAAGTAATTTTTTCTCACTTTTATTAATTTTTTTGTTTAGGTTTTTATTTTTTGTAAAAAAAAACTGTCAATACGATTTTTCTTAAAATTTTAATGAAACTTGACAACAATATCTCAAGGTTTTGAGAAGATATTTGATTAGAAAATTATTTTTTTAACAACTTTGAGTAATGTTTTTTTTTTAGGTTTTTACTTTTTGTAAAAAACTGTCAATTCGATTTTTCTCAAAATTGTTTCGAACGGTGAAAACAATATTTCTTATAAGTTAAAATTAGTTGGAAGACATAATCTCAAATTCTTGAAAAGATATTTGAGTAGAAATTAAATTTTTACCAACTTTGAACAATGTTGTTTTAGGATTTTATTTTTTATAAAAAAAAACTTTAAATTTAATTTTGTCAAAATTTTACCAGATGTTAAAAACATTATTTTTCGTTGCACGAAATTATTTTGAAGATAAAATCATTTTGTATTCGTGCAATTTTCGAGGTGACAATTTTTTTCAGTTTTTTTTAATTTATAAAAAAAACGTTATTTGATTTTTTTCAACATTGAACCAACATTTTTTTAAACTGCTATGGTAACAAAAAAAACCACCTACGCTGTTTTCTTGAGAGCCCTTCTGGAGCTAGGGACGACGAAAAAACGTTGCGAACGTACGAACGTACGTACACACACACGTACAGACATCTTTCTAAAAATCTTTTATTTCGACTCTAGGGACCTTGAAACGTCGATAAATGTCAAAATTTTTAATTTGACAAATCGGACCCATTACAATAACTTCATATGAGAAGTTAAAAAAATGTATCGGCATTCAGACCAGGGTGGATGATAATTGACAATCACATTTCTGAAAGTCAAATTTACTGTCATCGAGCTTTTTGTCTGTGAAAGGTGATTCAACTCAATTCAATTTTGTTGAAACATTTTGATTGAAAAAGTTAAGATAAGAATTGTCGAAATTCATTGTTGTCATGGTGAAATTTTAAAGTGAGTCCTATGAAATATTTAAGTAAAAGTTATAAGTTGGCTGTGTTTGAATAAAATTTTTACTTTTCTTCAATTTTTTTTCTTTTTCGAATGTTTTAAGTCTTGTCGGTCACAAGAATATACTTTTTAAAGAATAGAAGCTAACTAAGAAAATGTTCCAGTCGTTTGTGTAGCCGTCTGGGAGTTCTATTATTAATAATAAACATATTTATTTAAAAATGACTATCAAATTTTTATTGTGACAGCTTTTTAGCTATCTATTTGACTGGCTCCCGGAAATTACGCCAGAATTTTTTTTGGAAAAAACACCAGAAAATTCTTCATACAAAATTCTGGCTTTTTTTCCTAGGAAAAAATCCCAATTTTTTCTGGCAAAATTTTGGAATTTCAAGCATTTTTTCCATTAACAGAAATGAAAAAAAAAATATTTGGAAAAAAAGCCAGAAATAAAATTTCTGGCGTTTTTTCCTTTTCATGTTTAGGAAAAAACGCCAGAAAACTGTATTTTGTATAAATTGTTGTAATAAATAAACAGTTTTACTACACATTCTTTGTCTCTATCATCTATGGTAAGAATTATTGTTTAGTTTTCTAGATTTTAATGATGTTGACACTAACGTTTACTCTGACGAGGAAGAAGAAGCGGAGGAACATCCTGAAGACGTAAAAGAAGCGGATGTAATATTATGTATTGTTGCCGTGCAGACATATGAAAATATGCTCGGAGTGCAACTTACAGTTGGAAGCCCAAGCAGTTGCAGATTCAAACTAAAATGCTGCCGGGAAATCGTAGCAGACACTTTGCAAGTTTACATTTAGTAAAAATATTTTGTTCTTTTCATTTTGTTAAATAAATTGTAACAAATAAAAAAAAATATTGAAAACTTTAGTCATTTTTTGCGTAGCAGCCACGCCGCCGTAACCGCGCCGGCCCGCGCCGCATCCGCAACGCCAACCATGGCCACGCGTACCGGGCCGCGCCCGCGACCCCACCCGCGGGTGCATGTCAGGGGCTGTTTTTTCCTGTTGTGATAAAATGTCTACAATATTTACCAAGTAGGGACTTTTAAAATGCAAAACATTTTCTGGCTTTTTTTCCAAATTGATATTAGGAAATAAGGCCAGAATATATCAATTGGTTTTCTGGCCTAATTTCCATTTTGGTTTCTTTTTTTTCCATTCTTCCAAAAAATTCTGCTTCTTTTTCCAATTTGAAGCAGAAAACATTTTCTGGCGTTTTTTCCAATAACAAATTCTAGCGCAATTTCTTCTGGCGTAATTTCCGTGAGCCCTATTTGACTATCATCTTACGTAGATCAAATTCGGTCATTTTGATTGTCATTTATCAAAAATCAACTTAGCCGATTCCATTCTAGAACTAAGTTAAACTTAATGAAATGGACAATTTTCAGAAAATAATTTATATTTAATTTGTTTTTATGTTTTCAATTTTGTAAATTGAAGCTGAATGAAATGAAAACTTAAGGAAAATGTATTGTTTTCTGGATTATGGTCTAACTATGTGTATTGCAACATATGGCGCTATATTTGTTAATACTAACTTTTTTTAACAGCTTATGTTTTTCCCTATATTTAAACAATTTAGTCAAAGTCAGCTTTCAAAAACAAAACAATGTTTTTATTTTGGTTTTACAATTATTTGTAGAAAAAATAATAACGAAGTGCTATAAATACTGAACAACTTTGAAAACCAAAATGACAAGTAAGTTTTGAATTGTCTTATCTTTTTTTGTATAATAACCACACACTCAAGGGGATAATACTACTCTTATTATGTAGACACAATGTGAGTACTAGGAAAGGGAGAGAGGGGTTGAAAGGAGGTGTCGTTGCACATTGGTTTTAAATTCCTAAATATTGCAATGGCTTCCTAAACAGAGTGTGGCAAGGCATTCCGCATTCACGTAGTACGGCTAAAGAACGAATCTCTGTATTTGACAGTACGACCGAAGTTGGAATCGAGGGTATACTGATGAGCATTCCTAGAAGCGCGAGTATTACGGTTGAACTGTTTAAGGGGAGGAATGCAGCTGGCTATTTCTATAGAGCATAAACCGTTAAAATAACTGTAATTTTACGTAGTCGACGTAAATAACCCTTTGATGGTATTATTAATAATCAATCTAAATGCTCTATTGGAGTTATACTCAAGCTCTGGACGTACATATATAAGTCTGGTAGATAACAGCTAGATCAAAGGGGGAGAAAAACTTCTTGCATCGCCTCAGAAAACGCAAACATTTTGCGACATTTTTGGCGACATCGCGTATGTGATCATTCCACGTGTGAGTCTGAAAACGAATATGAAAAGCTAAGAGTACTATCGTCAGCGGAACAACGTATTGGATTAGAAATTGCAGACATGAGATCATTAGTAAAAATTAGAAAGAGTGTTGGAGATAGAACAGAACCCTGGGGCACAACAACATTTATTTTGTGGTTTTTAGACTTGAATCGATTCAATACAACTTGTATTGCACGATCCGAAAGGTAATTACTAATCCAATGAAGGAGGGATTCATGAAAACCGAAAGCACGCATTTTCGATAAAAGAGCCTGATAACAAACCCTATTAAATGCTTTTGAAATATCAAGTGCAATAATCTTACTTTCTCCAAAGCGATGTAAAGATTTGCTAAACTGTTCTGTATATTTTTTAAAAAATTTGGTTATTAACTTCCCATACGAAGTCATTGTAATTGATCCGTTTTGTCAAATGAAACATTGACATTTCTCGACATTTCAAGGTTCATAGAATCTACATAATAGATTTTCGGGAAGCTTTTTTCGTTGCCCATATATCAAAACAAATTTTGTTAAATAGACAATAATGCAAAAACATGCAGAAAGGACTCTCAAAAAAATTAAGTTGGTGTTTTTTTTGAACATTTTGGGTAACCCAAAAATTGATTTACGACCAAAGTATCTTATCAAAATCAAAAATATTGGCTTCGACTTATGGATAATATTGTTTTTACATACAGTTATTTTTTTATAAAACAACAGACAGCTTTTTTATAAAAATTTAAATCTACAAAAAATAGTACGCAAAATTGGTAAACAAATCAGTATATGTTTATATAAGAAAAAAATTTGCTTTCGACTAAAATTCTTATTAAAAAAATTGATTTTGAAATCAAACTATTTTTTCATGTACAAAATGTAGTTCGTAATTTTTAGTTAATCTTTAAGAAAAATTTCGAAAATCAATTTTTACAAATTTTATAAATTTTTTTAGCTATTTATTTTTTGCTAAAAAAACTGTCAATTCGATTTTTCTCAAAATGTTACCTGATTAACAATGTCACCTTTTTTTTAAATTGCTATGGTAACAAAAATCCACCCACTCAATTTTCTTGAGAGCCCTTTCTGCATTTTTATCTGTATAACAAAATTTATTTGAAGTCAATATCTCTTCTGGTTCTTGAGCTATACACACGCACGCACAGACATATTTCTAAAAATCTTTTATTTCGACTCTAGGGACCTTGAAACGTCGAGAAATGGCAAAATTTTTAATTCGACAAATCGGACCCATTACAATAACTTCTTATGGGAAGTTAAAAATAGGTTTTAGTTTTAAACATAACTTATTGTTTTAATTTAAGCCAAAATTCAAACGAATTTAACATCCATAACAACAAGTTCGTGCAATGAAGACTTACATTTTATTTTAACCTATTTATTATTGACTTATCATTCATTCTCCTTAATTATGTTTGTAATTATGTATAATTATTATGTTCTGTTTTATATTAAAAACAATTAATTCTTCCATCTTCTACCCTTAACCACGTAATATATACTTTAACCACAAAAGTCAAAAAGAGTGGTAGTGAGAGTAAGGGTGACCCATAACTCGTTTTACATTATTTTCCTGGGCTGAAATTAAATATTTGTTGCTTTGCTTTTTGTTGCAATTATTGAAAGTTTAATGTTGATCACCTTGAAGGATAGTCATCATCATCATCATCTTGAAATCCTTGCAAATTCAATATCAAGTTTTTATGTTTGATTCATTTATTTTCTCTGAATTGCAGTAGCAGCAACAGCAGCAGCTACATAATTAACATAAATGTGTGGTTGCTATTATTTTTGTTTGATAATCAGACACCAATTTTGTTAATTAAAAGAATATAGCCATTTTTCATTGCGTTTGCTTATTTAATTTATGTTTAAAATAATATATTTTTGAATTGAATTTTCAAATAAAGGAATTTAAGACAAAATTTTCCCCAAAGGCATCACAAACAAATAAAATATTATTCTCATAACTAACTCACACCAAATAAAGCAGATTAAAAAAATGCACGACTGAGTGCACGTAATTCTTGCTTTTATAGGTCAAGTTGCTTAGAATTTTAAAACTTGTGTATACAAAAATGTTAATATAACATAGGCATACATAAAGATATAGATTTTTTAAACGTATCTACATTCTACATACCTAGAAAAGAAAAAGTAAATTAAAAAATAAATCAATTTGTTGAGCTGTTTAAAAGTATGTAACCAAAAAGTAAACCATAACATTTTTAAGTAAATAAGTTTCACTTTATAAAAGTTACCTTATGGCAAGGTTGCTGCTGAACAAAAATAGGTCTAATGTTTTTTTTTTCTTTGGTTTCAAACGTAAATGCTTATTTAAAGTTTTCCAAACACCCATCGATTAAAAGCCATGTCGTAAAGGATTCATTTTAAATTACGTAGTTCTGTTACATTTCAAAAACGCTATTAAAATAGTCTACTTTCACGCAATATGCAATAAAAAAAGTCGACGGCGCTGTCGTTATTAGGGCTCACTTCAGGCTGTCCAAATTTCGATGGGGAGTCTTACAAGCAATGCTCTCTAACTCAGCCCACAAACTGTAGTCACACGGATCCAAATTTTGACTTCCTGATGGCCAATCCTCAGCGGCGATAAAATCGGGAATGTTGCTTCGAAGCCAATCTTGCGGTATTTTGGCTTTGTTGTCGAAGAGGATTTCTGCAAATTCGTTCACGCACATCTTTTACTTTCGCAGTTGTTCTAGCGCTGCTTGGGCGACCACTTCTTGGTCTGTCCTCTATTTTTAAAAGTTCATCAAAACGTAGACCGATAAAAAAAAACTTTTATGTACCAAGTGATTTCAGAAGCTCAAAAATTTGGTTTGAATTTTGTAAGCTCATAAGTCATAAAAACTTTTTAATGGGACTATTCCCACTGAAAGTAATGAGCAAGAGATTCATTTTTTAGCCGTACTACGCGAATGTTGAACGCCTTTCGACGCCCCATCTTTCCCTATCATACGAATCCTGAAAAACAGTATCATGAAATCCGTTCGTAGTGGAAAATCTCACACAATTTTGATTACGAACGGATTTCATGATACATTTTTTCGGGATTCGTACAAATTTCCGATTACGATGGAATTCATGATAGGGCTGAATAATGGAGAAAGATGCAGAAAGGGCTCTCAAGAAAATGGCGTGGTTGATTTTTTTTACCATAGCAGTTTAAAAAAATGGTGAACATTTTGGTTAACCCTAAATATCTTACGAACCAAAAACGCTAGAGACTTGAATTAAATTTAACGTAATACCAAACAAGTATATTTTTTGAAAAAAATCCAAAAAAAGAAAAACCTCGAAAATTTTACGAATACAATTTATCTCCAAAACAATTTTGTACAACGAATAATAACTTTTTTGATATCAGATATAATTTTGAGAAAAATCGAATTGACAGTTAAAAAAAAACCTAAAAAACATTACTCAAAGTCGGTAAAAATTGAATTTCGACTCAAATATCTTTTCAAAAATTTGAGATATTGGATTTAAACTACTTTTATCTCTTAAAAATACTGTTGTCAACATTCATTTAAATTTTGAGAAAAATCGAATTGACAGTTATTGTGCAAAAAATAAAACACCCTGCAAAAAAACAATACTAAAACCTGGTAAAAATTTACTTTCGACTCAAATAGCTTTTCAAAAATTAAAAATATTGTTTTCAAAGGTTTTTTATTTCACAGAAAATATTGCGTTCGACATTCAGTACTTTTTTTTTATAAAACATCCACACTCCGTTTTTAAATTTTTAAAAATTGATGTTCGGTTCTTGATATCTCTCAAATTAATTTCATTCATCCAATTTGTAAAAATTAAAATTTGTTTTCGACTAAAAATCTATTAAACAAAACTAGATTTTCAAACTAAACTATTTCTTTATAAGAAAAACATTGTTGGCAAATTTAAAATTTTTAAGAATACTTCAAGTAACAAATCCTAACACGAAAACCTACAAACTTTTAAGCAAGACAAATCGTAAAACGGGATGGGAAGTTAGCAGAGTGGGTCGCATCCCAGCCTCTTTTAATTTTTTCTTTGACATTTTTTAATGTTCTAAAAAAGAGATATGAATAGCATATATAGACTGAGAAGTATAGGTTTGATATTCGCAAACAGTCTACGGAAATTGGCTGATTTCTTGTAGGTAATGTTAAAGTGGTTGTTCGTGATGACCATTTTATTGGTCCATTGCGATACCACATGAATTTTAAGGATTTCTTTTAGGCTCAATGAAACCACTTTGAGTCCCTTATACAAAGGTATGAAGAAGCAGGGCATGTACAGAGGAGGTGTAAGGAACTGTTTCCTCCTCTTCCTCATCTTAAATATTAAACTGTTGTGCATATCCATTAGAGATGATCGACAGTGTTGGGCTGTAATAGAGTTTGTAGAGGCAGAGTCGAGAGATTTGATAGCTGCCTCACTATCTGAGAAAATACGAATATTAAGGTGCTAATATCACGTTTTCTTTAAGCCAGGACAAGATTTCTGGAATCTCCAAAGTTCCGCCTGGAACACGCTACAATGATTGGGAAGAATGGGAGTCGTTCAGCATACACACCTCCACCAACCACTTCATTTGTTTTTGATCCATCTGATTAAAAGTGGACTGACTCTTCTTCCATTAGTGCCCTATCCTCCCAGAAAGATCTGGAAGGTAAAGAAATCTGAAAGTTGGTGTCGAATTGCAGGTGGGGAATTGTGTAGTCTGTGTGCGTGCAATTGGTTTTAAATATTTAAGAACTACGGATTGGCCAATGTTGCGAATAGAAGAGCTTGCAACTATTTGTTTCCTAAGTATATCAAGAGGTATTAGGAGATGTATGGGGTCGTGCGAAGTGATCCGCTAGAGATCTACAGCAGGTTTTTCTGAATTTTTCTTTTATGTTACGTTTCTAATTTAGTTTTTTGTCTAAAATGAGACCCAGATACCTCTTTTGAGATTTGATACCTTTAATATAGGGAGTGTTAACTAATGGAATTTTGTATTTTCTCGAAAATAATACTGAATCATTTTGTGTGGGTCGACACACAGTCCAATCAAATCAGCCCAAAGTATTAGTTTATCTAAGGCATTTTCTAAGAGTTCTTTAAGAGTGTTAAGATGCTTTCCTGAGACATCTTAAGCAACGTCATCCGCATAAGCAATCACTCTGAAACCCTACGTATCTAGAAAAGAAGATATGGAACACAACATTGTGGTGTCCTGCTAATATAGAATCTTCTTGCTGAAGAGTTGCCCAGCTTTGATTGAATTATTCTGCTATAGTTAGCATTAAATAAATTAACTCCCCACAGCATGTTTGATGTCAAGGAAAGCACCAATAGTGAACTCTCTTTGAATGGTGCGTATTAATGTGTGTAACGCCGTTTCCACGGATTTCCCTTTACAGTAGGCTTGTTGAAACATAGACAGAAGTCTTGTATCAATACTTGCTCTCAAATGGATATCAATCAATCTTTCCAGAGTCTCAAGAAAGAATGGTCGTAGATTTAGACTTGAAGATCTTTACGGTTGACTTGCTAGTATTTTCCTGCTCTGGGTATACAAAAAAAATTCACTTCCTTTCATGCTGAGGTAATATGGACGAGATATAAACAGCTATTAAAAATTGCCTTAAGGATTGGTTGATTTTATTTCGGTCGAAACTTATTTAATGATATTGGAAAAGTTGCAAATTGATAATGCTTGAATATTTGTATATCTGTATTATTGATATTATATTTAACTTGTGGTTTAGTTACATATTTGGGAAAGAAATGTTAAATACAATTTGTTTTTTCTTACATAATGCAAATACAAATATCTACTACGATGCTCACGTTTCTCAAAGAGAGGAAACATTCGCAAAATGAAGAATCATATTCAATGTCCTGAAGAAGTAAAAGGCCAATAGCTGCACATTTAGATTCGTTGAAAAAGAATGTTATCAACGACAGTCAGCCGATATGGTAAATAAAAGCACAGCTGTTATCTATTATTCATAGCACCTTTCTAAACCATTATTCTTTGGAATCGAACCTCCGATTTAACAATAAAGCCATTTAAATTACTCAAAACTTTCCTCATCATTTCTTTATTTCTGAATATCGTGCAAGAGACTACAGAGGATGCTATGTCCTTGGACACAGTTACAAGAAAGTAAGTTTACGAATAACAGCTTTGATCTACGGACGTCGAAGATCCAGTATCTGATCAACTCATCCACAAGGATAAGAAATGTTGTTCTTGAAAATTGTTGCGAGTAGTCACGTGAATCTGAACACTCAAATTAGTCGAACACTTCACTTTTAAAAAATAAATCGATCAAATTGTGTAATTTCTCACATTTTCAACTTATGTAAACGCTTTTTAAATGTGTTACTAACCTTAAATTTGAAAAAAAAATTCAAGTACTACAGTTAATAAAAACATTAAAAAGAATGGTTGTTTTTGTTACTACTTCAGAGAGTGCGATCTTTAGCGAATTGTGTAGAAGAAAAAAACTTTTTCGAGTGTTCCAGGAAACTGTTGGTTTTGGGTGAAAATTTTGGCAAATAACTACCTATTTTTAAAGTCTAATAAAGAAGCTGGAACGGATGGATTGAATGCCGAGCTCTTTAAAGCAGCTGGAGATAAGCTGGTTGTTAGCATGCACCAACTTATCTGTAAGATATGCTCGGAAGAAAGCATACCCGATGAATGGAACCTCAGTTTTTGTTTGGCCGATCCTGAAAAAAGGAGACCCTCTAAACTGCACCAACTATAGAGGAATCAGTCTACTTAACCTCGCCTATAAAATCTTCTCTACAGTAATGTGTGAACGTCTAAAGCCCATCTTCAACAACCTGACAGGTCCTTATCAGAATGGTTTTAGACCAGGAAAGTCCACAGTCGATCAAATATTCACATTACGGCAGATCCTAGAAAAAAACCCAAGAACACCAAATCGACACCCACCATCTTTCCATCAGGATGACCATGGAAAATTCGCAATGCTCCATAAAGGTGGGAAACAACTTAACAGAACCTTTCGATGTCAAAAAATGTTTAATACAAGGTGATGCGCTGTCATGCGATTTTTTTAACATCGTGCTTGGAAGAATAGTGCAGAGCTCACACGTCAACACTAGAGGCACTATTTTTCGAAATTCTGTCCAATTACTAGCATATGCTGATGACATTGACATAATCGGACATCAGCGTGATGTCAATCGGGCTTTTGCAAGTTTTGAGGCAGAGGCGGCAAAAATAGGTCTAATGGTTAATGAGGGCAAAACAAAATGCATTCAGTTCAAGAAAGGACTTACAACACGACGTCTCGGTCAAAACGTCACCATCGACAGACGTAACTTTGAGATATTCAAGGACTTCGTCTAACTAGGCTTCGCTGTAAACGCAGAAAACAACAACATCGCTGAGATCAAACGCAGAATAACTCTTGCTAACCGCTGTTTCTTTGGGCTAAGAAAGCAATCCTCTCTCGAATGACCAAAGTGTCGCTATATAAGACGCTTATCATCCCTGTCCTGCTATAAGGTGCAGAAGCATGGTCTAGGACAAAGGCGGAGGGGAGTGGAGGAGAAGATGGAACGACGAGCTGTACAGCCTGTCCCGCGACGTAGACTTAGCCACAGGGGTAAAAGTCCAACGACTAATATGGCTGGGTCACGTAGAGCGCATGGAAACCAAAAACCAAGAGTTCTGACGGACAATGAGGAGGGCGACGAAGTCAATGTTTTGGAAAATATTCCTCCATCGGATATCTCTGGAAACGTGGAGGTATTCGAGTCCCGAAATAATAACGATGAATTAAATGAAAAATGGGATAGCAGTGATGATGAACCATTGGCAAGGTATAGAAGGGTCGGGGCCTTGGAACCGCGGTGGCTCAAATACGTCGTTCCGTACGATGGTATGCCTTCTACCGCGATAACAAATAATGTACAGACCCAAACAGATTTTTTTTTAAATGAGCTGAAGGATCAAACACCGGCCAGTATATTTGAAAAAATAATTGATACGGAAGTCTTTAACATGATCGTTTTGAACACGAAGTTAAGAAAAATAATCGCGAATTTCAAATAAATGTGGATGACCTCAAATTGTTTTTTGGCATTCTACTATTGACGGGTTATCACTTACTTCCCCGATAATGGTTATACTGGTCTTTGGATTTAGACTTACTAACTTACTGTCTAAGGTTATGTCAAAGAACAGATTCATGGATATAAGGAAATACTTGCATTTTTGCGACAATGACCGTTCACCGATAAGCTGTTCAAACTACGACCATTACTTGCTGATTTGCTTATCAAGACAATTCTGCAGTGGGGTGTTTTTCATGAACATTTATCTAAAGATGAATCTATGATAAAATATTTTGGACGATACCCATCGAAGCAGTTCATAAGGGCAAGCCAGTGCGATTCGGTTACAAAAACAGGATGATTACAAGTTCTGACGGTTATTGTTAAGATTTCGATATATATTTTGGAAAATCGGCAGTAATTTGAGATTGGGAACACGTGTTGGAAAAGGCCTCGTGAACAAAGTGAATGCCATTCCGCAACTTATCGTGTACCAGGCACTGTGAGGGAAAACAGAACGAAAAGACGATCAATGCTTTCCATCAAGGACATGAAGAAAAAAATGAGAAGAATTTGACTATCGGTTTGATACAGCAAAGAAAATATTGTACGTACGATTGCTCGATAACAGTGTTTGTATTATGGGAACAAACTACGACTTTGTTCATCCATTTGGCAAGGTGAAAAGATGGAGAACTACAGAAGGAAGGAAGACAGACGTTGATATCCCTTTTGTCCTTCAAAACTACAATAAAGGAATTGGCGGCTTCGATCAATATGATCAGTCAGTTGCAGTATATAGAACAGCTATACGTGGTAAAAAGTGGTGGTGGGTTTTATTCACCTATATGCTCGATTTGGCAGAAGCTAATGCTTGGCGTTTACATTTACTGACCAATTTCGTCGCAGTATTACCCATTTATATTTGAGGCAACTAGCCTCCGAAATTGATGGAAGACACCGGCCGTAAGCCTTCTTCAGTGGTGCCAAAAATTGTTCAAGATGGACATGGACACTTCCCCCAAAGTTGAGTAATCTGTTGTGATGCATAGTTTGTCAAAAGAAAGAACGGTGGTAATGCAAAAGATGTTTAAAAACATTATGCATCGAAAAGGGACGGAGTTTGTTTTTTATATATATAAATACAAGCCCCCACATTTTTGTTTCATGAAATATTTATTTAGCCTCCAATAGGCGCATTAATAAAACAATTGTTTGGAGCCTGGTCTCCACGGGGGAATGCTTCGGAGTACTGGAAGAGGCCACAGCACGCTTGTGGTTGCACGGCTCAGCTCCTCGCGTGGGGTGGTTCTTGCCATCTCCCAGTACACCTCCTGCTCGACTAAACATTATTTATTTTCGTACCTAAGGTAACTACAAGATGTAAATGACACAAACCTGAGATCTTTGACGATACCTAAGAAAAACTAGAAATCGGTGCTTCGAATTAAGTTTAAAAAAATTAATATCACTAACCGAAGAAAATAATAAAAAGAAACCTTCAATTTCCTTGGCCGAATGCAGCGGAAATAGCCCTGAAATGACTCTACCAGTTACGAATTAGTCCTTTGAGAAAGTTAGTCTGTCATGTCTCCACTACTTTTGACTTCTTGTTTTGTTAACTTAGAGTATTTATTCAAAAGTTTAAAATTAGTTAAGACCTTGATTACATGTTTTCAGCATCATAGTGAAAAAATGAGCTCAAAGGTGTAGATAGCCAAAATTCAACGAATAAATGTAACATATTTCTGATCTCCGGCGATTTTGAGAATTGTAACCATTCAATTAATTTATTTGCTACTAATAAGTTTCCATTTCTCTTCGTTCTACGCCTAAATTACTTACAATCCTTAAAAAATACAATTAATATAGTGAGATTGTTTTTTTTAAATAAAAAATAAAGTCAGATATATTTTTATTTATTCGTCTTAATTTTAAGACCTTAGTCTTGAAGATTCAATAATAAAATCTCATCTTGTATTAATGTGCTCCAAAGATAATTAAATTTTGATCAATTAAGGCCCTTAACATAAAAACGAATCTAATGTCTTAAAGCACTCCACATTATTCTATGATTGTGAATGTTGTCGGATTTTTTTTTACAATCGTTATGTTTGGTTAATTGTAATTTTTAAGTGTCGGTTTTGAAGTTAAATTATTTAAAAATTTCATTTGAATGCAATTTTTTTTAATTCAGGAGCTGAAATTGATACGAAGTAAAATTAAGTGCGTTTTCGTTGAGAGAGAGATTCATATTATCTGTTTTATAAAACCAAATTTTGATTATTTTTACCAGATGATGCTCTGAAACAAATTTCAATTAAAAAGTTTATGTTTTCTGAAAATTTCCAAAATATTGCCAATTCAAAATTTTGTTAAATTAAATGTCAATGTAAATATGTACAATAATCGAATGTTCAAAATAAACTTACCCTTCAGTCCATCAACATCATTCATTTCCAAATCAATCAAATCATCACAAGACGATGAATCCGAATCCATGCTTAGGTTTAAGTTTGGATTTACAAGTTGCTGTGCAGACTGAATATTATTTTTCGACATGCGATCCGTGTTTGTCGAATCAGATTCCAAGTTACTAGTATTAGGCACTGAAAAATTCGAGTTCAATTCATTGCTATAAATATTTGCACTTTTGTGGTGTTGCTTGGTGTTTTCATCAGTACATTCGAGGAATGAAGAGTTGGGCGCACAATGCGGTGTTTTGTCAAAGTCGTTAGTGTTGACTTTTTGAAATGACGAAGTGTCATATTGCAACTCTGTTGAGTTGTTTAGTCGATGCTGTTTTGTGGTTGAAAAATTATTTTCCGATCGAAATTGTAAATCATTAAAAGCAGATTCATCTGCAACAGTAGTCGTGGTGGATACCGTTGCGTGCAGGTAGTTATCGAAAGAATTTGCCTCTGATATCTTTTGAAAGCCATCACTTGGCATTCCGACAAATCGACTTTCATTGGGAATTGTCAGGGCTGAGTCCGCGAAACAAGTTTGGGTTAGGGTATTACATTGGTTCAAATGCGAACTTGAATCTTGGTGTGGATCTTTATACTTGTCGGACGGGTTGGTACTGCTAGTGTTGTACAATCGAATGTCTTTTTGATTAAGATTAGGATGGTTGAAGATTTGTTGCTTAGTGTTGGGGCAAGATAGGAGCTGGTCCTTTTCGTGATTACCGAATGTTTGCACCACTGCCGAAAATTCTTCCATGTTTGTTTTGTTTATTTTTTTTTATTGAAAATTAGAATAAAATTAAGCCATAGCAATGTTGTGGTTAAAAGGAAAAGCCTGAAAAGAAAATGAAATGTGTTAGGAACCAAATTGTCTACATCTAATGGATGGTTTAAAGTTTTATTGTAAAGTGAGATTATTTTGAAAAATCTTATGAGTAGAAATACGTGTAGTTTTCTTCACATATTATACACAATCTTAAAGCTTTATAAAATATTTGCCTCACAAATAATTTTTCTTTGAAAGCAACCTTTAAGGGCTTAACGTAAAGTCATAAGCATGACGTCATTAAAAATAAATAAATTGGGTGGCGCCTAGGACCTAGTGACTGACAACTCTCAAACATTCCTGTGTGCGAGTACTGTTGTCAGGGATGGAAAGGACCTACAATTTTAGGCCGAATCCGAACGGCTAATTTGAGAAAGCACTTTTCATGACAAGAATTACTCTTGGAGGATTCGTGAAAAAATAACTTAAAGTTGCATAGGCAGGGATCAAACCCAAGACCTCTCACATGACAGCCCATCGCACTTTTTTTTTTAATTCATTTTTTTTAATTCAATCTTAAACCTAATTAAAGCTAGACAAAAATTCATAAAACTAGCCTAAATAAGTATAACTTACAACTAACTATTCGGCCGTATGAGGGCCATGTAGCAAATTACCTTCACTCTGGAGTCAAGCCGACTGCTAAACAACAGCCGTTTCGTCAGAGCGAGGGCTCCTCTGGCCCTGGTCAGAGCAGCATTTATATGTCTGTCGAAATATAAATACTGATCTAACCAGATACCGAGGTACTTCACTACACTTTTGCTAGCCCGTGATGATCAACGATGACCATCTTGCGCCAATTCTTGCACGTATCCCTCGTGGCCCTAGCCAACGAAGTACGGAACAGAATTGTCTCCGACTTCTGGACATTTATTATCTGTTTCCAGTCGTTGCAATATCGCTGAATCTTGTCGAAATCACGCCGCAAGAGAATTCTAATAACCTCAACCTTTCGGGCCGTTCTGTACGCAATTAGATCGTCGGCTTACGCAATTGCCTTTGTAAGACTACCTATCAGATCGCTGGTGTAAATGCTGAAGAGAATCGGCGAATTCACCGCTCCCTGTTGAAGACCATTTTTCATTGAGAATGTTGTGGTAGAAGTTACATTACCACTTTTGACAACAAACTTTCTACCGTTAAGCATATCATAAAGTATATACATTATACAACAATGGCTTGCTTATGCCAAGCCTGCTCAGTTTTAGGTAACGACCCTCTAACCATACGGTGTCAAAGGCCTTTTCCAAATCAACCAGAACAGCACCTGTGCATTGTTGTTTTAATTTATTCAATTGGTTATCAGAAACGAGTTTAGACGCAGCATGAATTGTGCCATGACCCGCCTTGAACCCGAACTGTTTATCCGGAATTATGTTGTTGTCCGCAGCTCACTTGGTCAGAGCCCTATTTATGATTTTTTCGAAAACTTTGCTGATGCTCGGAAGAAGGCTTATCGACCGAAGATTTGACGGATTGGAGTTGTCCTTTCCGTTTTTCGGGAGAGGATGAACCACAGCGGTCTTCCAATGCACTGGATAATATGCATTATTCAGTGCATTGTTGAAGAGTGTGGTGTAAATGTCAATTGCCTCCATGGGTAAATGTCTTAGTACAACGTTGGATATACCATCGACACCTGCTGACTTTTTGTTTTTTATTGAATTGAAGATTAGCTGAAGCTCAACCTTCGTCGCTTACAAGGGACTTGGTCCCATTTGCTAACAAGGGACTTGGTCCCGTTTGCTAGGCGGTTATGGCATTTGCCAAGGAATCGTCATTGACGACATCAGTGTCCTAACCTCTAAATCGTGTGGGTCTGTACGTCGTCTGCACAAGTTTTTGAGTCTTGTCAGTCGGCCACTCTTGTGCCTACGAAGTGCGTCAATCGTCGCGTTTCTGTAAGCGTTCATTTGGTTCCGTTCTTTGTACTTTGGTATTGTCCGTACCATGGTTCGTTTTATTGTTTCGTCCATCAGTTGTAAATGTTGGTCAATTTCTGTATTTGTCAGGTTTCTGTTGTTTGGGGGGCTATATCACTCGAACGAAGTTCTCTCGCTAGGGCGTTGGTGAAACGAGGCCAACACATCTTACTGTAGTTGTAGAGTGCGTTTTAACGTATTCCTCCAACTCCACGCGTTCGTTCGAAATCTGCATTACATCAGCCAGTCCGCAGTGATCACTGTCGTAACCGACTGTCTGTAAGCAGTTTCGAGGGTGATTACCCACTTTGTCTGTTACTGTCAGTCTGGTGTCGTACAGCAAAAGGTCCAGAAAGGAGCCGCTTCTTGGATACGATGGCTTTTCAGAAGCCTGCAGGTCGACGCTACACTCGACGCTGTAAAGATTCATCAAATTAAAAAGAGTGTTATCTCTGGGATTACTATGTTGATTTCCCCAATCTTCATGTTTTGCGTTCAAATCACCTGCCAAGATGAAATAGTTTTCTTCCAAGCTCAGTTTAAGTTCCCTAAAATGAATCTCGAGTTCATTGTTGTAAACGACTTTATTATTAATGCCTTTTCGTATAAAGAGAGCGACACCGCCCCCTTGAGTGGAGTCGGGCCGGTCTCTTCTTATGATATTGTAATTTATATGAGTCAATTTGTGTTTGTGGTTTAGCTTAGTTTCGCTAGCCATAAACACATCGCACTAACCATCATGCCACGGATACTACATGAATGACGTCATTGTCCAAGTGAAAAACTATTCATAAATTTTGTCCTATAGTTGTTTTAAAGAAAAATTATTCATAATAAAATTCAGAGTTTATGAATTCTGTAAGAATAACCAAATGCACTAGAAACGACCCATTTAATTAGAATTTAATTATCATAATTTCATAAAAGAGAGGTATTAATAAAGGTTTATCCAATTGCGATTTTACTACTTTAAATTGCATTTGTGAACGCACATTTTTACAATGACCGTTTGCTATGTCAATGTGAATTTATTAAGTAAAATCAAAAAAGCAACGTCTGCTAATTATAAAAGTTTCTTACCAAAATTCGGAGTCAGACAACGCAACTCTAAGAGCGTTAACTTCAATTTTACTTCGTAATTCTCTCAAAAATGTGTCTACATATTCGTTTGATGTGTGATGTGACAATGGGTTGGTCGCGGCGGTTCAGGTATCCCTTGAAAACAATCGAAATTAGTCAACTTCATGGCACCGTTCAAGAATGGGGAATCGTTTAGACACATAATATGGCATTTTAAGGAGGAGTACGGATCTTGCTTGTGGTCACGGGTCGGGTACTGCCTCTTATGAGAAATTGATAAATTCTCCAAGAGTAATTCTTGTCATGAAAAAGTACTTTCTCAAATTAGCCGTTCGGATTCGGCATATAAACTGCAGGTCCCCTCTATCCCTGCAATTACTCGCACACAGGAATCGTTGGGAGTTGTAAGTCACTAGGCCCTGATTCTCTACGGACTGTTGAGCCACCTAATTTATTTTTATTTAAGGATCTTGGTTAACATCCATACTGATAAAGCTGACTCGAGAATTGAATAAGATGTACGTAAGTGATGTGCATTCTCCGATTAGGCTCTGGATATGATTTACCAAGATGATAATGAATTTCATCGGAAAAACATCTTCAGTGACAAAGCTAACTTGGCTCAATGGCTTCGTCAGTAAGCAAAATATACGTTATTGGTCGGGTGAAAACTCACATTTGCTTAATGAATCACCACTTTATTCCCAAAAAAAATACTTTTTGGTACCGTTTTGCAAGGGCGGCCGAGTTTGTGGGCCATACTTATTCGTCGATAATAACGATCGTCACGTTACAGCCAATGGCCAGCTTTATACCGCCATGATTACCAATTATTTTTGGTCCGAATTGAAAGATATGGACTTTGACAACATATGGTCTCAACCGGGTGACACAAGCCAAACCTTACAAAGCGTTTCTCAATAAATGAGCAAAGCGATTGGCCACCTCCCCTCTGTGCAATTTAACGGCTTTATGTCAAGTCATTGGTTTATGAAAATAAGCCGACAACATAAGAAGAGCTCAGATCTAAAATTGAACACGAAATATCGGCCTTTTCTGTGTGTCATTTCGAATCATTGCTTAACAGCTGCTAATGTGCCACCGGTGGTCATTTGAACCAGAGTCCTAAAGATTGAGTCTTTTACTGACTACTGTCAAACTAAAAATTGTAACTAAAGTAAAAATTCGTGATTCAGCTGTGACTTTTTTTAATAAAAGTAGGAAGTCATTTTCATAACTCTGATTTCATACTGATGGATTTTACTGATAGCTATAACCGGCCCCTAAGTCAGTTTAAAGTCAATTGGTGCAATCACAACTTGACTATGTTAGCATTACGACTTTGAAGTTTTAGAAAACTAATAATTGGACTAATTGGCTTGATTTATCGTTAACTGGTAGTGAAAGAATTGTACCGAGAAAGTTAGCATTACCACTGGTTAATTTTTGAGAAAAAAAAAAAACAAGCGTGACAATTTTTTTCTGTCACGACAAATTAACAACAAAAACACTACAATTCACTATTAATTTAATTAAAAATTTAACTGGTAGTGCTAACTTTACGGACATACACTCCGCTTTAACTGAATATGGGAACACATTTTGGAAAATGCTTTTTACATTTATTTCAAACATTAAGGGTTTTTGTGAGATTTGTTGATGCCAACTATATCCTGAAAATGTTTAGACTGCGAGTCTTGTTTTCGCTCACTTGTAAAGTATTTCATACGGAAATAAGTTTTTTTAGTCAACTGAATACGTGAAACGACAATTTAATCGTTGTTTATGAGCGTTTTTAAGTAGTGGAGAATTTAATTCAACAATTTTAATGTTTTAAGGGAAATTCAATTTCTGATCTAAAATTTGAAGACCAACTGGTAGGAGTGTGTCTTAGAAGTGTTTCAAGAGCTAAGATCGAATTGATTAGACAGTCTTAGTCTTCATGTTTTTTTATTCTTACTTAAAAAATAACGATTCATGCAGATAAAGCATTAGGGGGGGTTAATAGGACTGCAAAAAGGAACAGCTTCAAGGTGAGCAATTTTAAGGTGTGCATCTGATACTTGTGATTCTTTTTTTTTTTTAAGCGCACACTCAAGGGGATATATTACCCTTATTATGTAGACACAGTGTGAGCACTAGAAAAGGGAGAGAGGGGTTGAAAGGAGATATCGGTGCACATTGGTTTTGAGTTCTTGAATATTGCAATAGCTGGGAAAGACAGAGTGTGGTAAGGCATTCCACATTCGCATAGTACGGCTAAAGAACGAATCTCTGTACTTGACGGTACAACTGAAGATGGGCTCGAGGGTATATTGATGAGCATTCCTAGAAGCGCGAGTATTACGGTTGAACTGTTTAAGGGAAGAAATACAACTGGCTATTTCTCTAGAGCATAAACCATTAAAATAACGGTAAACCAGGGTGAGACAAGAAAAATTTCGACGATGTTCAAGTGACGTAAATGTTATAGTGGCTACCCAAGATGGAAACTGGACACACTTAGGCCAGTTTAATGGCCCATTGTGATACCACATGAATCTTGAGGCTTCCTCCTAAGCTCAATGGAACCAGTTAGAGTCCCTTACGAAACGTGAGAGGCTGATTATACCGATATGATTTAGATCCTTTAGATCGTTAAAGAAGAATTCTCCTAGGTAATTCTTGCATTTTCGAGCCAGAGCAGGGCATGTACAGAGAAGGTGAAGAACTGTTTCCTCCTCTTCCTCGTCCATACAGCTTCTGCAAGTCATTTGAGAATACACCTAACCGCGTGGCGTGATTTCCTATTAGGCAGTGTCTTGTTATGACACCTATTATCGAGCTTATATGCGATCTGCTTAGAGAGAGCAAGCACCTTGAACGTTTTAAATCCAGTGTTGGCCAGATGTTTTTTGTGGCTTGACACGTGGTGATGTTGGTCCACCTGGTGCCTGCCCTCCTCGCGATTGGTATGCCAGTACTTGCCAAACGTGGTAGGATGGGCTGCACTGTACCGTTCCTGGCGAGTTCAGTCTTACAGTTACCTGGAATGTGTCTATGGCCCGGCACCCAGCAAAGGTGAATATTAAACTGTTGCGCCATCTCCATTAGAGATGATCGACAGTTATGGACTGTTATAGAGTTTGTAGACAGTGGCCAGAGATTTGATAGCGGCCTGGCTGTCGGAGAAAATACGGATATCAGATGTTGATATCACGTTTTCTTTGAGCCAAGACAAGACTTCCTTAATCGCCAAAAGTTCCGCCTGGAACACGCTACAATGATTGGGAAGGCGGAATGAGAGACTTAATTTCAGTCGTTCAGAGTACACACCACCACCAACCCCTTCTTTGGTCTTTGAGCCATCTGATGTGTAAAAGTGGATTGACTCATCCTCCAAGAATGTCCTATCCTCCCAAAAAGATCTGGTAGGTATAGAAATATGGAAATTCCTGTCGAATTGTAGTTGGGGGATGGTGTAGTCTGTGTGCTTTGGAATTGATTCTAAGTACCTTAGAATTACGGAGTGGCCAATGTTGTTGTTAGTTTACTGCGACGAAGCATTGAGGCGAATAGCAGAGCTTGCAGCTATTTGTTTACTAAATATGTCAAGAGGTGTAAGGTAGAGCAAGGTGTCCAGTGCCGCAGACGGGGTCGTGCGAAGCGATCCGCTTATACATAGGCAGGCTGAACGTTGGACTTTATTTAACTTATCCCTGTTCATACCTTTATCTAAAGCAGTCCACCATACTGCCACACCGTACGTTAACATCGGTCTGATTACCGATGTGTACAGCCAATGCGTGAGCTACAGTAGCTTTTTTGACTTTTTCCTGTACGTTGCGTTTCCAATTTAGTTTTTTGTCTAAGACAAGACCTAGGTATTTAGCCTCGTCTGAGAATTTTAATTGGATTCCTTTAAAGTAAGGAGGGTTGACAAATGGAATCTCCTCGAAAATAAGACCAGATCGTTTTTTTTTTGTAAGAGTTCTTAGTTCTCTTAGGATATTAAGATACTTTCCTGAAACTGCTATAGCAACGTCGTCCGCATAGGCTATCACTCTGAAACCCTCCGCATCCAGACTAGTAGGATTTCATTCACCACTAGGTGAATGAACCTTAGAGTTTGAGTAGTTTACATCAAAAATTACTGCAGTTTGGTATAAGGGAATCCTGGGAGCAAATTTTCCTGAATCGTAAACTTCTCTTGGCAACATGATAACGCACTAATTCACTAGCTGCACATAAAAAAAAAGCTTGGACAGAGGAGCAATATCGTTGAACTATATTAAAAGGCTCTAAGATTCTTACCAGAACTAATTTACGAAATAATCAAAAGTAAAGGTGGAAGTACCGAATAACAAAATTAAAAGAAACTTAGGAGAGAGTACGCTAACTTGGGCACAAGAATTTGATAGCGGGATAGAGGGGTCAAAAACAGCCACTTTTTACTATGGTATAAGGGGTCTAGCTCCCCCTGTTTAGGAGGTAGGGCCACTTTTAGAAAAACTAAATTAAATTTAAAAACAAATGTTGCAATAAAGTACTATATTGTATTTGAAAGCCAGAAGTTTGTTAGAAGCTAGTACTGATTTAGAAAACTAAAATACAGCACATAAGTGGTTGATTTTTAAAAATTCTTTTCAAATTCTTTTCTTAACATCTTACAGGAGTAGTTATCAATAACAGATGAATCCAAATAACTTTTTTTTTTTGAAAATGCTATAAAAACATTGAGTGTAGCTTCGGCTGTGTGGTACATAGCGCCGCTGCTGTCCTGTTGAAACCAAATATTGCCAATATCCTCTTTTCAAATTTTTGTGGATAAAAATTTGTTCAATAAGCACTATAAGCTATTGGCTGTAACGGCCATTCCTTGCTTATTTTCGAAGAAAAATGACCCAACTATGCCTTTGGACCAAAATCCGCACCAAACAATGACTCGTTTTGTATGTATCGGCTTTCAAAAAAAAGTTAGAAATGTATGTGTATACAGTAATGGACAAAATAATATAAACGATGAAAAAACAAGCAAAAATTCTTAGCTACCATCATATATGCTCATGTGAAATATAATTCAAAATATGCAAACATCCACAGTTCGCAGTTCGTAGCTCATGGACGACGAAAAAAACGTCGCGAACGAACGGACGTACGGACTTACAGACGTCTTTCTAAAAATCTTTTATTTCGACACTAGGGACCTTGAAACGTCGAGAAATATCAAAATTTTCAGTTTGACAAATCGGACCATTACAATAACTTCCTGTGTGATGTTAAAAAAAATAGAAGAAATGTCAAAATCAACCATTTTAGCGTGTTTTATGTGGAAAAGTGAACTTTGAAAATTAATTTAAAATAGAAATAAATGTTTCCTCGCTCTAAAACTGCTAAAGTTATTATTTATTTGCACACACTCTACATCAAAAATTGCACGTACAGCAATTGAAAATAAATGGGTTTCCTTACACTATGAACTTCCTACCACAAATCTGAGCTTATTGACTTTATTTGATAAAATCATAATGTATAATAGGAAATGCAACAAAACTGCAACAAAATGTTCGAGCTTTGCCTCATGGTTTTTTTTACCGTTTGTAGAATTTTGCCAGGAATGTCAAAAAATTCCTCGTACATCAAACAAATGTTCGTACACTGCTCTCTTCTCTTACAAAATGGAAATTACTGTTCTTTTTGAAATAGAAATTGTGTATTGTAATGATATTGAGAGATCTAGGCTCAGTATGGTTTGGTGTATTGATGTTTTCAATTGTTTTTTTTTTTTCTTTTATTTTGCGAAGTTTATTTTGAAAATGGAGAGAAAAGTACCTCTTGAAGTAAGAAAACTAATTTTTAAACTAAGAAACGACGGAAAAAAGTTATGCTGAGATATCGCCAACTATTGATAGACCACGGTCTACAGTTCAATATGTATTAAAAAATTATTTGAAAAATAAAAACTTTGAAGTGGCCCCAGGAAGAGGACGAAAAAAAATACTAGATGCTCAAATATATCGAAAAATTGAAACAATGGTAAAGACTGATCAGATGTTAAGTGCTCCTAAAATAACTGCTGACATTCAAGCAAAAGATGGAATATCGCTTAACCCTCAAACTATTAGGAACTTTCTGCATTCAAAGGGATATAATGGTCGCACGGTACAAAAAACACTAAATTTCAAAATCAAACGTTTCAAAACGCTTGAACTATGCGAATGCATACGTTTCGAAACCAGATGATTTTTGGAAGAATGTGTTAATGTTTTTGGATCGGGCGCTCGTAGATTTATGTGGAGGAAACCAAACACAGCATTAGATGTGAAGAATTTGCAATCAACGGTGGGGAACTATTGGGGTTCAATAGTGTGGGAAATTTAGTTGTCATAGAAACAACAATGGATAAAAACAAATATTTACAAATTTTAAAAGAAAATTTGAAGGTCAGCGATTTAAAAATTGGCCTTAAAGATGATTTTTTACTTGTGCAAGACAACGATCCTAAACATTCATCAAAGATAATAAAGGAGTGGCTACTCTATAATATTAAATCACAATTTCCTCATATTCCCCGATCCCCAGACCTTAATCCCATTGAGCATCATTGGGATTATTTAGGGAAAAAGGCCCGAGAATCAAAAATAAGTAATAAAAACCAGCTAAACGCCGTTATATTGAAAGAATGGAACAAAATTTCGCCGGAAGTTACTTCAAAACTAGTTCTCTCTTTGAAGAATCGCCTTCAGGATGTTATAAAAGTGAAAGGTTATCACACTCGCTACTAAGATTAATTAAGTTTTTTATCACTGTACGTGCAATTTTTTGACCTTTGATTTTCTACTTTGCCTAATTTATTGCATTTTTTTTCTTCATGAAATTTGTAATAATTTATTTTGTTTTGTTTTTAAACCTCATATAAAAAACGATCGAGTCTCTTATAACCTCTTAAGGAGTCCTATGCAAGACTAGAGCTGCTCGCGAGCACTACGAGCAGAAGAGGAGAGAGGAACACCGGCTTCTTAGATGGAAAAAATGAGATTATGAGAAGCGCGCGATCGAGGAGATAGAGGGATGTCACAACAGGAATGCGGTTCGTAAATTTTACCAAAAGGTAAAAAAAAACTTCCCAAGGGTACCAGCCACGAAACGAAGCCTGTGAAGGCGATCAGGGGAACATCGTAGTAAAACCGCAGTCGATGCTGAGAATAAGGAAAGATCACCTCTCTAAATTATATAACGGTGATGACGAACCGAATTCCTCTGTAAGGGAGATAGAACCACTCAACCTCGGCGACGCAGATCAACAATTCGGCCTACCCGACCTTGACGAAGTGAAGATAGCTATATCTAAACTTAAGTCAAAAAAAGATGCTGCAGCTGACGGCATCGCTGCCGAACTATTCAAAGCAGCAGGCGATGACTTGGTAGGGAGCATGCACCAACTGATCTGCAAAATATGGTCGGAAGAAAGCATGCCCGATGCGTGGAATCTTAGCATAGTGTGCCCGATACATAAGAAAGGAGACCCTCTAAACTGCGCCAACTACAGATGCATCTGTCTCCTTAACATTGCGAATAAGATCCTCTCTGCCGTATAATGTGAACGTCTGAAGCCATTCGTCAACAACCTGATTGGTCCTCATCAGTGTGGCTTTAGACCAGGAAAGTCCACTATCGACCAAATATTCACACTACGGCAGATCTTGGAAAAACCCCAGGAGCTTCAAATCAATACCCACCATCTCTTTATCGTTTTAAAGCCGCGTATGACAGCATATATAGGGAAGAGCTCTACAGAGCAATGTCTAGTTTTGGCATCCCTGTCAAACTTATCCGTTTGTGCAGATTGACGATGGAGAATGCACGCTGCTCTATCAAGGTCGGAAAAGATCTTTCCGATGCATTTGATGTCAAAAAAGGTTTTCGACAAAGCGATGCACTGTCATGCGACTTCTTCAACATCGTTCTGGAAAGAATTGTGCAAAACTCAACCGTCAACACTAGAGGCACAATCTTCCAAAGATCCATCCAATTACTCGGATACGCAGATGATATTGACATAATTGGAAGATCAAAGCGTGATGTCAGTGGAGCGTTTTTGAGCATTGCGACGGAAGCGAAGAAGATGGGTTTAGTGGTCAATGAGGGCAAGACCAAGTATATGCTGTCATCAAAAAAAGACACTGAACGACGACGTCTTGGACAAAACGTCACCATGGACAGCTATAACTTTGAGGTAGTTAAGGACTTTGTCTACCTAGGCACCGCTATTAATGCAGACAACGACACCAGCGCTGAAATCAAACGAAGAATAACTCTTGCAAATCGCTGCTTCTTTGGACTTAGAAGGCAATTGAGAAGTAAAGTCCTCTCTCGAGCATGTAAAATCACCATCTATAAGACACTCATCATCCCGGTTCTCATTTATGGCGCTGAGGCCTGGACCCTGTCAAAGAAAGATGAGAGCGTCTTAGGATGCTTCGAGAGAAAAATTCTTCGGGTGATTTTTGGTCCCGTACACATAGATGGAGAATGGAGGAGAAGATATAACGACGAACTGTACAGGCTGTACAGCGACACTGACCTAGTTAGCAGAATTAAAGTCCAACGGCTTAGATGGCTAGGTCATGTAGAGCGGATGGACATCAACGCTCCAGCCCGGAAGGTCTTCGAATCCAATCCCGAGGGACAGCGCAGTAGAGGAAGACCGCGACTCAGGTGGCGCACCCAGGTGGGAGAGGACCTCAACCAACTTGGCGTGCGAAACTGGAGACAGCTAGCTAGGGACCGAGCTGGCTGGAGACGCATGTTGGTTGAGGCTCAAGTCCGCCCCGGACTGTACCGCCACCTTAAGTTAGTAAGTAAGTATAATAAACAATACCAAAATTGAAAAAAGTATGGTTGAAAATCTGTTTTATGGGGGCGATTTTCCATTACCGCAGCACGAATTTCCTTCTGATTTTTTTTTACAGTTAGGTAGGGGTCTCAATAGAACATGTTTTAAATATTAGGGCGAGGAAACAACTTTAAGTCATAAAAAAAAATATTTTCTTTTTCGGAATTAACCCTACTTTTTTGTATTGCATTTTTTGAGCCTAAAACAAGTTTTTTTTAATTGATAGCACGGCGTACTAACAGCTACAACCCCCCTGTTGGGGTCACTATAGGATTAGGGCTGGGTGCGAGTTTGGGTATATGCAAAGAACTTTTCCATTTTAGCACTAAAATAAAAGAAATTACCAAGAAAAAAAAAACAAGTATGGCAACACAGAACAAAAAACAGGGAAGAAATGTCAAAATCAACCATTTTTGAGTGTTTTGTATGGAAAAAAGTGAACTTTAAAAATTAATTAAAAATAGAAATAAATGTTTCCTCGCTCTAAAATTGCTATAGTTATTATTTATTTGCACATATCTATCGAATAAAAAAAACCGCGGGTCGAAACTCGTGCTGCGGTAATGGAAAGTTGAGCCTTTATTTGCACATATCTATCGAATAAAAAAACTGCGAGTCGAAATTCGTGCTGCGGTAATGTAAAGTTGAGTCTAAGGAAACAATTAATCCTTCATTATTTCGTGTTTATCAAATTGACTCGTAAGAGAATTCATTATATTATTCCACTTGTCTTCGGGTGTGTCAAAAATTTGCTAAAAGCAGATAAACCTGCGTTAATGGCAACGCTCTGCTTATTCTATCTCCCATACAAACTTAGATACTCCACTACACTCACACTTCCACTACCCGTACTTTAAAGCACCTCAAATCTCAAATAAAAGAGACAGAGATATAGGTCATGTCTTTATGAACAAAAATAAAGAAAAAAAAGTAAAAATAAAAACACGAATGAAAGAAAAATGAAAATATAAATACCTACGTAACAAATCAAACACAGGCGGGTGTAAGCTTTTGTGTTGTTCTTGTTGGGTTTGGGTCGACTTGTGACTTGACTTGACTCGGTTAGGCTCGGCGCAGTTAATCCAAAAGCAAAATATGTAGGTATAAATTTTGTTTGTATTTTGTTCAACATTCAACTTCTCTTGCTTCTTGAAGCTTCAACCAACTTGAATTTGAGTCACTTCACTTGGAATTGGAAAGAGGGAAGTGTTAAATATGCGTTTTGCGTTTTAACACACATCCATATACACACCACACCACAAAAAATATCAATACGGGGAGCTTTAGCTTTTCGCTTTCAGTAACATTGCTCGGAATAAAGCAATTTTTATTATTTAATTATTAACCAACTTTGCACAATTTCACAATCAATAAAATTAGTTTTCCATTTTCGGATGGAAATGGAAATAGTTAACGTAACTCAACAAATTATTCTCTTTTTTTGATTTTTAAATGAAATCATAATCAGCATAAACTCGGAATAGGTATGTACCTACGTATATTTTATATATTATAGACCACGGATACGGAAGGGGCTAGAGGAAAACACAGAATCTCAAGAGGTAGGTAAGGTAATGTGATGATGGTGATGGTGATTGGAGGAACGACGACGCAGCCAGGATTCATGAACAAGACATTGCGGCATTTCTCTTCTAGTTTTTTAGGTAAAATGTTATTATTTTAATTTCAATTTCATTATTTTCATTTCCGACTCGAATAAGAATCACTCCATTTTATTTTTAAAAAATTAACCAAACGATGATGGATAATTGGGCAAAACTGTTGCACAAAAATAAGAGCTTTTCTTATGTGGAGCACATTTTTGTTGTGACACAATAAGCGAAAAATTATCAAGGGCAAAACATTTATTCTTGTTTTCTTTTGGTTTTCATTTTGGAATTAATAAACTTTATGGGCCACGGAAGTTATTTATTGAATTTTGATTAAAAACTTTGGGGTTTTTGGATAATATTTTTGGTGTTATTTGTGTTTTTACTATTTTTATACTGAAATGTAGGTTTGTAGGCCAAACGCCAAATGCACTCATACTATAATAAGAATAAGAACTAACAAGTAAAAGTAACGAGAACGAGAATATTAGGATTCTTCCCTCCCATTCAATGTTCTTGTTCTTGGCCATCAAAATCATTTGAAGAACAAGGACGGAACTTACTGCAGAAAAAAGCTAATAACTTCAACGTAACGTTAAACGTAACCTGTTTGAGAGCTTTTTGTTGTATTTATTTATACAATAAAGAGCTTTATCATCAAGAGTGTGTTCAATAGGTATTGTGTGTATTATAGGTTGTGCACACTGTTGATGATTGAAAACAACAAGTTTTAGAAAGTGAATTTACATAAGTATCTGCGTTTTCTGCACAAATGTTTAGGGAAATAATTATAAAATATTATACATATGTTGATAAATTAGATACACAATGTTCTTACATTGTTTTAAAATGCATTACAATTTGGAAGGGTATTTCACTAGTGCAAGAAAAATTAATATCGCTATAATTTGTGTAAACATCACTTTTAAAAAGACATTTAAATTTCCTAATGTCCGATTTCATAAACAAACACTAAAAGCACTTTTATTTAAAATCTTTTTAAATTTTATCAGGCCTTTAAATTTGTTCAGTTTCACCAAGCTAAAAATGGGAAATTTCAGGGATATTTTTGTTGTTTTGATGTTCTTCTTCGTCAGATGAAGATCATAGAGGAAATATATTATAATATAATATATTTCCTCTATGATGAAGATGACGAATCTAATATTCGAATTAAAAATTAAAATCATAAAAATAATATTATAAATAGTAATGCAATGTTGAATTGGTTAACCTATTCATTCCGTATCTAAAAATATTGAGAATAAACATTTTACGAAGTAAAACATCAGCTGTCAACCTGTAATTTTCATTTTTTAATGACACTTTTAAAATTTAATGAGCCAAAAAATGGCATTTAGTTTTAAAAGGGGTTTAAAAGCTTATTTACTTTAAAAACGCTTGGTGAAACCAAAATATCCCATTTTACAGTTTAAAATCTTGTTAAATGTTTAAAAGTTGTTTATGAAATTGGGCATAAATGTAACAAAACATAAGACAATTAACATAGTAACAGAAGTTGTAATTTGGAGTCTCCATTGAACATTTCCGATGACAGGACTATCGGCCTGTCATCAGGTAATCCAATAGAGACCAACAATTCAACACCCAGTCCATGATCCGATCATTGCAGTTTGGATTTTTCGAGCGGATCAAAATCCTGTCATCAAATTTGACGTTTGTGTTGTACGTAGTGGTCCGTCCATTTTCCGCAGTCTTTTTGAAATTAAAATTTTATTTCGTTACAATTATCGTCGAGTGCGGTCATAACTTCATATTTTTTACATTAAAGCCTAGTACATAAGCCTAGTACATACTTCCTCGTGAAGTGAACGTTCGCCAGTGGAGAAAGTGAACTTTTGACATTGCTCACTGGTACACACTTGTGAGTACACGTTGTGAACATTTGACTTCAGCTTCACCAACAGTTCCCGTACATTTTGCATGTGAATTGCCCGTGAACGAAAACTCTCCACTTTGTTCTCCACCCATCTTCACGAGCAAGTTCACGGGTGAACCAAAAACTGAAATTTGTATGGGTTCACGAGATGGTTCACAAGTATGTACTAGGCTATACTTGTGAACCATCTCGTGAACCCATACAAATTTCACGAGATGGTTCACAAGTATGTACTAGGCTATACTTGTGAACCATCTCGTGAACCCATACAAATTTCAGTTTTTGGTTCACCCGTGAACTTGCTCGTGAAGCTGAGTGGAGAACAAAGTGGAGAGTTTTCGTTCACGGGCAATTCACGTGCAAAATGTACGGGAACTGTTGGTGAAGCTTTGACATTTGGTTTGTTCATGTTCACAACGTGTACTCACAAGTGGGTACCAGTGAGCAATGTCAAAAGTTCACTTTCTCCACTGGCGAACGTTCACTTCACGAGGAAGTATGTACTAGGCTTAAGTAAGTAAAATTAATTAAAGAAAATATAAATATATTTAATTTCTTATATTGTTGTTGTTACTACTACTGCTTGTTTTAATTTTGTTTTGTAAAAAAAAGAACAACTACCGACACAAAACGTAAATCAACAAAAAAGTAAACAACAGATTAACCGTTGTGTCAATTGTGACATTTGACGTTGCTCATGGCAAGGCAAAAAACACTGGATTGCGGATGAGATTGCTGGAGAGGAGTTGGATTAGATTTTACTCTTGTGGAGCCTCAAGGTTAATAAAGAAAACATCTTAAGCTTATGTTACATTTGTCAAATAGTGTCAAAACTGATGCAGACGAAGATATTATAAAAAAATGAATATTAACGTCTTCGCCGAATTCTTGACTTCTGCATTTCATGAATTAAACTTACGTAATATAGAAATTATTATAAACGTCATTAGTAGAGCAAGAAGGATAAAATGGAGCTTGGCAGGTCTTGAACCTAGACTTCAGGGCTAAAGATAGATGAAAATTATAACAAAATGGAGACCGGAGAATAAAAGATGAAGTGACGATCTATCAAACTGGTACAACGAAGCCAAAACTAGAGACATAAATATTAATAAGTAAATAATCTTAAGTGTTATCAAAATACTTGAGGCAATAAAAGCATATGATTTTAATAACAATAAACAAATAAATTGGGTGGCGTAACAGTCCTTTTGAGAACTAGGGCCTAGTGACTGACAACTCTCAACCATTCTTGTGTGCGAGTGATGGAAGGGATATACAGTTTTAAGAAGAATCCGAACGGCAAATTTGAGAAAGCACTTTTCATGACAAGAACTACTCTTGGAGAATAACCATATAATTCACAGTAGCTCTACGTATAGCTCATATTATATGGACTCTCGATTTATTCGAGAAAATATGCGCCAAGACAAGGTGAATTGGTCATCTTCTGGTGAGCCCAACCATTACATCGGGGTGAAACGCATATATGAACACCATGCTGGTGTATTTTTATATTCATTTTTCATGATTTTAAAATCATGTTTCTTAATATTTTTTTTATTTGTTTATTTTCTTTTTTTGTCTATGTTTTTTTATTATTATTTTTTGTTTTTATTTAAAAACACTTTTTTTTGTAATCATTTCCTTTTGTGACACTATGCCTATTCTACTTAAAACTAAACCCTTAAGCTATAAAACAAGCATGCAAGCAACCCCATCCCGGGTACCCACTATCAAGTGCCGATTGAAGCCACCAAAACTGGTTCTCCTGCTTCACCCTATCAGTTCGGTCTCATTCGGACACAGCACTACTGAAACGAAGGAGCTCTGATCCGCATTGTGCCGGCCGTCCCGATTGTACAGGAGTCACCTATCTACGGTTCGTCTTCTGAAGTGGTAGATTAAAGGAACTGCCAATCTATCCTGTATCACACCTCATAGATCTAAAAAAGGAATGCCTCTGGTGGAATGAAGCCGCTCAAGCGTACACTTTCAAAATACTCGTCGTTCGGATACAACGCCCCGAAAATTGAATTGTTGGTCGATGACATAGCTCTCGAAATGTGACCTCGAACGAGTTTATCACGAAATTGTCAATTCTGTTGATTCGAGCCCCGTTGTATAGGACCTCGTTGGAATGGTAATGCATGTAAGAAGATTCGGCTGTTCGAAATAACGCGGTACAGCGTCGTAAACACTGCCGCTCCAACACCCGAAACTTCTCCATCTGGGAAGGGCAACGTTGAACCAAACAGAGGGCAACCATAAACGATCATTGTCCGTATGAGGGCCATGTAGCAAATTACCTTCACTCTGGGATCAAGCCGACTGTCAGAGCAGCATTTATATGTCTGTTGAAATATAAATACTGATCTAACCAGATGCCTAGGTACTTCACTACTTTTGCTCGTTAATCGCTGCCCGTAAAGATCAACGATGACCATCTTGCCAACGGAGTCCGGAACGAAATTGCCTCTGACTTCTGGACATTTATTTTCAGTTTCCAGTCGTCGCAACATCGGTTAATCTTGTCGAAATCACGCTGCAAGAGAATTCGAATAACCTCAACCTTTCCGACCGTTCTGTACGCAATTATATTGTTGAAGTACGCAATTACAGTTGTAAGACTACCTAACTGATCACTGGTGTAAATGCTGAAGAGAATCGGTGAATTCACCGTTCCCTGTTGAAGACCATCATCAATTTGGAAAATAGTGTTGGAAGTTACATTGCCACATTTCACAATAAACTTTCTGCCGTTAAGCATATCATAAAGTATATACAACAATGGTTTCCTTATGCCAAGCCTGCTCAGTTTTAGTTCAAGACCCTCTAACCATACGATGTCAAAGGCCTTTCAATCAGTACAGAACTTGTGCATTGTTGTTTTGATTGATTCCATTGGATATCAGAAACGAGTTAAGACGCAGCATGAATTGTGTCATGAACCACCTTGAACCCGTACTGTTCATTCGGAATTGCTTTGTTGTCCGCAGCCCACTTAGTCAGTGCCCTATTGATGATCTTTTCGAAAACTTTGCTGATGCTCGGAAGAAGACCTATCGACCAAAGATTTGACGGGTTGGAATTGAACCTTCCCTTTTTCAGGAGAGGATGAAGCACAGCGGTCTTCCAATGCACTGGATAATATGCATTATTCAGTGCATTGTTGAAGAGTGTGGTGTAAATGTCAATTGCCTCCATGGGTAAATGTCTTAGTACAACATTAGATATACCATAGACACCTGCTGACTTTTTATTTTTTATTGAATTGAAGATGAGCTGAAACTCAACCTTCGTCATTAACAACGGACTTGCTCCTGTTTGCTCGGCGATAATGGCATTTGCAAAGGAATCGTCATTGAACCGCATGAAACCGCGGTTCTCAGATCCCCATTGTGTCATATCATTTCGAAGGTAAAAGTGATTAAGTAGGGCTCTGTTTTCCAGGTCGTGGTTGGGGCGAGTTCTAACATTCACCTTGTACACTTGCTGGAAAGCAGCTCTCACCGCCTCCACTTTTTCCTTCTGATCTTTAATTATATAAAAGTCATCGTCAAAGATGGCTTCTTCTGGATCTATTTGCGCTGTTTTGAGTACGTCTCTGTTCTTGTTAGTTCTTTGGAATTTCAGACACCATCATGCCACGTGTACTACAAACAAAAATTGGCCGTTTTTGGCTGCCTAATTTAATTTCAAAACATTAGCATGATGTACTTTTTCTTAACACAGAATCCTAAATATCTATATTTTGTGTAAAACTGCGGAGGAAATTACGCAGATACCTAACATTTCTCTTTTACAAAACATAACTCATAAGTGCGGTTCGTAATTGCGCCCATTGTGCTCAGGAAGTAAAGAAAATATGGCATAAAGTAGACTTTCTGCCTGTAAACTGTTTATGGTAGTGATCTGTTGAAAATCAACAATCAACATAGACGTCCTATCATCGTCAAGTCTGGGTCTGGGTCTGGGTCTGTTACTGTTTTGGTTAAAGGTACCTCTGTTAAGTTTCTGGGAATCGAGAGTGTCTCATCATTCATAAGAATCTGAAAAAGATTGGGACAATTTTCAAGGCACCCAAACTAAAAAACAAGAAAACATTATTTATGTTGGGAATGGAACGTACCCCAAGACCTTAAGTTGAATATTTTGTATTTATTTTCGATATTGGACACATACCCAATCCTGCTAATTTAAACAAGGTCATAGTCCAAATTCAAATTTCTGTTGTTTTTTTACCATAATTGGAATAAAAACTGAAATAAATAAGAAAATAATACAAAAGATTCAGATCTTTGTTTTAACGAATTTCAAACTACACAAGATGGCATTTTTGAAGAGGGTAAGTAGGTTCCTAACTATATTTATATATGTTGTATGTAGTTTTTGTTTTGCTTTATATTATGAATATAAATTAATTCTTAGTTCCTTCTTCCTGTAATAAGACACACGTCTTACAGAGGGTATTCTTCAGCTGGACCATGCTTTGCCTTAAACGATGACCAGAAACAAATGCAAGAATTAGCCCGCAAGTTTACAAAAGAAGAAATCATACCTGTTGCAGCACAGTACGATAAGTCCGGTGACTATCCTTGGGATATTGTTAAAAAAGCTTGGAGCATTGGGCTACTCAATAACCACATACCAACAGAATTGGGTGGTCTTGGATTAGATGTTTTTACATCATGTCTAATTGCAGAAGAATTAGCGTACGGATGTAGCGGCATTATGAGTGCTTTGGAAGTTAGTTCGATTGCGGTAAGATAATCGTAAATTTAAATAGTATAATGAGCTTTTTTCTAGTATGTAAGATGAGAGGTAAATTATAGGTAGATAAACACATTGGTAAGTAAAAAACTACACATTTTTAGCTCAGAAGGCTGGTATTATATTTTACTTGAATATACCCTCTGTATATATTTCCATAAGCTGATTTTCTAATTTCTGAATCTACATAAGTATTTTATGTACAATACTCATAGAAATAAGTGTGTGCACTTGTTTCAATTATTGTTTTAATCCCTATTGTGATCATTTATTCCTAATTTATTTGACGATTAGCGAAAATAATTTAAAAGTTATCTAAAAATATCATTCTCCTGTAAGTTCTTGAATGTTTTTAGATCAGATTAATCATCTGCAGATAAACATACACTTATTTTGATTAGCCTTCTACTTTCCAAATCTTATGTACGTTATATTGGGCAGGCGACTTGAAAGTAAGGCAAAAAAGGAGACCCTCTAAACTGCACCAACTATAGAGGAATCAGTCTACTTAACATCGCCTATAAAAACTTCTCTGCCGTAATATTTGAACGTCTAAAGCCCATCGTCAACAACCTGATACGTCCTTATCAGTGTGGTTTTAGTCCAGGAAAGTCCACAGTTGATCAAATATTCACATTACGGCAGATCCTGGAAAAAACCCAGGAACACCAAATCGACACCCACCATCTTTTCATCGATTTCAAGTCCACATATGACAGCATCTAAAGGTACGAGCTGTATAGGGCCATGTCTAGTTTTGACTCGTCCGTTTGTGCAGGATGGCCATGGAGAATTCACGCTGCTCCATAAAGGTTGGAAACAACTTAACAGAACCTTTCGATGTCAAAAAAGGTTTAAGACAAGGTGATGCGCTGTCATGTGATTTTTTTTAACATCGTGCTTGAAAGAATAGTGCAGAGCTCACACGTCAACACTAGAGCACTATCTTTCAAAATTATGTCCAATTACTAGCATATGCCGATGACATTGGCATAATCGGAAGAACTCAGCGTGATGGCAATGGGGCTTTTGTGAGTATTGAGGCAGATGCGGCAAAAATGGGTTTAACGGTTAATGAGGGAAAAACAAAGTACATGCATTCGTCAAGAAAGGACACACAACACCGACGTCTTGGTCAAAACGTCACCATCTACACACGTAGCTTTTAGGTATTGAAGGACTTCGTCTACCTAGGCTCCGCTGTAGACGCAGAAAACAACATCGGCGCTGAGATCAAACGAAGAATAACTCTTGCTAACCGCTGTTTCTTTGGACTGAGAAAGCAATTGAGTGGTAAAGTCCTCTCTCGAGGGACCAAAGTGTTTCTATATAAGACTCTTAACATCCCCGTCCTGCTATACGGTGCAGAAGCATGGACTATGACAAAAGCGGAAAGTATGAAAGCGCCTTGGCTCGCTTCGAGACAAAAGTTCTTAGTGTGATCTACGGTCCCGTATTCATCGAAGGGGAGTGGAGGAGAAGATGGAAAGACGAGCTGTACGGGCTGTACAGCGACGTAGGCTTAGCCTGAAGTGTAAAATCCAACGACTAAGATGGCTGGGTCACGTAGTGCGCATGGAAACCAATGCACCGACCCGGAAAGTCTTCGAATCCTCACCCACAGGACAGTGCAGTAGAGGAACGCCGCGGATCAGGTGGCGCGCACAAGTGGAAGGTGACCTCATTCAACTTGGAGCGCGAAACTAGAGACATCTAGCCAAGGACCGAGCTATATGGAGAAGTTTGTGGGGTAAGGCCCTATTTCACACAGGACTGTAAAGCCACCTTAAGTAAGTAAGTAAGTAAACTGCCAAAAAAGTACCTTCCAATTAAGGCAACTTTATTGGAAAGCTGACTGGAAAGTAAGTCAAGAAAAATCTCCATTACTATCAAGTGAAGTCTGCTTATGTCAAAATGACAGTTAATCGTGTTTTCTCATTCAACTGAACTGAACTTTATTACTCTAGGATTTATTTATTTTCTGACCAATGTTATGTCTAAAACTGTTCTTTATTAAATTAGAAAAGAAGTAAGTAATATATCTTTTCAAAACAAAATACAACTGTTGATGGACTTAAAGCTTGCCTGAGGAGTGTCTTGTATGCAATATTGTTTTTGGTAGTTTTTGTACGATAAACTAAAAGAAAAAGTTAGTGAAGTAAAGTTCTGAGTTTGAGATTTATGACACTTGTAAAAGTAACTAGCTGCCTTGGTTTGCGTCCAAAGAATGCAGTTGACTGCAAATGAAGTGTTATGTTGTCTGAACCTATTCTAATGGCTTTTTTATATATATTTAAATCTTTGCTTGGTTTAGAAGATTTTCAAATAACTTTAAATCATTGCCTCTGTGTGGATATTTTTTGTCTGTTGGTTTGCTCGTATTGACAACGATGAATAAGGGATATTGGTCATGATCAGACAACATGAGAGACTTCATTTGCAGTCAACTGCATTCCCTAAACTCAAAATGTGACCAAGGCAATTAGTTCGTTGGCCAATTGTAATAAACTTCAAACTTGGAACCTTGCTTCACTTAACTCTACTTTTAGCTGTTAACAGTGCAAAAACTACTTAGAACAAAATAATTGCCTACAAACAACCTCCACAGTCAAGCTACAAGTCCATCACGATTTGTATTTTGTATTGTAAAGAAATATTAGTTATTTCTTTTCCAAATTGACAAGGAACCCTTTTACAGAAAGCATTAAATAAAGTTGTGCAGAAAATAAGTAAATCATAGAGTAATAAAGTTCAGCTTTCAGTTGAAAGAAAAAAACTTGATCAACTAACTAGTGAAAATTGGTGAAAATTTACGTTCAAAGAATAAAGTTGACTGCAAGTGAAGTCGCTTATGTTGGTTGAACCTGCCCATTGGCTTGATAGTTGACTTCGCAATCAAAGCATCCAAGTTGCCTTAATTGCAAGGGAATGTTCTGGCAGCCAGATGCTAAAAACTGCCTTACTTTCAAGTCTCTTACTTTCAAAAAGTAAAATATTTGGAAGGTTTAGACGATATAAGACATTTGAGATTTTATTTTGACAGGTAATTTTACGTCTGTCAGCTTGACAAAATTCTTTCATAGGCTTGCACTCGTATATGTACTAAACTTTGACCAATAAATATGTGCAATACAGGCCTAATAAGTGCTTTCGTCCGCACAATGGCGCCTGCTGCAAACAAAACTATCTTAGATCCCCATAAATTTCGAATTCTACCACTGACAGTATGTGTATTTTCTAACAAATTTGTATGCGCTGACGTACATCCCCCAGGAATTATAGGAAATTCCTTTATTTTAGAAGTCAAGAGAACACATTTATTGAACAAAGTTGCGATTTTCAATGCAACGAATTTTTGGTTCCTTAGCTAATTTTTTTTTTTTTAATCTTTTAATAAATGTTTTTTCATTATAATTACTTAATTAAGTTAGTGCTACAGTCCTGTTTGAACTAGGGTCACGCCCAAGAAACTTATCCATCTAGCTCGGTCCCTAGCTAAGAGTCGCAAGTGGTTAACACTTTCACTTGTGCGTGCCACCTGATCGGCGGTTTTCCTCTACTGCGCTGTCATGTGGGTGTGGATTCGAAGACTCCGGGCCGAAGCAGTGGTTTTCATGCACTCTGCGTGAAGCAGCCATCTCAGTCGTTGGACTTTCAACCTTCTGGCTAAGCCTACGTCGTTGTTCCACCTTTTCACTTTCAATGCTTTCATCTGCTTTTGTCAAAGTCCATGCTTCGGCACCGTTTAGCAGGAGGGGGATGATGAGGGTCTCATAAAGCAAAGCTTTGGTCGCTCGAAAGAGATCTTTACTAGTAAGTAAATTGGGAGCATTCACAAAGCTAGTGACTACGTAGTCAAAATTCAACTAGCTTTGTGAATGCAAAACTACACTACAACGCTAGTCAATCTGGAACTGTCATATTATTGACAACTGCGAATATATAAAATAAGAAACAATTTTGATTTGATAACTTTAACTTATCTTTTCTGTTTTTAAATTCAATACAATCAAATTTAAGACGCAATTTGAATGATTTCTATTACTATTTAAATATTCAACAATTTACTTCATTTTGAATTCTTGTTACTTTACCGAGCAGCTGATAGTAAAACGTCAAAGTCATTCTCCACTAACTTTATAGTCGACTTTTTTACACTACGTTCGTAGGGGAAATTTCAACTACTTTTGTAGTTAGATTTAGCCAATCAGAATCCCTTGACTACGTAGCCACTAGCTTTGTGAATGCGACCATTGCTTTCTTTTCCCAAAGAATCGTTTAAGAGTATTTGCTATGTTTAATTTTTCAGGAACTGTCACTTTTTAGACATCGGATGCTTGTTTTTTAGTAACTAACTGCTAAGAAAACGAAAAGAAAGGTTTAAAATTTTGGAGTCCTTTAGTAAATTGCTAAATATTTTGTAAAATGCTAACAATAGGCTGCTCAAAATGTTTCGCCAATGGAAGTAGACATGAATTTTAATTAAACCTCTAATTATCTTAAAAGGAATGGAATATTGTTCAAAAAATATCAAAACATTTACTAACCACATGCCACTGGGTCAATATTTTTCACTTCCCATAGGAAGTTATTGTAATGGGTCCGATTTGTCGAATTGAAAATTTTGACATTTCTCGACGTTTCAAGATCCCTAGAGTCGAAATAAAAGATTTTTACAAAAATGTCTGTGTTCGTGACGTTTTTTTCGTCGTCCTTAGCTCAAGAACCAGAAAAGATATCGATTCCAAATAAATTTTGTTATACAGATAATAGTGAAGAAAGATGCAGAAAAGGCTCTCAAGAAAATTGCGTCGATGTTTTTTTTAACATAGCAATTTAGAAAAAAGGTGAACATTTTGGCTAACCCCAAATATCTCACGAACCAATTACGCTAGAGACTTGAATTGAATTTTATAGTATATATTGTATTGTGATACCAAACCAGTGTATTTTTGAAACAGAAATCCAACTAACGTTTTATTTTTATAAATCAAAAAAGCTGATAAAAACATGTGTGACCTCGAAAGTTTTACGAATAAAAATGATTTCAAATCCAAAACAATATTGTGCTACGAAAAATAACGTTTTTGATATCGGATAACATTTTGGAGGAAAATTGAACCTTTTTTTTATAAAAAATAAAAACCTAAAAAAAAATTACTCAAAGTTGGTAAAAATTGAATTTCGACTCAAATATCTTTTCAAAAACTTGAGATTATGTCATCAAACTTATTTTATCTTATAAGAAATATTGTTTTCAACATTCGACCAAATTTTGAGGAAAATCGAATTGACAGTTTTGTTTACAAAAATTAAAACCTTAAAAAAAATTAATAAAAGTTGCTAAAAATTGATTTTCGATTCAAATATCTTTTCAAAACTTCGAGATATTGGCTTTAAGCTACTTTCGTCTTTTAAAAATATTGTTGTCATCATTCAGTGAAATTTTGAGAAAAATATAATTGACACTTTTTTTACAAAAAATAAAAACCTAAAAAAAAAGCAATATTAAAACTTCGTAAAAATTTACTTTCAACTCAAATAGCTTTTCAAAAATTAAAAATTTTGTCTTGAAACTTTTTTTATTTCACAGAAAGTATTGTTTTCATTATTCAGTATTTTTTTTTTTATAAAAATCCATAAGGTTTCATAAGGTTGAATAATAGAAAACATTGACTTCGACTTAATTTCATTCATCCAACTTGTAAAAATTTAAGAAATACTAAAAATTTATTTTCGACTAAAAATCTATTCAACATTTCTAGATTTTCACACTAAACTATTTCTTTATATGAAAAATATTGTTGGTAATTTTAAAATTTTCAAGAATAATTCAACTGACAACTTTTTAAACCTAACACGAAAACCTACAAACTCTAGCAAGACAAATCGATAGACGGGATTTGCAGTTATCAGGCATCCTAGAGGGCCTATTCCAGAAAGCGCGGTGGATCGCTTTTAATGGCGGATTAATGTTTTTATATTCTCAAAAGCGATTCGCTTTCCTTTTGGAAAGCGATAGTTCTTTTCAACAAAATGTCATTCTTCTAGTGGGTTTTGAAAGCGAAATAAAAACGAAAACGTTATGTGTTTTGGGCAAAGTTTCTTCTCCAGTATGTCCAGAGTTTCACTTAAAAATGTCTATACCGTTGGTTGAGCTATAGCGATTCGGTAGTCCTGCCCAACGCTCTTTTGGTACGAACCTTCCGCTAAAAATCGTAATGTAGCGGCAAGTTTGAGTATTGAAGGCAAAGAGGTAGTGTTTTCTCGTTTGAAATCATTTTTGATTTCTTCAAAAGCGTACACAAATGCTTCTCGTGATAGTCGAAACAATTTTATAAACCTTATTGAACAAAAATCATTAAAAAAATTCAATTTGGAAAAAGATAATTACATAAATACACACTCTTTGGGGGGAACATCAAGAGGCGAAGACCCATTCTAAATAGATTTCTTTGAATATTTAAATAACTAGCTTCTTTTCTTGCTTCTTCTCTTTCTGCATTTAAAAAAAAAACACTTATGGAGTCCATTAAAAACTAGTTTTGTTTACTCGAAAACAAACAATAATATTAAAATATAACTACAAACATTAAGATACTTTTTTCAGAGAAAAACAATAAGTTTTAGTTTAAGGAAATGGCATATTTTTGGAAACAGCTGACAAATAAATGGAAAATTGGAAAATATCATGGAAATGGATTGGAAATATTTGACATTTAAGCTGGAAAAATGGAGGATCGCTTTCTTCCATGTTCGCTTTTGAAATTAACTCAAAGCAAAGACGGTCGAAATTGAATTTTCGCTTTCAATGCGATCCCCCGCGCTTTCTGGAATTGGCCCTCAGCCTCTTTTTACTGACCGATCCGGCAATATTGTAGGAACTTCAAACCAACTCATAATAGATTAAAATGTCTATTTTTGGAATAATATTTTTCTTGTGTCGAAATACTCTTTCACTAATGTGTGAAAACCAAAAGTAAATAATTTCACTTATTTGTGCATTGCTAAAAATAAAAAAATTTTACGTATCTAAATTAAATTTTACATGAATTCGAAATGGTTGTCATTTGACTTTTGCTTCCGTGAGCTGCTCTGCGCTGTCCCTGCTACGCGTCCATTGTGTTCAAACAATTATCTTCAAAGTAGAGTATCTGTTATAAAATGTGTATGTTCCTTAATCAGTGGGCGCTGCTAATGTCAAATGAAAGTTCAATGTCCATAGTCCACATTACATTTTGATTTGAGTTTCTCTTTTTTCTTGTCTATAATCTATACCTAAAATCAAAAGTGGAACAATTAGTTTAATTTTATAAGTTCATTCATTTAAAAGTACTCATTCATTTTTACGGCTAATTATGGCTTTTTTAAATAAGGTAAGTCCAGAATTTAATATAAAACATAGTTTGTGTGATATTTTTAATTTAAAAATTATAAATCTCAGGTCCTAAGTTCGACCCTACGATACACTGCCTATCGAAGCTATTCTTCAGCTGGACCCTGCTTTGCCCTTAACGATGACCAAAAGCAAATGCAGGAAATAGCTCGCAAGTTTGCTAGAGAAGAAATCATACCAGTGGCAGCACACCACGACAAGACAGGCGAATATCCCTGGGATATTGTTAAAAAAGCCTGGGCCGTAGGATTGCTCAATAACCACATACCACAGGATATAGGTGGTCTTGGATTAGACGTCTTTACAACATGTGTTATTGCAGAGGAATTAGCTTACGGTTGTACCGGTATTATGACAGCATTAGAAGCTAGTTCACTTGGGGTAAGATAGTAATGATTTTTTAAAAATCACCAACAAGTTATTGATATTGGATGGGTAGGAACATACTCAGTCTTCGTGTTTGTATGGAAATAAAATTACGTGTTAATTAATCAATTTCTCTTGGAAGAAGTCTAGCCAAAAATAATATCATAAATTATCGCTGACAGTCTTAATATGACAGACAAATTCTATGTTAATATTTGTTCCAAGTTAAGTATTTTAAAGCACAATGGCGCAATAATTGCACATTGGTCCCGCCCGTAGCTGATAGGTAAACAAATAATTGATAACTTGTTGAACTTTGTATTTGTATTATTGACAAATCGCAAAAAAAGATACATTGTTTCCAAAGTAAATATAGACTTAGGTAATATGTTATTGTGTCTTCTCCAAGAAGAATATCACAATTCAAAGTTGTGAAATAGTTTTTTTCTTTGGAGGTTATGTTCTTCAAGAAACTCATTTCCATTTATAATAAATAAAAAGTTTAACTGCGTGAATTTTCGTTTATTTATTTAAAAGAGTAATTCATTAAAATAATTGTGAATGTTTATGTTTTCTTTACGTGACCTTCAAATGTATTTTGCTTTTTTTAGAATGCCAAAATCTTATTGCATTTAATTGATGAGCTTATAGCAAATTTCACTTAAAGACAAATACGTTCGTGGAGTTGATTTAAAAGAAATGTAATTGGGTTTCATTAGGCAAACATTGTTAGTGCATGGAAATGAGAATGATTTTTATTTATTTATTTCAATAAATTATTTAACAAGCAATATATTTTTGAAAGTAAGTAATTCAAAGGTTTTGTTTTGCTGTACCTACTTTATATGTAAATATCTATGCGCCTTCGTGAAAATTTTAGTGTCTAAAGCTGTATATTTTCGAATCCCCAAATAGCTAAGTGGATTGAAAATACAATATAAAAGAGTCCGTCAAATAACTTTTTAACTTCCAAAAGGAAGTTATTGTAATCGGTCCGATTTTTCAAATTGAAAATGTTTACATTTCTCGACGTTTCAAGGTCCCTAGAGTCGAAATAAAACATTTTTGGAGAGATGTCTGTGCTTGCGTGTGTGTGTACGTCCGTACGCCCGTATGTTCGCGAAGTTGTTGTCCTCGTCCATAGCTCAAGAACCAGTAGAGATATCGACTTGAAATAAATTTTGCTATACAGATAATAATGCAGAAAGATGCTAAAAGTTGGTAAAAATTGACTTTCGACACAAATATCTTTTCAAAAACCTTAGATATTACCCGTCTTTTGTTCGAAAATCTATCCATAGTGTAGTAGGATTTACACAAATAACAAAAACAATATCCATAGTATGAATAAGACCGATAAAAGTTAGTTTAGAATCTTACTATGAATGGGTTTTTGACATTTATACGATTTCGCTGCGGGGCGAGACGTTTTGGTAGCTAGTACGCAGTTCACGCATCTTAATATCCACAAGGGGACATGGAAATCTCCTGATCAATCAACCGTCAACCAGATTGACCACATTGCGATCGACGCACGACACTTCTCCAGTATACAGGATATCCGAACATTCCGAGAGGCCAACATTGAGTCGGACCACTACCTCGTTGTAGCGAAGGTAGGGCTACGGATATCCTGATCCAAGCCAAAACAAGGAAGTACTGTGAGAAGATTCGACGTTACTTACTTACTTACTTAAGGTGGCGCTACAGTCCTGTGTGAACTAAGGCCTCACCCAACAAACTTCTCCATCTAGCTCGGTCCCTAGCTAGATGTCTCCAGTTTCGCGCTCCAAGTTGGGTGAGGTCACCTTCCACTTGTGCGCGCCACCTGGTCCTGTGGGTGCGGATTCAAAGACTTTCCGGGCCGGAGCATTGGTTTCCATTCGCTCTACGTGACCCAGCCATCTTAGTCGTTGCACTTTTACTCTTCTTGCTAAGTCTACGTCGCTGTACAGCCCGTACAGTTCGTCGTTCCATCTTCTCCTCCACTCCCCTTCGATGCATACGGGACCGTAGATCACACGAGAACTTTTCTCTCGAAGCGACCCAAGGTGCTTTCATCCGCTTTTGTCATGGTCCATGCTTCTGCACCGTATAGCAGGACGGGGATGATGAGGGTCTTATATAGCAACACTTTGGTCCCTCGAGAGAGGACTTTACCACTCAATTGCTTTCTTAGTCCAAAGAAACAGCGGTTAGCAAGAGTTATTCTGCGTTTGATCTCAGCGCTGGTGTTGTTTTCTGCGTTTACAGCGGAGCCTAGGTAGACGATGTCCTTGACTACCTCAAAGTTACGCCTGTCGATTGTGACGTTTTGACCAAGACTTCGGTGTTGTATGTCCTTTCTAGACGACAGCATGTACTTTGTTTTGCCCTCATTAACCGTTAAACCCATTTTTGCTGCCTCTGCCTCAATACTCACAAAAGCCCCATTGACATCACGCTGAGTTCTTCCGATTATGTCAATGTCATCAGCATATGCCAGTAATTGGACAGACTTTTGAAAGATAGTGCCTCTAATGTTGACGTGTGAGCTCTGCACTATTCTTTCAAGCACGATGTTAAAAAAATCGCATGACAGCGCATCACCTTGTCTAAAACCTTTTTTGACATCATCAGGTTCTGTTAAGTTGTTTCCAACCTTTATGGAGCAGCGTGAATTCTCCATGGTCATCCTGCACAAACGGACGAGTTTGGCAGGGATGCCAAAACTAGACATGGCTCTATACAGCTCGTCCCTGTAGATGCTGTCATATGCGGCCTTGAAATCGATGAAAAGATGGTGGGTGTCGATTTGGTGCTCTTGAGTTTTTTCCAGGATCTGCCGTAATGTGAATATTTGATCAACTGTGGACTTTCCTGGTCTAAAACCACACTGATAAGGACCTATCAGGTTGTTGACGATGGGCTTTAGACGTTCACATATTACGGCAGAGAAGATTTTATAGGCGATGTTAAGTAGACTTATTCCTCTATAGTTGGTGCAGTTTAGAGGGTCTCCTTTTTTCAGGATCGGGCAAACAATACTGAGGTTCCATTCATCGGGCATGTTTTCTTCCGACCATATCTTACAGATAAGTTGGTGCATGCTCCTAACCAACTTATCTCCAGCTGCTTTAAAAAGCTTGGCATTCAAGCCATCTGCTCCAGCGGCTTTATTAGACTTCAACTTAGATATGGCAATCTTTACTTCGTCTAAGTCGGGAGGACGGGATTGTTGGCTTTCGTCGTCTATATTGAATGGATCATCCTGCCTGACAGCGGAATTCAGTTCTTCGTCGCCGTTATACAGTCTGCAGAAGTGGTCCTTCCATATCCTCAGCATTGACTGCGGTTCCACTATGATGTTTCCACTTTCGTCTTTGCAGCCTTCGGTTCTAGGTATATGTACCTGTGAATTTCGTTTCACCTGTTCATAAAACTTTCGAACCTCATTCCTGCTCTTATACCTCTCAACATCCTTGACCGCACGCTTCTCATGCCCTCTCTTTTTCCTTCTGAGAAGTCGGCGTTCCTCTCGCCTCTTCTGCTCATAGAGCTCACGAGCAGCTCTCGTCCTTTTATGCAGCGCCGCTTTGCGTGCCTGCATAAAAGGCCTGCCGACATTCCTCATCAAACCAGGGGTTCCTTGTTGGTGGCTGTTTGAAACCCAGCACATCAGAGGCGGCTTCTCTGATTGCATCTTGGCAATGTTGCCACTGGTTTTCGATACATTGTGTTGGCGGCAGAGAACTTCGAGAGAGGTTACTTGTAACTCGGTCGGAAAAGGATTTGACGATCTCTGGCGATTGTAGCCGTTCGACGTTGTATCTTCTCCCAGCACCTCCCTGTTTTGCCTTGGGTCTGGAAATCCGAAGTGCTACCCTGGCTACAACGAGGTAGTGGTCCGAGTCGATGTTAGCTCCTCGGAAAGTTCGTACATCCATAATGCTGGAAGCGTGTCTGGCGTCGATCGCAATATGGTCAATCTGGTTGACGGTAGATTGATCTGGAGAAGTCCAAGTTCCTTTGTGGATGTTGAGGTGTGGAAAACGCGTACTGGCTACCATGACGATTCGCCCCGCAGCAAAATCTATGAGCCTGAATCCATTGTCGGAAGTGTTGTCGTGCAGGCTGTTCTTCCCGATTATTCCACCAAAGATGTCTTCCCTTCCTAGCTTGGCATTAAAATCGCCCAGGACTATTTTAATATCGTAGCTAGGGCACTGCTCATATGTTTTGTCTAAGAGCTCGAAGAACATATCTTTTGTGTTGTTGTCTTTCTCTTTTGCCTTGATGCGTATGGTCATGAGGCGCTCATTGATGCACCTATAGCTCAAGACTTCTTGCCTAAGTCTGGCTCTAATGACGAATCCGCATCCAAATAAGCGCTGTTGGTTTTCGTGGTAGCAGTCACCATAGTAAATATCGCAGTTTTTCATCGTCTTTTTGCCCGGCCCATCCCATCGTATTCCCTGGATGGCGGTGATATCTGCTTTATATCGTTCTAGGGCCTCCGCTAATTCTTCGGCCGCACGTGGTCTGTTAAGGGACATAACATTCCACGTGCATATCCGAAGTTCGTTGTCCTTTATTCGTTTTCGTTGGTTGTCAACAGTAAATCCGTCCGTATCCGAGGCTTGTTGGTGCTTCGCAACTTTGAAAGCTTTTACGTGGCCAGGAAGTCACCCCGACGCACAACCCCCAACCTGGAGGGCCAGATCCTAAGTATAACTCCAAGAATGGGGAGCCGGATAAAACAGCTCCTTACAGTGCCTGGGCTCCGAATAAGTCGAAGAAGCCTTATAAGGTGTTCACTAAGTAGTTCAACCTTACTGGAACTGTAGACGCCACCGTTGATTCCATCTCGGGAATTCCTCCGCTGCTGGAATCTGGATAAGGAGAGGTGCCTTAGTGGAAACACCTCTCCCCACCTCTCTCGTTTGCTGCCCCCAACAACTTTCCACTGGGGTTGGAACCCAATCTCCAGTTGAGGTACTAGGCACCCGATGTTCACCACGTGGAGGTGAGAGTAGGAGTTGATAGACAGAGGTTGGTTTCAAGAAAAACCTGTGGACGCTTGTGTCCTCTTGAATGCACATGTCTACCATTTGAAGATTCGACGTTAGACGGCTACAATCGCAAGAGAGTCCTATGCTGCCTGCATTAAGCATTGAAAACCAGTGGCAACATTGCCTTGCAGCCATCAGAGATACCGCCTCTGAAGTGCTAGGTTTCACACGGCCACCACAGGTAAATCCCTGGTTTGACGACGAATGCCGGCAAGCGCACGCAGCGAAACAGCAGGCATACAAAACGGCGCTGGCACACAGGACCAGAGCTGCTCGCGAGCTCTATGAGCAGAAGAGGAGAGAGGAACACTTAGATGGAAAAAAGAGAGCATAAGAAGCGCGCGATCGAGGAGATAGAGGGATGTCACAACAGGAATGAGGTTCGTAAATTTTACCAAAAGGTAAAAAAAGAACCGCAGTCGATGCTGAGAATATGAAAAGATCACTTCTCCAAATTATATAACCGAATTCTGCTGTAAGGGAGATAGAACCACTCAACCTCGGCGACGCAGATCAACAATTCCGCCTACCCGACCTCGACGAAGTGAAGAGAGCTATATCTAAACTGAAGTCAAACAAAGCTGCTGGGGCTGACGGCATCACTGTCGAAGTATTGAAAGCAGCAGGCGATGACTTGGTAGGGAGCATGCACCAACTGATCTGCAAAATATGGTCGGAAGAAAGCATGTCCGATGAGTGGAATCTCAGCATAGTGTGCCCGATACATAAGAAATTGCGCCGACTACAGAGGTATCAGTCTCCTTAACATTGCATATAAGCTCCTCTCTGCCGTATTATTTGAACGTCTGAAGCCGTTCGTTAACAACCTGATAGGTCCTTATCAGTGTGGCTTCAGATCCGCGAGACTTCTTCAACATCGTTCTGGAAAGAATTGTGCTAAACTCAACCGTCAACACTAGAGGCACAATTTTCCAAAGGTCCATCCAATTACTCGGATACGCAGATGATATTAACATAATTAGAAGATCCAAGCGTGATGTCAGTGAAGCGTTTTTGAGCATTGCGACGGAAGCGAAGAAGATGGGTTTAGTGGTCAATGAGGGCAAGACCAAGTATATGGTGTCATCAAAAAAGGACATTGAACAACGACGTCTAACACAGATAACGACACCAGCGCTGAAATCAAACGAAGAATAACTATTGCAAATCGCTGCTTCTTTGGACAATTGAGAAGTATAGTCCTCTCTCGAGCATGTAAAATCACCATCTATAAGACACACATCATCCCGGTTCTCATTTATGGCGCTGAGGACCGGACCCTTTCAAAGAAAGATGAGAGCGTCTTAGGATGCTTCGAGAGAAAAATTCTTCGGGTGATTTTTGGTCCGCATAGATGGAAAATGGAGGAGAAGATATAACAACGAACTGTACGGGCTGTACAGCGGCACTGACCTAGCTAGGGACCGAGCTGGCTGGAGACGCATGTTGGTTTTTTGAGTGACCACCCGCTGGTCCGGCTGGTATTTTCGCTAATACTGTGAAGTGTTTTTCCACGCTAGAAATGGAAGCTTTTATACGTACCCAATTCTTCTAAACTTGTCAGTTGAAATTAGAACATCATATGTTCAACAAAAGGACAATCTTCTTCGCTCTCAGATTATGGACCAATAGCACTTCCTTGTTTCCAAGGTCAAGAACACCCTGATTACCAGAAGTACGTCTTTCCTGGCAATATGTCTTTTAGTGACCTCAATCGTTTTGTACAAAATAATATTTTTGCATTATGGCATCTTGCTCTCTTATCGAAAATGCATACTTTTGGTATCGACGAATCATTTTTTAGTTAGATTCGATACTTTTGGATGAATTCAAGTCTGAAACGCACAATATAATTGCTGGTGTGCCTCAGGGCTCCGTTCTGTCTCCTGTCTACAACTTCTAATCCAATTAATTGTTTCGCTGAGAAAAGCACTCTTACAACGAGTATGAAAATAGTTTTCAGGCTACCATCGCTCTTCTTCGAATGCAGGATTGCAACGACAAAATATGATGAGCTCATTAAATTCCGACCTACTCAGCATTGTACAATGGGAATATACTCCCTTTGCCACTCTCTATAAGCGCTACTAGCATCAACGAAACTGAAAACCTCTATAAAATATAATCCATGATTATTCAATGAGGTTTTTTTGCCTCATCTGATCCGATATGGATTTTAAAGGCCTTATCCCTTCGAAACAATTCCCTTCATCCGGGTAGGTGCTTCAATTACCCTCTTGATTGTCTTAAACTGAAATCAAATAGAGATTTGAAAATGACAGGTGGGGGTGCTTTGATTTGATAAACACTGCAATCTTGCTGAAGGGAAATTTACGTAGTCTTTTTTAGTTTTTAGTTCATAAGGTATTATAAGACTTTCAAATTTTATGGAAACAAATAAAATATGTTACTATATTAACTGTATTAAAATAAAAACACTTACATTTATATTAATTGTTTTTCTTTTAACAGAAAGCCATTGAAACGAGTTAAGCAAGTTTATAGTAAAGTATTAGATTAAAATGTATATATATATTTTTTAAATACATCACATTGTTTTAAGTTGTATTTTTATGTTTTTTTAAATGCCAATTTTAATTTAGAATAAAATTTATTTAAAGTGTCATGTCCTTCAATTTTACTCTTATTTAGATTTAATACGTATTCAATATGATTTTAAAAAAATATATTTTAATTTAAATTATACTAAACGGAAATAGAAGGGTTCCGATTTAAATAATTGTTTTCAATTCAGTTACATCTAAAAACAGATGAATAAAATAGCATAGGAACATTGTGCAGCTTTCAAAACTAAATTGTGTAAAACACTGCATTCAAGTGTGATTATATTTAAAATTACTTATTATGGGACCAGAATACATTATAAATTCATAACCTCTAATAGTCTCATGTATACAAATTGTTATTATGGGATATTTGTATATCATAAATTTAATTTTCAAAATGGGGATCCGTTTATGTTTTATAAAGATCTCTTTGACTTTGTGGTGTAATGAATTTGGTTTGAAATTTGTGGAATTATTACTTAGGTTAGGTTAGGTTATAGTGGCTGTCCAAGATGGAACACAATTAGGCCAGTTTAATGGCCCATTGTGATACAACATGAATCTTGAGGCTTCCTCCTAAGCTCAATGGAACCAGTTAGAGTCCCTTACGAAACGTGAGAGGCTGATTATACCGATATGATTTAGATCGTTAAAGAAGAATTCTCCTAGGTAATTCTTGCGTTTTCGAGCTAGAGCAGGGCATGTACAGAGAAGATGAAGAACCGTTTCTTCCTCTTCCTCGTCCATACAGCTTCTGCAAAAGTCATTTGAGAATACGCCTAGTCTCGCGGCGTGCTTTGCTATTAGACAGTGTCCGCTTATGACACCTATTATCGAGCTTATATGCGATCTGTTTAGAGGGAGCAAGCACCTTGAACGTTTTAAATCCAGTGTTGACCAGATGTTTTTTGTGACTTGACACGTGGTGATGTTGTTCCACAGCGTCTTGCATTAGAAGCAGTTTACAAGTACCGATTGGTATGCCAGTACTTGCCAAACTTGGTAGCATGGGATCATGTTAAGGTCGTCCTCAGTCTCCATTAAGGATGGACTGTTTGTTGGATATGTTGTATTTGAACTTGAACGTATATAATTGTTGTAAAGTTTCGATAAGAGAACTACCAGGAAAGTGAGTGTCCAATAGTAAGTTCAGCGATTCATTACTTGAATTTGTCCAGGAGCCGTCTGCATTTTTCAAGCAGCTTGGCATAGCTGGACTAGTTGAAAGAATTTTCCGTAACATAGAGGTCATTGACTTTATTGTTAAGTTCATTAGCGTTAGCAGAAGGACTAGATAGTCTGGATATATCTATGATCAGAGAACGAGTGTTCTTTGGATACTTTCCAGTCCAAGATCATATGGTGTATACTATCTGAGACAAGAGTTATGTCTAAGACTTCTTGTCGAGTTTTAGTTATGAAGGTTGGTTCATTACCAACATTACTTACTAAGAGGTTAGTACCAAGAATATAATCAAAAAGAGACTCACCTCTGTCGTTGATATTCGTACTGCCCCATACAGTATGATGAGCGGTAGCATCGCTCCCAATAATTAGGCGGATCCTTCGCCTTTCCACTTCAGCGACGACTTTCTCCAGGGTTTTTCCAGTTAGAAGGCCAAGGTGGTCATGCCCAAGATACGCCGATATCAGCCAGAAACTTCCTTTGGTTGTTTCGAGCCTAGCTACGGTGGTATCTTTGTCACTGTAACGATGGAGTAAAAATACATTAATGCTTCGTTTCACTAGTATGCAAGATCTAGGTTCACCTTTATCTGTCACACAAAGTGTGTAGTATCCAGGAGTCCTGAGTCCTCGAACAACGGATCCTACAATCCAAGGCTCTTGGATTACGACAATGTTTTCCCTGTTACTCGCCAGACGGAGAAGAAGTGAGGCCGAGGCCTTTATGGAGTGTTGGAGATTAATCTGTACTATCTGCAGCATTTTGGCTACAATTAGGCAGATCAACCTCCACCACGGTTTTGTTCTGATCCTCTGAGTCTGAGGATGAACCCAAGAGTTCGTCCTCGCTCAGAAGGATCATGTTAAGGTCGTCTTCAGTCTCCATTAAGGATGGACTGTCTACGACTTTTGTAGAGGGTGCAGTCGCGATTGGAGAGGACAAGGGTGCATCGTCACCCTCTGTTAGGAGAGAAGACGACGTCCCAGGTTCACCAACCGCTAGTTCACCTTCGGTAGTTTTTGGAGGCCCGCTTTCCGCGTTAACCTCATCTTTTTAATAGATTCGAATTTTAATGGATTCGAAGCCATAGTTTATGTAGCCCTCGTTAAGGGCTAGAGGAGCCTATAAAGACCCTTCAACTCCTCAAGCTTGGCTATCTTCCAGTTATGCGTCGGAAGGGACAGGTTGCAAATTTTGACCATCTCGAGAATGTCCTCGATACCAGCAGGTTCGATCGGTATCCAGATGCGGGCTCTAGGTCTGCTAGGAATGTCTTCCACAGCGACAACCTCGAGCTTCGCACCTGGCCAAACTTCACAGAACGGCTGATGGCAAGCTTGTATAGGTCACAAGACCTCTGGGCGCCACAAACCATGAGTTTGTATGGCCTTGATGCCAACCCCCATAGCTTTTGGAAGGAAGTGGTCCTGGAAGCTCCCTCAAAATGCTCAAAAAGCTACCCGAGAGCTTAACCTTAACCAACTGCCAACGATCAGCCGATATTTTGCCATCATCATCGCTCCTGTCAATGACCGCAACCACGACTTTGCCCTTCGCAACGTCGCTGAAACTGGATTGTTTCCTGATGGGATTGAGGGGTTGCTGGTGGTGTGCACCCGAGGCCGTTTTGGTGTAGGTGCGGCCCCTCAAGAGACCTTTCTCTTTTGGACGTAGAGTCCTTATTGGACCTTGTTGTAGCAAGTATGCTTTTAGCCGATGATGCACTAGAGGCCTTTAAGATTTTCGCCGCTTGCCGCCTTTGTCTATAAAGGCTTTTTGGGAGTTTTCCATTTTTGGAAGTATTCTCATTAGTAGTGGTAAGGCCATTTTTCACAACCCTGCCACTACTAAAATTAGGTATCGCTACCTTTATATTCTCGTTACTACCAACAGCAGAGGAGGGTCCATGGTTAGCCACTACTCCCTTCTCTGTGTTAGCGGCAAGAGATACGGCAGCAGGCTTTGACGTCAAGCTGCCGCCCGGTCCTGAAGAGATACCGGTCTCATTTGTTTTTTTATTTTTGTTGTTGGTTTTTTTCATTTTGGTCCCACGAGATACGAAGAAAAAAGGTCTATCTTCCCAGAGATTCGCATGTACAGATAAGGCTTGTTAATCCGGAGGTCGCAGGTATCCGGATACTCCGTTAGAGACTGGGCTATTTTTGAATTGGGCCCCCAGCCAGGCTGATCAGCGGCACGGGTCGTTTAACACCTTAGATCCAGCCCAATAAAGATGAGAGGTGGTTGGGGAGGAAGAAAAAGGGTGAGGAGTCAGTTGATGTTAGTTCATCATTCTGATGTGTAAGGAAAAGATTGGGATTCGGTAACAGAAATTCAGCTAGGTTACCTAGAGTGAGAAGGAGCATAGGAGATAGGACCGCTGCTAGCTTTTTCGCCATTACAACGTGGGAGGTGGGAAAGGTAAAGGGATAAGAACGCCCTCTAGTTTCAGGACTCATCTGGAGAAAATTCTCGAGAATCATTGACCTTACTAAGCTTCTACAACTCGACAAGTTCGACCTTCAGAGTAGAAGTTTGTATTACTTGCAGTTGATAATTTTTATTTACTATCGCACTTTTCGAAATTGGGCTTAGGGTAAAAGGTGATACGTTTACGTTTCTCTTAGCTCCTAGCCAACATTTTTATAACTGTTTGCATATATTTTTATTTCCAAGCTATACACTTTTTAACTAAAATATGTTTATTTTATTATAATATTTTATTTAACGGAAAAATATATATTTTTTCTACAGCAAACCCCAGTGCTCTTATCTGGCAATGCTGAACAAAAAAAGAAATATCTTGGAAGGCTGCTTGAAGAACCTTTGGTAGCAGCATACTGTGTAACAGAACCCGGTGCTGGTTCAGATGTTAACGGAGTCAAAACAAAAGCTGTGAAGAAGGGCGATGAATACATTTTGAATGGACAAAAAATGTGGATCACAAACGGTGGTGTTGCCAATTGGTATTTTGTTTTAGCCCGTACCAATCCCGATCCCAAAGCACCCGCAAGCAAGGCCTTTACAGGATTCATAGTAGAACGTGATACTCCTGGACTTACGCCTGGTCGCAAAGAGCAGAATATGGGTCAACGAGCTTCTGACACACGAGGAATAACTTTCGAGGACGTAAGAGTTCCAAAAGAAAACGTTTTAATTGGTGAAGGTGCAGGTTTTAAAATTGCAATGGGAACATTTGATAAAACTAGACCACCAGTTGCTGCCGGAGCTGTTGGCTTAGCCCAGCGTTGTATGGATGAAGCACTTAAATACGCTCTAGAAAGAAAAACATTTGGCGTGCCAATTGCTCACCATCAGGCAATATCTTTCATATTAGCTGATATGGCTATTGGTGTTGAGACTGGAAGATTAGCTTACCAATTATCTGCTTGGGAAGTTGATCAAGGTATGTATTTATATTTAATTTTAATCAATAGATCCTGTAACTATCCAATATACATATATGTACAGGTCGCCGTAACAGTTATTATGCATCAATTGCTAAGTGTCATGCTGCAGACATGGTCAACAAAATTGCATCAGATGCTGTTCAAGTTTTTGGCGGAAATGGATTTAATAGCGAATATCCAGTGGAGAAGCTCATGCGAGATGCTAAGATCTACCAAATCTATGAAGGTACTTCACAAATTCAACGACTGATTATATCGAGAAATATGCTCGAAAAGGCTAAGGAGAACGCTAAGTAAATGTAAAAGTTTCAAACAAAAAAAAGGATTTCGGGAGAATTCAAAGTACATTAATATTAAGTTTAAAAAGTTCGTTCATTATTATCGCAATGCATGTGCCTTTGTGCCTTATTTTTTATAAACAATAAATGTATTTTTTTCACATAAAAATTCTATTTTTTTTAAAGTACATAGTTTTGGAACTTATTTTCATGCATAGTGAAGAAACACCAGTGATCAACGAAATCAAACACAAAATTTGTTGCTTTTGTTTTTTCAAGATAAATATTTTTGGTTTGTGTGGTATTAAGGATCCCTGTCGAAGTAGAGGCAACATTTTGCATCCCCTTAGCTACCTATAGAGAGCTATTGGTAGGTAGGATAAAAGAGGAATACACAGCCATTTCATAAAAGGAAGACGGCGTAGATTTCCGGGGAGAACAAGGGAACTTAAGTCTCCTCCATACGGAGAAAGTCTCTGGTTTTTTGTTTTTGGATTAGGTGCACTAGGTACATATATATATACTTCTAAGGAGAAATTTTGTGTTTTCCTTTGGATTTTTTTTATAAATTTAAGTTATTTCAATTTTTCTAATTTTTAAATTTTCAAATTTTGATATCATTTTTTTTTTATTATATTCCATTTTTTTGTTATGTAAATAAAATGTAAGTCACGTTACAGTGTAGTCGATTTGTTGCGTTTTTTTATTTAATCAACTTTTGGCGTTCAGTACTTAATTATTATGGAGTGCTGATTACATTTTTCAGAGGACGTGTGGTAGGGCTGGATAATGCTCTTCAGTGAACCGGGTCCTACAACGTAAACTTCAGCCTTACAGACTAGTGAGGGGAGTTCGAAAGTACAGGCCAAACGAACTCGAGGTTGGGTGGGTACGGCCATGCTGCAACAACAGCCGCAGCGTTCCCGAGGTATGTCAGGTCCGGCGTGAATGTCGTGTCATCTGGTGATAGTGTGTCAGGTCGAGCGTGAATGTATTGTTGTCTGGTGATAGTGTATCTGGTGGTGGTGTGTCGGTCGTAGTGTGTCGATAGTTCTGTGTCTGGTGTTGGCGCGCGTGTAGGTTGTCCTGTGTTTGGTGTTCTTTTCTTATAGTGCTAGTTTGGAAGTCGTGTTTTGGTTGTAGTGTGAGAGTCGACATAAGTTTTTTTTTTTTTAGAGTTATGTGGTATTGTAATGTTTCGTTATCGTTTAAGTTTTTTTAGTAATGTCATGAAATTTTAGTTTTGAAAAGAGGTGAGGTCCATCTACGAAGGTAAGATCCCCCCCTCATACGGCAAGCTTAGCCGAGCATCGCGAGCATGCCATCGCCTTCGTAGTGGACATTCTATCCCAACTCCCATACCCCTTATCCCATCCTAGTTCTGGCCTACCCTTACGGACTGGTCATTGAATCCTCCGCGCTCCTTACCTATCCTAAATCCCTTCCCTATTAACCTACCTATTGCCTCTCATTTCTATTGTTTTAAAAAAACTTAAACAATTTACTACAATCTGTGATGTATATAGTTTAATTTATACTACATCTTTTATAATGCAGTGTTTTCCACTTTAAAAAAAAAAAAATTAAGAAATTTTGTGTTTAGTTTTATTCGTCAGTCCATTGTGTGTTATTTAAATTTAAAATTCGTTCGAAATATCGCCCTCTTAACGTCAAATCTCACTTTAAATTTTAATGTTGGTAATAAAGTTAGTTACGGGTCGCACAATTTGACGGCCACCATCACTGTACCAGAGTTTGGGTTATGTTTGTTGTCTATACCCGTGCTAAGCCAGTCAACATGTCGTTATTTTTTGTAAGTCTAAAGTTTATTTTTATTTATTCATAGTATACTTTGATTTGTTAAAATGTAGTTTGTTGATATTCGAAATTACAAAAAACAACATTAGTTTTGATTATGATTTCAAAGTTCGTCTTTTTCGTCAGTCAGTCCTGTGTCAGGTATATAGTTATTGTTATTCATTTAATGATCATTAGTACTTTTAAGATGAATATTTTTTTTAGATTTTGTTCATATTGTTTGTTGATTACTTAGAAATATTTGGTAAAACTATGTGACAGTTGTAAAAGATAGTTGAATAACGTTACGTTAAATCTCAAAAGTCTGTTTTGAAAACTGATATAGTATTTTCTTATAGTATTACAAAGTTACTAAGTGATTTTAAGTTATCCTAAGATATTTGTACTAATTTGTATAAAATTTCAATATAATACGTTCAAAACTGTGTATACTCGTCAGTCCCCTGGCAGTCAAATTCTGAAATTTGCAAATACCATACAATGTACTCAAAAAAGTGAATGTATTGATAAAATTACATTTTTAATTTAATAGTTCAGTCTTTATTTTAATTAAGGATTAAGATTCCGTTTGCATATTTTTTTTTAACTGTAGGTAATTTCTAATTTCAAAAATCATCGTTTTTAATTCTGTTCTTATATCTAAGAGCAGTTTTTAGGAAATCATACAATAAATCAACATTCATTTGATTTAATAAGAAAATACAATATTCTTTGGTTAAGGTATCATTTCCAAATAAGTTTCTTTTTATTTCACGTAAAACTGGACACATTCCCAAGAAATGAATGATGTCTTCACGTTCTCGTCGGTTGCATAAATCGCATAAAATCGGTAATTCCCTTCTATATGGTATATAATTGAGTTGCAGCAATTCGCCTCGTAATCGTAACATCATTGAAATTGTGCTTGTATTATTTTCATCTTTGAAGTAGTTTTTTTCGTTGAAAGTGTAATCCAGGCGATTATATATATGTAGTTCGGTGAAGAGATCCTGCTGCTTCTTCCTCGTGTTTTCCCTATATCTAAGGTCTCTTTTTTTGTATAAGATCGTAAAATAAGGGTCTAGCAGTACTTGGATCATCTATGTTTATATAAAAAACAAATCCACACTCTTCAGCTAAACATTCCCATTCTTTAAAAAATCCTCTTTTGCTTCGCACCACTTGAATGGCGACCATCTTAGGGAGCCGGTGATCAGGCAATTGCATGACACAAAGAACATAGTCAACTTGTTTGAGTGTTTTAATTAGTAACTAACTTAGTAACAATCATAAGCATATAGCTTGGTGCGTTGAGGGGGAGATGAAATGCTCGTTTCAGGTAGTACCTTAAAAGTTTCTCAACCGATTCATATTCTGAACCCCCCCATACCTGTCCAGCATACAATATGATTGATTCCGCTACAGTTTTAAAGACCCCATATTTACTACTGTGCCTTATGAATTTGTTGTTGAAGCAATTTTTCGAAGTAGCGTTTATTGCAGTTTTCGCCTTAGATAATTTATCTTTTAAATGCTTATCCATTTTCATATTTTGTGTGAATAGTACACCAAGATATTTGTATTCTTTTACAACCTTAACAGCATTCCCTTCGTAAAACCATTTCTTGTGTGCGCTAGTTCTGCCTCCTCCCTTTCGAATTACCATAACTTTGGACTTATCAGGATTAACCATAAGATTCCACAACTTACAGAATTCTTGGAGCTTATTTAACATTAACTGTAGAGTTTCAGGTGAGTTGCAATCATCTGCAAAAAGAAGGGCTTTAATTTGCAGTCCCGCAAATTCTATGCCACCAGGTAGACAATAGACCAAGTCGTTTATAAAAAGTGCAAACAGATGGGGGCTAAGGGGACAGCCTTGTCTGACTCCTGTTTTGGTTGCAAACCACTCTGATCTTTTAGCACCATTCCAAACTGACGATTTCGTATCTCGATAGATATTTTGAATGAAACTTTTGTAAAATCACCCGTATACATTAAAGATGGAAATCCTTTAAAAAAATGGTGCCTTCAAAGTCTTGAGGTTTATATAAATAAGAGCACAGTTTAAAATCCTTGCCTTTGGCTTTGTAGGATGTCCAGATGCCATAGATTAGACATGTATTATTAATGGTCATAGACTCGTGTTTTGATTTTCTAGTGAATTGTAAACATAAATTTGGGAAATTGTTCGTGAAAACAATTTAACCAATAAGACTTTTTGAAGCCATTCAAGTGCGTAAATTATTATCTGCCTTAAGTATGTGTATCAATATTTGGCTTAATAAATAGTAACTGCGGTACAAGTTTTAAGCGTTCAGACAGGTTTAAATACGTCTTGAGTCCATGTGTTTCTCTCGCTTACTTAACATTTTTGATCCATAGATTATAGGTATATGCAGGAGCTAAGTCCTTTTTGGCTAAATTAAGAAGAACGTTTATTTTTATTTTATATTTATTTATTATTAATTAACATATTAGCTTAATTTTTCTATAGCCATATCCACCAGGCTTTCAGCTTACAAGTTTCAAGCGTTCAGACAGGTTTAAATACGTGTTGGGTCCTCGTTTCTCTCGCTTGCATAACATTTTTGATCTATAGATTAAATGCTGGAGGTTAGTCCTTTTTGGCTAAATGGAGGAGTGCATTTTTGTAAAACTCCTTCTTTTGTCCTCAATAGAAAGTTTATTTTTATTTTGTATTTGTTTATTATTAATTAAGACATAAAAAATTATACATAAACTTAATAGCCACCTGCATTCAGCTAACAATAGAAAGTTACATTTTGAATTTAACCAATCAGCTCTTAACGTATTTATAAAAGATTAATGCACTCTTAGGACATGTTTAAACATTATTTTATTTAGCATATAGCATGCTTCAATGGAAACGGATAATTTATAGCTTCATCAGCCTCCTTATAACTCAAATTATTATCTTTTTAAAAATACCTACTTATTATGTTATTTTGTGATAGAGACTCCAAGTAAGTAATGCGGTTGTGTGGTATATTCTTCTATGCAAAATACCCTTAACAAAGAATAAGAAAAAAAAAACAGTTTCTTTCTGCATGAACGGTAGGTATAGCTTTTTCCTGAGCTTTCAAAAGATTGTGCGCAAAGCAAGCAATTTATAAGTTTCGATATATTTTGATGTATCTTCTGATGTTGACATGGGTTTCATTTCATTCGATTCTATTCAGTTTGATATAAAATACCTATCGAAAACGTTCACTTGCTCAACTATTGTAAGTAAATTAACTCTCGTTTTGAGCATATATTCAAACTGCTGAGAGATACAAATATATTAAATAAAGTGAAAAAGGCTTAAGGCCTATTTGAGACAGAAAAACAAATCAGTTTGATTTATCTCTGCGAAGATGGCACAATTTGTAACTCACATCCAACCAACATTGGTAGAAGCTTCACAGGGTCATATGCCTTTTCATCATGGCCATCAAGTTGGATTTCAGCATCAATCGCATCTCCCTCATAGTGGGCATAATATGCCGTCACCTCCTACCCACCATAACCATTTTCATAACCAGCACCATCATCAACAACACCATCAGCCTGCTCAAACTCATAGCAAGCACCAAAGCAGTCAGCATGCTCAATATTCCCACTCTAATAATTATTATTCAACCGGCTATAATGGGGTAAGTACATAGATACCTATCATATAAGTTAAGAACACCGACAAACCCTAAGGTCATTCACTGTACAATTAGACTTATACCTATAGAATTTTATTTTCATACTAACTTATCTCCCTATTTAAGGCCATTTAGCTAAAAACAGGACATACTACACGTAGGTACATTGTTTTGCAAAAAAATATAACATCGTCATCGTCATCGCTTAGCATGCAAAATCCTATACAAAAACCAATATCAATACCACCTTGCTTATTTTCTATGTTCTACTTCTAGCCATTAAGCTAAATTAAAAAAGAAAAATCTCTTCATTCTTGACTTTTTAACTAAATTAAAAAAGAATCGAAACAAAACCAAAACCAAAAAATTGTGCTCTTTAAGAGAAAATGAAATGATTTTCATCAATGTTTTTTAACTTGCTTGCTTGCATGTATATCTAAAAATATATTTTGAAAATCTTTTAGATAGACTCGTAGGCTCTGGTCTTTTGGTCTTGACAAATATGAATACCTACAAATAATTTTAGTTGCTTTCGCCGCCGGGAGCAGAAAATACATACGTTTTTTTTAAAGCAAAAATATGCAGAGTTTAAAGAGAAGATTTCCTTCATTAGCGAGTTTGGGCGTAAGTAAATATAGTGTTTTATTCAACTTGCAAAAAAGAAAAACAATAAACATACAAAAATGAAAATGAAAATCTTGTTTAATTCGATAAGGAAATCATCGTGTGTCTAACTTCAATTGATATAATAGTGTCCATAAAGTTTACTCGCATTTCGATTCGACTCGAATGCTGTATCTTTCAGATGTGATGAATGATAAAATAAGATTAATTGAAATCCAAAATCGGAATTAATAATAATGAATCTTTATTGAAAGTGGTAATGGGGCTGATGCTTGGGCTAGGTTTGAGTTTGGGGCTTATTGAATGAAGGGGTAGTAATTTTTAACAATGCCTCTAGTGCCAGCCAAATTGATATGTAGGTATCTCTTGAGAGTGAAAATGTGTTCTCTTCTCAAGAAATATGCAAATACCTATGTACTCGTATGTCCATAAATATGTAAACAGTGAATTGCTTAAAAAATGTTTTCAAGAATTATTTTGATGTATTTCTTACAACATTCAAGATTTTTCTTAAACAAAAACTTTATTAGAAATGTTGGATTGGATAATTTCATGCACATACATATTTTGTAGGTACGTATGTTTGTATATACACATAAAAGGATTTGCAAACAACAAACAACAGAGACGAAAGAAGCTCCTTATTGGCGCCATGATGGCCCTTTTGGAAAATTGCCTCCCCCACCCATTATTGTTCTTTTCTAAATGTGGGAAAAGCTGAAGCTGATATTGTTCTTAGTAATTCATGTAAAAATCGGTTATTATGGAGAAAGAACATGGACAATTAATCATTCTTCTTTTATGTTTCCTTGTTTTTTGAATTATGTTCGAAGAATATCCTTAAAGTGTTATCGGGAGAATATTTAATTTTTCTTTAAAAGTGGGCACTCGTGAACTTTTAAATTCTACTAAAGTGTAGTAAATAAATAAACTTTATTGTTACTATTATTCATTAACTGGTAAGATACATAAATCAGACCAGTTATATAACGACTCTTAAAGGTTTAAGGACGTGAATCATAATTACTCCTGTATGGGAGACGAATGACATAATTGGAGAAGATTTAGTCAAGTCAAATTAATCTCTTCAAAACGAATTACGGATGCACATAAACCGGGTTTAAAATTAATATAATATAACTTCCCATTAGTATCCGTATCATGTTGATGTTTAGTGTGTTGGACTCTCATACTAGAGGTCTTGGGTTCGATCCCCGCCTATGCCGACCGTCTAAAGTTTCTTTCATGGGTATTGCCTCTTGCGAGGAATTGACAAATTAACCGTTCGGATTCGGGTTAAAATTGTAGGTCATCTCCATCCCTGACAACGTTACTCCAACACAGGAATGGTTGAGATTTGTAAGTCACTAGGCCCTAGTTTTTAACGGACCGTTGCGCCACCAAATTTAAAAATAAATATTTGTTTGCAATTACGAAATTTAGTGTGTTCGGTCCTATTTAATAAATCAAAAAATTTAAAAAAACAGTAATTGTCACCTCGAATATTTTTTGGCCAACAAATTATTTTATCTCACAAAATTTTGAAATTTTTAACTCAAGAAAACATTGTGTGGATTTTTGAATGACGGTTGCATTGATGTTTCGCACCACTCACTCTGAAACAGCTACATGAAAGCCTTGTCGTAGTCCTCTGGCAGTTTCGAAGGTTTCTGATGAGTCTCTAGTCTCTACCAATTTTGACGCAGCAACGAGAATTCTAAAACGTCATCCTGATAAGTCGTATCGGTTTGGAAGGGATACCAAAACTTGACATGACACTGTCATAGGCTTCTTTAAAATCGATGAAAGAATAATGCGAATCGATGTTATATTCTAAGGTCTTCTCCAGGATCTGGCGTAGAGTGAAAATTTGGTCGAGGGTAGATTTTCCACACTGATAATGGCCAATAGGTTCATCTTTAAGTAGGCACTCAGGCGTTCACATAATACGCTAGACAGGATATGGATATTTTGGATATGCAGATGACTTCGACATTATGGGAAAAACCAAACGAGCAGTTACGGGTGTCTTTTACGGTTTCGAGTCTGAAGCGAACAAAATGGGTCTTGGGTTATTAACAGGACAAAATTAAGTTTTTTACTGTCACCGAATTGAGTCATTTCAAATCGTAGACTCGGTCAGAACGTGACCATTGATTGGTATAACTTCGAGATGGTAAATGAATGTATCTATCTAGTAACTGCTGTTAACTCTGCATTAATGACATCAGTGCTAAAATCAAACTTAGATTTACTCTTGGTAATCGCTGTTTCAATTGAGGAATAAGACCCTATCGGAAAGTACCAAGGGAATACTGTACAAAACCTTAACCATCCAAGTCTTACTGTATGGTGCAGAAGTATGGACTCTTTACGAGGTGGATAAAGGATCCCTTGATATCTTCTAGAGGGAGGTTGAACATACGATAAATGGACCCGTTTGCTTCGACAGGCAAAATAATATCTGGCGGAGAAGAAAAAAGTTGGCTTCAAACTATTTTCATCATAGAGATAATATTGTCTTCGACATTCAGTAATTTTTTTAGAAAAATCCAACAGTCACTTTTTTTTATAAAAAATTAGTTCTACAAAAAATGGTGCACAACATTTATAAGAATTGATTTTAGTTACCTTTTTAGAAAAATTCAACTAACATTTATTTAAGAAAACACGAAAACCTGCAAAAACAACTTAAAACTGATTATTGACAGACGGCATGGGAAAGTATTAGTCGCCAGTTATAGCTAACAGTAGTTTTCATCATTGAAAACAAACATTCGAATTTTCTTGGCAAGTCGTGTATAGCTATCATTAAAAATGTCTGTCACTGAAAAAAATTTCTGATTGAAAGGGGCCGTCAGTAAAACCCATCAGTAAAATTTTTATTTTTAGTTTTAGAACATGTTACACATTTATTTCTAGCAAAAGATTGATGCAATAGATGAATTCTGTATTCAATTATTTTTTTGTTAAAGAAACAATGCATTTAGAGTTTTATTTAATTTATAAATCCATTTTAATTTTTTTGATGATAAAATGTCGTTTTACTGAACACATTGTATATATATTTTCTATATATAGTAAATATATATACAATGCTGAAATAAAATTCCATTTCGTTTTACTGTTGGCGTTTCAATTTTGTACTGTTCCCATCACATCATTAAAAATTTTACTGATGAAAGGAACGTTGTTATAATCGAAAGAAAACAACATTTAATGACGTAAATTTACTGATTGCTATTAACGCTCATCAGTAAAACATTTCACATTCCTCCTGTTTCAAATTTTACTGATGGATTTTACTGATAGCTATAAGGTGCCAGTTATAGCTATCATCGGTTTTAATCTTTGAAAATAATCATTGGAATTTTCTTGACAGTCGTTTATAGCTTTCATTATAAGTTTCTGTCATCGAAAAATTTTTCCTGATTGAAAGCCCACCGAAAAATTTTTACTGATAGAAATCTGTGATTGGAATTGTGTCAAATTGGAACACAAATCAGTGGAGCGAATTGTTTCCCTTTTTTTAACCATAAAAGTATCAGCTGCTCAGGAAAATTAATTGCCGCCCGGAAAATAGAAAAATACATTTTTAGAGAAAAACAAATGTGAAACTAAACTTTTTTTCTCAACAAAAATTCTTTGTGTAATTTACTATCCAATAGCATATAATTTTCATTTCTAATCAAAGGGAAACAGCGTCAAATATCGATTACAAATTTTTCCGGATCGGTTCTAATGATAGCTATAACTGACCCCTAAAACATGACAGACTCAGATACCGCTTTAAATATCTTGAACTTGCTGCTATGTGCTATACTTTTGTTAGAAAAACAAATGTGACAACTTTAATGACCTCTCCATTATAGAACAATTCTTCTTTCGCTGAATTGCGGCCTCCTCCCCGTTTAAAAATCAAAATGTTTGGGCTTATTAAGATTCACCATCAACCTCCAAAGCTGAAAATGGTGATACAGGCGGTTTATCATTAAATGCAATTATTCAGATGATGCTGCCAAAAAAAACAATGTCGTCTTCAAACAGCAATGTTTTTATTATTTGTCCGGAACTTGACCGTTCATAGGTATAACTTCGAGGTGGTAAATTAATGTATCTATCTGCTTACTGCTGTTAACTCTGCAAATGACATCAGCGCTAAAATCAAACGTTCTCTTGCTGTTTCTTTGGCCTAAGTAAGAAATTGAGGAATAAGGCTATATGACGAAGTACCAAGGAAGCATTGTACAAAACCTTAACCATCCCAGTCTTACTGTGCGGTGGAGAAGCATGTACTCTTTTCCAGGTTGATAAAGGATTCCTTGATATCTTCGAGAGGAATGTTCTACATAGGATATATGGAACCGTTTTTGTCGACAGGCAAAATAATATCTGGCGAAGGAGGTACAATCACGAACTGAACGAGCTGTTCAGAGACATTTGCCACTGGTCAAAAAACTACGTTTTTAACGACTAAGATGGCAAGGGAATGTAAAGCCAATGAACATCAAAGCATCCAGTACAGTGATCAAGTTGAGGTTGACACACACCGGCTTGGAGTTCGAAATTGGAGACAACAAGCGGGAGATTGAGTAAGCTGGCGGGATCTTTTACTTGAGTCCCAGGAGCACAATGCTCTGTAGCGCCAACTTAAGTAAAAGTAAAGTAAAGAAAATATTACTAAAAGTTCGTAAAAATTGACGACTTAAATATCTTTTTAAAAGTTAAATATATTGGCGCAAAATTTTAGACGATTTAGTACGATGTTAAATCATTTTTAGTATGATACTAGGTTAAAAAAAGGATTTTAATAATTTTAGACGAGTCTAGTATTGTACTATCTTCTTAACATTTTACTAAAGTTAAAATCACCAAATGGCTACTTTATCTTTTTAGTATCGTACTAAATCTGTATGACATATGTCATTTTTCTCAAATGTGACAGTGTTTTGAAATTGATAAATTGTGAAATAAATTTGTTTTGTTTTCAATGACGTCCAGTCGATACTCTAACAACTGTCATAAGATCTCTTTTTCAGAACGGTCGCAATTGGCAAATAAACCACGGCGAGTTATGAAAACAAAATTAATGAAAAAAGAAAATACAAATTCAATGTTGTCACTTTGACATTTGCAAAAATATTAAGGTATGTTTGTTTTGTTTGCTCTACAACCTGTCATTATTTAGATGTGTTCATATTTTTTTTTAATGAAATGGTTTTAGCATGATACTAGTTAGCAAAACAATAAAAAGTGTTTAAAATTAGTGAAAAGTTAGTAGATTACTATGTATAAAGTAAATTGTTAACTAGTATCGTTCTAAGGTCTTAATAATAGGTTGTTTAAAATTTTGCGCCATTGGCTTTAAACTAATTTCATCTTATAGACAATATTGTCTTCGACATTCAGTATTATTTTTTAGAAAAATCCAACTGTCACTTTTTTTATAAAAAATAAGCTCTACAAAAAATTTTACGCAAAATTTATAAGAAAACACGAAAACCTGCAAAAACAACGTAAAACTGATTATTGATAGACGGTATGGGAAGTTTTAGCAGGGCCGTCGATTTCCGGGACGGAAATGTCTCCATTTTTTTTTTTCAAAGTTCATGCCTATTGATATGGTTCGTTCTAATTACAATTACGAATAGCATGAAATCGGTTGGAATTAACGGAAATTATTTATTTTACTAATTTTTTGTGTGCAAAAGGAACCGAAAAAAGTGTTAATCATTAAATCAATCTCACGGGTATCGTAGAAATGGATAGAAAATAATTCTACATGCGAGTAAACAGATTCCGAACAGAATCATACATTCAATTCGATATTGCCAACGACAGAATTATCCCCACTACCTGCATATAATTATGTCGGTCATTCTTTTACTTTTATATGTAATCTATTGAATTTTTGAATGGCTGGTTTAATATGCACACTTTGAAGTGATTTGATATCCTTCAAATCTTCAGTAAACAACTTATTCAAAATATTAATAAAATTTTTTGCGTGAAATTTTCCGGTTCGACGAAAACGAATCAAAAATTTCTTTCCCAGCAGAAACAAAAAATAGAAGAAAAGAAACTTTATAAAAACAGAAACTGTAATAAATACTTGGGTTTTGTTATAAGTTGCCGGGCCCCTTATTTTGACTTTAAACATTTTCAAAATAAAATAAATTTGAAATTTACGTTAATTTAAATAAGAAAAGCTCGAAACAATTTACTATAACTTTCTTTCAATAGTACAGAGTTGTCCAATTTTCGATTAAATATTAACAAAAATTTACGCCAATAATAATCAGGGACCGGATCGGCAAGCTTGACTAATAGATTGGTAGATAACATGCGAACAGAGGCCCAATTGCTAAAGCATGGTTTTAAATTTTCGGGCCCCTAAAATAAGTGGGAATAGGTACATACATGTATGTTGATGCTCAATATGGGTGTATCAATCAATAAATGAAGTGAGTTCGGAATCGGTAATATTTTTGGTAGGATTTAGTTTATTTGCAAAAATAATCAATTAACTCGACAATGGCAAACAATTCAAAATTTAATATTCTGGTGGTATTTATTCTTGCTGGTAAAAATAATTCTGCCAAATTTCAATAAATATACTCGAACTAATTTAAGGAATTTTATTTCTAAAATAATGTTGATACAAATTTCAAATTTATAAATAAAAATTGTATTGGTAGACCACTACCAAATTTGATTTCAAATCAAAAGTAAATCAACACGATGGAAATTAGAAATGGAAGCGTCGGTTTTTCAATATTTTTTATATGCATGAAACAAATAATTTTTTAATCTGGTTAACGGAAAACCTCAATATAATTTTATTGTTTCATTTTTGGTATGAGTTCAAATAATCTAAGTTTTGTGACATTGCACAATATTTTCAAGAATATAAAAATACGATGTTCTCATAAAATATTTTTTAATTATCGTTTGACTTAAAACATATTAGGTTACCCAGTGCTTTTGGAAAAAATGTCATTAAAATTCACACCAAACACATATTTATTTTAAGCATGAGCCATTTTCGTCTATGAAAAATAAAGGGGTTCATGGGAAATACAAATTTAACTTTAAGTTTAAAATATTCCATCGGAAACAAAATTCAAGCCGAAATAGTTTGGCATAACATTGCATAGGTTTTTTGTTCCAGGAATATTTATTTCAGGAATATACTTTCTAGTGAAAACAGTAGGGAATACAATTTTTTGGAAAGTTTTGGCTTTTTTAGTAGAAAGAAATATCCTTTTATAAAAAAATGCACGTGCCATCTTTTTGTGGTAAATTGTCATTAAACAACCAGTTATTCAATTTAAACTTTTCGATGTTAACTTGAAATGGAAAAGGCTAATAATTTTGAAATATAACGAATATAGTTTATTGTTATGGCTAAGAATTCAGCTTTAGTATGAAAATAAGGGTCTGCCATTATGTTTTAAAAATGACTTCAGGTAAGTGGTAGCCACGGCTGACTTGAATGAATTCCAGTATAAAGGGCCATATATTGCGACCACCGTTGGGACGCATGTCTGCAACATTGCGACATTTCTGACCTTTTATTGTTTAGTTTATTGGTGTTGACTGATTGTGATAGACTTGACCTTGCATCGTTTAACAGTCTTCTGAAATATAGGATAATATTTATTTTTATAATGAAATATAAAGGGAACTCCCATTAAAGTACATAGGCGCGGCCCAGTAAGTAAGTTTGGGGTCAAGTAAAAAGTTACTCTGAAATTTTTGTATATGTATGATCAGATCAATTCAAACTGTCTTTATTTTTGTAGATGTAATGAAGGTAATAACTGATTACAGAAGCCGAAGAATAGGCTGCGAAAGAAGTCAAATGTCAATTTTGACATTTCTGCCCTATTAAAAATGACCAGGTTCAGACAACATAATGAACTTCATTTGCAGTCAACTTCATTCTTTGAACGTAAATTTTGACCATGACAACTATTTTTTCTTTCAAGTGTCATGAATTTCAAATTCCGAACTTTACTTCGCAAACCACTACTTTATGTTCATAATATAAAAGCTACCAAAAACATTATTGTGTCAGGCAAGCTACAAGTCAATCACGATTTGTATTTTATATTGTAAAGAAATATTACTTATTTCTTTTCTAAACTGACAAGGAAATCATTTACAGAAAACATTAAATGGAGTTGTGCAGAAAATAAATAAATCATAGAGTAATAAAGTTCAGCTTTCAGTTGAATAAAAAAATATGATCAACTGTCATTTTGACAAAAATAGACTTGACTTGATAATTAGGGAGATTGTCTTGACTAACTTTCCAGTCAACTTTCCATTACAGTTGCCTTAATTAGAAGGTAATTTTTTGACAGCTGGCCAATCAGATGCCTTACTTTCAAGTCCTTTATGGCGTCTGAACCTGCCCAATTTCTTTCTTAACACATTAGTCGGATTTGAGATCTTAACGAAGTTTAACAAATTTGGATAAGATAAATTGAAGGTATGGTACCTGATATGGAATTAACCGTATTTTTTTGGAGAATTTTGTGATACATTTAAGTGGCAAGACGATATGTCTCAAAAGCGCCGAAAGATCATCTTTTAGCATTATTTTTCCTTGGAAATTTAAATTACTGTAGTATTAAGTGATTTTAGCTTGAGCACAATGCAAATAAAATAATCAGCCCTATAACTCCATCGTAATCGGAAACTTTTAGGAACCCATAAAAAAAACTATTGCAAATACGGTCGTAGTGTAAATATCATACAATTTTGCATTACGAACGGATTTTGTGATATTGTATTTCGGAATTTGTAAAAATTATTACTATGCTAAAATCGTTTTAAATTAAAAAGAAGAAATTAATAGATTTAATCCATTAAATTATCATATCTTACTGTAGATTGTATGTTTTTAAATTTTCAACATAAGAAAGCTAGTGGCTACGTAGTCAAAAGTCAGCTTGCTTTGTGAAAGCAAAATTACCCTACAATGACTGTGTTCAATCTCATGTTGGATAGGGTATCTTGGATAGGTGGATACCTTGTTGAACGAGTTGGATAGCTGTATTGAGATAGATGTCAAAAAATAAAAACAACTTTCAGCTATTCACAAAAAGCAGAGAAACATTTAAGATTTGAAGTCAAAATTGTTGTAAGATAAAACATTCAGTTGATAATTCAACTGATTTGTTGGACGTAGTAAATTGGTCATCTACAAAACGAGAACAAAATAAGTCAATTTTGAAGTTTAAAAAAATTATTACCTTCTAAAATTCGGAGGCAAATAGCTTCTTTATCGTCTATTATGTATAGAACATTCTCAAATACAACTTTAAATAACATTTTGTATCTTTTTGTTTACCAAAAAATACAAAATGCTGAAATCAATTTTCAAGTTTCTTGAAATTCAACCATGTGTTGATTCAGCTGTTTTGACAGCTACCTACATACCCCAGAAATTCTTGGAAACCTTTGGATTCCTTTTTTGACATCTCAGCTGTTTTTTATCAGCTGTTATTTTACACGTAAAACACTAACAAAAAGGTATCCGGATAAAAAATCTGTCTGAGATTGAACGCAGCCAATGATGGTCAATCTGGAACTGTCATATTAATTGCAAATCCAGATACATAAAATAAGAAACACTTGTGTTTTCAGAACTTTAAATACTTTTGTTTTGTTTTTAAATTCGATTAAATGAAATAGGAGATTTAATTTGACTGATTTATATTTAAATACCGAAAGATTAATTTCATTTTTAATTATTGTGCCCTTACCGAACAGCTGATTGTGAAACGTCAAAATTAGTGTGCACTCACTTTGTAGCTGAAAATTGTACACTACATCGGAGGGGAAATTCCAACTCATTTTGTAGCCAATGAGACTGCCTTGACTACGTAGCCGCTAGCTTAGTGAATGCTTTCTTTCGTGTTAGGCTCGATTCATTTGTCAATTGGTTTTTTAGGGTTACCAACCATTTTAACACAAATTAAGGCATTGTAAAACATTGTTTTTCATAAAATGTCAACACGATTATGTTAAGAAAACGTTTTTAACTTCTCATAGGAAGTTATTGTTATGGGTCCGATTTGTCAAATTGAAAATTTTGGTATTTCTCGACGTTTCAAGGTCCCTTGAGTCGAAAAAAAAAGATTTAGAAGATGTCTGCACGTGCGTGTGTGCGTACGTTTGTACATCCGTACGTTTGCGACGTTTTGGTAGAGATATCGACTTCAAATAAATGTTGTTATACAGATAATAATGCAGAAAAATGGAGAAAGGGCTCTTAAAAAATTGCGTGGGTGTTTTTTTTTAATATAGCAGTTTGAATAAAAGTTGAAAATTTTGGTTAACCCTAAATATCTTACGAACCAAAAACGCTAGAGACTTGAATTAAATTTTATATAATATATTGTAATGTTATATCAAAGAGGTATATTTTTTGAAAAAAAATCCATTTAACTGTTTTTTTATAAATAAAAAAAAAACTGAAACAAAATTGTCATCTCCAAAATTTTACGACTACAATATGATTTCATCTCCAAAACAATTTTGTGCAACGAAGCATAATGTTTTTGACAGCTGATAAAATTTTAAGAAAGATCGAATTGGCAGTAATAAAAGTTAGTAAAAATTGATTTTCGACACAAATAACTTTTCAAAACTTTGAGACATTGACTTTAAACTAATTTAATTTCTTAAAAATGTGTTATTAAAATTAAGTACTATTTTAAGAAAAATCGAATTGATAGCTTTTTACAAACAAATAAAAACCTACAAAATAATTAACAAATCAAAAAATCAAATGGGGTGGCGCAACAGTACGTTGTGAACCAGGGACTAGTGACTTACAACTCTCAACCATTCCTGTGTGCGAGTACTGTTGTCAGGAATGGAAGGGACCTACAATTTTAGGCCGAATCCGAACGGCTAGTTTGAGAAAGCACTTTTTCATGACAAGAATTACTCTTGAAGGATTTGTCAATTCCTCGCAAGAGGCAGTACCCGCGAAAATTAATTTTTTTAAATTAAGCATTAAGGTGGCACAGGCAGGGATTGAACCCAAGTCCCCTTGCATGACAGTCCAACCCACTAACCATCATGCTATGGGTACTACTTAATAATTAACAAAAGTAGGTAAAAATTTATTTCCGACTTAAATAAAAAAAGCATTTCTAAAAGTTCGTAAAAAATGATTTTCGACTCAAATAGCTTTTCAAAAATTAAAAATATTGGTTTCAAACATATTTTATCTCACATAAAATATTGTTTTCAATGTTCAGTGAATTTTTGATAAAAATCCAACAGTCCTTTTTATCATAAAAAAATAAAATCTACAAAAAAACAGTAAGAACATTTGGTAAAAATGATGTTCGGTTCTCGATATCACGTGAACAATAGAAGAATTGTATTTGTTTATATAAGAAATAAAAACTTTTAAAAAATAAAAATGGAACAAAATTGGTTAATTGATAAAAATTGGTTAACGACTAAAACATCTCGTTACCAAAAATATCTTGTTATTAATTTAAATTTTTTTTTAAATAATTCAATTGACAAATTTTTAAAGACAAATCAACAGACTGGATGGGAAGTTATCAGTGTGGGTCGCATCCCAGCCTGTTTTTTCTTTTTCGAAACAAATAATGACATTATGGCAACCCTGTTTGCTCATTTAAAAAAATACATACCCTTCTTCTCCAATAAACAGAAGCAAAAATAAATTTCAAGCTTACAAAAACAAATATTTGTCAACTTTGTCTTTTGTAAAGTTTAAGAATTCTCTTTTTATGACATACAAAAACCAACTTTCTGTGGCCAGTTATTTTTTTTTCATAGGAACATTGTATGTCTTATAGTAGCAAAGAGCAATCAAATATGGCCGCACGACCACGTCCTGCTGTCCCAAATCCTTTCGCCTACACCTTCTTATACTGAATTCCAGATTTGTAACGAGAAAGATCAAAACAACACCTACCACTTTTATTTATTAAAACCATTCATTTTTTAAACGACCATAACTACCATCATCAATGCCAACTTCCGGAACAGGACAACGAACACCATCTTTTCTCAGCTTTTCAATTCTGATTCAAAAGAACCCACTAGCAGCAAAACAATGACAATGACCACAACATTTTGCTCTCGACACTGCATTGCGTGCATTCATATTTTTGTTTCTAGGAACCAGAACCAAAACCAAAACCAAGAAACTTTATTTATTTCTTATATCACGAATGTGCTGCCATATTTACCATTTACCACACCACCCTTTTGTACTCTGCTGCCAGCATTTAATCATGTTGCAAAAATAAAGAACAACAACAATACCAAATAATGTCGTTCGTGTGGCATTGTGCATAGAAATGACATCATCCCTTTTATGTAAAGACAGAAATGCGCATGCCTTGAAATGGGACATGCTGTCTGCGAACATTATGCGAATGCGAGAAATATCCTTAGAACACTGAAAAGGATAAGCGGCTATTTTTCTTCCGCCCAGTCTGAATTTAACTTTAATAAAAGTATGTGCTACGATTAAAAACTAGAAACATAGGAAAAAAATATATCTATTTAAACAAAATTTAAGACAATTTACAAAACATAATTTTTATCTACACATATTTAATTAACAAACATAGGAATAAACTTTTATTAAAATTATAAAATTATAAAACAATGTGTGAAAATTTTACCGGATTCCTTCAATTTTGTATTATTCAATAAACCCACAATCGAATAAGTTCTTGTTCTTGGAAATTCAGAAAATCAAGTTGTGAAATTAAAAATGGTTACCGAAAGTGGAGCTCAGGTGAGAAACGAAAAAGCCAAAACAAGAAAGAAAACAAAAGTTTAAAATTATTATTATTTCGTTTGTTGAAATTGTTTTTCTCTTTGAAAAGAATATCAGTTTTCAAAAATCTTTGCTGCAGAAGAAAATTTAGTCTGCGAAATGGCGTCCATGGGTTAAATCGATAAATTCTAAAGGGTGGTAATTGGTAACTTCTACAAAATGCAGCAAAAGAATCAATTTAACCATTAAAAACTCTTGAGAAGCTGTTTTCAATTAAAAAGAAAAAAAAAACTATGAAAATTATTTGATTTTTTAAGTTCTAAAAATTGTATGGAGGTTTTGAAAATGTCATAAACATTTCTTTGGGTGGGGCACAGTGGCTATGTAAAATCTAAACCAGAGAAAAAGTACCTAAAATGAAATAATTTCATAACATGATTGTTGTACCTGTGCAGTTACATGAATATTGAGTTACGACTTTTATGACCAATTTGAAAAAGTTTATGTCATACAAATCGAAATTATTCAATTTTTGTTACCACTGTATATGTTTCTTTGGTCGGGTGAACAGTCGAAGGATAAAGTTAAGTTATTGTAAACTATTTATCCACGACAACCGTTTCTGGGGGCAAAAACCTCTTCCCATATATATACTATGAAATTATTGACTCGGAAAACACTTAAGGTGTGAGAGAAAATAATGTTAAGGGTGTCATTTGATTTGATTGGGGATAATTTCAACTCCTTTTGGAAACTTGATTAATGTGCTTCGTGCAACTATAATGACGTGAGTAAGGTCGAACGCGAAATTAAATGGTCAAAAATTTCACAATTATTTAAAACCCAAAGTTATCAAAGGGCCGAATCTACTGCAGTTTGTCCGTAGTAGTTTTTCTTGTCCTCATTTTTCATCAGGAATATTCATAGAGCGAAAAATTTGCGAAAATGTTGAGAGTTTAACTTAATTTTCTCATAGTTGATATAATGAAAATGGAAATGTAATTTTCGTACACGAGTTCAAAAGAGACAAACGATGAAGAGAGAAAGAGAGTGAGAGAGAAGCCTTTAATGCGCATTCACCAAATTGGATATGAGTTTAGGTAATTGATATCACCTTTTTCTTTGACATTTGTTATTATTTCCTTGTGAAAATAGGTACTTTCCCACACATATTTGCACTGTTCTTGTCATTTTAACTCAATTCTTTGTCTGTGAAATATTTTGACTTTAAGATAGTGATAAATTGCCTTGAAGTAGGAATTGACATTCTTATGTGTGGACTTCAATTTTGGAAAGGCGGGTTAGAAGTATTTTCTTTTTTTTTTTAAATAATAGTTGAAGGTGTTAAGAACTTTGGGATTATTTTGTTTAAGAAATTTAACATTCCATTTTTTGTTTTATTTCGTGATTCGTTTTGATGAATTATTATTTTAATTACCAGCAGCAATATCTTATGATCAAAATCTGGGATCTCATCACGCAAATTATCTGACGACAATCGTCTAAGCGATAGCCGAGAACGATGTCGTGCTTTACGTGTGCTGTCAAGTCTGCTCTTATGTCGTCTATCGTTCTTGCAGAATTAAATTGACAGACGCTGAATAAACGAAACTGTTTGATAAATTCAAATTTTCATCGATTTTTACAAAATTGTTTTATTTTTCAATGAGTATTGACAGCAAATTGTGAATATTTGTCAGAAATTTCAACTTACGAAACATGCCTTACATTGTACTGTTATAATGTTTGTTTTTATTTCTGACATTGATATCGCAATACATTGGGCAGGTTCAGACGACATTAGGGACTTGAAAGTTTGGCAAGTTTCTAGTATCTGAAAAAAACTGCATTCCAATTAAGACAACTTAAATGAAAAGTTAACTGGAAAGTTAGTCAAGAAAAATCTCACTAACTATAAAATCAAGTCTATTTCTGTCAAAATTACAGTTGATAATATTTTTTCATTCAACTGAAAGCTGAACTTTATTGCTCTATGATTTATTTACTTTCTGCACAACTTCGTTTATTGCTTTCTGTAAAAGGGGTTCTTGTCAATTTGGAAAAACAATAATTAATATTTCTTTACAATACAAAATATAAATCGTGATGGACTTGGAGCTTGCTTGAGGAGTGTTTTGTAGACAATAATGTTTTAAGTAGTTTTTGTATTTTGAACTTAAAGTAAAGGTTTGAGAAGTCAACCTCTGAATTTGAAATGTAAGACACTTGATAAACTAACTAGTTGCCTATGTCAAAATTTAAGTTCAAAGAATGAAGTTGACTGCAAATGAAGTCCCTTATGTAGTTTGAACCTGCCCATTGTGTTTTTGTTACTGTTCGTTCTTTGGTTCTGTCGAAAATGTAAGTTTCCGATTGAAATACAATTCTTCGTTTTGAAATGGCTTTTGGAAAAACAAATGTGTCCCACACACATTCCACAGCTAGGAAAAATTAAAATGTATGTGAAATCAACAGTGTGTGAACCATTATTTGTTCTTTGGTCTTTGTGTCGGGTTTTCGACTGCCCATTTATTCCACGAAGGACCAATTTTGTTCTTCTAAAATTTTAGTGGCGTTTTGGAGGATTGTTTTAAAAGTACTTTGGGCAAAAGAAATTCCAAAATCGGTCCAGTTAGCCACTGATATTCACCTCCACCTAGGTTCTGCAAAGTTGCTCCAAGTCTAAGCATTTGAGGGATGTATGTTGACCGCTATCCGTCACATAAATTTATCATTTTTTAAACTTCAAAAAAAGTTTCATGATAAAGTTAAAACGGTTGAATAAAACTGTTAAAAAAGTTTTTGAGAAAAAAACATACACATTATTTAATTCATATATAGACATCTTTTAAATTACTTCTTTTGACATTCTCGACGTTTCAAGGTCCATAGAATCTACATTAAATGTTTTTAGAGAGATGTGTTGTGTGTGTTCATACACCTAGGATACCTTTTTCGTCGTCCATATCTTAAGAAACAGCTGAGATATCCACCTCAAATACATTTTGTTTAAAACCTAATAACACTAAAAATAGTTAAGTCATAGCTTTTTTATTAAAATTATAAAGATTGATTATATTTCGCTCGCAGTTAAGAAGCACTATTAAGTCATCATCACAGATCCAAGAAGCGGTGCGGCATAAAATTCAATCGCACAAGTTCGCCTCTCATTTTGAAAACCTCAGATATTATTTTTTGATTGAAATCAATTTTAAAATAATTTGTTTCAAGAATGCTATTATGTGGCACTATGAACTGAAGAAGTTGCTTGTGAGATGCATCGAGTGTACATTTTCCATCAGCCTTAGAGATGAATTATGCAAGATATCTTTGACATTTTTCCATTACAAGATTGAACGTTTAGAATAAAATCCATTCCACATTAATTTGCCAATTCCTTCAACTTCTTGAACCAAACAATTTTTTTCTGAATAATATTCATCGCAATCACTTAAGGTTTTCTGTCATCACCCATAGTAAAGAGTTTTAAAAGAAAGTCGATGTGCAGCCCATGTGCTTTGATGAAAATTGGTGATAATTGAATAATTATCATGTAGTTTGGTGTATTTTTGGAAGTTTGAAACATACGTAGAATCTTAATAGATTTTTTACCGATTCATATTTTCTGAAGGCCCAAACTTGTACAGTATCAATATACGTTTTGCTACTGTAGTAAACACTTTGTAATTCACGCTACTTGAAATTAATTCGTTAGCAAAACAGTTTCGCTTTGATCAATTTGTTTTTAAAATGGCTTTCCATATTCAGGTTGCTTGTAAAAAGCACATTCAAGTATTTATGTATGTACATGCTTCACAACTTCGTTAGGTTCATGGTTTAAATGGACTTTACTTTTTCATTTCTACCTAATCCACCATTGCCTTCGATTTGTTTAAATTGACCGTTAGATTCCACAACATGAAGTATACTTCGAGACGGTTGATCATTAGTTCTAGCGTTTCTGGAGAGTAAGCAAAAAGAACAACATCGTCTGCAAATAGAATCTCCAGCAAACTCTTATCCTCCCGATAAATCATCAATGAAATCACCAATAAGCAAAGAAAACAAATGAGGACTCAAGGGGCATCCCTGTTTTACACCCATTGATGTTTCAAACGAGTCTGATATGACGAACGAAGTCGCTTTTTTCCCATCATACAGATCCTTATCATTCTTCCATAACTTTTTGATCCTTTGCTGTTGAGCTTGCGAACAAGGCTTTTCTATCGATTGTATCGAATGCAGCCTTGAAAACTTGAACAAAATGGTCATAAAGTTTTTTTTCCTGGTCCTTAATTTGTCAAAATGAATATAGTGTCGCTACAAAAGCTTCAATGGCAATCTTTAAGTACTTTGTTATGTTCTATCCAAATAGCTAAGTCTTCGTTTAGGATTGTTAGAAAAAGTTCATACAAATTATTTAACAAGGATATTCCACTGTACTTTTCTGGATCAATCGCTTTCTTTAAGTTATTTGGTATGATTCCAGTTGTTAGCATATATTTTTTTTTTACCACGGTAAGTTTTTGAATGAGTTCATTACTTCCTTATTTAAAAAAACTAAACCGTGATCCTATCAACTCCTGAAGCATTTCTATCTCTGAGTTTACTTTTTGCTAAACATAATTCTTCTTCAAAAATATCTGCATCCAAAATATCGTTCTCAAAAGAGGGCATCGCATAATAAATCATTGGTGCATCGTTTGTTGGTTTCAAAGTTTTTGAAAGTGATCTTTTAATACATTGGAAGATAGTTTAACATTGATTTTTAAGTTTTTTTTCCCCATTGAGGTTTCTTAAGGTTTTTTCAGAATTTCATTTTATACATTGTAAGATAGTTTTACCCTGATTTCTAATTTTTTTTCCATTCGGGGTTCTTAAGTTTTTTCAAAATTTCTTCGAGTTTTTGCAATGAGTCAGTTGTAAAATGTTGTGAATTAAAAAAATAATCAAGTTCGTAGTTTTTTTTTTATAAATAAGATAAAATCTAAAAAAGAGTGCCATATATTTAAATTGGTTGCCGTCACGCCAAAAACTAGGGGAATATTTAGGGGTTTGTTTTATTTTCACAAAAACACATTTTAAGCTCACGACTCCTTTATTATAAGCCGAAATAACTATTGATTTTGAGTAATCGTTTTCCAAAATACATATTACTTTTTTACTATATCAAAGATGATGACAAAATTTATTTATTTATTTAATGAAATAATAAATTCATTCCCAATCTGAGTCGATTTTTTTTCTTTTTGTTCAAAAATCGTATCCCGGAAAATAATTCTCTTGTTACGGCTTTGGCAGCCCCTGACTTTATACACAAGGTACAAATTTTGTGACAACAATTATCAATGGGCCGGTTCAGACGACATAAGGAACTTGAAAGTAAGGCAAGTTTCTAGTATCTGATTGGCTAGCTGCCAAAAACTTGCTTTGTCAACTTTATTGAAAAGTTGACTGGAAAGTTAGCCAAGAAAAATATCCTTTACTATTAATTCAAGTCAACTTAAATCAAAATGAAAATAGATCATTTTTTTTTTCATTAAACTATATATTGAACTTTATTGCCCTATAATTTATTTATTTTCTGCACAATTCCATTTGTTTTAAAGTTATCCTTGAACAATTGGAGGGGAGAAATATTTATTTATTTACAACTAGCTGGTTTTTTCCGGCTTCATCTGGAAGATACTATTTTATATATAAAAAAAATGAGGATGAAAAAACTACTATCTTCTTATATTGTCCCTTTTTAATTTATTAATTTATATATTGTCTCTAAACATATTTCTATTACGATTTTAATACTTCTTTGCTAAAAATATTGGCTTTTATTTGGTAACTAGCATAAACATATAGATTTTTTGCCGAGCTTACACGTGAGCAAGCAGCATTAAATTGTCCGTTTGTAAAACAGGGATTTTTAATGTCAAGTCCTCCAACCTTCAGTTTCTGTCCCTGTACCTTATTTATAGACATATCAAAACAAATCTTTATAGGAAATCGTACTCGTTTAAATTCCAATGGGTATTTGTTTGTAATCATATCCTGGGAATGAAAACGACTTGACCTTGGGCTGAGCCGGAAAAAATGTTAGCTTCAATCACGTACCTCTACATAGTTACTATCCGTAATCAAGTGCCATTGCATAAGTTCGGTGCATTTAAATTCCTCATAAGTATTATTGGAGCCCCAATTTTTAAGTCCAGTTTATGTGGAGGAAGTCCTGATGTATTCAAAGAATTCAAAAATTCTTGATCAGTCTGAAACAATGTATTATTTATGCTTGTAACAGAATCGTTTTTAGGTGATAAAACCGCTCGTTCGGTTTTCTCTGAAATTTGGGAGACTTGCGGGTAAACATTAGCTATTAAATTGTCTTGTCCAGTGACGCTTGTTGCAAATGTTAGTTCTATTAGAACTTCACCATCATTATTTAAAATATTTCCATTTCCAATATCCAAAAGAGTTCTTGAAAATTGTGCTGCGTTATTATCATCCAAATGTACGCGCATATTTCTGGTCAATCTTAAAAGTATGACAGAAGCCCACAAAAACGACGATTTTAGCAAGCATTTATTTCATCACTTTTTGTACCTCTTGGCACAACTCGCAATGCTTGCCGAAAATCACCAGCGAACTGTATCACAACACCTCGGACCATCGGACGTTTATCAGCTCAGCTCTAAAATCTCTAAATGTACGATCCAAAGCTCCAGGCTCTCCTTTATTTACCATTATCGATTCGTCCCACACAATAAACGTCGTTTCTTTAAGCACTTTACCTAGTGAGCTTTGTTTCGAGATACTACAAAATGGACGCTTTTGGCTTTGCAAATCTAAAGGCAATTTGAAACTTGCGTGAGCGGTTTTAGATTCTGTAGTAATGTTGCAGCAGTCCCAGATGATGCTACTGCTAATGCAATTTTTCCTTGCATTCTAAATTAAGCAAGCAAAAGATTGATCAAGAACGTTTGTCCAGTCCCGCCAGGTACTATATAATCAATCACGTTGTCGATTATAGTGTTTTGTGCAAGTCGCTGGTCGTCGGTTAATTTTTGTCCATTTTCTTCAGCGGAAATTGAAAGTTGGTTGGCATCATACGTTGTTTCTGAAAGATAATCCCTGTCCTGAAGAAAGAAGAAAAAATTCGTCACGTTGTTAAATCCGTGTAGAAGATTCCATACCAAAGTTAGTCATCATTTTTCCTGATATTTTTAGAAGTTGATCTTCAACTAATATTAATGTCTCATTCAAAATTTGTGCCGTGATTGCTAATTCCCGGTTGTTCAAGTCATGAAGGACTTGAAGCTGCCTGAGGAGTGTTTTGTTGACAATAATGTTTTTGATAGTTTTTGTACGATGAACTGAAGTTATAGGTTAGTGAAGTTTATGACACTTGAAAACTAACTGCCTTTGTCAAAATTTACGTTCAAAGAAATTTTGTTGACTGCAAATGAAGTCCCTTATGTTATCTTTATTTCAAAATATCCTGATAGAAGATAGATGCATTTCATTTTTATAAGTTAGGAAAAACTAAACTAAATGTATTTTCAATACCTGTTCTGTTATTAAAGTAAATAGAGACAAAAGTTCAGTTGGCCAAGTTCCGATACTAAATCCTTTTGAAAATGACTTAAATATATTGGAAAAGCTTGAAATACATTTTATTTGTAGGACCTGTGAAGCTTTATATAATTATCATTCAGGCATCACCCCTTTAATAGCTATTTTTGTTTGGAAAAATGTAATGCACAAGCACATAAATTGACTAGGTTATGCAAATATTGCAAAGGTCGATGATGTTTTTATGAAATTGTTAAATATACGGCTTCAATTGTATATCCTAATTTATCCGTCTATTGAAATCTAAGGAAAGAAATAAATAAGCAAAATAAGGTAATACTTAGTGGAAACATTTTATTGTCATTTCATCGTTACACTATTGTGGCAAAACCTAATTGCAACACAATCTAAGTCGTACAGCTAAATGTTTTGCTTGAATACAAATATTCCTATATATTTCTATGACGACCGCTTTCAACTTCTATTATTTTAATAAGCTTTATTTTTTATAAAAAAAATTCATAACTAGCAGTTATTTGACATGTAAATGGTTGTCAAATTATTTTTAAACATGCGACAAAAATTATTATTTCCACCTAAGACCTAAAAAACCTTTCTCTACTGTTCCTTTTTATGAAATGCAAATTCTATTTACATATTTTTATTTATGTTTGTTGTTTCTTGAGGGAAAATTTAAATTAATATTATTATGAGTAAATTAAGGTAATGGAAATAAATGGTCATCCATTTTTGATAACAATAAAATAAAAATTAAATGTCTTACGAGCTAAATTCATATTTTTTCATAACCTTCTTTCTTAAATCCAAGCATCCAAGAGAATGTTGTACCCTTGGCATGATGGTTAGTGCGTTGGACTTTCATGCCAGAGCTCTTGGGTTCAAACTTCAAACCCTACGCACATGCAGGGTTTAAAACCAAGAGCTCTAAAGATATTTTTTCAATAGTAATACCTTTTACGAGGAATTGACTAAACCTCCATGAGTAATTCTTGTCATGAAAAGTGATTTTTAAAATTAGCCGTTTAGATTCGGCTAAAACGGTAGGTCCCCTTCATCTCTGGCAACAATAATCGCACACAGAAATAGTTTAGAGTTGTAAGTCAATAGGCCTTAGTTCTCAACAGAATACTTACATAATGCACATAAATAGGTTTCCGAGTTAGTGAGACTTTTTAACCGAATTTTTTTGACCAAAGAGCAATCTTATAAAAGGTGAGCTAATTTACTAATCCACACAAGTCCACTTGCTACATATGTGTTTTGAAATAATCAATTTATTGGTTTTACTTTTTCAATATATTAAAAAAACTTTACAAATTAAAATTATGTACATACAGCTATGGACAGAGAAATAGCACACTCTTTTTTATTATTATTTATCATAAAATTATGTTGTTTTGTATTTATACATACAATTACTAAATATTCTTATAGAAAGTGAACAAAAAGCCAAACTTATTAAATAATAAATTAAAATAATTTCCTTAGTTATGTGGAAAATCAAAAAAACCTTTGACTACGTATTTTATCCTTGACGTTGAAAAATTAAATTTTACTGAAGAAAACAAAAAATTTCCAACAAGTTCTATACTAGTATGTATTTAGTTGATTGACCAACATTTTTTAACATTGGCTCTCGTCTTCGAGATACACTTTCCACTAAATTTTGTCACTTAATCTGGGGAATGAAATTCCACGCTGGATTTTAGAATTTTTGCTGTCGGATCTTAAAGTATGCTTTGGAATGTAGGCTTTACCTCTTGGGAGAAGTAAAAACGTTTTTCCGTCAGGTCCGATACGGTTTATCGGTCTATACGACTCTTTTCCAAAAGTGTATGTATATATTTCCTCAGGTGAGTTTTCGTGAAATCAATAGAGCGGTTTTTTCAGTCGAAATGTTTAAGTTGAATTCTTCGTTAATTTTGGTCATGATGATGTTTGGAATGAATAAAATGCGTCGATTTTACATTTTCTTACTATGCGATGGTCTTATCAACACACGTAGAAGTTTTTCGGAAAAGTGGCACTCAAGAGGATATGAATAACCTTAAGATGATTAGACACAGTGCGAGCATGCATAGTATTAAAAAGAAGATACCGATGCACATTGCTTTTGAATGTCTGCAGATTGTAGTGAAGGGGAAATATTAAGTCTGGTAAGGCATTCCACATTCGTGTAGTGCGACTAAAAAAAAGAATCTCTGTACTTTACAGTACGACCAAAATTGGGCTTAAGTGTAAACTGGTGAGCATTTCTAGAAGAAAGGGTATTACGGTTGAATTGTTTGTGGGGAATAATGCACCTGGCTATTTCAATAGAGCATTTTTATGAAAATAACGACAAAATAAGACGGTGCTCAATAGATACAAAAGTTTCAGTTAAACAACGCTCACATACTATTCTTAGAGTTCTCTTTTGAATTATGGATGTCCAAAAGACTCATTTGGTTTAGTGGGTTATTGGAACACCTGCCCAGATATGGGAATTGTCAGATCAAAAGGGGCAAAATACTTCTCACATCGACCGAAAAAACCTAAAAACTTAGCAAGGTTTTTGGAACTGTAAGCTGAAGTGTAAAAAAAAAGCTTCTCAATCTCCTTGATGCAAGTACCTTTTGTTACAGTAGGCAGCATTGAGTTTTCAAAGCATTAAATTCTACACGGTTTTTGATTCCCCATTAGACAATGCTATCAAAATCAGAATTTAATGAGTTTATCATACGATTTTGTTGATAGTCCACATCCGAGGGACAAAGTCAGGAAAATCAGGAAGTGTCATCGGCGAAACAATTTAGTTGGTTAGAAGTTTCAGATAAAAGATCATCATAAAAATAAGAAAGAGTGCTGGAGACAAAACGGTGCCCTGAGGCATACCATCGTTTCAACAATTGGAAAAATTTGCTGGTTTTGGCCCATATTTTGAATCAACCTTCGTAAAACAATCAAAGCCAACAAGATTTTTTGCGTAACTAATGAAAATATATGACATACAATATGAGTGGACTATTTGTCAGGCAACAACAAAAACTCAACATTTTTAATTGTTTCAATTGCTGAAAACAATATTACAAAAAAACTATAAAGAAAAGTTGGTTTCAATTTTTGATCCATTAGATGTGATATTTCTCTGTCCATGGCTGTATTTACGAACTAGCAATGCATTTTTAATCAACATCCCCTTGAATAAGTATAAATAATATATATAAAATATATGTAGGCAGGTACTCGCCCTTTAACAACACTTCACCACCTTTTGTGGGACATCGCACAAAAGGATTATTGAGTGTTTGTGTTTCGTAATGAAAATATATGCGAAGTACATATAAACGTTGCGTTGACATGGAACAGCTGAAGTAAACAAAATTTACTTCCCGCATCCGGATATTCAAGTGGAAGCCAAAAAAAACGAGGGTGGTATCTTGATGCTCTTGAATAAAAGTTGAATGACGACAAGGGATGAATAGAATGTTTGGATTAAATACTAATACAGACGTTTTGCTTTGCCGATAAAAATACAATTATGTACAATATTTCCTTCCTCCACAAGGGGTACATAATTTCTAACAGAAGGTGTAGAGATTTAGGGACTAAATTTGTTTCAAAAATTTAAACTTCGAGACTGAATTAAGGTTTTTCAATAAAACTAAAGCACTGCAACTTTTCGAATATGTACATGCAGCATTAACTTTATGTAAGGATATCATATAAATCAATAATGTGCCTTAAGTAAGAATTTGTTACAGTTCGTCATATTAATAGAATTTAAGGGCGTGTTCTATAACAAACTGTGTTAATCAATAGTAGGTATGCTTTGCAGATTGTTCAGGGTCTTGTCGGTAAAATTAGCCCTCTTCTTCGTTATGGAATTAGACTGACGTTGACGTTGGAGGAGATAAAAATAACAATTTCGAAGCGATTCATCCGTGAACTTATGTGCAAAAATACCAAATGCGAGAAAAGTTAAAAAAAAAGTCTTATAATGAAACAAGGTCATCTTTAAAAACTTTCACAATTTAAAGTTTAAGGGAAATCAGAAATGTATCTTACCGAAGTATTGTTAAAAAAAAGTAAGTTCACTTGTTGAAGGAAAAGAACTTTAAATTATTAAATAAACGAACGAAAACAGAAATTTCCGAGCTTATGTCATCGAGCTTTGGATTTTTATAGAAATTTAACAATACCTACCCGTACTTTGTTGGAAAATCTATCAATAGTATAGCAGGATTTTACACCATTAACAAAAGCAATATTCGCAGTATGGATACTACCGATAAAAGTGTTCGTTGAGTAGTTGTGCATTTGGAATTATGTGTTTTCCATTGGGGAAACTAAATCAATCTGTTCCTGTTGATGTTACTTAGTTTTGTTAATAAAAACGGACTAACTGGGCTTATTTTGTAATAGGAAACAACAAAAAAAATTAAGTTTTGATATGTTTCCACCAACGGCTTATCTCAGTTAAGATCAAATAAATCTTTTCTTGTTATTCCACCACACAAGAAGATGATTTAGTTTGGCAGCGCTTTCTAAGAAGTGAAAAAGTTTGATTCGTGTTAAACAATGAAGAACTGAATAGTTCAGCACCATATAAGAATATGCTACCTAATGTATGTGCATTTTTTTTTTAAATTTTATTAATACAAAATTATATTTTTTTTACACTGACTTGCAGATAAACAAACCATAAAGAATTATCTGTAAAAGCAATTCCTCTAGACAGGTTTTTTCTTCAGAAATTTTCCGATGGCCAAGTGGAATCGGGTCGAATCAAGCTCATTTCAACTCGATTCAGGTATACATAGATTTGAGGCGAGCTACAACACCACATGTCTACAAACCCCCTCCTTAAAGCAATTTTTAATTTATCTTTTTTTTAGAATCTTAATTTCCAGATGTTTCCTTCACATTTTTAAATACAAAAATCTGGCTACTGCCGATTTGTTTTATTGGGAATTTTCTACTATGCTATTTATATAATGCCAAAAAACACGGGCAATAAATAAATAACTTAGGTCCCGTTTTCCACTTTAGTAGTAGCTGTGAATTAAACCTAAAGTCAGAGTCAATTAATTTGGAGAAAACTCATGAAGCAGCAGTTTTTCATATTTTTGCATCACTGCTAAATAATCGCATTATTCGTTGGAACAGCATAAGGGGCATTTCATTTTAAAAATCAAGGAATTTATCCAAAGCCAATAAAATATCCGTGGCGTGAATAGTACCTAGATCCTATATAAAAGAGTTAAGGGTTAAATTCCACCCTGTGTTAACTTTAAGTTTTTTCGTGGATAGAGCCTCTCGTAAAGAATTGATAAATATTTTGGTCTTGTCATTTCTGAAATATTAGCAGAAAATCAAGAATTTAATGACAAAAATAGGTCAAGTGCTTTTTGGTAAGAACTATAGATAAGAATGAGACGAGGTGACAGAATACTATAAATGGCCACTGAACTGTAGATATTAAAACAAAATTAAGCGCCCTTGTACATGCAGTGGCGCACGGCTTATCGGACACATAAATTATATATTTTCGCAATGCATTTCCTCGAAGAAAATGTGTGGAGAATGTAAAAAGTGATAAATATTTTATAAGACATTTAATCCCATTTTTATTTTAAACAAGCCAAACTTAATATATGGTACTTACATAGTTGCGAATTTTTTGGATTTCCCTTTCTAAAGAAATGTCGTTTTAAAATATTGATGTTAGCCATTCAATATATTTTATCCTCCACAAAAGTTTAGTTCCGATCACCAGAACTTCCATCACATCATCATACCTTAACCAACCAACCAACCAACCAACCAACCAACCCCCATCGCTTGTTTTATGTCTGATGGTTAACTAACAATACAAAAATATGTAGTTCCACCCTATTCCAAGAAGACGTACGAGTAGAATGTATTATAAGTTCATAAGAAAATTTAAAGCACGGCAACGAAACCAATTTTCGATCCACTGTATAATATTTTATGCATGTCTGAATTTCACAATGATTTTATCGTGAGTGCAAAATATTTGGTTTTTATTCCCGACAGATTTTCAATTAGAATTATTAAACTCTGAAATTATGAACTATTTTCACAATATTGAAGCAAATTCTATCTAAATTGCCTTTTTATTTTTATTACTGATATCCAAAACTTAAGAATACGGAACCTCAGGAAAAAAATCGATGTTTTCACATTTTTTCTTTTTAATATCGAAGATATACTTGAATCTAAAAGAAAATAAATAATAAGATACGTTAAAAATAATGTGTTCTACCTTCTAAACTGTTTTGTCTATTATTTTAAAAAATATTTTGTACATATTTTTAAAGGAATTTTTCGTATTTGTGATAAATTTTTAACTTTAAATCATAATTTGTTTCTTATTCTAGGGTGATGGAAATACTTCATTCTTGCGTTCAGCACGAGCCGGTAATTTGGAAAAAGTGTTGGAACACTTGAAAAATAACATCGACATAAACACTTGTAATACTGTAAGTATAAATAGGCGCAAACAACATTTAAATATGCATATATTAAAGTCAAGCCTTGCTCATTTGCATTAAATATCAAACTGTTACAAAACATAGAATTCAGAAAGGATTATATTAATGTGGCTGTTTTGAAAAGAACATGAATGTTTACAAATAATAATTTACTGACGAAAAATATCTCTTTCCTTAGGGTGAACAACCATTTTAAAAAATGGACAGACGGACATAATCAGGGACCCATTTATTTTGACGTCTCGAGTTCGATTTTTACGAATGCACTACTTGCTATATTATGTAGTTCATATATGTCTCTAGTTAAAATAACTAAGATTATTCGTAAAGAGTGTGTTTCTAGATGTCCGATTTGCAAAAAGAAATAAAACAGGTGGGGGTCAAAATATTGTATAGACACGGTGACCATATTTTCTGAGACAAAATAATGAACAGTACCCGAAAAATAGAAATAAATATAATATAATATAAATAAATTAATAAATGTAGTATTATTAGGGTTATTTATAAAATAAACAAAAAAGGAACATTAATCGATAATAAACAAAACAAACATAAAAATAGAATAGATTCTTTCAGTCTCTTACTTATTAACAAAACAAAAATAAATAAAACCCTCAAACTCTTTTATATCATAACTTGCTAGTCAAACAACTTTGACATAAACAATATATTAATGGTGTTAAAATAAGTACTTTTCAGCAGAGTTGACTGCAGTCTGCAGTCTCTTGGGTGATGCATTCAATTAAGTCGCAGCTAATTAACTAATTTTTAGAATGTAAGTTAATACTGCGACTGGGAAATTTAACTGCAAAAAAAACAGTCAGCAGTCAGTACTTACTTTCTGACTTGGTAGTTAAAAGCAGTTAAAAGCAGTTAATTGGCTAAAAGTTAACTAGCTGCAGTTCTTTTAACTGGTTTTAGTCTTTTTAGTCAGTACAAATTTTTTTGTACTGTAGTATTAAAAGTTTTAGTCAGTAAGTCTTAAGTCAAGTAACTTTTTTTTTAGTACCTTAGTTACTCGTAGTATTAGAGTTAAAGAAAAAGAGTCTAATTATTGTTTTAACTGCAGTCCCAAAAAGACTGCAGTTTTTACAACTCTGCTTTTCGGAAGAATATTTTTTTTAATTAGTTCTGACTTTCCTATTAAATAATTCTTAAATTCGATGCAATTAAATTCAAAATTGCATTTGCAAATTGAAATAGACGTTTGTCCATACATTGTTTAAAATTGAGAAAACAATCTCTGTACGGGCATTACACCCAGGAAGGCATAAACAAATCTCTATGATTTTTGAAATATTTTCATACTGTATCATTTTTTTATTGAAAAACTTAAAAATTACGGCCCACTTATTTGACTCTCCTTCCATTCAATAATTTTTTCTGAAGAAACATAATTTTTTACCCATGATAATAATATACTTAGAAGTTCGTTTGTTTTGATTTTAAGATTTTTTTTTTATATTGCAATGACTGGTTATTTTAGAGTAGACTATAGTAATGTTCGTGGGCTAAGATCGATTTTTCTGTCTGTATACATCCACATTAATTCTAACAGACCAGCTGTTTTGGCATTGAGTGAAACCCAAGTAGGTGAAGATTCCGATCCTGCTGAATTTTTTATTCATGGGTATTGCTTAGTGCCATTATTCTTCTCTCACCATGGTCTCGCCATATATATTAGGAATGATGTTGCATATCAACTTTTACCACAATACGGTCATTGTACCAACTCCCTTTTTAATTTCATGTGGTTAAAACTTTCAGTGAATAAGCACATCATTCACTATTGTTTTCTTTATCGGAGCCCAAACCTGGACAGAGTTTCAACTTCTCAAGAATTTGATGCTCTGTCTGACTCCATACAAAGAATTGTCTCCCTGTATCCTCACACTGAAATCGTTATTACGGGCGATTTCAATGTTCACAATTCTTCGTGGCTTCGCCATTCGGGCCAGACAACGGCCGATGGAATGTGTGCTGAGATTTTTGCTGAGTTTAACCATCTTACTCAGCTTGTCAATGAGCCTACTCGAATATCAGACGTTAACGGCCAGATATGATTCATTTGGGAATGGAAACATTTATCCCGAATAGGGTTAAAAGTATTAAACCCAAGGTTAAATCATGGTTCGATTCGAGCTGCAAAGAGGTTATCAAGGAGAAAGAGGTGAGCTTCCGGTGTTTTAAAGCCAACCCAACTGAGGAAAACCGGAAAAAGTTTAAGCAAGCCAGGAAGGCCTGCAACGCCTATATTCGAAGGACCAAATTTTTACATGACCAAAAATTACGGCGAAAAATACTGCAATGTCCCAAAGGCAGTAAGAATTTTTGGTCATTTGTAAAAAACATGAGGAATTCTTCCTCTTCCTCGGTTCCTACGCTTGTTGTCAATGACACTCCTTTAGTTAGCTCTATTGATAAAGCCAACTTATTTGCAAGGCAGTTCGCCGAAAATTCCACCTTACCAGATAGTGTCATGACTCCCCCAGTTCTTGAACGCGTAAATGATTCTATGGGACCAATCTTTTTTCGTACTCGAACTGTGGCGAGAGTTCTTAAAGATCTCAACACTCATAAATCCGCTGGCCCCGATGGTATCCCCGCTATTATTCTGAAGAGGTGTTCTTCCACGCTGGCAAAACCACTGCGTAAGCTTTTCCATCTATCCTATTCTTCTGGGCTCGTTCCGAGTAGTTGGAAAACTGCATTTGTTCAGCCAATTCCAAAAAAAGGCGAATCTTCTTCTCCCACAAATTACCGACCGATAGCACTAACGTCCCTTCTTTCTAAGGTCATGGAAACGCTGATTAATTATCAGCTTAAGAAATATCTTGAGGAACGGAAGCTTCTTAATGACCGGCAATACGGCTTTCGTAGCAATAGGTCCACTGGTGATCTCATGGTTCATCTCACCGAACAGTGGAACAGATCTTTACATCGTTTTGGAGAAAGTAGGATTATTGCACTTGATATTTCAAAGGCATTTGATAAAGTTTGGCATCTTGCTCTCTTATCGAAAATGCGTGCTTTCGGTATCGACGAATCTCTTCTTCGTTGGATTAGAAATTTTCTCTCGAACCGTTCAATACAAGTTGTTTTGGACGGATTCAAGTCTGAAACTCATAAAATAAACGCTGGTGTGCCCCAGGGCTCCGTTTTGTCTCCGACCCTCTTCCTCATTTTTATAAATGATCTCCTGTCTGCTACTTCTAATCCAATACATTGTTTCGCTGACGATAGCACTCTTAGCTTTTCATATTCGTTTCCAGACTCACAACCCTCCTCTTCGGATGTGGAACTGCAACGGCAAAATATGATTAGCTCATTAAATTCCGACTTACACAGCATTGTACAATGGGGAATAAAAAATCGTGTGGATTTTAATGCTTCGAAAACGCAATGCTGTCTTGCATCGTTAAAGCGAGATAAACCGTCTTTGCCACTATCTATGAGTGGCACTTGCATCAACGAAACAGAAAATCTTGACATCCTCGGAATGTGCATCAGCAACCACCTATTGTGGAGCGATCACATACGCGATGTTGCCAAAAATGCCGCAAGATGTCTAGGTTTTTTGAGACGTTGCAAGAAATTTTTTTCTCCGTCTGATCTGGCTACAATCTACAAAACCTATATACGTCCGAAACTTGAATATAACTCTCATCTCTGGGCTGGTGCTCCAGTAACTTATTTAAGCCTCTTGGACAGTATTCAAAAAAGAGCTTTTAAAATGATTGGTGACATTAATATCATAAACTCGTTTACATCACTCGAACATCGACGCAAGGTTTCTTGCCTCACCCTTTTTTACCGTTATTTTAACGGACTATGCTCTAGTGAAATAGCCAGTTGCATTCCTCCCCTTAAACAATTTAACCGTAATACCCGCGCTTCTAGGAATGCCCATCAGTTTACCCTTGAGCCCAACTTCGGACGTACTATGAAGTACAGAGATTCTTTTTTTAGCCGTACTACGCGAATGTGGAACGCCTTGCCACGCTCTATCTTTCCCTGTCATTGCAATGTTCAAAAATTTAAAACCAATGTACACCGACACCTCCTATCCAACCCTTCCCTCTTTTCCTAATGCTCACACTGTGTCTTTGGCATATTAAAGGTATAAAAAACCCTTTTAGTGTTTGCTAATTATAAAAAAAAAAAAAAAAAAATGAAAACTCGTCGAAAACATCAGTGTCATTAAATAAAATATTGCTTCTCTTTTTCATAATATACATAAAACTTAACTCCACTTTGCCTCAAAAAAGAGTGTAATCCTTCCTCTTCATTTATTTTTGGAGTGAAGGATTTTTCAACAATGCAATAATTCCAACAGTCGGTGTGCACTCTCAAAATTACTTTTGGAAAATATCATAACTACTCCAAATGCAAAAAAGATGAGTTTCATTCACATTCACTGAAAGTTATTTTTACCATTGTAATGGTCAGTAAAACTCAATGGTAAAACTAATTTCCAGTGTTGAAAGTCATCATGTGCGCAAGTGTAATAGTATAAGCATTGAATAATTACCGGAAACCGGGCAGATCCTGCTCTATATGGCGACACTTATTGCTCATATTATAATTAGTCAATGGTATTAGTTTAATTTTCAATGTATTTAAGGATGTATAATATAATCTGATTTTTGTAATTGGAAGAAGAAAGTGTTCCTAAAAAGAAAGATTACGAAATATAATGTAAGATTATGTTTTCATTACACTTTTAATGGTTTTCATGTTTAGGCTTTCCTTAGAGTATAAAGTCATAAAATAATGAACAAATAATGAGCAATTTTTAAAATAATGAACATTTTTTGTTTATTTATAATGAACATTTTCTTCAAATAATGAACTAAAAAAAAATGAACAGATGGTCACCGTATGTATAGATCATAAAACTGTATTAAAATATTGTATTTCAAAATACTGTATGTACAATAACTGCGTGATCAAAATGCAATATCTCAAAATTCTGTATTTCAAAACAAAACACTTTTTTTTAAAGAAAACATCATGATAATTTCAAATAAGCAAAATGTTCTAATATACTTCAGATGGGCCATAACAGTATGACCTACCTATAATAATGCGTTGAACTTATGATTTGAACTAATAAAAATAAAACCAAAATAAATGCTATCTTCTTACTTTTTTTTTCATTTTCTTCTTATTCTTAGCTATTTGTTTCTTACATTTGAAAATGAATTGTTCTTAATACAATCAACACTTGCATAAGCAATTTCACCAAACTAATTGATCTATCAAAACCATGCAGTATTATGAGCTACAGTATTTTAAATATACAGTATCTTAAAATACAGAATATTAACCATACAATATTATGATCATGCAGTATCATACGGTATTATACAGAATTTTGACCTTATATTATTTCAAAATACAGCATTTCGACCCGCGCCCAAAGCCAAATTTTCAACTACTTCTTGACGTATGTGAACAATTTGGGCCATATGTTAGCAATAACACACCGAATATTCTCTTTCAATACGTCGATCGTTTTGGCCTTATCTTTTTTGACAAGAAGCTTCACAAAATAGTTCAGCGGTGTCAAATCACACAATCTTGGAGGCCACGTCAAAGGCCCACGTAGCGTGATAGTGCGCTCATCAAAAGTATATAATATTATTTTGGTAATACATTTCAGGAGTAAGTCTATTCATTATTAAATGACAAACCGAACTGAGCATACATTAAATGGCAGCTATCAAAAAGACCAACTCCGAAAAAAGTATTGCTAGATTGAATGCTTTAATTCCAAAAAAAAAAACACCCATTATATTACAAAATTGGTCTACATTATACTAGTTAAGGCCTTGTTCAAGTTTCATAAGCGAGATAAAGTAATGAGACGTCTAAATGAGTTGGTTCAATAGTTTTCAGCACCTTGTACTTTATGTTTTAAAATTCGTATGAAGGATTTTATTTTCACGTTTTTGTGGACTTATTTTATTGTTGAATGGGGATGGTTACTCGTGGTTAAATAAATCCTGATCTTAAAGTTTTCTCCTGATGTTTCGAAAAATATTTAAAAATTTTTAGGCCCAGAATTTGATTTTTTTTCAACAATTATTATCTGAGAAAAATGTTGTTAAGTCGTGACGCACTCAGAATATTTGCTGAAAACACGCAATTTATTTCTAATTGACGTACCCAATAACGTTCTGATTCGTTTTGACAGAAGGAAGTAGAAGTTGGATGAATTGTTATTTTGAAAGCAAAACAAACATATACATACAAATATCTAATAAAATGCAAATGTACATGTTTTTATTCTTCTTAACTTTCATTTTAAAATTTCAGAACGGATTAAATGCCCTTCACTTAGCTTCAAAAGATGGCCACGTGCATGTGGTCTCGGAATTACTTAAACGAGGAGCCATCGTTGATAGTGCAACTAAAAAGGGTAATACAGCACTGCACATTGCTTCGTTGGCAGGGCAAGAAGAGGTGGTTGCTCTTTTATTGCAATCATCAGCTTCGGTAAATGTACAGTCTCAAAATGGATTCACTCCATTGTATATGGCTGCACAAGAAAACCATGATTCGGTTGTAAAGTTGCTACTCGCAAATGGTGCTAATCAGAGTTTAGCCACAGAAGATGGTTTTACCCCATTAGCAGTTGCTATGCAACAAGGTCACGATAAAGTTGTTGCTGTTCTTTTAGAAAGCGATACACGAGGAAAGGTTAGATTACCAGCTTTACATATTGCTGCCAAAAAAGATGATGTCAAAGCTGCAACTCTACTTCTTGAGGTAAGTTCTGATAAACAGGAAAGCAGACGATTCTCTATGTTGTTTTCAATAATTATATTTATATTTACTCGTATTATTATTGTATTATATTTTCAGAATGAACACAACCCTGACATAACTTCAAAATCTGGATTTACACCTTTGCATATAGCTTCTCACTACGGCAATCAATCTATTGCAAATTTATTAATACAAAAAGGTGCTGACGTCAATTTCCTGGCCAAGCACAACATAAGTCCATTGCATGTTGCTGCCAAATGGGGCAAAACAAATATGGTATCGGTCCTACTTGAAAAAGGTGCTAATATTGAAGCCAAGACAAGGGATGGTCTAACACCTTTGCATTGCGCTGCCCGATCTGGACATGAACAAGTTGTTGACATGCTCCTTGAAAGAGGTGCTCCAATTAGTGCTAAGACCAAAAATGGATTAGCCCCACTTCATATGGCTGCCCAAGGAGAGCACGTTGATGCTGCTAGGATACTTTTGTATCATAGGGCACCAGTGGATGAAGTAACAGTTGATTATTTGACTGCGCTACATGTTGCAGCCCATTGCGGGCATGTTCGTGTTGCAAAACTGTTGCTAGATCGTAATGCAGATGCCAATGCTAGGGCCTTAAATGGGTTTACACCGCTGCACATTGCTTGCAAGAAGAATCGAATTAAAGTTGTGGAACTGTTATTGAGACATGGAGCTAGTATAAGTGCTACTACTGAGAGTGGCCTAACACCGCTGCATGTTGCAGCTTTTATGGGATGCATGAATATTGTTATATACCTATTGCAACATGATGCTAGTCCAGATGTTCCAACTGTCCGTGGAGAGACACCACTTCACTTAGCTGCCAGAGCCAATCAGGTATATTTATATTGAATAAGGCTAGCCTAACCTTAAATAGACTCAGTTAAATGGGAATAACACTGGTTGACAAAATTAGGTTTTTTTTTCTGTTGCACAAACAAAACACTAGTTTTTTTAAAGGATTAAGATATCCTAAATTCGAATCTCACCTTGAAATTTTTCTATCACATCAAGTTTTCAAAATATGTCCCTTTCAAAATTCTAAAAAAACACAAAAACGGGGGTTTTGAGTCTAAGTTTAAACTCAAAATATCTCTTAACAATACATTATATGATGATTTCGAATCCAACGTCTAATGCTAACTATCTGTTCAAGTTTCAATAATACCCGTTTTTGAACTTATTTTTGAATTATTTAATTTATTTCAAAAGCTTTCTATAATGGAAAGATTCCTTACAACACCACAAACTTACTTTCAAAAAAACCGTTTTGCCTTTTTCTGTATAAACCTATATTAGTAAAAATAGTTTTGTGTTTTTTTTTTGATTTTTGTTAAACAGGTGAAATCTTTTAAAGTATTATATGAAATGATTACTGATTTGGAAAACCATCACAGATAAACTCAAAAAGTCATATATGCGTGTTTTTCGAATTTTACAAAGTGATATTTAAAAAATCTGATTTGAAACATTAATTTTGAAGTAAGAAGTGGTACTTAGGCCACAAAAACCCATTAGAAAAGTGCAATTTTAAAGCCATTAAAAAAACCTTGTCGACCAGTGTAATTTCTCTATTATTGTGACTTGAGCACCAAACATAAAGTACCAAACTATATGTGACCACAACTTATGTAAGAAGGAAATACGCTGTTTTAAGGTCATAAGTCCACCATTTTGTTTGAAAGTTTTGTATTATTATGCCACAGTGGAGTCTACTAGAATAAATAATAAATTCACAACTAATTTATTGACTTTCATTTAGTATCTTAAAAAATAAAATATAAGATATCTAATTTCTTACATTTATCGTGATTATATTGGAAGTGAGTACTTTTGTATTGAGTGCAAGTGTCATCAGAACCTTAAGTTTAGCTTTCATGTATCGTTTTTCTTGTTCGATCAAAATTGTTTATATTTTAAAATGTTATAGTTAAAAAAATAAAACTAATCTAAGACTTTTAATTTTCAAAAAATTTAGACCGACATAATACGAATTTTACTTCGTAATGGTGCACAAGTGGACGCCAGAGCTCGGGAGCAACAAACTCCATTGCACATTGCTTCACGTCTAGGAAATGTTGATATTGCTATGCTTCTATTGCAACATGGTGCACAGGTTGATGCCACAACAAAAGACATGTACACTGCTCTTCATATTGCAGCTAAAGAAGGTCAAGATGAGGTAAAACAATTAATTGCTAAAAAAATAATGGATCACGTAGATACAGTTTATCTTATGCAACTGTTTTGGATTCGACACAAAGAATATTTCTTATAAGTTTCTTCTGTTAGTTCTGTTTGTTTATTTCTTTAGTTCTGTTGGCTTTAATGTATTGAAATAAAAAAAAATAATCGTTATATTTTGTTTTATTTTTATTATATTCGAATAAAAACAAATGATTTTTATTAATTGAAGCTGTTGATTTTTTATTTATTTATATTTTTGTTTGTATTATGATGGTCGAAATTATGAACTGCCTATAGAATCTATATAATCCTGAGGACACATACCTCTATTCAAAATCATTGAACGTTTTTTTTAAAGGTTTCGGCAGTTTTGATAGAAAATGGAGCAGCCCTAGAATCTTCCACAAAGAAAGGATTCACTCCATTGCATTTGGCTGCTAAGTATGGACACATGAAGGTAGCCCAGCTTCTTTTACAAAAAGACGCTGATGTTGATGCACAAGGCAAAAATGGAGTGACACCTCTGCATGTTGCATGTCATTATGATAAGCAAAACGTTGCATTGCTTTTACTTGAACGCGGAGCAAGTCCACATGCTCCAGCTAAAAATGGCCATACTCCACTGCATATTGCAGCTAGAAAAAATCAAATGGACATTGCTACCACTTTGCTTGAATATGGTGCTAATGCAGATACCGAAAGCAAAGCTGGATTTACACCATTGCATCTAAGCAGTCAGGTAAATTACGTACACATAATTGATGTAGCTTAATTATAATAAAAATAAAAAATAATTATTAAATAAAAATGCATGCTAGTGTGTGTCAAGTAAAAAGTTAAATTACTTAAGGTAAGTTAATTCAAAAACTAAATATCCAAACTGGGTAAATTAGACAAGAAAATTGACGTTTCTTTAGAGAATGAATTATAGAATTTTATCCCACATAACTTATCAGTTCCTCATACACTATTTCAAATATGTAATAGGAACATGATAAGAAAAGAAATTTAAACTTCTCTGTATCGCGTGTTTGAAGTTAGAATGAATTTTAAGCTACCTATTATAAAATAAGGGTTTCCTTTATGTTTTTAAAATGATTTTGGGCAAGTGGCCACGAGCGGTCCAGTTTTTGACCGCTTTATACCTTATGTCAGCAAAAACCTTCCGATATTCTCTTTCAATATGTGAATTGTCTCGAGCTTATCTGCGAAGACTAGCTACTTTGTATTTCCCTATAAAAATAGTCCAGTGGTATTAAATCGAACAATCATAAAGGCCACACTACTGGCTCAAGACGTCAAATAATGCGTTTAGCAAAAGTTTCAATAATCAATGTTTAATGCCTATTGGCATGGAGCGCCATCAAGTTGGAACAAAATGTGTTTCATAAATCAACATCCTCGAAGTCTAGCACTTTATTCATTAATCATAAATCTGCAGTGGCTTCGTTTTGATGATGATTCCTAGAGCACACCAAACAGTGACTTTTTGAGTATATAATGGCCGGCGGGCGCGGCGGTGTCTCAAGAATAGATTGTGGATAATGATCACTCCAAATACAACAATTTTGCTTTTTAACGTACCCATAAACCAAATTTGAACTTCATCCGTGGACAAATTGGGATCGTTGGCATCTGTTCACCGAACGTTCAATTCTTGCAAGAGTTCGATATTGTAAGCTAGCAAACCGAGATCTTTCCTAAAATCTTTCATAAATTGAATGGGCAAAACTCCAAATGTTGCGCACGATGGTTTTCGATACTTTGCTGCAAATTAGCAAAAGCGTCTTGGATGTGCTGCGCACTGTACGGTGTCTATGTTGATGCACATTATCGTGGTGGAAAACTGATTCTGGGTTGCTCGAATTACCGAATTTACTGGGTGATTTTATCGACTAAAAACTAAAAAAAAATAAACTCAGAAGTTAGTCTTTTTTTAATGAAATTCATACAAAAATTGATAATGAATCAATTGGCAGCTGTAAAAAAGATCAATCATGAGTTCAAAAATGGAACTAGATGCACAAGCCATGCCGACAAAAGTCCTGCAATGCATTTATGAACAGAAAAACTACTGCAAGAATGCTGCAGATATACAATATCAAAAACCAGTTCATAAATGTCATCAAAGTAGACGCCTATAAAAAAGTATGACAGAACTTATTAAGTTATTTCTTTGAGTTACGCGAGTTTTGGTTTTTTAGTGTGTTAACAAAATTCTTTCAAAATGTCAAATACAAATATTTTATAAGGACTTATTTTAAATGTTTTGAATGGAACAATTTCATTCATTCATTCATTTGTATAAAACTTATTAACAACAAATAATAATGAAATAAAATTACTGCGATTTAATCGCATTTCAGCTGTCAGACTGCTATTTTGAACAGAGTTACCGACTGCAGTAATGCAGTGTATTTACATTTATGAACGCAAATCTAGCATTACCGCTGCATTTTTACATTAATGAACTTACCCCAACTCACCTCTAAAATAAAAAAGCTCTTTAATTATTAACTTCCCATAGAAAGTTATTGTGATTGATCCAATTTTTTGACATTTCTCGAACGTTTCAAGGTTCCTAGTGTCTAAATAAAAGATTTATAGAGAGATGTCTGTGCGTGCGTATGTACATACATACGTACGATCGTACCGCCCTACATACGTTCGGGAAGTTTTTTTTCAGGGCCCAAATCTCAAGAACCAGTATAGACACAGACTTCAAATAAACGTTTTAAACAGATAATCATGCAAAAAGATACTTAAAAGACTCTCGACAAAATAAAGTGTTGTTTGTTACCATAGCAATTTAAACATTTTTCGTTGGACCAAGGGTCTAGCGTTGTCGGGTGGAGTATCAAACCACTCCGAACTATTTTTTCCATTAAAAACTACTGTCTTTATGTCTTTGTATAATGCTTTGAATTAGTTTTCAAGCTTTTGAGTCATACCAAGTGCGTTTATATTGTAAATAAGACCATCGCGATCCACGCTATCAAAAGCCGCTGTATTTCTGGCTAGAAATGACTCAGCAATACTTTTAACACAAATACATGAACACAAATGTTCGAATATCCAGATCTAAAACTAGCTTGGAAACCACTAAAGAGATTTTTGGAAGCTATCCAGACTCAAAGTCGATTCTGGAAAATAATTGCTTCCTCAAACTGAACTGGAACTATTTCATCTATAAAACTTGGTTCATAAACATAGTCTGCTTTTGGATAAGGGTTTTTGTCCCGTACTTATAAAATTCAAGTTGTAGCATCTGGTACGTTGCCATTTTTGAGCCCAGTTATAGCTAGTGAAATCTCTTCTTCGGAAAGCGGTGAGTCCGGGAAAGTTTCGTAGAAGCCAGGTGGAGCATAGTGAAACTCCAAAAGATTCCTTGAGTAAAGAATTCAATTTTGATTTATAGAAGGGCTTAGTTGATAATCTTTTTAATTGTTTGGCCTAAAAATTCTCCAAAAAATTAACAACAACAAGATGTGTCTCAATTCATATTGGTTATTATTTCACATTTTATGATCTTATATAAATTTTCAAATTTAAGAATAAATCTATACTAATATTATAAATGGGAAAATAACTCAATCACGCCTAAACTACTGAAACAATTCGTATGAAATTTGGTACGCAGATATTTTGATACCCGAGAAAGGACATAGTCTACTTTTTATCCCGGGAAAATGACGCATTCCCATAGGAAAATTCAGGTGGGCCGATCGCTTTCACGCCTAAACTACTGAACAGAAATTTGGTAAGGAGATAGTTTGAGACTTAATAAAAAACATGAGTTACTTTTGAACTCAAACTCTCAACGTAAGACGCAAACTGTGGCTCCGCGGTAAAGGAGTGCCATTTCGAAATTGGCCTGGTGTCAAATCCGCAGATGCCTTAGGGCGAGTGTACAACGTCCATGTTAGTAACATGGAATGTTTCTGCTTGAGAATGGTGTTACATCATGTGCCTGGGACTACCTTTTTCATTTATCTTAAAAACCATAATGATCAAGATTTTACAACATTTCGAGAGTCGTGTGAAGCCAGAGGGTTATTAGAAAACGACAACCAGTGGGAACTAACTCTAGAAGACGCCGCGCAACGCAAAACTGCTCCCAAAGTGTTAGAGCTTTTTGCTATATTAGTAGCAACATGTGGACAGTCAAATCCTCAACAATTGGGGGATAAGTTTAAAAACGATATGGCAGTTGATATTTTACACAGAGTTCAAGAACAACATCCGACTGATATAATTTATAATGAGGCGTTAACTTTTATAGAAGATCACGTTAGAAAACAGAGAATTGGGGAAGTGAGCAGTGATTTAGTTTGAGAATTAAATTATGATACTGTCGCTCTACAGCAGAGAATAACAGAGGATGTTTCACTTTTGAATTCAGAACAAAAAATAGTTTTTGAAACAGTTACGGACAAAATTTCCAGTGGAGAAGGTGGTTTGCTATTTTTATAGATGCTCCAGTTAGCACAGGCAAAACTTTTCTTTTGAATCTATTGTTAGCTCAAATTCGAAAAAACAATGCAGTTGCTTTAGCAGTAGCTTCCTCAGGAATAGCAGCTACGCTACTTAGTGGTTGACAGACAACAGTCAACAATGCCAGATTGTAATATCAGCAATAGCAGCAAGCGTGGAAAGATGTTGCAGCAATGTAATTAATTAGTTGGTTTGGGATAAATATACAATGTCCCACAAAAAAACAATTGAAGAACTAGATCTTACACTGAAACACATCAAGACCAACAACCAGACTATCATGGGAGGGATGGTGGTTGTCTTAGCTGGAGACTTTAGACAGACCCTGCGGGTAATTACTAGAGGTACACCTATGCCAACGGACTTTAACGGCTCGATTACGTTGAGTCATGAATTCTGCCAAATTGTCTGTAGTGCAGAAGAATTAAAAAGTAGTGTCTATCCAAACCTGTATATAAATATGGGCAATCGGGAATCGTTGTGTGAGAGGGCAATTTCAGCTCCAACTAATGAGATAGTTAGCCAGATAAACGACCAAATTATGTCGGACGTGGAGGGAGATATCGTCACCGTTATGAACACGAAGCAAGTAACATAATAGCCGATAGAGTTTGTTAATTCTTTGGAATTATCAGGGTTAAGTTGAGATTGAAGGTTGGTGTTCCAGTCCTGTTAATGAGAAATCTTGACGCACCCAAGTTATGTAATGGTACACGGCTACAGATTACTCACCTAGGACGAAATATTATAAAAGCTATACACATGACTGGAATAGCAAAATGAAAAAAACGTTTTATTTTTTTTTAAACGCTGAAAGTTGCATTTGTAAATTTGGAAAAAAAACTGTTTTTCTCATGGACAATTATATGAAGCGTGCTCACGAGTCTCAAACCCACAAAATCTTTACGTTCTGGCCAAGGAAGGAAAAACAAAAAACGTCGTATATACAAATGTATTGCACTAACCTATCTTCTTCTTAAAATGTATTAACCTAACCTAACCTATAACAATCACGCTTAGTATGGCCGCAAATCAAATCTAAATATCTAACTCAGTTGTCATTTTACATAGCTTAATTTTGGCAAAACATTTGTCATTGTACTCTCTCTGGGGTTTTGGAGAACTGTGAGTTCTGAGGGCTTAACCCAACCAACAATGGAATGTGGAAATTAAAACTTCGCTTTATATAAGATTTATTTGTTTAAGAGTGTTTTAAATGTCTTCATTATTTATTTATAAAATCAGCAATAAAAATGTGAAAGGTTAAAAGCTTTAAAAATAGCTTTTTTTAAGTTACGGAATTGACAATAGTTTATTGTATTATTTTTTTTTTTTAAACCTATACAAAACAATCGATAAAGTTCCAAATCAAATCGGATACTGAGGAGTACTTTAAGTTTGATAGAAAGTATGTTTTAAAATAGAATTGAATGCCTTGGAGAAGCTATGGAATGTAACTATATTTAGTCGACAAGAGTAGCTCCGATAAGAAATTTCTGATAGACGTTTTAACACTTAAGATAAGATGATGACGCATAAATAAAAAAAATAACATTTCCGTTTTTATACCTTCTATTCCTGCTCATACAAACTTTATTTAAATTTTCATCTCTTTCTATTTGTGTATGAAATTTTCAGGAAGGACATGCCGAAATATCAAGTCTTCTTATCGAGCACAAGGCCAATTGCAATCATGTTGCTAAAAATGGTCTAACCCCAATGCATTTATGTGCTCAAGAAGATAATGTTAATGTTGCCGAAGTTATTCATAAAAATGGTGCTAATATAAATATGGTAACAAAAGCTGGCTACACACCATTGCATGTGGCTGCTCATTTCGGCCAATCGAATATGGTTCGATTTTTATTACAAAAATCTGCAAATGTCGATGCAGACACAACCATCGGATACACTCCTCTTCATCAAGCTGCCCAACAAGGACATTGTCATATTGTGAATTTACTCCTCGAACATAAAGCCAATGCCAATGCTCAAACAGCAAATGGACAAACTCCACTTCATATTGCTAAACGATTGGGCTACATAAGTGTTTTAGATTCGTTGAAATCAATTACAAACGTAGATGATCAAGATATTGAGCCAAAAGATCAATCTGCTGATAAATATCGTGTAGTTGCACCAGAAGCAATGCATGAGACGTTTATGTCAGATTCAGAAGAGGAAGGTGGTAAGTTTCGAAGCCTTTTTTAAGAACTAAATGGTCTGCTATAATCTAATAATTTGTACTTTACTTTTTTTAATTATTAAGGAGAGGATAACGCACTGTCCGATCAACCATACAGATATTTGACAGTTGATGAAATGAAATCATTAGGAGATGATTCCTTGCCATTTGACGTTACCCGCGACGAAAGAATGGATTCCAATAGAATGACACAGAGCATTGAGACAACTCCAAGACAGGCCGTAGAGGAAACCATCAGTCCTCATCGAGCTCAAGTTCATGAAGCAATGAAAAACTCATACGAAGGCACTGCATATAACCTCCCTGAACAGGAATTAGTTCACATAGGGTGAGACCTATTTTGCCTAGCTTATTTAATAAGACATTCTCCACTTTCCTTTCTTTATGAATCTTACATTTGAAAAGCCCTTCATTTCTGTTGTACCTTTTCCTTCTCCCTAATCGGACTCTATAAGCTCTACGTGTTAACTTGATTCTAACTTAACAATTTTGCCTTAGAGGTTGTCCTAAATCCATCTGTCTCATTATTATATTAAAGAAAAGATTATTTAAAAGAAATAATAAACTTATAATATTTGTGTTTGATTTCAATTTCCAGACGAAAGCTGCAATGGAAAAAGTAAGCTGATTTGGAAGAAACCTATAATCTTTTGAATATGAGTTCTTATTCTTATTTTTTCTTATATCTTTTTAATAGCTTCTTAGTGTCATTCCTTGTTGATGCTCGTGGTGGAGCAATGAGAGGCTGCCGTCATAGTGGTGTTAAAATGATAATACCGTCTAGGTCAACTTGTCAGCCGACACGAGTGACTTGCCGATACGTTAAGCCACAAAGAACAATGCACCCGCCTCAATTAATGGAAGGTGAAGCTCTAGCTAGTCGAGTTCTTGAACTTGGTCCTGTTTCTGTGAAATTCCAAGGACCAGTTGTCATGGAAGTACCACATTTCGCCTCACTTCGTGGCAAGGAAAGAGAAATAATAATTCTACGCTCCGACAATGGCGAAACATGGCGTGAACATTCCATCGATAATTCCGAAGAAATCATTCAAGAAATATATTCGGAATGTTTTGAGTTAGATGGTAATTTATAAAAAAGAAATCTTACTATCGATTGACAAATCGAGTTAAAATTTGTGTTTGTTTTTCTTTGTTATTTGCAGAAATTAATCAACTCAATGAGCAATCTGGTAACCATGTTTGCCGTTTCATAACATATGACTTTCCACAATATTTTGCTGTGGTTTCTCGCATCCGACAAGAAGTACATGCTATTGGTTCAGAAGGAGGTATGGTGACAAGCACTGTTGTTCCACAAGTCCAAGCCGTCTTTCCACAAGGAGCTTTGACTAAAAAGATTAAAGTGGGACTTCAGGTAAATCTTTTTAAACCGCGGAAAGGTGTTGCTCCTGAAAAATTACGCAAAATTAGTGTTAATCATGTACCCAAGAAAAAGCGTTTCTCACTCATTTGGTAAAACAAAAATATCTATTTATTCAAGCAATAATAATATATATCTATAAAACCAGTAACAATATACCCACATACATACAAAAACTTATGTATACCATATATTCTTATTTTTCTAACCTTAAATAATAAAATGTGGCAATTAAGTACAAATTATATTAATCACGAACCATTTTAAAATTATAGCATTTAACTTTCAATTAAAAATACATAGAATTTAAAATCATTGCATTCCAATAATTATATTTAAAGTTATTTACATTTATTTGTTGAATTTCAATAGTATGAATAATTTAGCTATAATTTTATTTAAATTAATTGTTTTTCGTTATTATAAGAAGTTTAGTTGTATTTATTTCCATTAACATAATCAATAACAACGAAACAGATTGAATAAGCTTTTTGATAATTTTATGCATTTATAACTGAAGAGCAAACAAGTGCTGCATTTATAAAGTCAGATGCTTTAATAAATAAATTTATTTATATAAGTACATAGGTATTAAATTATTACATAAGACGTTGTTATGTACATTGGTTACAAACAAAATATTTCAATCTTATGGTGGCCGCTTTAATTCGACGGATTGAATTGATATTTGAAGGATTTAGAATGTTAGCGAGAATTTCAGCTGGGGTTTCTATCGATGAGTCTACCTGTCGCGAAACGGGACACTCAACAAAAATATGCCATACTGTAAGCGATGTTCCACGACTTGGACGTACCTCTTTAGGTTCATAAGTATAGTAGTGCTTGCTAGTGAACAAAGTCTGACTCTGGATAGTTTTATAGATTTTTCTCTACGTAATGAAGACTGGCTGCGGGTTGATGTTTCAGACGATAAGTTTCATAGTTTTTCCATTTTCCGGAATTTTTTGTCTTTTGGCTGCGAGCTCAGCGGCGTCATTACCTTCAGAACTTTGTTGAGATACCGAAATAGCTTTAAAAATTGCGCCCAGCCAGCTTGCCAGTATAACTATCTTAATGCTCCGGAAGCTAAGTATTGTCAATTGTAGAAGATTGTGGGCCGGGTTGATATTTTACTACCGCAAAGGTACACCAAAGATCTTCCTTTTGCGAATCATTGCATCGATGTACAACAGCGGTTCCCAATCTTTTTTAACCGCGGAGCAATTTCACGCGGAGGACTTCGTTGCGCATATGCCATTTTTCACAGTTACATGTACCAAATTAAATACTTTTTTTTTAATTTTGTTTGTTTTATTGAGTTCAGGAACAGTTTCTACAACGAAAAACACAAGGACAATATTGACTTAATTAGGAATTACTTAATTATATTGAAAGCATTATAATTACATGGAGTTTCTTTTTAGTGGGAATAATGTCTGCTTTTTTTTGCATAAAAATATCTGGTTGAATTTGGGACAACCGTATATCAGGCTCTGCATCGAGACTGAATCTATATTTTGTTTTGTTTCCAACATTATGCAGATAACCCTGAGTCGCAAATGTATGTTGTTGCAAACGACAAAAGAATTATTTTGGCTTTCTCTCACAGTAAACTGAACTCGTCTTTTAACATGCACCAGAAACCTGATAAGGAATACTTTGGTTGCAAAAAGTTCTTTAATCGAAAAATCTGATGCCAGGTCAATCAAGCACTCAAACTGCAGCGATGTCAAGGAAGGTGGTTTTTCCAACATGGCAACGCTCATTACACAACATGTCCCCCCAAAACAAGGTTGTTTTCAATGAGGAACTTCTTCCTCAGCTCTTATTTCGGAAAGCTGCGTCAGTGTTTTTCCGCGAGAAAGCCACCTTACTTCTGCGTGAAGAAGTAAAGACGTATGTAGACTACCCATGTCATTACACAATACTTTTAAAAGCCTTATATTCTTTAGCCGTGATTTAATAAAGTTAATTATTTTCACGCTTTCGCCCTACACTCTTTAAGGGAGACCGACTTTTTTTTCTTTTTGAGGGCATGGCGGTGTAGAACGCAAAGTCTATTGGTGCACCTTTAACAATTTTCTTTGTTCTTGCAACGGCACCGGACGTTTTTCCATTTATGTATGTCCTTAGTAGTACCCGTGGCATGATGGTTAGTGCGTTGGACTGTCATGCAAGGGGTCTTGGGTTCAATTCCTGCCTGCGCCACCTTAATTAAAAAAAAAAAAAAAAATTCGTGGGTACTGCCTCTTGCGGGGAATTGACAAATACTTCAAGAGTAATTCTTGTCATGAAAAAGTGCTTTCTCAAACTAGCCGTTCGGATTCGGCATTAAACTGTAGGTCCCTTCCATTCCTGACAACAGTACTCGCACACAGGAATGGTTGAGAGTTGTAAGTCACTAGGCCCTGGTTCACAACGGACTGTTGCGCCACCCCATTTGATTTTTTGTATGTCCTTGGCACCGTCCGTACATACTTCCACGTCGTTAACGAATGGTATGTCGTTTACAATAACACAAATTGTCAATCAAATTAAAAATTTCACCACCAGTTGAAGTAGTTGGTTGGCAACGGCTTGCAGAAGAGCAGATCTTCTTGAAAGGACTGTAGATATTGGTAGCTTACCCTGCAACATCCGTTGATTCATCAATTTGCAGCGCAAATTTTTTGACTTATTCGTAAAGGTAAAGTAGCTTTCACATTCTCCGATAAGTTGAGATTTAGTAAGTTCAGCATACTTGATTTTGCTACCTGGATGAATCCCTGCAAAGTGACGTCTCATTTTTGCTGAAAACATAGCACTGTTCGGCAACAATTTGCGCAAATTACGCAGTGAGGTTTGTTGTCATTTGTCTCAGCAAATCTAAAATTCAAATATGATTCGTGGTACTTACTTTTAACTTTTTTTGCTCTGTAACTGATCAGCGTAGAAGTAGTGCTAGGCAAACTATCAAATTCAAAACCATCAGAAATCTCTTTGGCGATATTTTCCATTGCACTTAAATAAGTATATGGAAAACCGATATTGAACAAATAAAATAAAATCATTAAAATCGTTTTGTGCGGTGACATTTGTCACATTTAAGGCCCACTGCTGCAGTTTTAAAGCACTCGTTTTGAATGAATCATTTTTAATAAGTTGTTCTAATATTATAAACAGATCGTAACCTTCTTGTCGTAACATTTTAAACTGCTTGTAAAAATAGTTCCAAGAATTTTAGTTTCTTTCCTTAAGGGACTTTACACACTTCCTATTTCCTGCAGAGCTGAATCAGTTCAATTTTATTTTGGGACATGATAGTACTAAAGTTAACATCACGAAATTGTTACTTTAACTTTTCTCAATTTGCTCACTTCATATGACATCTGTTTAAATATTTGTATAACAGCATTGGATTTAAGGACCAGTCAACAATTGGGAATTCTAATTCGTCCGTTTAAGCATATTTGGTTTGTTTGTTTTCACGAATTTAGACATATTTTGATAATCTCTTTTTTTAATAAAAGGCAATAAGTAATTTACAAGTTCGCCAAACGAAAAGAAAAGTTTGAAATGCTAGACTCCTTTAGTAAGTTGCTAAACATTAAACAAATTGCTAACTAGTAAGTTGTTAAACCCTTAACAACAGGTTGTTTTAAATGTTGCTCCACTATTTTATTTATGTGATTCTGCATTGACTAGACCCAAGTTATCCGCTGTAGTTGTAGAGCCATAAGACGTTCTTCTGTTTTTTCCTGTTTGGCACTAAGGAGCTAGCTTAAAAGATTCAAATTTAATAATTGCATCTTTTGTTTTAGAAAATTATTCACTCCATTATTTGTGCCAAAGTCATGCAACAATTTTAATCATTAATCTGATTTATGATTGTTCTGAATACAAAACGCACATTACATTTTCCAGATACGACTTCAATAAGAAATGATTTTTCAAAACTCAAATGTATGCATGCACGCTGAGGAAATATGTAGTTAATGTATTTTTTAATTGATTAACTTTGTTCTCGTTCAGAAGTGGCTTACGTTTTTCTTGTATTTATTTATATATTTTTAACATGTTTACAATAACTGTTTTGTCTTAATTATTTAACTTATTCAATTTGTTATTCTATTTTTATCTTTGCTTATTGTATTTATGCATTTTTTAAGGTTATGTTAATTTTTCCCCAAATTACGAAGAGTATAATGTTTTTTTAAGGGGCAAAATAATAATAAAGAAAGATAAAGTTATAATGAAATTTTGGAAAATAAAAGAACATAACTAAATTAAATAATAATTGATTATATTACATATAAAGTTAGTTGGATTTACATAGCAGCTGTCAAATTGTCTTAGTTTCTTACACAAAAAAGAAAGGATAACTATTATTTATTTAAAATGTGAGATATAATTTTCTAAAATTATATGTGAAAGGCGTTTTCTAACAAGCACAAAATAAAAACAAATTCTGAAACAATGATTTAAATGTTGATAAAGTTAAGTTTACTCTATAGATAATTTTATATGAAATAATGTTGAGCCCACGGATCCAGACAGGGTGGCTCATATTTCGGGTTTTGACTAACCTCAAACAAATGAAGCACAGTCACTATAACAGTGCTGCCAACTTTTATTTGCAAACTTAAAATTTAAAATAAAACTATGGCAAATAAAACTAATACAATATTCAGATTTTGTATGCTAAAGTTCTAAGGAATTGTTATAAAATGTTTATATGTTGATATTATTTGTGCATGCTTAGAACTCTTATCAAGATAAAGATGTAGGTTAAAGAAGATTTCTCTCGTCGCTTTATTTAATTTTAACTGCTTATCAGTTTTATATGTCAAACCCAAAAGTGCAGTTTAAATTTTGAACTGAATTTTGAAAGTAAAAGAACCTATGACATTTTGTCAGCCATGTAAAATCAGCAACAAATTACAAGAAAGCCTTCCAAATAACTTTTTAAGTTGATTTTAAAATTGAATTTAAAATATTAACAAAACTAAGTATAATTTGTACTTTTCCACATTAAAAAAAAATGGAAAAAATCCTATATTATCAAGATATTTATACCAACAAACAAGAAAATCGAAATACAAATTATCTAAGAAAGAAACCAAAAACAATAAGAAACAACTCTTGCATTTAAAACCAAAAAAAATAAGAATTAAATCAAAAATACAAAAAAAAATATAATATTATTAATAATAATATCATAATTAAAATAAAATTATTAATTAGAACGTAATTAAATTAAAATTATTACATACGAAGCTCATAAAATTAAATTAAAATACTACTCGTAACAAAAATGTACTCAATATTATTTATAATACAATTAAATTATATAAAAATAATCGTATCTATATATTAACCAAAAAGATATCTGTAATCTTCTTAAATTTATTATTAAACAAAAACAAAAAAAACTATACCTATACATATACTATATTATATCATATTCTGTTAAGATTTTGCCCAATAAATTTAGTTTACAAAAAATAATACCAAACATGTTTTAATTTAATTTTTGTTTATATTAAGTTCCGGTCGATGGTTGCATTCATTTTAAAGGGCTGCAAGTTTCATTCATAACATATTCATTGTACTTTGAGCGCTTTTTTTCAATTAAAATAAAATTGGAGATTTTGAAATAAAAAAATAAAAAATACACAAAAAAAAAACTAAATTTATTGGGAAACGGGAATATTATGTCTTCTTTTTGTGAAATTGATGTGGAGACGGGTCAAAATTCTGTAGTTAAAAAATTTTACTTATCTCAGCCAAAATTCTGTAAGCAATATGAAATGTCATAGTTTTCCAAAATCAGTTTTGAATATTTTGATTTTTTCAACACATTTCCTTAATTGTTTATTATCAATTGAAAAAAAAACACCCTAAGACTTTAAGAATTGATAAAATTCTGTAAGTATCGAGTTTTAAAAATAAAATATACAATGGAATGATACAATTTTAGAAAAATTAGTTTCAAACTTTAAATATGTTCATTTTAAAAAAGGAATTTTGTATTGCCAAAACTGCAAGCTAATATTGGATTTCAAAAACAGACCCCAATCTAATCAATTTCACTTCGTTAATTAGAATACTAAAACCAGGGACGAGCCATCGGCTGGTATCTTTGCATCCAATTTGCATGAATTTGTTGTTCAATAATTAATAGCAAAAGACTATTTTGGTGCCAAAGGATATTTTGCATTTCTAGCATTATTCCGGGTTTGTATGTCACTGAATGAATAAATGAAAATATCAACTATCAAAATAAACAAGAAACATTTCATAAATTGTGATTTTAAAATAAATTCGAGTAGTCGCAAAATAATTGAATTCAAAAATATAAAAAAAAATAAAAATATAAAAAATAAAAAAATTGAATTTCAAAAGATACCACACCATATGGCTCACCCTGCCTTAATTTAAAACCAAAAAAAAACATACATAATCTTGGTATGTCTATAGTGCAAGGACATCACTTTATAAACTTTTATGAAAACACATTTAAGAAACAACAACCAAATGAAAAAAAGAAATGCATTACTGAAAAAAAACAAAATTACCAAAAACGCTATAAAGCGTGATTGATTTGAATTTTTCTTTATATACCATCAATATAGGCACAACCTGTTGACCCCGACTTAACTGCAAAGTTATTAGGGCGAGGTGTAGCTGTTTCACCAATCGTAACCGTTGAGCCAAGGAGGCGAAAATTCCATAAAGCCATTACTCTAAGCATGCCTGCGCCTAAAGCCCATAGCCAGGGAATGATCAATCAATATTCTGGAAATACACCAACTCTTCGATTGCTGTGTTCGATAACAGGTATATTGGAAATATTTCATATAATCGTAATGTTTATTTATTATTTTTTTTTCTTAAATACATAGGTATATAAGTAGTAATTTTCTTGTGTCGGCTTTAAACTGATGCATTGGCACATTTTCATTATGCAAAATATACGTTACATTAGTTATCTATTTTATTAACAAAAATAAAAATCACTTTGATCGCGAAAAAAACATGTCAAAAAGAAAAATACAAAAAATATCCACACCGTACAATCTGTATTAAAATTTAAAGAAAAATCCTTTTAACTGTTCACATAAATTTTCCACTTTCATTTGAAAAAAAATTTAATGGTACTATAAATATTTCAACAAATACTGGCTTAATTCAACAGGGGAAAAGTGATGTTTACACATAGTTGAAAATCCCCAAGAACTATTGGAGCGAATTGCACTAAGAAACTGTCGAAATAATCTTCACAGAAAGTTTATCTCAGCTTTACTTATACGATATTGTTAGAAAATTGACCAATTGATAAGAATCAGAAAACTCTAAAAACATCTTATTTTGATAGCTTGCTTTAAAAATATTGTGAACTTTGTATTTAACGTAATAAAAAGTAGTAAACTTCCAGATCTTTGCGTAAGAAGGCTTAATGAAAGCAACATTTTAAGATTAACAACATAAAAAAGTGTTCATCTGGCTTATCACTTAGTGCAGTGTTAGAAGTTAGTAAAATATAAAACGAATTAAAAAAGAGGCTGGGATGCGACCTACACTGATAACTTCCCATAAAGTCTGTCGATTTTTCTTGCTTAAAAGTTTGTAGGTTTTCGTGTTGGGTTAAAAAAGTTGTCAGATGAACAATATTTTTCATATAAAGAAATAGTCCATTTTTACCAATTTTGGTAACATTTCTTAAATTTTTACAAATTGGATGAATGAATAATATTCAATATTTTTAACTTTTGAGAAGATATTTGACTCGAAAGTAAATGTTTAACAAGTTTTAGTATGATTTGTTTTAGGTTTTTATTTTTTGTAAAAAAGAGTCAATTTGATTTTTCTCGAAATTTTACTGAATGTTGAAAACAATATTTTTTAAAAGATATAGGTAGTTTAAACCCAATATCTCAATGTTTTAAAAAGATATTTGAGTCAAAAATCAATTTTACCAACTTTTATTAATTTTTTTTGGTTTTTATTTTTTGTAAAAAAATTGTCTGTTCAATTTTTTCTCAAAATTTGTCATATTGTTGAAAACAATATTTCTTATAAGTGAAAATAAGTTTAGAGCCATAATCTTAAATTTTGTAAAGATATTTCTGTCAATAATCAATTTTTACCAACTTTTGTAAAATTTTCTTTTAAGTTTTCATTTTTTGTAAAAAAAACTAACAATTCGATTCTTCTCAAAATTTTCATGAATGTTGACAACAATATTTTTATGAGATGAAATAAGTTTGAATCTCATAATCTCAAGTTTTTAAAAATATATTTGAGTCGAAATTCAATTTTTACCAACTTTGAGTAATGTTTTTTTTTTATTTTATTTTTTTTTAATTGCCAATCTGACAAAATTTTACCAGATGTTGAAAACATTAATTTTCGTTGCACAAAATTGTTTTGGCAATTAAATCATTTTTATTCGTAAAATTTTCGAGGTGACAAATTTTTTTTCTTAGTTTTTTTTTGATTTATAAAAAAACCGTTTATTGGATTTTTTTCCAAAAATATGTTAGTTTGTTTAGTTTTATAATATAAAATTTAATTCAAGTCTCTACCGTCATTGGTTCATAAGATATTTAGGGTTAACAAAAATGTTCACCCTTTTTTAAACTGCTTTGGTAAAAAACCAGCCACTCAATTTTCTTGAGCCCTTTCTGCATTTTTCTGCATTATTGTCTGTATAACAAAATTTATTTGAAGTCGATATCTCTTCTATAGTTCTTAAGCTATGGACAACGAAAAAAACGTTGCGAACGTACATACACACGCACGCACGGACATCTTTCTAAAAATCTTTTATTTTGACTCTAGGGACCTTGAAACGTCCAGAAATGTTAAAATTTTCAATTTGACAAATCAGACCCATTACAATAGCTTCCTATGGGAAGTTAATAACATAATATTCTATAAAATAATGCAGACATAGAATGATACATATTTAAGAAAGAGGCTTAGATGCGACCCACACTGATAACTTAAAAACCTGTGTGTCGATATGTCTTACTTAAAACTCTAACAAAATATTCATAACAATATTTTGTGTGATATAATTTGAAGTTTATCTTCATTTGTTCTCCGAATACTTTGATGAAAAAGTTGAATTTCTCTAAAACTAAGAACTACCAACAATATTTTGCATATGATGAAATAGTTCAATTTCATAATTAATGAGATTTTAAGTCGAAACCCAATTTTTAAAATGTAAGTAGAATTTTTTAAAACATTTTATTTATTAAATCACCAAATATTAATTAGATTTTTCTAAGAACAATTCATTACGTTAACAACAAAATTTAGCACAGAATGAAGCTATTTTGAAAACAAAACCTTGTTTTTTTTCATGAGATATTGAGAATCGAGATATGAAACAAAACCTTCATTTATTCACGAGATATTGAGAATCGAATATCAATTTTTACCAAATATTTTTTGCTTACTATTTTTGTAGATTTGAATTTTTATGAAAAAACTGTATGTTGTATTTTTATTAAATTTTTTTCCTGAATCTCGGGAACTATATTTCCTATAAGATGAAATTAGTATTATGTTTTTAACTTTGTTTGTAAGAAAACTTGACACGTTTTTTTCAAAATTGAACAGAATGTTAAGAAAAAATATTTTTTTATAAATTGAAATAGTTTGAAGGCAATGTTTTAAATATTTAAAAATATATTTGTTCCGGAAATCAATTTTTAGAAAGTTTTAGTAAACTGTCACTTCCCAGTTCCACACTTCAAAAACGTTAGTTTTCGTTGCATACAATTATTGACAATTATTTTTTTGTTTTTTGATGTATAAAAAAATTGTTTGGTATCACGTTACCATATATAATATAACATTCTATTTAAGTCGCCTGCGTTATTGGTTCTTGAGATATTTTGAACTAGCTTAATTTGTAAATTGCAATTACAAAATTTCATGAAGTCAATATCTCCGCTGGTTCTTGAAATATGGACGCACGCACAGAAATATCTCTAAAAATCTTCCAATGTTGAAAAATTTCAAAATTTTCAACTCGACAAATCGGACCGGTAACAATAAGTGTATATTTAATATCAGGACTCTTACAGATGTTTGAGTTGTTAAATAAATTTCAACAATTAGAGAGAAATATAAAATCCTCAAAGAGGATAAAATACACTTCACAACCTTTTTATAAGATTTTTTCGAGTACCAATTTCTATCTTTTTCATTTATCAAGCAAAAATTAGAAAAATACGGAGGCATGGGCAATTTTCTTTTCAAAGATCGATCAATGCAATTTAATTCCATTTGTTTTTATTGTACACTAGTTGGAAGATATTATTATGTTGTTTTTTATAAGGTGCGTCCCTTTAAAAATGCTAAGGACAACCAAAAACGTAGTTTTAACTGCTAATTGTATTAAGGTTTTGAAAAGTACACATTTTTATCTTCTAGGTACAATTTAAATCATTTTTGTTTCTCCTTAGTTTTCGAAATTTCTTATTAGTTATGAGATGTGATCTGCAGGTTTGAAAAAAAACGTATCGTAATGCGTTAATTGATATTAGCCCCCTTATATTTTCATATATGAAAATAAAATTTGTACTTTACTGTTTAAAACTTTGTTGCCAAAAGTGCTACTTTTGACTGAGGACCAAAAACATAGTTTTGAATCGGAAATCTAGACCTTTTCCAATAGTGCAGCACAATTTCATTTGCTGTCAAAAACAAATAAAATCTTTCTTTTCACACAATTTAGAATTTGGAACACCTTTAGTAAAGCAAACCCTACTAAGATCAAATATTCAGGTTCTTAATGGCTGAAACACAAACACGCTTCAGCTTCGGCTTCGGCTTCGTCTGCGTTACGTTAGGCTTGCTTGGAGGTTGATTTTAATGAAACTTCCAATTAAAATATGACATTTCTAAAATGGCACTTCTGTCAGTAACAGCTGTTATTTCTTCTCATTAAAAAAATGAGTTTTGAAATCGAAAAAATTAAATGTATATCGGAAGTAGCTTACAGACCCTATAATAAACAATGGAAATCCCTCCAAAAGCAAATGTATTTTGTTTCTTGACTTTTTTACAGCTGTTGAGCTGTCAGACAAAGCAAATGTTCAGCAAATTTGAACTAGAGCTTCCGTTTCTTTTCACACAATTTAGAATTTGGAACACCTTTAATACTGCTTAAAATTACTAAAACAAAAATTACTAAAAGCAAATATTCAGGTTCTTAACAATAACCCCGAATAATAGATCACCAATTTGATTTGATATAAGGCTGCCTTTAAATTCCTGAAACTTGTCTTCAATTTCATATATTTTTTTTGACAAACATAAATAGTGCTTTTTCTTTTCAAAAAGATCACGCAAAAAAAGTATTTTTTTTAAGAATAAAATACGTCAACAAAAGCCGGACAATTCTTTATATAAGATTTTGTTTGTTGCTACGTCAAAAGATCACATTTATCTGGCAAAATTTTCATTTTCAGGGTTTTTACATCTTTATTTTTGTAGCGTTCGTTAAATTTTTTTAAGCGGTGCTTAACAACTCATCTTTAAAAGCCTAGTTTTTGATTCCGTTTATTTCCATTGCAAGCCCTTATTTTCCCCCGCTCAACATGGTTTTTTTTTAAGGTAGATCCACTACGACTAACTTAATTGAATTTATATCAGAAGTTTTGTCAGCCCTTGAGAATGGTAATGAAGTTGATGTTGTATACACTGATTACAGCAAAGCCTTTGATAAAATATCCTATAAAATATTTTTTCTCAAACTTAGAGCCCTAGTATTTCCATCTATGTTTATAAACTGGATAGGCTTTTACCTTGCGAATAGAACTTATATACCCCTCTTCCGTAGCGCAGTCTCCAATCCCTTGCATGCAACTTCTGGAGTAACACAAGGTAGTCACCTTGGCCGCCTTCTCTTCATCTTATCTGTTAAAGATGTCTGTTTTAAATTAAATAACTCAGATATCCCAATGTTTGCGGATGATAGGTAGGTGTAAACAAATAACCTTTTCGCGCAAACAAATCCCATCTCATAGAGCATACTACTTCCTTAATGATGCCGTCAACGTAGTCGATTCTTTTAGAGATCTTGGTATTATGCGTGACAAACACCTGAATTCCCATTTAGACCAAATTGTTAATCTCGGTTTTATTAAGAGATGGTCAAAAGAATTTTCCAACCCCTATGTAATCAAAGTGCTTAACATTTCCCTAGTCCGTCCTCATCTTGAATATGCATGCTAAGTATGGTCTCCCTTTTATGAAAAACATTCACTCAGAATTGAAAATGTTCAAAGACGTTTCGTTTGATTTGCCTTACGTGGCCTTCCCTGGGATGATACAACCAACTTGCCTCCTTATGCCGATCGACTAAAACTGATAGGTTTGCAGCCCTTATATATTACCAATTGTTAATGGGCAATACTGATTACCCGGAACTCAGAAATCTGCGATCTGTCTCCCTTTTCTATATTCCTCATTACAAGCAATATTTACGGGCACTTTGAACCAATGTCCAGAATTCTTCGTCACTGCAACGTCTTCGACTTCAACATTTCCAAATCCCATCTGAAAGATACCCTTTACTTATTCCCTTTTTGTGTCCGAATTCTTCGAATTCTCCGAATTTTAATTTTAAGTCTAATAACATTAAAATTGTTAGTTCTTGTACATTAAAAAGTTAAGTTAAGTTTTAGCTTGTATTAAGCTGAATTATTAAATAACATGTTAAATGTGCGTGATTAAAAGCCTGGATCCGGCCTTATCTATGGAACTGAAGACTTACAACTAATGAGTATCTCAAAAACTTGAAGATTATTTTTGAAATCGAATGCAGAATGAATATTTACATTACCTTGTTCACCAGTGTATTTCGTCTTCATTTTAAAACCATTTAAATACCTCTTAAAATTAATTTTTAAATTTATACCAATCGTATTTAAATTGGATAGTGAACAGTTAAAAAGGATTTTTCTTCTTGAAAACAGCAAATATTACGTGCGTTACTATATATTATATACGAGTAGGTACATAAAATACTAATTGTGATATCAATTTCAAATATACCTGTTAGCACGTATATAACATAATAATGTGTCCAGTAAGCAATATTCATTTTTCGTTATGCAGTAATGTCATTAATTTTACATTTTTTTAAAATATTATTTCTATCATACTTATGCGATTTTATTAACTGCTCTTTTAAAAAACAAAAACGATAAAATAACTAGTTAATTTTTGTACTAATGCGTTAATGCATATGTGCACGCATTCCATTCTTTTTTTCATCGTTGAAGGTGTGTTTCGGAAAAGATCTCTAAAAGGTAACTAACAAACAAAAGAAAAAAGAAAACTTAAAAAAATAATAACAAACAAAAATAAAAAATAATAACTATAAAGCATACATAAACAACAAGACATTCGCAAATTTTACTCTGCATATTATAATAATATTATATACTATGAAGTTGCAACTTTCCTTAAAGATAAAAATGCTTTGGCAATTTTATTATTTATACAAAAAAAAAAAACTTCTTTAACAAAAAAAAAATCAATATTGATATTTTACTTTCCTCCGTTAGATTTTTTTGAATACCTACTATATACATTTGAATAATATGTGCATTTTGAAATAGAGCAATAATTTTATTGTTAACATTTAATTTAATTGATTTAAACTTTTTCGTCAAAATATCTGATATTTTATATATATTTTCACTTTTTATGTATATTCAAGCAGTGCAAATACACGTTATTTGAATGAGATTATTTTGTTTTCTACACAACAAACACTCTATTAAATATTATAAGTACATTTTTACATTTGACAACAGAAAAATACGTTTTTTTCAGTAAAAATTTCTTTTTCTAAATTCAATTTTAGATTCGTTTTTTTTTTTTTTTTTTTTAATTAATTTAATTTATTTTGATATAGTATTTAAATGCAAAACTCTTTTACGGTGGTCATATAAATAAATAACTGCGCAGTTTGAATACCGTTTATTTAATATATTTATTTATTAATTTTTAAATGACGTATATTTGCCTTTAAATATTGTTTGAGTTCATTGTTAAATAATATTCCTGCAGCTGAAGTTACATAATAATCTAAAAACACCATTCTATCTTTCTTCCCTACACAATTTTCATATGTATTGATTAAAATTAATAAAAAAAAAATTATTATAAACAATTAGAGAGGCTACGCAATAAAAAAAAAACTAAAATTCGTTCAAGGAATATCAGTAAATTAGTTAGTGGCCCTTAAGGGAACTTTTCTGAAACCAATGAAATATAAAATAAAATCCTAAGATATAATTATAACCTTTTTATAAGTGATAACGTAACATATCAACATTTTATTTGTTGTTTATTTATGCAAAAATGTAGATATTTTTGCTAAAGTTTAAAAAAAAAAGTTTTATTATTTATGCTTACATATAGTTGTAAACAAAAAGATAAATAATAATAATAAATAATTGTTATTGTATTCGTGTGAAATTTTTTAATAAACATTGGTTTCTACAATAATTATGATGGATTTTTTAAAATAAATTCTTAATAAAGTTATTTTGGCATGAAGTAGAAAAGCTTTTAATTTTAATTTACAATAATTTTCATTTTGTTTTGTGTGGATATTTTGAACCTATCGCTTTTGTGCATTTTCATATAAGTACATAATATTTGTATACCATTTTCTTTATGTATTTATTGTTGATTTTTCTTACTCACTTATTTAAACAATTAAAAACAGGTTAACACATTAAGTTTATTTAAAAAAAAAAATGAGAAAAAAGAACATACTGCCTGTATAGTAAAAAAATAAAAAAAAACTCGTGTATTATTTACCAAATTTGTTGTTATGTATTCAAAATATTGTGGTGTTTGAATAGAATTAAATATTTTTGTACAATAAATTAATTTTGTGTATTTAGGTGGTGCTTCAAGAGCTCAATGGGAAGACGTGACTGGATCCACCCCGCTTACATTTGTCAATGAATGTGTATCATTTACAACAACTGTTTCGGCCAGATTTTGGTTAATGGACTGTAGAAATATTTCAGAAGCAACAAAAATGGCCACCGATCTTTATAGGTAAGTTTTTGTTATTTTTTAAATTAATATTTCCATATTATTTGTACATATGCAACAAGTGTATTACATTTCTTTCTTTCAGTTCAGTTTCGTTTTATTTGCACAATTTTTACATTATTTTAAATTTGACAAGCAATTTAAGAGATCTAGAAAAACAAAATTTCTTTACAACTTTAACACAAATAAAAAAATTATAACAAGATTTTAAGAAAAGAAAAAATGATAAATAAACTTATTTAACTACAAGAAAACCCACATAAACCCAAGATATTAAGAAATGACTTTTTATTGTAAGTTTTGAATGAGAAAAAGTTGTCTTATAATTTTTAAAGAGTGGATTTAATAAGATTCACATTAGGTCTTTTGTAGAGTCTTATAGTATAACAGAATACTATAGAATAACAACGACGCAAATTAAGTATTAGTTTAAGAACTTTTGACGTATCTTTAATTTTTTAATGTGAGTCTCAGCACAATCGAACCACGATGGTGCTCCATAAGTGAGGACTGGCTGAAATATACTTTTATAAATTAATATTTAATTATTATGCTTAGACGAGACTTCCTATTGATTAACAGATACAGAATTTAAATTAACAAATTCGTTTCATGGGTTGAGTTTGATATGTGACCTTGAAAAGTGAGTTTTTTTTGTCAAGTATAATGCCAAGATATTTACAATTTTCGGCCCATACGGTATTGGTTGCATTAATATTGAGTATGGTTTGTGGAACGAAACATTGTTTTCTACGTCGTGTGAACTGAGTGGCCTGGCATTAACTTTAATTTTCTACTTACTTAGGTAACTAAGAAGTTTATCAAGGGAACACTGCAAGTAGTTAAGTGCGACTTGAACAAAAACACTTGATGGAAAAAGGGAAGTGTCGTCCGCGAACATGGCAATTAGATTTTTTATTAGAATATTATAAATACATTTTACAAATCATGTTTTTACATAAATACAAACAAAAAAATCATTATGACATGGCATTTGCCGTCTGCCAGATTGACCATCAACATAAATTTTACAAATATTGTAATAAGCTTTTATAATTATTTATGTGGATTTAAAAAAGAAGTTAATTTTAAATTTGAATTAATTTAAGTGAATTATTGATTGATAATTCAGAAATCTTCGTTCATAATTCTAGATCTATAACTTAACCCGATTTTGCAATATTTGTACAAATTGCCGACATTCATCTCATTCAGCAAGGAAACAACTTCTTCATCCGATAAGAAGTCACTTCCAAAAAAGCTCCTTCTTGTTTCCTTTAAAGTAGGGCATTTTCCAACGAAATGAATAAAGTCCTCTCTTTCTCTAAGATTGCACATACTGTATTCCAATGGTAATTCGGATCTATGTGGTATAATATTCAGGCTTATAAGTTCGCTTCGGAGATAGCCTTGCAACTTGATATGCTTCCAAAGTTTAAATTGAACTCCACGTTACATTTTTCGGCGAGGCAATTCCACTCCCTGTACCAGCTATTTTGATTTTGTACTGCTTTAAGAGCTACTTTCTTGACCAGTCGGGAATCAGGCATCTAGAAAACTTTCAGTAAATAGTCCGCTTGCAGTTTAAGGGTTTTGACGAATAGAGGTGATAGTCCTGTTTAATGTTAGTACTTTCTCCACTGTGAGAAACTTTTTACATCCCCAAACTTGGGCGCCGTATAAAAGAATACTCTCCGCTGCAGCTTCAAATACTTTATATTTTATAGTATGTGCTATGTTGACGTTAATGAAAACTCTTTTCCATGCTATATTTATAGCTGTTTTTGCTTTTTGCAGTTTTTCTACCAGATGCTTTTCCATGTTTAAGTTGCTCGAAAAGATGACGCCTAGTTATTTGTACTCCTTGACGCATTCAATGTCTTCTCCGTTAAACACCCACTTTTCATTCCATGCGTTTCGTCCACCTCCTCTTCTTAAAATCATCACCTTGGATCACTATCACCATAATTTCAGTATTTTCAAGCCTAGGAAGATCGCATAAGAAAACGTTAAAGAGAATGGGACCCAAAACAGATCCTTGAGGAATGCCAAATGAAATATCAAATAAAGAATATTTCTTTTCCTCTAACACCATTTCAAAAAGTTTACTAATATTACTTAGAAGACTTATAGGCCCATAACTTGATGGTATTTTTAGGTTTTCCAGCCTTGGCAATAGGTATAACCTTTGCTACTTTCCATTTTTCAGGAAAATAGCAGTGTTTGATACAAACATTGAAGATAAAAGTTGTGCTTTTAATAATTGGTGACTAATTCCATCATCTCCAGGAGATTTCTTTATTTTCAGATCTTTAAGCAAGCCATTTACTAAACTGTTGTTAGGATTAATTGTACTGAATTGAAAATTTACAGAATCTTCGAACTCTAAGAGTTCTTCGGGAACAATATTTTCGGTTACTTAATGAATATCTATTTAAATGGGCGGACACTGAATGATGGCGGTTGAAAGTTTGAGCGAAGATATTTGCCTTTTCTTCCTGCATAATATATTCATTATTTTGTTCCCTGAGAGGAGGAATATCTGAACCTTTCTTCTTAGATATTTTTGTTGCATTCAAAAAAGGTTTTGAACCCTTATCAAAACTCGATAGTAAACTGTTCCACTTTTGATTACGAAACACTAAAATTTCATTTTTTCATTGTTTCGTAAACGGATCAAATACAATATGTTACCCGGCAAAGGTTGAAGGTTTGAAATGGAACTAGGATTTCTGGTTTTTGAAATAGATATTTGAGCAGCGTTATTTATAGTTTGCTTAAACTTTTCAATAGCGCGGTCCACATCTTAGAGAGATTGAACGTCTTCAATCAACAAGCTTCCGTTGTACATGTTGCTGGATTGATATCTTACCCAGTTTGCAGCAGAAAACTTGAAACGAACATGTGTATTGTTTAATAAAAAGTTCGCTAATAACTCTGTGCACACAGACAAATGGTTTGAGCCCAGGGCATGAATAGTTAAGGGCTGTCAAGCGTTGAAGGATTTTTTGACGAGAAGCTCCGTATATATGTTGGTGTAAGGGGATATAAAATTGAAAGCGATGCAATAACATTGTGAAGTATGTTTCTAAAACAGCTAGCTCTCAAGCAACCCCATGATTGGTGCCTACAATTAAAATCAAATCCTATAATGAAATTAGTCCTTGTCCTTATTTCTTTCCTGTATGTCATTTTACTGTATTTTTTATCTGAAATATTTCGTTGAGAGTAGTTTATCGACTTTCTTTAACATTCAAACTCACTGGATTTTTCATTCAGTTTTTAATATATTCTCCCATGACAAATTTTGTTAATATATCACGATTTTCAACCATACTTCAATAAGTTTATTATTGCACTCAATTGCAAAAACTATGAAGCGGCTACTTTAAGGAGATTTTAGAAGGGATTTTTATTCCCGAAAATGCTAAGGCAAATAATTTCAATTCAGGCAATTGTTGACAGAGGTTAAAAAACAATTGTTTGAAGGAATGATCATTAGAGATAAACTTTTTTAAATGTTGTGTTAATTAGTTCATACAAAATCGTGTGCAATTAAATGCATTGAACACTAAATGCTTTATGAACTTTTGTCGCATGAGCGAAATTTTATATCTTTGCCACTATCCATGAGTGAGGGTTGGATCATCAAGAAGCATCAACGATACTGAAAATATGGATTTTATCTTCAAAACTTATACAGGGTTATCCATCTTATGGTTTCAAAAGTGAACGTAAATACATATAACACATATTAAATAATTTTTGTTTTGATTTCATTTTTAACCTCCTATAAAAAGTTATTGTAATGGGTCCGATTTGTCAAATTGAAAATGTTGACATTTCTCGACGTTTCAAGCTTCCTAGAGTCGAAATAAAAGATTTTTAGAAAGATGTCTGTGCGAGCGTGTGTACGTACGTTCGTTTTTTCGTCGTGCATAGCTCGAAAACCAGTAGAAATATCGACTTCAAATAAATTTTGGTTAACCCTAAATATCTCACGAACCAATGACGATAGAGACTTGAATTAAATTTTATATTATATATTGTAACGTGATACCAAACCAACATATTTTTGAAAAAAAAACAATAAATGGTTTTTCGACACAAATATCTTTTCAAAATCTTGAGATAATGGTTTCCAACTAAATTTAACTTATAAGAAATATTGTTTTTAGAATTCGAAAAAAATTTGAGAAAAATCAAATCGACAGTTTTAAAAACAAAAAATAAAAACCTAAACAAAAAAATTGATTTTCGACTCAAATATCTTTTCAAAACTTTGAGATATTAGCTAAAAACTTCTTTTATCTTTTAAAAAGTATTGTCGTCAACATTCAGTAAAATTTTGAGTAAGATCGATTAAACAATTTTTTTGAAAAAAAACTAAAAACCTAAAAAAAAAATAGCAAAAGTTGTGAAAATTTATTTTTAACTCAAATATCTTTACAAAAACTTGAGATTATGGCTTCAAACTTATTTAATGTTTTAAGAAATATTGTTTTCAAAATTCGGTATAATATTGAGAGGAATGGAATTGACAGTTTTTCTCACAAAAAATAAAAACTTAAAAGAAAATTTAACAAAAGTTAGTAAAAATTGATTTTCGACTCAAATATCTTATCATAACTTTGAGATGTTGGCTTAAAATCGAGTTTACCATTTTTTACAAAAAACTATAAACCTAAAAAAATAACAAAAGTTGTGAAAATTTGATTTTTGACTCAAATATCTTTTCAAAAATTTGAGAATATGGGTTCCAACTGATTTTCACTTGTTTCCAACATTCGAGCTAAATTTGAGAAAAATCTGAATGCCAGTTTTTTTACAAAAAATAAAAACCTAAAAACAAATTAATAAAATTAGTAAAAATTTACTTTCGACTCAAATAGCTTTTCAAAAATTAAAAATATTGTCTTCAAACTTCTTTTATTTCGCAGAAAATATTGTTTTCGATATTCATTAGTTTTTTTTTATAAAAATCCAACTGTCCGTTTTTGATGTTCGGTTCTTGATATCACTGAAATTAATTTAATTTGTAAAAATTTCAGAAATGCTACAAAAATTGGTAAAAATTTGGTTTTGACTAAAAATCTATTTCACAAAACTAGATTTTTAAACTAAACTATTTCTTTATTTAAAAAATATTGTTGGTAATTTAAAAATTTGTAAGAATAATTCAACTATAACAACTTTTTTAACCCAACACCAAAACCTACAAACTTTTAAGCAATACAAATCTCTATTTTTATTATAAAGTTTGAATTTTGACAATATGTATGAAATAGTCAAAAAGTAATTTTCTTCAATTCAAGTTGTCATATGACCATAACGCTCCGAATTGACGGTCAGATGGTTTCACTTGTTGTGTGAGCTGGACTTTATGTAGATGTAGGTGTAGATCCAAATGCAAAATACGCCATAATGTTCTATAAAACAGTTCTAATTCCTGAGAACGACGAGGGATCGACACATTACATAACTTACAGAAGATATATTTTAGTGGTAGGAGCGAAACGATGATGTATAAGCCTTTCAAATTACAATATCTGGAACCAATCCAGTAATTTCAAACTTCTTCACAATTCTTCCATTTGCTTGTGTAGTTGGACGATTATGTAAACCTTAATCTCCTTTTAAGGCACGATATGTGTCAATGTGCACAATCACCGTTTTTGAAGTAGGTTTAACAATCGATCCTTTTTCGTGAATGTCAGACTTTCAACTAAAAAAAAAAATTGGTTTAACAACTTAGTTTGTAAGATGTCTAATTCCAGCCTTTTAATTTTGAAAGCGGAAATAGATAACCCGTTATGATACGTCCAAAGCTTGAGTAGAGTACAGATATGGAACTTATGGCCATACCTGTGCTAGTGTACCTGCAACTTAATAGGCAATTTGGCAGTATTGAAAGAGGAGCGTCCAAAATAATTGGTGGAAATAACATCGGCAATTCATTCACGTCGACTTCGTGAAACCATTTTATGCTTTAGTGAAATAGCAATTCAACCATAATATTATTAGATAATACATTTAAATAAGTTTCCCTGAACTTTTTGACTACATTCAATCGATTGCAATTTATAAAAAAGTTCAAAAATAAATGCAATTGATTTGGTTTTAAATTTGAACACAGTAAGCTTCATACATAGAGTCTAAGATACATAGTAGGAATATCTACCCTCCTCTATTATTTGATAATGACCAATATTTTATCAAAGATATCAATTGAAATAACAATTAATGTTAACGTTGCCTAGCTATAGATATAGCTAAATATTGCAAAACAAAAGTGCATTTTTGAGTTTTTTTACCCTCAACTGATATTCTAATTCCATGTTTTTTTATTTAGAATTCACTTAAGTTTATATTTAAGCTCTATATTTACTTTAATTTATAACCTACAGTGTTCTAAAACCTAAAAATGTAAATATTTATTTTTGTAGGGAAGTGATACACGTCCCCTTCATGGCCAGATTTGTGGTATTTGCAAAACGTGTCGAATCCAATGAAGCAAAACTTCGTGTATTTTGCATGACTGACGATAGAGAAGATAAGACTCTAGAAAAACAAGAACAATTTACCGAAGTTGCTAGAAGTAGAGATGTCGAAGTTCTTGAAGGCAAACCACAGTACATAGAAATGGCTGGAAATTTAGTTCCTGTAACAAAATCTGGAGATCAATTGCAGCTTATGTTTAAGGCATTCCGTGAAAATCGTTTACCTTTCTCCGTTCGAGTGAAAGATCAACATGCTGATATTGTTGGTCGAACATTATTTATGAAAGAGCCCAAGATTGCGAAAGGCGAACCACCACAACATCCTATTTGTATATTGAATATAATTCTTCCAGAAATTGTGATACCGGATCAAATTCAAACTATTCAAGATAAATATGAAGCAACTGATAGTTCCAAATATCCTAATAGTCACTATGTTGGCGATTTGAGAATAGTTGACCTTTCGAATCTTTTAGGAAAAGATTATATACAATTAGCACCCGAAATTGGTATATCACAATCTGAGATAAATGTGATAGTTAATAGATATCCGAATAGTATTGCCCGTCAGGCACAAGATCTGATTCGGCTTTTTAAAGAGAAACCACATTTTGATATAAATATTTTGGTTTATGCCTTGAAAACAATAGGCAGGGAAGATATTCTTCAAAAGTGCAGACTTAGACATGACGAACCGGAACCTGAAAAGGAAATAATGTCAATCGAATATGGAAAAAGTGAGTAGATTATCTTTTAAGGAAGTTGAAATTTAAATTTGTTTTGTTAATAATTTATTAATAATTTTAGGTTCGAGTATACAACGAATACATGATAGGGAAGAAATTAAATACTCCGCAGAAGAAAAAGAAGTAGAAGAGTCTGAATCCGATGATGAAAATCAAAAGAGAACTGTTGCTGAACGTCGTGAAAAAATAGTCAAACGGCTATCCATTGAACGACAAATACCTGCCTCAAGTCAAAAGAAGGAAATTGTCCAAGAAATAACAGAAATAAAGCGAACAAGTTTAATTGACGACAAGAAAGCCATTCACGAAGAAGAAATCATGTTGCAAATGTCAACGGATAATATTATTAAAACCGCACCGGAAAATGTTGTTAAAATGAAACTTAATAAATTTGAACCAATTGAAACGTCCAAGGCAGACTTCGAACAAGAAGTTGTATTCAAATTTAAACCAGCCACAGCCACAGCCGCTGGAAAGAAGATTGAAGAGATTGAAAAATCCGATGTTGTTAGTTCCAAAATTGTATCAGATATTGAAGCCGTTGAAAAAGCTGAAAAAATTACTACAAACGAACTTATTCGAAAATCGCTTCCACAAAAAAGAGACAGCTTAGAAACGAAAACTGATTCACTGACTGATACTTTGAATATTAAGGAATTTATTGAAGCTGAGTCTCAAATAAAAGAAATTGAAATAAAGACTGTTAGCACTAGCAAAGTTCAGAAGGAGTTTGAAGCATTTGCAGAGGAAAAGAAGAAAGATATTGTTGAGAAACCGTCGAAGACACTTACCGAAGAAGAGTTCTACAAGTCTATTGAAGAGACAATTACCAGGAAATTAAGTGGTGCAAGTGTAGTTTTGGATGACAAAACAATAGGTATGAAATAAGTTTGATTTTTCTTTCCTCACATTATTTGTAGCCTAAATTGATTTCTACTGCAAGCGGTATGGCCCAACAGTTTAAAATTTAAACAAGATATTTGATTTAAATTGTAGATTTAAAATTTTGTGCATTTTATTTACTAATTAAACCGTTTTTAAAGTAGTGGTCTTACATACTTCGTTCAGTTTATTGAATTTTATTACAAAAAAATTGCCAAGCACAGAAGCCACAGGTAAAAAATGTCCTAAAATCAAATTGAATTTTTTGAATAATTGGTGTTGCGTCAGTTGCGCTTCCAATGGGCTTCGGGCGCTCTGGTCTGCGCCATTTCTTCTGCGTCAGCATGGGGTGCAACGCTGTTGCCAACCAAAAAATGTAATACAAAAGACGGACTGGTTCATCTTCGGTCATATAATAGAACTTCCGTGCTTGGTGCGGAACTTCCTCTCGGGTTTATCGAGTACACAGATCAAGTTCTTCTTCAAGGCCGATTTTTTCTGCCTGTGAAGCCATTGTTTGTTTTCGTACTTCTCAAGTATTTGGGTTCTTCATGGAAGCAGTCGCATTATTTTTATATATACTGGCCCCAGAACATACTTTCCCTTCATCGAGCACAACTAATTCGAGTCCTAACCCAGGACCAAATTCGTGTCTGGTATTCTCATTGCATTGGACAGCCATGTTTATTTAAACTTGGCCAGTGGATGCAATACATCTTCTCACTATCTACCCTCACAATATTATACCAACAAGATAGTGGTCCGAATCGATATTAGTACTTCGGTACGTTCGTGCCGTCTTCAGGCACGAGTAGGGGCTACGACGAAACGACGCATTGTGAATATCTTCAAGGTGGACCTGGTTGTCACAAATATCAAGTTTTCCGTTGCTGCCAGTTCTAAGGCTTGATGTCTGTTGTCATTAGTGTTCTAAAGCAATCTATGGGTGCCGTTTAAATCGCCAAGGATGACTTTAACATCATTCCTTAGGTAGGTATTTGGGGGTCTTGGACTTGTTCGTACAAAGTCTCTTTCTCTTAATAAAGGGATTCCTTCGATTGGACCTTAAAAAAGTATTGATTTTCATTCAGTATTTAAAAATTGAGTTTAAATAGCAGTACACATTTTGTTTGTAAATTGTTGTCAATAATTAGGCAAAGTTTTTATGGATAAAATAATTTAATTTAAATCGAAACCTTATTTAATAAACTCAAATCAATGACAAAATTGTTTACCGCTGACAAACATTTAAATGTATTGCCATTAAATATGGTTTCGCCAGAGGCCGTTTAAAGATTGACAATGTATTTACGTTTAATTGTATAATTAACCTAGTTGTTTAATTAAAAGTCTCCTTCGTGGATACGTTGTTTATAGCGCAATGCGGTTTTAATATAATTATATAAAATTTTCTAGCCTACTTTTCCATTCAGAACTTTCAATTTTTCGGCCAATTCTATCACTTCTGCTCCAAAATATTTTATATGAAATTTAAATAGCACATATATCATACTTATGGGGAAACGGTTGAGGAGGTATGTTCGTTCTTGAAGATCTAAATTAAGTTGACTGTAAATCATTCTATATTGTGAAGATTGAGCTTCCTCTTTAAAACTTCTATACTCGACAATGCTTAACTTCTCTATTATTGTTTTAAAATTGTCTTTTAGATCTGAAAGGCTTATACCGGGTAAAAATTCGATACTTTCACCTAAGCTAAGAGCCAACTCCTCCAACTTTTTGACTTGATTACCCCTGGATGACAAAATCTTTTCAAGTACTTGTCTCGGCAATATTTCTTCGTCCATTTCCATCAGCTTAGTAATATAGTCAAAATGCAGCTTTAAAGCTTTTAAGAACAATGGAGGTTCAGTTGTTTCCAAATGCAGCATATAAATTGGAGTGCAAATTGGTAGCTGAAAAATGGGCTTTAAGAAATACCCGAGGATTGGCAATGTCCCCAAACTTGCGCGCCATAAAGCATTAAAGAAGCTGCTGTCGCGTTAAATTTGTTTAGCTTTGAACTTGTGCTCGACACCTTTATTATCGATGATGCAACGTTTCCACACAGAAGAAACTATTCTTTTCGATTTAGTACAATATTCCTTTATGTTTAATATTTGGTTAAAAAGGACAAAATTTACCACTTCTTAAAAGAGGTTCCTTGCGATATATTTGTTGTTATTTTTTGAATGGATTTACTTTTATTGAAAATGTAAACAACCTTATCAGTTATTAATTTGGTTCGCGGTGTCATACAAATGTTTCTCAATATTGCATTTGTTCAAAATGAATGCTTATTACTTAAAACCCAAAAAATCAGCAATTTATTTTGAACAAAACCATTATATGAAATTAAAAATGAAAAACAAAAATATTAACTGCTTTCATTTTTCCTTATTCTTTTAGCATCATCTGATTTGCCGCACTCACGAACTCCACCACCAACTCCGATAGATATTAAATCTGAAGATAAGTCTAAAGTATACAATGACTTAACTCCATCACAAGGTTTGTAATATTATTAATTTTTATAAATAGTTAACTGCTGTTTGCATTTTTAACAATCATTTTCTTAATTTTCGTACATAAAGAAAATTATTTTTAAGAACTATTCACTTTCAAAACTAGTCGAATCGAAAAGATTCTTTAGATTTCTGTAATTGAATAATAATTTTGGTACAGCTACAAATTGACTTTTTATTTTTAACGAAGTATTAATTTTAATTTATCAGTTTGGATTATTGCAACTTACAATATGTACAAATCTACTTTTGCTTAAAGTGTCAATTATTCAAATGCGGTGATTATAGTTGTATATATTTTTGAAAGGTGTAAAGCTTTAAGTTGGTAATCCTATCTTAATTGGCAGCCATATTTGTCAACGGTTACCGCTATAGAGCCATGATTATTGACTTTTTCGTTCGTAAATTAAAAAACCAATAGTCCAGTCATTAAAGCTTAAATTAGGTAAGAATCTCGGAATTAGAGATACCCAGCTGTAAGTCTTACATACTTGTATATTGACACCCTAAAAGTTATCTCAAAACCTACATATGGTAAGAAACTAATAAATTTCAAGGTCAAAAAATCAAGTCAATAAAATATAATATGATAGTTAATAAAAATTGACAAATATTTATAATCATTGATTTATCGATAGTTCATCAACGATATATGGCGTGTTTTCGAACGGTGGCAACGGTTGGCCTGTGTTGCTGTGACCGCGCGCTCTCCGCCTGCTAACTCGAAAACGTTTCACCATATACAATTTTTTTAAAACAAAATTTTTAGAGAATTTTGTATTATACAATATTGATAATGAATACAAATAGCAAAAAACCCATAGGAAATGAGATATTTCCAAAAAAAAGCACAAAAGTTGCTTATACGTCCGTCCTACCATATGTACATAGGTTTTGAGACAACTTTTAGGGTGTATCGAATGCCGAGGTGAACTTACTATAATGACTCCAAGATCTTGCGATTTAACACTGCGCCGCTTAACCATTTTCTGTGGGATTGCATATGTATGTGAAGTGGTTTTTCTTAGCTACAAACAATTGATAATGTTGCGTTAAACAAAGCTTTCAGCATTGTAAGAAGATTTTAAGAAGAAATTCTTATTTTTGCTAAAAGGCTATGCATAATTTTCTGGGGTGGTCAAAGTGATATGAGATAAATGACAATAAAAAACAACTAATTCTAATTTTCATATTTGCATAAGGTGACAGTCGCTTGTGACAGCTACAAGCCCGAAGTTTTCATTGCAATATAATTAAAGTAGCTTCAAGCTATTTTAATATGAATGTTTTCGATTTAGTATTTTTATCCATATCGTTTTAAAGTCTATTTTGAAAAAATTTAACTGAAGCATCTTACAGGGACGTAGGAGCTTGGTAATTATACAACTTTATTCTAAAAAATACGATATTTACTTATTACCTTAGCTGATTCAAGCCCTTGTCTCTCTTCTGACGCAAATAACTATTTGTACTTGCGAAATTTAGAAATTCAAAATCGATGTTTTAATAAAACATAACATTACGATTGTAGAGAAGTCGAACGAACAAAAGTAAAAGTGGTTCGCCACATTCCACGGTCGATTGACTTCACTTTTGGAAAATAGGGTTTTGAGTTCAAAAATCAAAGATTCGAATTTTTTCAAAAACAAACCGAAAGATTTTTTTAATTGGACTTGTTTTAATATAAAAATAGATGCTGGGATACGACCCACACTGATAACTTCCCATACCGTCTATCCATTTGGCTTGCCTAAAAGTTTGTAGGTTTTCGTGTTGGGTTAAAAAAGTTTTTAGTTGTATAGATTTTTAGTCGAAGACAATTTTTACCAATTTTAGTAGCATTTCTTAATTTTTTATAAATTTGATCAAGCACTGAAGATCAATTATTACCAAATTTCCGTATTGTTTTTTGTAGATTTTTTTTTATGAAAAAACGGACTTTAGAATTAAAAAAACAAAACTACTGAATTTCAAAACAATAGTTTTTGTTAAATAAAAAAAAGTTTGAAGACAATATTTTTAATTTTTGAAGAGCTGTTTAAGTCGAGAGTAAATTTTTACCAATTTTTAGTATTGTTTTTTTTTTTGTTAGGTTTTTATTTTTTGTAAAAAGACTGTCAATTAGTTTTTTGACAAAATGTTACTGAATGTTAACAACAAGAGTAAATTTTTACCAATTTTTAGTATTGTTTTTTTTTTTGTTAGGTTTTTATTTTTTGTAAAAAGACTGTCAATTAGTTTTTTGACAAAATGTTACTGAATGTTAACAACAATGTTTTTTAAAAGATAAAATTAGTTTGAAGCCAATATCTAAAAGTTTTGAAAAGATATTTAAGTCTAAAATCAATTTTTAATAACTTTTGTTAATTTTGTTTATGTTTTTATTTTTTGTAAGAAAATTGTCAAATCAATTTTTCTCAAAATGTTTCCGAGTATTGAAAACAATATTTCTTATAAGTTAAAATTAGTTGAAAGCCATTATCTCAAATTTTTGAAAAGATATTTGTGTCGAAAATCAATTTTTACCAACTTTTGTTGGATTTTCTTTTAAGTTTTTATTTTTTGTAAAAAAAACTGTCCATTCGATTTTTCTCAAAATTTTACCGAATGTTGAAAACAATATTTCTTATAATTTAAAATAAGTTTGAAGCCATAAGCTCAAGTTTTTAAAAAGATATTTGAGTCGAAATTCAATTTTAAAAACTTTGAGTAATGATTTTCTTTTAGGTTTTTATTTTTTATAAAAAAAAAATATCAATTTGGTTTTTCGTAAAATTTTACCAGATGCTAAAAACATTTTTTTTCATTGCATAAAATTGTTTTGGATATGAAATCATTTTTTATTCGTAAAATTTTCGAGGTGACAATTTTTTTTAGATTTTGTTTGATTTATAAAAAAACCGTTAGTTGGATTTGTTTCCCAAAGATATACTGTAGCGTCATTGGTTGTTGAGTTGTTTAGGGTTAACCAAAATTATTATTATTATTATTAAGGTGGCGCTACAGTCCGGGGCGGACCTGGGCCTCACCCAACAAGCGTCTCCAGCCAGCTCGGTCCCTAGCTAGCTGTCTCCAGTTTCGCACGCCAAGTTGGTTGAGATCCTCTCCCACCTGGGTGCGCCACCTGAGTCGCGGTCTTCCTCTACTGCGCCGTCCCTCGGGATTGGATTCGAAGACCTTCCGGGCTGGAGCGTTGATGTCCATCCGCTCTACATGACCTAGCCATCTAAGCCTTTGGACTTTGATTCTACTAACTAGGTCAGTGTCGCTGTACAGCCCGTACAGCTCGTCGTTATATCTTCTCCTCCATTCTCCATCTATGCGTGCGGGACCAAAAATCGCCCGAAGAATTTTTCTCTCAAAGCATCCTAAGACGCTCTCATCTTTCTTTGACAGGGTCCAGGCCTCAGCGCCATAAATGAGAACCGGGATGATGAGTGTCTTATAGATGGTGATTTTACATGCTCGAGAGAGGACTTTACTTCTCAATTGCCTTCTAAGTCCAAAGAAGCAGCGATTTGCAATAGTTATTCTTCGTTTGATTTCAGCGCTGGTGTCGTTGTCTGCATTAATAGCGGTGCCTAGGTAGACAAAGTCCTTAACTACCTCAAAGTTATAGCTGTCCATGGTGACGTTTTGTCCAAGACGTCGTTGTTCAGTGTCCTTTTTTGATGACAGCATATACTTGGTCTTGCCCTCATTGACCACTAAACCCATCTTCTTCGCTTTCGTCGCAATGCTCAAAAACGCTCCACTGACATCACGCTTTGATCTTCCAATTATGTCAATATCATCTGCGTATCCGAGTAATTGGATGGATCTTTGGAAGATTGTGCCTCTAGTGTTGAGGGTTGAGTTTTGCATAATTCTTTCCAGAACGATGTTGAAGAAGTCGCATGACAATGCATCGCCTTGTCTAAAACCTTTTTTGACATCAAATGCATCGGTAAGATCTTTTCCGACCTTGATAGAGCAGCGTGCATTCTCCATCGTCATTCTGCACAAACGGATAAGTTTGACAGGGATGCCAAAACTAGACATTGCTCGGTAGAGCTCTTCCCTATAGATGCTGTCATACGCGGCTTTAAAATCGATAAAGAGATGGTGGGTATCGATTTGAAGCTCCTGGGTTTTTTCCAAGATCTGCCGTAGTGTGAATATTTGGTCGATAGTGGACTTTCCTGGTCTGAAGCCACACTGATAAGGACCAATCAGGTTGTTGACGAATGGCTTCAGACGTTCACATAATACGGCAGAGAGGATCTTATACGCAATGTTAAGAAGACTGATGCCTCTGTAGTTGGCGCAGTTTAGAGGGTCTCCTTTCTTATGTATCGGGCACACTATGCTGAGATTCCACTCATCGGGCATGCTTTCTTCCGACCAAATTTTGCAGATGAGTTGGTGCATGCTCCCTACCAAGTCATCGCCTGCCGCTTTCAATACTTCGACAGTGATGCCGTCAGCTCCAGCAGCTTTGTTTGACTTAAGTTTAGATATAGCTATCTTCACTTCGTCAAGGTCGGGTAGGCGGAATTGTTGATCTGCGTCGCCGAGGTTGAGTGGTTCTATCGCCCTTACAGCGGAATTCGGTTCGTCATCGCCGTTATATAATTTGGAGAAGTGATCTTTCCATATTCTCAGCATCGACTGTGGTTCTACTACGATGTTCCCTTGATCGTCTTTACAGGCTTCGGTTCGTGGCTGGTACTAACCAAAATATTCACCTTTTTTAAACTGCTATGGTAAAAAAACACCCACGCAATTTTCTTGAGAGCCCTTTCTGCATCTTTTTGCCTTATTATCTGTATAATAAAATTTATTTGAAAACGATATCTCTTCTAGTTCTTGAGCTATGGACGACGAAAAAAACGTTGCGAACGTACGGACGTACAGAAGACGTTCGAAAGAACGTACACTCGCACGCACAGAAATCTTTCTAAAAATCTTACTTTCTATGGGAAGTTAAAAATCCGTTTGTATTGCTCCAGAAGGGCACCTCCTGTAGAGCCGTTATTTCGTTTTTAAGTTTTCTCAAGAACTTATCAACCGATTTCAAATATTTGGTAGTCAATGTCATTGTTTTTATTTTTAATAAATATAAAAAAACAAGGATTTTTTCGAAATTCGATATCTTAAAAATGGTTCATTATTTTGTAAATGTAAAACGTACATATATTAATAACTGAATACCAAAAATATTTTAAAAATTAAATTGAAAAATTGTATATACATACTAAATTAAAAAGAAAAAAACGCTGTAACGATTTTCAAATAAATTTTTTGAAAAATTAAATTTTTTTTGAAAAATCTAATTGAAAACAAAACTTTTTGTACATTTAGATTTCTAAATCTTAAAATACAGGAAATATTTTTAAACATCTTAACCTAGAAATTTTCTATTTTTCCTTAAACTAACAGAAGTTGTTTCCTTCCCTTTTAGATATTTCCGCTTTTACTCTTAATGAAGAAGAAAAATACGAGAGCGACGAACAAGACGAAAGTGAGCAAATTGTTGTTTCATCCAAAGGTATGTACATGAAGCTTTAATATTTACATATATGTATGTACCCATACTTAAGCTTGAACTGCTTTTAGATTCAAAAAATAAACTAACAATAAATTAAGAGTAACTGCTAAGCTTATTTCTATAAATGGTATCCAATCAATTGCAATATGTTAGTTTTAATGTAATTACAAAAAAATTGCTTTATAAGCATCATCCAGCATCACTATTGCATTATATGTATTTTTAGTTTTTAATTTGTAAATGTAAAATTAAAAAAAAAAAAACATTAAACTTTACCTTGAATATCGTGTTTGCCTACATTTTTTTTTGTTTTTTGTTTTTTAAAAGAAAATTCGTCACTTTCTATATCCATTTAAATTATGAGCTCTCGTCTTACCGCGTGGGCTCATTTGCACTTTTTTGGTTTCTATATATATACATATGTATGTATGTAAGCAAACCTTATAACAGGGTATATTTTACGTCGTGTACTGTAAGCTTTAACTAATCCAATTATTCGATTTGTTCTTAGGTTCTGTTCTGTAAATTCTTCATGGTACACACAAAATATTGACTGTATATTCCATGATTTATAATTTCGGTTTAGTCTTTTAGTTATATTCACAGCCTTTTAAAGGTATATAGTGTTTTTTGAGCCGTGTGCTTTTGTTTCTTAAATATTTGTTTTGCCTTAAATTACCTTGAATTAGATATCTGTGATACGGTAAGTTCTTTGAAAATAAATTTCCTAAGAAAATCTGGTAAATGGTGTGTATCGCAATGTGACTAAACTCTCTTTCTAAGGTGAAAACAATAATAACAACAATAACAGTTTCGTTCTTAAACCCCATAAGTCTTTTTAATAAACAATAATTCTGTCTTCTATACTGAATCTCCTAATCCTAATATGCCTTATGTACACAATACTCTTTTGACCGTGATATGATTTTGAAAATAAGACAAAAGAAGAAGGAAATAATTTTCTCCTTTAATCTTCGTATCGGTTTCCTGAATCAAGACTTTTGCAACCAATTTTTAACCAATTCCTAAAAGAATGAGTCATCATCGTGTTTCTCAGAATATACATAGTTCAAACAAAAAGGTTTTCTTACCTATCATCTTTTTAAACTGCATTCGGTATTTGTTCTTGAATATCGCCGAATATTCTTCAAACGTTTTTGGATTTCACGAGTATTGAAATAATTTAAATTATTGATTTATATTGTTCTATTGGTAAAATAAACATAATCAAATTACTCGTGTATCTTTGTTCGTCACTACTTTTTCCATGATCTGAAAGTGTGACTCAGTGTTTTAATAATTAATAATAATCGATGCTTGAAGTTTGATAACAAACTTTTCTTTTTGATTCTGTTTAAATGAAATTTCCTTACTTTGACGTTTTTAAAACGCATAAATGATTCCTAAAAATACCTAAAATAAATGATGATTTATTTTAGTATTCCCTGTGATTCAAATAATTTAAATAATTTTTCCTCAGATTTTTTTTTCAATTTTTAATTAAATAAATTTCTTTCTGATTTTTGTCAATGATTAACAAATCAATTTTTACGTTTTAATTCGTACCATAGTATAGTTATACATATTTTCTCATCTAAGGACATGGATTGTTTGTGATCTGATTTAGAACTTTAATAATATAACCTTTTTTTCAATTTTAATAATAATAAATTAGAGTTTTAAAAACAAAAGACAAGTTAAAAATGTTCATTATATAGTTTAATTTTTAACACCACGCAAGAGTTTTTGTGAATGGTATTTTGATTTGTTTCTTTGTTTCTGTAGAAAATTTCTATCAACTTTAAAACAAGTTATTTGTTTTTAAATATATACGGATTTATTTTAAATTAATACTATTTAAAATGTTTGCTTAAGATAAACTTAGTTAGACAATACAAATATAAATTTTCAAAAGTTCTTTAGACATACTCTTATACCCTTTTCACACCAAACCCAAAACCGGGTTTTCGGCAAAAAGTTTTCGAAAACCCGAAAATCGTTCACACCGAACATTTACACGTTTTCATTTGACATTTAAATTTATTTAACACCGGCTGTCAAATTTTATTAACTATTTGTGAATTCAAATTGATTTTAACGTAACACTAGCTCGTCTCGAAGGAGAGTTTCAACTGAAGTTCTGGGGACGGGGGAATTGGGCTCACGACATAAACCAACAAGAACTAGAAGCTCGCTTGGCTGCAGCTATCATCTTTGTTTACTTCAACCGGTCCTAACAATTCCTTAGAGAAGCTAATTGTCTAGAAAATATTTAATTTTATTTAAAACACTCTCTTCTTCTTTCACAACAAATTCAATCCAAAATACTGAGCTTATGGCTATTGCTTCAGCTGGCACAAATGTCTCTTTAGAATCTCCATATATTGTGGCCGTCCGAGCAACTTATAGCATGTAGGTCCTTATGGCTGGATCAGAAAAAGTCAATTCCTCGTTCCAGATTCGTACCAAAATCACAATCATCAATAGCGATCACTGAAGCAGTTATGATGGGCTGCAATTTTTCCATGACTATTTTTGGGCTTCTTCCTTTAAGGACTCGCCTTGCTTGTCCAAAGGACTGAGTATCTTCTTGATGTTGGCATCTCTGTTCATCAAGGGGCGACAGCCCACTGTTGTGGTTTTATTTACTGGAACAACGATTCCTACATTGTGGAATGTTTTAGTGCAACTCTTCCTAGCCCACTGCGACATAGCCTCCACCAGAGATTTTTTTTCATACTTATTCTCCTCCACAAATAAACTGATCGACTTTCCCATATCTCCCAAACCCTTGTGATTGAACGGAGTTACCAGGTAGCAAGCGAAAACGTCGAACATGTTTGTGGCGACGAGTTCAAAGACGCATCCCTTGGAAACGTTATTACGAACTATGAGCAAGTCATCCTCGTTCTTGGTGTCGTCATGCCAGTAGCCATAGTGAATTCCGGTTAGTCGCTTAACAAAGAAAGTTTGAAACTCTGGAATAAAATTTATTTCAAAACGAAATATTTGTTTTGACAGCAGCCATCAGCTGTTTTGTTTACATTAATTTGAGCGCTGAATGATTCGAAAGGTTTGTTTGTTTAGTTCAACTTTGAATTGCTACTAGTTTTCGAGAGATTTTATATAAAACTTGTGGTTTACCAACAATGTATGGGAAAACTTTAGTTTTCGATGTAGGTTTTCGACCAAAATCGATAATTTCGCAAAGACCGGTTTTTGGACTTGGTGTGAAAAGCCTATTAATGTCAGAACTTAATAAGAAAGTCAGTTGACTTTTTTTGTTTACAGGTTGTTCCATTTGTATGCTCCTATTGGGTGATACACTAACCGTGACCATTACAATCTCTGAAGATTGATTGTTGGAATAGTAAATGATCTTTGTTTGGGATCACCTGATTCGAGTTGTTTTTGTTTTTGAGCTCTCCATTTCATTAATTTCATGGTTTTAAATGGTAGTGCTGGAATTTAGGTTAGGTTGGGTTGTAGTGGCTGTCCAAGATGGAAACGGCTTAATGGCCCATTGTGATACCACATGAATCTTGAATTCTGGAGGCTTCCTCCTAAGCTCAATGGAACCAGTTTGAGTCCCTTACGAAACGAGAGAAGCTGAGTATAAATCTTGAATTCTTGAGGCTTCCTCCTTCCTGGGACCTGGCGAATTCATCTGCCTTACGGTTAACTGGAATGTCTCTATGGCCCGGCACCCAGCAAAGGTGAATATTAAACTGTTGTGCCATCTCCATTAGAGATGATCGACAGTTATGGACTGTTATAGAGTTTGTAGAGGCAGAATCTAGAGATTTGATAGCGGCCTGGATATCTGATAAAATACGGATATAAGATGTTGATATCACGTTTTCTTTAAGCCAGGACAAGAGTTCCTCTATCGCCAAACCAAGAGTTCGTCCTCGCTCAGAAGGATCATGTTAGGGTCGTCCTCAGAGTCCATTAAGGATGGACCGTCTACGACTTTTGTAGAGGGTGGAGTTGCGATTGGAGAGGGCATGGGTGCATCGTAACCCTTAGGAGAGAAGACGACGTCCCAGGCCCACCAACCGCTAGTTCACATTCGGTTGCTTTTGGAGGCCCGCTTTTCGCGTTAGCCTCATCTTTTTATAAATGCAAATGTTAATGGATTCGAAGCCATAGTTTTTAGAGCCCTTGTTTAAGGTTAGAGGAGCCAAGGATTCTTTATTGAGTACTGAAAGGCACTCCTATAAAGACCCTTCACTTCCTCTAGCTTGGCTATCTTCCAGTTATGCGTAGAAAGGGACGCGTTACAAACTCTGATCATCTTGAGAGTGTCCTCGGTACCAGCAGGTTCGCTTGGAATCCAAATGCGGGCTCTAGGTCTGCTAGGAAAGTCTTCCATAGCTTAACCTTGACCAACTGCCAACGATCAGCCGATATTATGCCATCATCATCGCTCCTGTCAATGACCGCAACGACGACTTTGCCCTTCACGACGTCAGTGAAACTGGAATTTACCGCCTCTGGAACTCGGTTGTCATTTGAAGTCTTATATTATTAGTTCAATGTGTGTCATTTAGAATAATGGATCGTTTAGAAATCGTTCAATGAACGTGTTGTGAACCTACGACTCTCCAAGATTAATTCTTGTCATCAAAAAGTGCTTTCTCAAATTAGCCGTTCGGATGTAGGTCCCCTCCATTTGTTTCAGTTTCAGTTTATTTATGCATAAAGCTTACACAGTAAGATAGTAGATATCTTATTAATATAATAAATATAGAAATATGGAAGGAAAGTATGTTAAGTCTTGATATAACCAGGCATTTGCATTTGCTTGCGTTGAGAACCAACCCATTGCCGACGCCCAGTAGGATATCTTTCCTAGATCTTGGTTCAGTGTGAATGTGCAATCGTCAATTAAGCCCAAAGGACAGTTAATGTTAATTTGAATGTCATAGGCATAAAAATGTTGTGATACTTGAGTTATAATAAAACCGATTTCATTTATATATATTGAAAATAGAAGTGGGGGTAAAATTGATCCTTGGGGAACTCCTTGTTGAACCGGAAGAAAAGTGGAGAGATTTTCATTTAAGAAAACGGCTTGCTTTCTATCATTCAAAAAGGAAGAAAGTTTGATAGCTTCTGAAATCTGAAGAAATGTTGAAGCTGTGACGCAGTTTATTCAGAGTGATTCACCATGTCGAATGCTTTTGAAAAGTCTAATAGGACTAAAAAAGTTACTTTATCAATATCGAGTTCAGTTCTTATGTCTTCTATTATTTTAGTTAGTGCCATTATACAGCTATGGTGTGAACGAAAACCTGATTGAACATTGACTAAAAGATTATTGAGACTGATGAAGTTGCTTAATTGTTTTTGCATTTTCCTTTTACAGACCTTAGACAGAAAAGGAAGTATGGTTCAGAGTTGTGAGCCACTAGACAATTGTTTTCTTCTGGTTTTCTAACTTGATGATTAAAAAAAAATACTTGAACCAATATGGGAAAAAAAATTTTAGATATGTCTACAGATTTTGTGTGCCTTTCTAATTTCTAATTTTTAGTTCTCTATAGATTCTATTGACACAAAATTTACCGAAAACTAAATAAGTCCTGACTGATTGTATCAAACAATAATTAAGTGTGTTACTTAACCAATGAGTTTGCTTTTCTAGAACATTATTTTGGTCCTCAATTTAGGTTTTGGCGTTATGGCGTCATCTAGGATAAGTGACTTTCAATTCTTTGTCCATTCGATTTTAAACTTTTCTTCTTCTCCAAAAATGTCAAAGAATTTATGTATGTATGTATTTAAAACAAAAAATTAATACAATTATATATGTATATGCTTTAAATCCGAAGTTATTAGGCTAAAAAAATATAAATAAATAAAGCTTTGTCAAATTTATGTACAAAAATTGAATGCTTCATTATTTTGATATTTGCTTTTACGGCAGATTTAAAAAAAAACTAGATTTCAGCAAATAATATCTTAATATAATCTCTCACAATTAGAAGTATGTATAATATTGATTCGGTATTTAAAAAAAATGTATTGTTTCAAATAATCGACAATCAATTTATAATTTACTTATTTGGATGGTTCTCAAATTGTGGAGTTTTCAATTTTCTCAAAGGGTGAACTTTAATATTTTTAGTATCAATGCCAAATTCTAAAAATTGCAATATACATAAATTAGAAATTAAAATAAAATAAATATTCCAATGATTGTTTGGCCATTACCCAGGGACTGATTTAGAGGTCCAGAAGCCTCGGGGCAGTAAAGGAGCGGAGGCATCCTCGCCCCAAATTATTTTCAAAATAAAGTTAACCTTATTTTTCACTCGAGCTGTTCAATAAATAATTTATTGTGAAACCAAGTAGATTCCTTTAGTATTGAACAAACACATTTAAATGTAAACGGAAAAAAGAATTATCTGAAATTAAATTTTGGGGTTAAGGAACGGAACTTTTCGAGCTTTTCTCGCCGAAAAACCGTTGATGATATCGTTTAAATCCAGTTCTCAGAGTAAATCGGTTTCAATGCTCAGGAGAGAAAGCTTCTTTAGACAGTTTTGTCCCATCGTGGTTCGAAGCATATTTTTTTGTAATTTTCAGTTTTGAAAATGAGCGCTCTCTAGTGCAATTTGTTACAATGAAAACCAAATACATTCTCAATGCAATTTGGAGGTTTGGGAATGTAGCTCTGAAATTTTGATTTTCGAGAATTCTGTAGTAAAATAGTTCCGGCAATTGATCTGTTTCATAGTCCTTTTCCTTTTTGTATGAGTCAATCAAAGACACAAATTGAACCAACTCATTACCAAGACTAGGCTCTAAATCATCCGGATACACTTTTACCAATGCATCTGCTGCAGCGTGTAAATTTTCAGCATCCATCTTCTCGATGTGATTCAGGAATCCAAATCTCGAACGTACAGCTTAATAGGCATTCAATCTTTCAGTAAGGGAAACGGATAGCTGGTCAATCACTGGGATAAAGGCGGATACTTTGTATTTTTCCTGTGGTGGCAGATTTTCGTCTTGTGCTTTCCTGTAAACGAGTGGATTCAACCTCACATTTCTCGTTCTGGTGCGGGTGCGTGATTGTACATATTCATCAATATGGGATATTGTTTGGTTGCTTCCTCGTATTTATCAAAATCATTTCGTTTGGATTCCACGAATGATTTCAATGATTCTAGTTCACGCATTTCCGACTCAAGAATCATTTTCGGGTCTTGCAACATCTTGTTTGTAGCGTTGAATCGCTCCAAGATAACGTTAGAAAATATTGCAAACAAAGCGGTTTCTAGACCACTCATCTTCTGAAGGTATCCTGATTAGAGCTTCTTCGATTTCCGAGTAGCAGTTGACTAAGGTTTTCGTAGCTTCAGTTCGAGAAGACCAACGAGTGTCGCTGAGCTTTTTCAAGACTAAAAACTAGTCGCTTTTCTTCTCCGATAATTTCTCATTCAGAATTCGGTGCCGCTATGTATTGATGGATAAGATATAGCAGCTGCCTTTCTCACTAAATTCAGAGAATGACCACAACAAGGTACGAACGCCGCGCCGATAAATGATTTTTCTCTAAAATATGAGCCTGCATCCCCTTGTATTTGCCACTCATGTTTTCAACATTTTCATATGATTGGCTGCGGCAATCCATGATGTCTATTTAATGATCAGCTAAAAATTTGAGCAGCGCGTTTGCTGTGGCTTAGCCAGTATGACCGCAGTTTGGTAAAAAGATGAGAAACCTTTCTTCATATATCAAACAACTATAGTTAGTTGATCGATGTTAGCTTCGTTGGGAGTAGAGTCCACTGACACGGAATAATATTTCGATTTTTTAATTCAAATCATGGACGAAAGGTTACTGACATGACCAATCCCTTTGTTTGCATGCTCTTTCATATGGGTTGCCAGGATTGGTTTATGCTCGGCTAGCAATTCAAAAATGCCCAGGAAATTTCCATTTCTTGGTGAGTCAACAATTCCATTGTCACCTCGAAAGACTTATCCGCTTTCAGCAATGAATTGAATGGTACTAAAGATATTTCTCAGGATTTTTCGCCAATACTCATACTTCACACTCTTGCATCGCTAGCTCTCGATCGATGCGTCCTATGACTTTTTCCCGTTGCACTAAACTCATTACTGATTCCAATGAGCTTTCGAAATCTCATTTTCATAGAGACGATCGGATGCATGTTTCGCGTTACTGAAACCTTCTCCACTGAATTTGTTGTTTTGAGGAACATCAATTTGCAGGCATAACTATATATTTTCCCCTTAGTTTGAGAAAAGCAAAGCCAGAATCGATTGACTGTCTCTTGATTTTTATTGCGGCATGTAAACATGTTCTTCGTTCATTTCCGAACTAAGTTGGAATTATCTCGCGACTGATTTTGATGACCTGAATTTTGCAGAGATACTTGATCGCAATTTTGAAGTGCTTCTTATTAGGGCATTTGAGATTTTTATATTTCTCTGATTGCCTGATTTGAGTCAACAAATATAGATCAATGATTTCTGTTATTTAGATTAATATTATTAAATAATCGTTTAGATACAAAGTACTGTAGGCCGTAGGTAAAGGTAAAAAAATACTTTTCAAAGGAAAAGAAGTTTCCTATTTGGAATTTGAAACAACCATTTTCCGAAGTCTCTATTGTAGGCTTCCGCCCTGGGTGCCCTCCCCTCAATCCGACCCTGCCATTACCTATGACCGAAACCTTTTTAAAGACACCTTTTTATAGACTCCTTGCCTTTGCTTTGATAAAATTATTGAACTCGTACAAATCTTTTTTGTTTTTTTGACCTTTATTTTCGATATAATTCTAATTATATTTTCGTGTTAATTGAGACAACGCTGAATTAGATAAAAATAGAAATTCCTTATACAATTCAATACATAGAACCGATTCAATTTAGAAAATATCTATGCATACAAAGTGTTTATCAACTCATATTTCTTTTTGGTTTAAGAACAAAAATGTTACCCATTCTTTCTGCAGTAACCTGAACAATATATCAATGGAACTTCAAATCCAATACTTACTTACTTAGTACTTAAAGTGGTGCTACAGTCTTGTGTGAAATAGGGCCTCACCCAAAAAACTTTCCCATCTAGCTCGGTTCCTAGCTAGATGGGTCCAGTTTCGCATTCGACTAGTTCGAGCCACCTGATAGGCGGTCTTCCCCTACTACGCTGTCCTGTGAGCGTGAATTCGAAGACTTTACCGGAGCATTGTTTTTAGTCGCTGGTTGTTTAACCTTTTGGCTAAGTCTACGTCTCGCTGTACAGCTCCATCTTTTCATCTACTCATTTACTATACATACGGGACCGCAGTTCACGCGAAGAACTACACCGTATAGCAAGACGGGGATGATGAGGGCGACACATTCGTCACTCGAGAATAGGCTTTGCTTATCAATTGTTTTCTTAGTCTAAAGAAACAGTGGTTGGCAAGAGTTATTCTTTGTTTGATCTCACCGCTGCGCTGTTGCTGTTTTCTGCATTCATAGCTGAGCCTAGATAGACGAAGTCCTTGGCTACCTCAAAGTTACTTTTCTGTTCTGTCGATGGTGACATTTTGACGTCGGTGTTGTAAGTCCCTTCTTGACTAGAGCATGTACTTTGTTTTGCCCTCATTAACCATTAACCCATTTTTTCACGCTGAGTTCTCCCGATTATGTCAATGTCATCAACATATGCCAGTAATTGGACAGACTTTTGGAAAAAAAAATGCCTCTAGTGTTGACGTGGGAGTTCTGTAATATTCTTTCAAGGACGATATTAAATAAATCACATGACAGAACATCAACTTGTCTAAACCTTTTTTTGAAAGTGTTAAAATATATACAATTTGTATTTATTTTAGTAAAGAAATATTTTAAGACTAGTCAAATCTTCGATGTCGAATAAATTATCCGTACACTAAATCGATGCCGTAGTCAGAAATGCTGACAATTTTAAGGACTTTTACTAAAAGGATTGAATTAATCGATAAACTTATGATATTCAAGTTTAAAGAATCATCCAAATGTTATAGAATTTAAATACACTTTTTAAATAGAAATAGAATTGTATTAATGGAAACTTAAATTAAACAGCTCTGTTCAACCACTAGTTTAATTATTAGGTTGTACGGCTTTATATATACATATGTATAGTATAATAATCAAATCACAAAACCAAATAACAATGTCGATCAACCACGTATGTTGTCTAATTTATTATTTTTCATAATTTCAAATCTTAAAAATTGCTTCCATTTACACGTTGTGCTTTTATCAAAAAAAAGAAGAGAAATGCTGGAGTAAACATGGCGCGCTTAAAACAAATTTCCTTTCATTTGCAAAGGTTTGTTTATTTTTTTTAAAGTAACAATCATAACTAACTCATAACTAAATAATTAACAGAATGTAAGTCCAAAATGGCTTAAAATCATCACGCATATTAATTAGTATTTCAAGTATTTTTTTAATCAAAACGGAAATTCTATGTTTAACTACATACCTACTAGGTTTCAATTTAGTAAATGCCATAATTACTCTGGTTTCTCTCAGATATTATTGCATGCACATTGTAAAAATTACAAAATAAATAAATATACATACATACATAGATTATATAAATAATAAATTGATAATTACGTGATAATAATATAATTATCACCCACATTTTACGCTGCAACATTTCAAAAACCCTTAAAACACGTCCAACGGATGAAAATAGAAGATGCTAATACCAAATTGCAGGCTGATAAAATGAGACTGAGAGCTTCCAATACATCGCAAGAACAATGCATTACTGAAGTTTCAAGTGAAAGTCCAGGGGAAAGGCATTACAGCACTACATTTTCCGAAATGGATGTATGTGATCAACCCACCAAAGTACTACAAACGAGGCGATTTATCCAAAACGTCACTTCTATCTACCATCCAAGTGATAAAACAAAAACCATTGATACTGAAGAACAAGAGAGCGTATTTGAAGGTGTCAAGAAACTAGTCCGTCAAATAGAGAACTCCGAATCTTTCTCAAAGAGGAAGAGCCAAGAAATCAAACCCGATATACTTTGTGAAAATTCAAATACAGTTAAAGAGGTAATCGAAAAAATTGAAGGCCATTGCGTCGAAGCCATTCCATTCCAAACGAAATATTGTAATGTTAGAGGCGATCTGAACTTGAAGGCTGTTGAAGATCAAATTTGCACGGACTTTGAAATTGATGAAATTGATGAATGTAAGCCTTTGGAAAAGGTCATAGTTATTCCTAATGAAGAACAAGCGACTAACTTAGAGACTATTGGTGAAGAAATATGTGAAATTAAATGCATAAGAAAGAATATTCCAGTTTTAGCTGAAACAGCTGACTGCATCCAAGTCCCACTAGGGTTTCCACAACAAGTCAGTCCCCAGGAATTAAAGTTTCCTGTTAAAAGTGTTGCAGCTGAATTTGAAAAAATTGAGCTTCCAACGAAAGATTACTTACAAATCGATAGTTTAAAAAAATTTGCTTTCAAAAATTCCGACGAACATGATGAAGAAGAAATTGATTCGAAAACGTATTTCCCATTGAAAACTAAAAAAATAACCGAGGATGAGTTAAATTTTCCTTTAAAATCCTCACACTCCACTCCCATGGTGCTTAGACAAAACGTACATTTCAAAGAAGAATTTGTTAAAATTATCGAAGAAAGGGAAATGCAAGTTTTAACTCCCGAAAAGCAGTTGCATAGTTCTTCACCGAAGGAAACTCATACTGTAGATGTTTGTGGTAAAAGTAGCTTGAGCACAAATCAAGAAAAACTAAATGATAAAGAAGATAAATCAATTCAAGGACTTGATGACGTGGGTAGAAAACTAATAGACAACCAAATTAATATTAGTCCATCTGAATCAGAAAAATCTTATGATGTAGATGAATCAACTGATTTCATTCTTTCCGACAAAGAAAAGCCTTCAAAAACATCAGTAAAATCAGAAATAATTACAACTAAAACATCCCCTAAATCCCCAAAAATATTTAAAACAAACATAAAATCAGGTATGTCAAGTCTATCGAGTTCTGTAATTGAAGAACACATCCAGCCTTTGCTGGTTTTTAGTGGAAATGTTCTAAAATCAAGCGATGATGATGATTTAAAAACTCCTGACTCAGTTGAGGAAATATCAACCGATCAAGAATCATTGCCAGAAAACAATCAGCTGATTTCCAAAACTCATCTCGAATTTGGGTTGTCTGCCACTAAATTAGATAAACCTCTTAAACTTGACGAAGGTATACCTAAAATAGCAGAAAGTAAAATAACTGAGTTGAAATCTCGTGAAGTCTCTCCAATGTTCGACAGAGAGTTCGAAAATAATGCTTTTACCAAAATATCATCATTTAAGGACGAGGAGCATGAGGCTTCTAAAGATATACAAGTTTGTAGGGAAGAAGATAAGTTTTCTCAAGAAAAAAGTGATGTTTTATTTAAAAGATCTATTGCTAAAGAAGAACTAGAAGAACATGTCATTGATAAAAAGGTTCTTAGAACCCATGGCTCCAAAATTTCCACAAAAGAAACAATTGTTCAATCTTTCTATATCTCGTCTTCCAAGAGCGAAATATCAAGCGAAAACGTATACAAAACTGTTAAATCCAGTCAAATAGTTCATTCCCCGATTTCAGATGAAGAAAAGGACGACAGAGAGAAACTTAAATCTGATCCTATGAATTGGTCAACCGAAGAATTGGCTGAATCAGATTCCGATAGAAGTGAAATGAGTTTAGATGACCAAACTGATGTTTTAACAATTTCAGACATTTCAAATGGTTTAATAGAAGTTGATGATGTGAAAATACCTAATCTAAAACATCAAGTTCTCATTTCAAATGACACCCCAGTAGAATTTTCAATAGAGCCCCGTTTAACTGTTTTAACCACAGAAGCAGGCGAAACAATAATTAAAACGAACCAGATAGGAACATCTTCAGGTTTTTCAGATTATGATCAAAGTGAAACAAGTTTGGATGAAGGAACCGATGGTGATGTTGCTTCTATCCCAGACACTTTAAAACCTGTTATGAAAGTTGATGACTCTCACAAAACTATAACACCTTTCCCTGAGAAAATTGGTGAAATCGTAGCAAAACAAGATCTTACTCTCGGCGAAAGCCTTGTTCAAATGCCTCCAAAGCCCCTTGAAATTCAACCCAAGGAAGAAGCAAAGGTTGAAGATTCTATTGTTAGAGTAAGTTCCAAAACTGAAAATTCTACTTTGGGAATTGAGGTCTTACAAAAGGTTGAGAAACTAGATATTTTGAAAAAGTCACCAGATAAATCGGTTGTCCCTGATTCTGTTCAAAGTGAAACAAGTTCAGATGAAGAAACCGATGGTGATGTTGCTTCTATCCCAGACACTTTAAAACCTGTTATGAAAGTTGATGACTCTCACAAAACTGTTACACCTTCCCATGAGAAAATTGATGAAATCGTAGCAAAACAAGATCTTACTCTCGGCGAAAGCCTTGTTCAAATGCCTCCAAAGCCCCTTGAAATTCAACCCAAGGAAGAAGCAGAGGTTAAAGATTCTATTGTTCAAGAAAGTTCCAAAACCGAAAGTTCTACTTTGGGAAATGAGTTCTTAGAAAAGGCTGAGAAAGATACAAAGAAACTAGATATCTTAAAAAAGTCGCCAGAAAAATCGGTTGTCCCTGATTCTGTTCAAAGTGAAACAAGTTCAGATGAAGAAACCGATGGTGATGTTGCTTCTATCCCAGACACTTTAAAACCTGTTATGAAAGTTGATGACTCTCACAAAACTGTTACACCTTCCCATGAGAAAATTGATGAAATCGTAGCAAAACAAGATCTTACTCGTGGCCAAAGCCTTGTTCAAATGTCACCTAAGATCTTTGAAATTCACCCCAAGGAAGAAGCAAAGGTTGAAGATTCTATTGTTAAAGAAAGTTCCAAAACTGAAAGTTCTACTTTGGGAATTGAGGGCTTAGAAAAGGCTGAGAAAGATACACTGAAACTAGATATTTTGAAAAAGTCGCCAGAAAAATCTGTTGTCCCTGATTCTGTTCAAAGTGAAACAAGTTCAGCTGAAGAAACCGATGGTGATGTTGCTTCTATCCCAGACACTTTAAAACCTGTTATGAAAGTTGATGACTCTCACAAAACTGTTACACTATCCCATGCGAAAATTGATGAAATCGTAGCAAAACAAGATCTTACTCTTGGCCAAAGCCTTGTTCAAATTTCTCCAAAGCCCCTTGAAATTCACCCCATTGTTGAAGATTCTATTGTTAAAGTAAGTTCCAAAACTGAAAGTTCTACTTTGGGAATTGAGGGCTTAGAAAAAGATACAAAGATACTAGATATTTTGAAAAAGTCACCAGAAAAATCGGTTGTCCCTGATTCTGTTCAAAGTGAAACAAGTTCAGATGAAGAAACCGATGGTGATGTTGCTTCTATCCCAGATACTTTAAAACCTGTTATGAAAGTCGATGACTCTCACAAAACTGTTGCACCGTCCCATGAGAAAATTGATGAAATCGTAGCAAAACAAGATCTTACTCTCGGCGAAAGCCTTGTTCAAATTTCTCCAAAGCCCCTTGAAATTCACACCAAGGATGAAGCAGAGGTTGAAGATTCTATTGTTAAAGTAAGTTCCAAAACTGAAAGTTCTACTTTGGGAATTGAGGGCTTTGAAAAGGCTGAGAAAGATACACTGAAACAAGATATTTTGAAAGAGTCACCAGAAAAATCGGTTGTCCCTGATTCTGTTCAAAGTGAAACAAGTTCAGATGAAGAAACCGATGGTGATGTTGCTTCTATCCCAGACACATTAAAACCTGTTATGAAAGTTGATGACTCTCACAAAACTGTAACACCTTCCGATGAGAAAATTGAAGAAATCGTAGCAAAACCAGATCTTACTCGTGGCCAAAGCCTTGTTCAAATGTCACCTAAGATCTTTGAAATTCACCCCAAGGAAGAAGCAAAGGTTGAAGATTCTATTGTTAAAGAAAGTTCCAAAACTGAAATTTCTACTTTGGGAATTGAGGGCTTAGAAAAGGCTGAGAAAGATACACTGAAATTAGACATTTTGAAAAAGTCGCCAGAAAAATCTGTTGTCCCTGATTCTGTTCAAAGTGAAACAAGTTCAGCTGAAGAAACCGATGGTGATGTTGCTTCTATCCCAGACACTTTAAAACCTGTTATGAAAGTTGATGACTCTCACAAAACTGTTACACCTTCCCATGAGAAAATTGATGAAATCCTAGCAAAACAAGATCTTACTCTTGGCCAAAGCCTTGTTCAAATTTCTCCAAAGCCCCTTGAAATTCACCCCAAGGAAGAAGCAAAGGTTGAAGATTCTATTGTTAAAGAAAGTTCCAAAACTGAAAGTTCTACTTTGGAAATTGAGTTCTTAGGAAAGGCTGAGAAAGATACAAAGAAACTAGATATTTTAAAAAAGTCGCCAGAAAAATCGGTTGTCCCTGATTTTGTTCAAAGTGAAACAAGTTCAGATGAAGAAACCGATGGTGATGTTGCTTCTATCCCAGATACTTTAAAACCTGTTATGAAAGTCGATGACTCTCACAAAACTGTTGCACCGTCCCATGAGAAAATTGATGAAATCGTAGCAAAACAAGATCTTACTTTCGGCGAAAGCCTTGTTCAAATTTCTCCAAAGCCCCTTGAAATTCACCCCAAGGAAGACGCAAAGGTTAAAGATTCTATTGTTAAAAAAAGTTCCAAAACTGAAAGTTCTACTTTTGGAATTGAGGGCTTACATAAGGTTGAAAAAGATACACAGAAACTAGATATTTTGAAAAAGTCACCAGAAAAATCGGTTGTCCCTGATTCTGTTCAATGTGAAACAAGTTCAGATGAAGAAACCGATGATGATGTTGCTTCTATCCCAGACACATTAAAACCTGTTATGAAAGTTGATGACTCTCACAAAACTGTTACACCTTCCCATGAGAAAATTGATGAAATCGTAGCAAAACAAGATCTTACTCTCGGCGAAAGCCTTGTCCAAATTTCTCCAAAGCCACTTGAAATTCAACCCAAGGAAGAAGCAAATGTTGAAGATTCTATTGTTCAAGAAAGTTCCAAAACTGAAAGTTCTACTTTGGAAATTGAGGGCTTAGAAAAGGTTGAAAAAGATACACTGAAACAAGATATTTTGAAAAAGTCGCCAGAAAAATCAGTTGTCCCTGATTCTGTTCAAAGTGAAACAAGTTCAGATGAAGAAACCGATGGTGATGTTGCTTCTATCCCAGACACATTAAAACCTGTTATGAAAGTTGATGACTCTCACAAAACTGTTACACCTTCCCATGTGAAAATTGATGAAATCGTAGCAAAACAAGATCTTACTCTCGGCGAGAGCCTTGTCCTAATTTCTCCAAAGCCCCTTGAAATTCACCCCAACGAAGACGGAGAGGTTAAAGATTCTATTGTTAAAGAAAGTTCCAAAACTGAAAGTTCTACTTTGGAAATTGAGTTCTTAGAAAAGGCTGAGAAAGATACAAAGAAACTAGGTATCTTGAAAAAGTCGCCAGAAAAATCAGTTGTGCCTGATTCTGTTCAAAGTGAAACAAGTTTAGATGAAGAAACCGATGGTGATGTTGCTTCTATCCCAGACACATTAAAACCTGTTATGAAAGTTGATGACTCTCACAAAACTGTAACACCTTCCCATGAGAAAATTGGTGAAATCGTAGCAAAACAAGATCTTACTCTCGGCGAAAGCCTTGTCCAAATTTCTCCAAAGCCACTTGAAATTCACCCCACGGAAGAAGCAAAGGTTGAAGATTCTATTGTTCAAGAAAGTTCCAAAACTGAAAGTTCTACTTTGGGAATTGAGGGCTTAGGAAAGGCTGAGAAAGATGCAAAGAAACTTGATATTATGAAAAAGTCACCAGAAAAATCGGTTGTCCCTGATTCTGTTCAAAGTGAACCAAGTTCAGATGAAGAAACCGATGGTGATGTTGCTTCTATCCCAGACACTTTAAAACCTGTTATGAAAGTTGATGACTCTCACAAAACTGTAACACCTTCCCATGAGAAAATTGATGAAATCGTAGCAAAACCAGATCTTAGTCTTGGCGAAAGCCTTGTTCAGATTCCTCCAAAGTCCCTTGAAATTCACCCCAGGGATCAAGCAGAGGTTGAAGATTCTATTGTTCAAGAAATTTCCAAAACTGAAAGTTCTAGTTTGAAAATTGAAAGCTTACAAAAGGTTGAAATAGACACACAGAAAATAGATATTTTGAAAGAGTCACCAGAAAAATCGGTTGTCCCTGATTCTGTTCAAAGTGAAACAAGTTCAGATGAAGAAACCGATGGTGATGTTGCTTCTATCCCAGACACATTAAAACCTGTTATGAAAGTTGATGACTCTCACAAAACTGTAACACCTTCCCATGAGAAAATTGGTGAAATCGTAGCAAAACAAGATCTTACTCTTGGGCAAAGCCTTGTCCAAATGTCTCCAAAGTCCCTTGAAATTCACCCCAGGGATGAAGCAGAGGTTGAAGATTCTATTGTTCAAAAAAGTTCTAAAACTGAAAGTTCTAGTTTAAAAATTGAGGGCTTACAAAAGGTTGAAATAGATTCACAGAAACTAGTTATTATGAAAAAGTCACCAGAAAAATCGGTTGTCCCTGATTCTGTTCAAAGTGAACCAAGTTCAGATGAAGAAACCGATGGTGATGTTGCTTCTATCCCAGACACTTTAAAACCTGTTATGAAAGTTGATGACTCTCACAAAACTGTAACACCTTCCCATGAGAAAATTGATGAAATCGTAGCAAAACCAGATCTTACTCTTGGCCAAAGCCTTGTTCAAATTTCTCCAAAGTCCCTTGAAATTCACCCCAGCGATGAAGAACAGGTTGAAGTTTCTATTGTTAAAGAAAGTTATAAAACTGAAAGTTCTACTTTGGGAATTGAGGGCTTAGAAAAGGCTGAAAAAGATACACAGAAACTAGATATTTTGAAAGAGTCACCAGAAAAATCGGTTGTCCCTGATTCTGTTCAAAGTGAAAAAAGTTCAGATGAAGAAACCGATGGTGATGTTGCTTCTATAACAGACACTTTAAAACCTGTTATGAAAGTTGATGACTCTCACAAAACTGTTACACCTTCCCATGAGAAAATTGATGAAATCCTAGCAAAACAAGATCCTACTCTTGGCCAAAGCCTTGTTCAAATTTCTCCGAAGCCCCTTGAAATTCACCCCAAGGAAGAAGCAAAGGTTGAAGATTCTATTGTTAAAGAAAGTGCCAAAACTGAAAGTTCTACTTTGGAAATTGAGGGCTTAGGAAAGGCTGAGAAAGATGCAAAGAAACTTGATATTTTGAAAGAGTCGCCAGAAAAATCGGTTGTCCCTGATTCTGTTCAAAGTGAAACAAGTTCAGATGAAGAAACCGATGATGATGTTGCTCCTATCCCAGACACTTTAAAACCTGTTATGAAAGTTGATGACTCTCACAAAACTGTTACACCTTCCGATGAGAAAATTGATGAAATCGTAGCAAAACAAGATCTTACTCTTGGCCAAAGCCTTGTTCAAATTTCTCCAAAGCCCCTTGAAATTCACCCCAAGGAAGAAGCAAAGGTTGAAGATTCTATTGTTCAAGAAAGTTCCAAAACTGAAAGTTCTACTTTGGAAATTGAGGGCTTAGGAAAGGCTGAGCAAGATACAAAGAAACTAGATACTTTAAAAAAGTCGCCAGAAAAATCGGTTGTCCCTGATTCTGTTCAAAGTGAAAAAAGTTCAGATGGAGAAACCGATGGTGATGTTGCTCCTATCCCAGACACTTTAAAACCTGTTATGAAAGTTGATGACTCTCACAAAACTGTTACACCTTCACATGAGAAAATTGATGAAATCGTAGCAAAACAAGATCTTACTCTCGGCGAAAGCCTTGTTCAAATTTCTCCAAAGCCCCTTGAAATTCACACCAAGGATGAAGCAGAAGTTGAAGATTCTATTGTTAAAGTAAGTTCCAAAACTGAAAGTTCTACTTTGAGAATTGAGGGCTTAGAAAAGGCTGAGAAAGATACACTGAAACAAGATATTTTGAAAGAGTCACCAGAAAAATCGGTTGTCCCTGATTCTGTTCAAAGTGAAACAAGTTCAGATGAAGAAACCGATGGTGATGTTGCTCCTATCCCAGACACTTTAAAACCTGTTATGAAAGTTGATGACTCTCACAAAACTGTTACACCTTCCCACGAGAAATTTGATGAAATCGTAGCAAAACAAGATCTTACTCTTGGCGAAAGCCTTGTTCAAATTTCTCCAAAGTTCCTTGAAATTCACCCCAGGGATGAAGCAGAGGTTGAAGATTCTATTGTTCAAAAAATTTCTAAAACTGAAAGTTCTAGTTTAAAAATTGAGGGCTTACAAAAGGTTGAAATAGATTCACAGAAACTAGATATTTTGAAAAAGTCACCAGAAAAATCGGTTGTCCCTGATTCTGTTCAAAGTGAACCAAGCTCAGATGAAGAAACCGATGGTGATGTTGCTTCTATCCCAGACACTTTAAAACCTGTTATGAAAGTTGATGACTCTCACAAAACTGTAACAACTTCCCATGAGAAAATTGATGAAATCGTAGCAAAACAAGATCTTACTCTTGGCCAAAGCCTTGTTCAAATTTCTCCAAAGTCCCTTGAAATTCACCCCAGGGATGAAGAACAGGTTGAAGTTTCTATTGTTAAAGAAAGTTATAAAACTGAAAGTTCTACTTTGGGAATTGAGGGCTTAGAAAAGGCTGAAAAAGATACACAGAAACTAGATATTTTGAAAAAGTCACCAGAAAAATCGGTTGTCCCTGATTCTGTTCAAAGTGAACCAAGTTCAGATGAAGAAACCGATGGTGATGTTGCTTCTATCCCAGACACTTTAAAACCTGTTATGAAAGTTGATGACTCTCACAAAACTGTAACACCTTCCCATGAGAAAATTGATGAAATCGTACCAAAACAAGATCTTACTCTCGGCGAAAGCCTTGTCCAAATTCCTCCAAAGCCCCTTGAAATTCACACCAAGGATGAAGCAGGGGCTGAAGATTCTATTGTTAAAGGAAGTTCCAAAACTGAAAGTTCTACTTTGGGAATTGAGGGCTTAGAAAAAGATACAAAGATACTAGATATTTTGAAAAAGTCACCAGAAAAATCGGTTGTCCCTGATTCTAATCAAAGTGAAACAAGTTCAGATGAAGAAACCGATGATGATGTTGCTCCTATCCCAGACACTTTAAAAGCTGTTATGAAAGTTGATGACTCTCACAAAACTGTTACACCTTCCCATGAGAAAATTGATGAAATCCTAGCAAAACAAGATCTTACTCTTGGCCAAAGCCTTGTTCAAATTTCTCCAAAGCCCCTTGAAATTCACCCAAAGGAAGAAGCAAAGGTTGAAGATTCTATTGTTCAAGAAAGTTCCAAAACTGAAAGTTCTACTTTGGAAATTGAGGGCTTAGGAAAGGCTGAGAAAGATACAAAGAAACTAGATACTTTAAAAAAGTCGCCAGAAAAATCGGTTGTCCCTGATTCTGTTCAAAGTGAAACAAGTTCAGATGAAGAAACCGATGGTGATGTTGCTCCTATCCCAGATACTTTAAAACCTGTTAAGAAAGTTGATGACTCTCACAAAACTGTTACACCTTCCCATGAGAAAATTGATGAAATCGTAGCAAAACAAGATCTTTCTCTTGGCCAAAGCCTTGTTCAAATTTCTCCAAAGCCCCTTGAAATTCACCCCAAGGAAGAAGCAAAGGTTGAAGATTCTATTGTTAAAGCAAGTTCCAAAACTGAAAGTTCTACTTTGGGAATTGAGGGCTTAGAAAAGGCTGAGAAAGATACACTGAAACAAGATATTTTGAAAGAGTCACCAGAAAAATCGGTTGTCCCTGATTCTGTTCAAAGTGAAACAAGTTCAGATGAAGAAACCGATGATGATGTTGCTTCTATCCCAGACACTTTAAAACCTGTTATGAAAGTTGATGACTCTCACAAAACTGTTACACCTTCCGATGAGAAAATTGATGAAATCGTAGCAAAACAAGATCTTACTCTTGGCCAAAGCCTTGTTCAAATTTCTCCAAAGCCCCTTGAAATTCACCCCAGGGATGAAGCAGAGGTTGAAGATTCTATTGTTAAAGTAAGTTCCAAAACTGAAAGTTCTACTTTGAGAATTGAGGGCTTAGAAAAGGCTGAGAAAGATACACTGAAACAAGATATTTTGAAAGAGTCACCAGAAAAATCGGTTGTCCCTGATTCTGTTCAAAGTGAACCAAGTTCAGATGAAGAAACCGATGGTGATGTTGCTCCTATCCCAGACACTTTAAAACCTGTTATGAAAGTTGATGACTCTCACAAAACTGTTACACTTTCCCATGAGAAAATTGATGAAATCGTAGCAAAACAAGATCTTACTCTTGGCCAAAGCATTGTTCAAATTTCTCCAAAGCCCCTTGAAATTCACCCCAAGGAAGAAGCAAAGGTTGAAGATTCTATTGTTAAAGAAAGTTCCAAAACGGAAAGTTCTACTTTGGAAATTGAGGGCTTAGGAAAGGCTGAGAAAGATGCAAAGAAACTTGATATTTTGAAAAAGTCGCCAGAAAAATCGGTTGTCCCTGATTCTGTTCAAAGTGAAACAAGTTCAGATGAAGAAACCGATGGTGATGTTGCTTCTATCCCAGACACTTTAAAACCTGTTATGAAAGTTGATGACTCTCACAAAACTGTTACACCTTCCCATGAGAAAATTGATGAAATCGTAGCAAAACAAGATCTTACTCTCGGCGAAAGCCTTGTTCAAATTTCTCCAAAGCCCCTTGAAATTCACACCAAGGATGAAGCAGAGGTTGAAGATTCTATTGTTAAAGTAAGTTCCAAAACTGAAAGTTCTACTTTGGGAATTGAGGGCTTTGAAAAGGCTGAGAAAGATACACTGAAACAAGATATTTTGAAAGAGTCACCAGAAAAATCGGTTGTCCCTGATTCTGTTCAAAGTGAAACAAGTTCAGATGAAGAAACCGATGGTGATGTTGCTTCTATCCCAGACACATTAAAACCTGTTATGAAAGTTGATGACTCTCACAAAACTGTTACACCTTCCCATGAGAAAATTGATGAAATCGTAGCAAAACAAGATCTTACTCTTGGCCAAAGCCTTGTTCAAATTTCTCCAAAGCCCCTTGAAATTCACCCCAAGGAAGAAGCAAAGGTTGAAGATTCTATTGTTAAAGAAAGTGCCAAAACTGAAAGTTCTACTTTGGAAATTGAGGGCTTAGGAAAGGCTGAGAAAGATGCAAAGAAACTTGATATTTTGAAAAAGTCGCCAGAAAAATCGGTTGTCCCTGATTCTGTTCAAAGTGAAACAAGTTCAGATGAAGAAACCGGTGGTGATGTTGCTCCTATCCCAGACACTTTAAAACCTGTTATGAAAGTTGATGACTCTCACAAAACTGTTACACCTTCCGATGAGAAAATTGATGAAATCGTAGCAAAACAAGATCTTACTCTTGGCGAAAGCCTTGTTCAAATTTCCCCAAAGTCCCTTGAAATTCACCCCAGGGATGAAGAACAGGTTGAAGTTTCTATTGTTAAAGAAAGTTATAAAACTGAAAGTTCTACTTTGGGAATTGAGGGCTTAGAAAAGGCTGAAAAAGATACACAGAAACTAGATATTTTGAAAAAGTCACCAGAAAAATCGGTTGTCCCTGATTCTGTTCAAAGAGAACCAAGTTCAGATGAAGAAACCGATGGTGATGTTGCTTCTATCCCAGACACTTTAAAACCTGTTATGAAAGTTGATGACTCTCACAAAACTGTAACACCTTCCCATGAGAAAATTGATGAAATCGTAGCAAAACAAGATCTTACTCTTGGCGAAAGCCTTGTCCAAATTCCTCCAAAGCCCCTTGAAATTCACACCAAGGATGAAGCAGGGGCTGAAGATTCTATTATTAAAGGAAGTTCCAAAACTGAAAGTTCTACTTTGGGAATTGAGGGCTTAGAAAAAGATACAAAGATACTAGATATTTTGAAAAAGTCACCAGAAAAATCGGTTGTCCCTGATTCTAATCAAAGTGAAACAAGTTCAGATGAAGAAACCGATGATGATGTTGCTCCTATCCCAGACACTTTAAAACCTGTTATGAAAGTTGATGACTCTCACAAAACTGTTACACCTTCCCATGAGAAAATTGATGAAATCCTAGCAAAACAAGATCTTACTCTTGGCCAAAGCCTTGTTCAAATTTCTCCAAAGCCCCTTGAAATTCACCCAAAGGAAGAAGCAAAGGTTGAAGATTCTATTGTTCAAGAAAGTTCCAAAACTGAAAGTTCTACTTTGGAAATTGAGGGCTTAGGAAAGGCTGAGAAAGATACAAAGAAACTAGATACTTTAAAAAAGTCGCCAGAAAAATCGGTTGTCCCTGATTCTGTTCACAGTGAAACAAGTTCAGATGAAGAAACCGATGGTGATGTTGCTCCTATCCCAGATACTTTAAAACCTGTTATGAAAGTTGATGACTCTCACAAAACTGTTACACCTTCCCATGAGAAAATTGATGAAATCGTAGCAAAACAAGATCTTTCTCTTGGCCAAAGCCTTGTTCAAATTTCTCCAAAGCCCCTTGAAATTCACACCAAGGAAGAAGCAAAGGTTGAAGATTCTATTGTTAAAGCAAGTTCCAAAACTGAAAGTTCTACTTTGGGAATTGAGGGCTTAGAAAAGGCTGAGAAAGATACACTGAAACAAGATATTTTGAAAGAGTCACCAGAAAAATCGGTTGTCCCTGATTCTGTTCAAAGTGAAACAAGTTCAGATGAAGAAACCGATGATGATGTTGCTTCTATCCCAGACACTTTAAAACCTGTTATGAAAGTTGATGACTCTCACAAAACTGTTACACCTTCCGATGAGAAAATTGATGAAATCGTAGCAAAACAAGATCTTACTCTTGGCCAAAGCCTTGTTCAAATTTCTCCAAAGTTCCTTGAAATTCACCCCAGGGATGAAGCAGAGGTTGAAGATTCTATTGTTAAAGTAAGTTCCAAAACTGAAAGTTCTACTTTGAGAATTGAGGGCTTAGAAAAGGCTGAGAAAGATACACTGAAACAAGATATTTTGAAAGAGTCACCAGAAAAATCGGTTGTCCCTGATTCTGTTCAAAGTGAACCAAGTTCAGATGAAGAAACCGATGGTGATGTTGCTCCTATCCCAGACACTTTAAAACCTGTTATGAAAGTTGATGACTCTCACAAAACTGTTACACTTTCCCATGAGAAAATTGATGAAATCGTAGCAAAACAAGATCTTACTCTTGGCCAAAGCATTGTTCAAATTTCTCCAAAGCCCCTTGAAATTCACCCCAAGGAAGAAGCAAAGGTTGAAGATTCTATTGTTAAAGAAAGTTCCAAAACGGAAAGTTCTACTTTGGAAATTGAGGGCTTAGGAAAGGCTGAGAAAGATGCAAAGAAACTTGATATTTTGAAAAAGTCGCCAGAAAAATCGGTTGTCCCTGATTCTGTTCAAAGTGAAACAAGTTCAGATGAAGAAACCGATGGTGATGTTGCTTCTATCCCAGACACTTTAAAACCTGTTATGAAAGTTGATGACTCTCACAAAACTGTTACACCTTCCCATGAGAAAATTGATGAAATCGTAGCAAAACAAGATCTTACTCTCGGCGAAAGCCTTGTTCAAATTTCTCCAAAGCCCCTTGAAATTCACACCAAGGATGAAGCAGAGGTTGAAGATTCTATTGTTAAAGTAAGTTCCAAAACTGAAAGTTCTACTTTGGGAATTGAGGGCTTTGAAAAGGCTGAGAAAGATACACTGAAACAAGATATTTTGAAAGAGTCACCAGAAAAATCGGTTGTCCCTGATTCTGTTCAAAGTGAAACAAGTTCAGATGAAGAAACCGATGGTGATGTTGCTTCTATCCCAGACACATTAAAACCTGTTATGAAAGTTGATGACTCTCACAAAACTGTTACACCTTCCCATGAGAAAATTGATGAAATCGTAGCAAAACAAGATCTTACTCTTGGCCAAAGCCTTGTTCAAATTTCTCCAAAGCCCCTTGAAATTCACCCCAAGGAAGAAGCAAAGGTTGAAGATTCTATTGTTAAAGAAAGTGCCAAAACTGAAAGTTCTACTTTGGAAATTGAGGGCTTAGGAAAGGCTGAGAAAGATGCAAAGAAACTTGATATTTTGAAAAAGTCGCCAGAAAAATCGGTTGTCCCTGATTCTGTTCAAAGTGAAACAAGTTCAGATGAAGAAACCGGTGGTGATGTTGCTCCTATCCCAGACACTTTAAAACCTGTTATGAAAGTTGATGACTCTCACAAAACTGTTACACCTTCCGATGAGAAAATTGATGAAATCGTAGCAAAACAAGATCTTACTCTTGGCCAAAGCCTTGTTCAAATTTCTCCAAAACCCTTTGAAATTTACCCCAAGGAAGAAGCAAAGGTTGAAGATTCTATTGTTAAAGAAAGTTCCAAAACGGAAAGTTCTACTTTGGAAATTGAGGGCTTAGGAAAGGCTGAGAAAGATGCAAATAAACTTGATATTTTGAAAAAGTCGCCAGAAAAATCGGTTGTCCCTGATTCTGTTCAAAGTGAAACAAGTCCAAATGAAGAAACCGATAGTGATGTTGCTCCTATCCCAGACACTTTAAAACCTGTTATGAAAGTTGATGACTCTCACAAAACTGTTACACCTTCCCATGAGAAAATTGATGAAATCGTAGCAAAACAAGATCTTACTCTCGGCGAAAGCCTTGTTCAAATTTCACCTAAGCCCCTTGAAATTCACCCCAGGGATGAAGCAGAGGTTGAAGATTCTATTGTTAAAGAAAGTTCCAAAACTGAAAGTTCTACTTTGGGAATTGAGGGCTTACATAAGGTTGAAAAAGATACAAAGAAACTAGATATTTTGAAAGAGTCACCAGAAAAATCGGTTGTCCCTGATTCTGTTCAAAGTGAAACAAGTTCAGATGAAGAAACCGATGGTGATGTTGCTTCTATCCCAGACACTTTAAAACCTGTTAAGAAAGTTGATGACTCTCACAAAACTGTTGCACCGTCCCATGAGAAAATTGATGAAATCGTAGCAAAAGAAGATCTAACTCTTGGCGAAATCTTTGTTAAAGTTTCTATAAAGCCCCTAAAAATTCACCCCAAGGAAGAAGCAAATGGTGAAGATTCTATTGCTAAAGAAAGTTCCAAAACTGAAAGTTTTACTTTGGGAATTGAGGGCTTAGAAAAGGCTGAGAAAGGTACAAAGAAACTAGATATTTTGAAAAAGTCGCCAAAAAAATTGGTTGTTCCTGATTCTGTTCAAAGTGAAACAATTGTATCAAAACAAGATCTTACTCTCGGCGAAAGCCTTGTTCAAATTTCTCCAAAGCCCCTTGAAATTCACCCCAAGGAAGAAGCAAAGGTTGAAGATTCTATTGTTAAAGAAAGTTCCAAAACTGATAGTTCTACTTTGGAAATTGAGTTCTTACAAAAGGCTGAGAAAGATACACTGAAACAAGATATTTTGAAAAAGTCGCCAGAAAAATCAGTTGTAACTGATTCTGTTCAAAGTGAAACAAGTTCAGATGAAGAAACCGATGGTGATGTTGCTTCTATTCCAGACACTTTAAAACCTGTTATGAAAGTTGATGACTCTCACAAAACTGTTACACCTTCCCATGAGAAAATTGATGAAATCGTAGCAAAACAAGATCTTACTCTAGGCGAAAGCCTTGTCCAAATTTCTCCAAAGCCACTTGAAATTCACCCCAAGGAAGAAGCAAAGGTTGAAGATTCTATTGTTAAAGAAAGGTCCAAAACTGAAAGTTCTACTTTGGGAATTGAGGGCTTAGAAAAAGCTGAGAAAGATACGAAGAAACCAGATATTTTGAAAAAGTCGCCAGAAAAATCGGTTGTCCCTGATTCTGTTCAAAGTGAAACAAGTTCAGATGAAGAAACCGATGGTGATGTTGCTTCTATCCCAGATACTTTAAAACCTGTTATGAAAGTTGATGACTCTCACAAAACTGTTACACCTTCCCATAAGAAAATTGATGAAATCGTAGTAAAACAAGATCTTACTTTTGGCGAAAGCCTTGTTCAAATTTCTCCAAAGCCCCTTGAAATTCACACCAAGGAAGACGCAGAGGTTAAAGATTCTATTGTTAAAGAAAGTTCCAAAACTGAAAATTCTACTTTGGGAATTGAGGGCTTACATAAGGTTGAAATAGATACACAGAAACTAGATATTTTGAAAGAGTCACCAGAAAAATCGGTTGTCCCTGATTCTGTTCAAAGTGAAACAAGTTCAGATGAAGAAACCGATGGTGATGTTGCTTCTATCCCAGATACTTTAAAACCTGTTATGAAAGTCGATGACTCTCACAAAACTGTTACACCTTCCCTTGAGAAAATTGATGAAATCGTAGCAAAACAAGATCTTACTCTCGGCGAAAGCCTTGTTCAAATTTCTCCACCTTTTCATGAGAAAATTGATGAAATCGTAGCAAAACAAGATCTTACTCTTGGCGAAAGCCTTGTTCAAATTTCTATAAAGCCAATAAAAATTCACCCCAAGGAAGAAGCAAATGTTGAAGATTCTATAGTTAAAGAAAGTTCCAAAACTGAAAGTTCTACTTTGGGAATTGAGGGCTTAGAAAAGGCTGAGAAAGATACGAAGAAACTAGATATTTTGAAAAAGTCGCCAGAAAAATCAGTTGTCCCTGATTCTGTTCAAAGTGAAACAAGTTCAGATGAAGAAACCGATGGTGATGTTGCTTCTATCCCAGACTCATTAAAACCTGTTATGAAAGTTGATGACTCTCACAAAACTGTTACACCTTCCCAAGAGAAAATTGATGAAATCGTAGCAAAACAAGATCCTACTCTCGGCGAAAACCTTGTTCAAATTTCTCCAAAGCCCCTTGAAATTCACCCCAAGGAAGAAGCAAAGGTTGAAGATTCTATTGTTAAAGAAAGGTGCAAAACTGAAAGTTCTACTTTGGGAATTGAGGGCTTAGAAAAGGCTGAGAAAGGTACAAAGAAACTAGATATTTTGAAAAAGTCGCCAAAAAAATTGGTTGTCCCTGATTCTGTTCAAAGTGAAACAATTGTATCAAAACAAGATCTTACTCTCGGCGAAAGCCTTGTTCAAATTTCTCCAAAGCCCCTTGAAATTCACCCCAAGGAAGAAGCAAAGGTTGAAGATTCTATTGTTAAAGAAAGTTCCAAAACTGAAAGTTCTACTTTGGAAATTGAGTTCTTACAAAAGGCTGAGAAAGATACACTGAAACAAGATATTTTGAAAAAGTCGCCAGAAAAATCGGTTGTAACTGATTCTGTTCAAAGTGAAACAAGTTCAGATGAAGAAACCGATGGTGATGTTGCTTCTATTCCAGACACTTTAAAACCTGTTATGAAAGTTGATGACTCTCACAAAACTGTTACACCTTCCCATGAGAAAATTGATGAAATCGTAGCAAAACAAGATCTTACTCTCGGCGAAAGCCTTGTCCAAATTTCTCCAAAGCCACTTGAAATTCACCCCAAGGAAGAAGCAAAGGTTGAAGATTCTATTGTTAAAGAAAGGTCCAAAACTGAAAGTTCTACTTTGGGAATTGAGGGCTTAGAAAAGGCTGAGAAAGATACGAAGAAACCAGATATTTTGAAAAAGTCGCCAGAAAAATCGGTTGTCCCTGATTCTGTTCAAAGTGAAACAAGTTCAGATGAAGAAACCGATGGTGATGTTGCTTCTATCCCAGACACTTTAAAACCTGTTATGAAAGTTGATGACTCTCACAAAACTTCCCATAAGAAAATTGATGAAATCGTAGCAAAACAAGATCTTACTCTCGGCGAGAGCCTTGTTCAATTTTCTCCAAAGCCCCTTGAAATTCACCCCAAGGAAGAAGCAAAGGTTGAAGATTCTATTGTTAAAGAAAGTTCCAAAACTGAAAGTTCTACTTATGGAATTGAGGGCTTAGAAAAGGCTGAGAAAGATACAAAGAAACTAGATATTTTGAAAGAGTCGCCAGAAAAATCGGTTGTCCCTGATTCTGTTCAAAGTGAAACAAGTTCAGATGAAGAAACCGATGGTGATGTTGCTTCTATCCCAGACACTTTAAAACCTGTTATGAAAGTTGATGACTCTCACAAAACTGTAACACCTTCCTATGATAAAATTGATGAAATCTTAGCAAAACAAGATCTTACTCTTGGCGAAAGCCTTGTTCAAATTTCTCCAAAGTCCCTTGAAATTCACCCCAGGGATGAAGCAGTGGTTGAAGATTCTATTGTTCAAGAAAGTTCTAAAACTGAAAGTTCTAGTTTAAAAATTAAGGGCTTACAAAAGGTTGAAATAGTTACACAGAAACAAGATATTTTGAAAAAGTCACCAGAAAAATCGGTTGTCCCTGATTCTGTTCAAAGTGAAACAAGTTCAGATGAAGAAACCGATGGTGATGTTGCTTCTATCCCAGACTCATTAAAACCTGTTATGAAAGTTGATGACTCTCACAAAACTGTTACACCTTCCCATGAGAAAATTGATGAAATCGTAGCAAAACAAGATCCTACTCTCGACGAAAACCTTGTTCAAATTTCTCCAAAGCCCCTTGAAATTCACCCCAAGGAAGAAGCAAAGGTTGAAGATTCTATTGTTAAAGAAAGTTCCAAAACTGATAGTTCTACTTTGGAAATTGAGTTCTTAAAAAAGGCTGAGAAAGATACACTGAAACAAGATATTTTGAAAAAGTCGCCAGAAAAATCGGTTGTAACTGATTCTGTTCAAAGTGAAACAAGTTCAGATGAAGAAACCGATGGTGATGTTGCTTCTATCGCAGATACTTTAAAACCTGTTATGAAAGTCGATGACTCTCACAAAACTGTTACACCTTCCCTTGAGAAAATTGATGAAATCGTAGCAAAACAAGATCTTATTCTCGGCGAAAGCCTTGTTCAAATTTCTCCACCTTCTCATGAGAAAATTGATGAAATCGTAGCAAAACAAGATCTTACTCTTGGCGAGAGCCTTGTTCAAATTTCTCCAAAGCTCCTTGAAATTCACCCCAAGGAAGAAGCAAAGGTTGAAGATTCTATTGTTAAAGAAAGTGCCAAAACTGAAAGTTCTACTTTGGGAATTGAAGGCTTACAAAATGTTGAAAAAGATACAAAGAAACAAGATATTTTGATAAAGTCGCCAGAAAAATCGGTTGTCCCTGATTCTGTTCAAAGTGAAACAAGTTCAGATGAAGAAACCGATGGTGATGTTGCTTCTAACCCAGACATTTTAAAACCTGTTATGAAAGTTGATGACTCTCACAAAACTGTAACACCTTCCTATGATAAAATTGATGAAATCCTAGCAAAACAAGATCTTACTCTTGGCGAAAGCCTTGTTCAAATTTCTCCAAAGTCCCTTGAAATTCACCCCAGGGATGAAGCAGTGGTTGAAGATTCTATTGTTCAAGAAAGTTCTAAAACTGAAAGTTCTAGTTTAAAAATTAAGGGCTTACAAAAGGTTGAAATAGTTACACAGAAACAAGATATTTTGAAAAAGTCACCAGAAAAATCGGTTGTCCCTGATTCTGTTCAAAGTGAAACAAGTTCAGATGAAGAAACCGATGGTGATGTTGCTTCTATCCCAGACTCATTAAAACCTGTTATGAAAGTTGATGACTCTCACAAAACTGTTACACCTTCCCATGAGAAAATTGATGAAATCGTAGCAAAAGAAGATCTTACTCTTGGCGAAAGCCTTGTTCAAATGTCTCCAAAGACCATTGAAGCAGAGGTTGAAGATTCTTTTGTTATAGTAAGGTCCAAAACTGAAAGTTCTACTTTGGGAATTGAGGGCTTACAAAAGGTTGAGCAAGATACACAGAAAATAGATATTTTGAAAGAGTCACCAGAAAAATCGGTTGTCCCTGATTCTGTTCAAAGTGAAACAAGTTCAGATGAAGAAACCGATGGTGATGTTGCTTCTATCCCAGACACTTTAAAACCTGTTATGAAAGTTGGTGACTCTCACAAAACTGTTACACCTTCCCAAGAGAAAATTGATGAAATCGTAGCAAAACAAGATCCTACTCTCGGCGAAAACCTTGTTCAAATTTCTCCAAAGCCCCTTGAAATTCACCCTAAGGAAGAAGCAAAGGTTGAAGATTCTATTGTTAAAGAAAGGTGCAAAACTGAAAGTTCTACTTTGGGAATTGAGGGCTTAGAAAAGGCTGAGAAAGATACACTGAAACAAGATATTTTGAAAAAGTCGCCAGAAAAATCGGTTGTAACTGATTCTGTTAAAAGTGAAACAAGTTCAGATGAAGAAACCGATGGTGATGTTGATTCTATCCCAGACACTTTAAAACCTGTTATGAAAGTTGATGACTCTCACAAAACTGTTACACCTTCCGATGAGAAAATTGGTGAAATCGTAGCAAAACAAGATCTTACTCTCGGCGAGAGCCTTGTTCAAATTTCTCCAAAGCCCCTTGAAATTCACCCCAAGGAAGAAGCAAAGGTTGAAGATTCTACAGTTAAAGAAAGTGCCAAAACTGAAAGTTTTACTTTGGGAATTGAGGGCTTAGAAAAGGCTGCGAATGATGCACAGAAACTAGATATTTTGAAAAAGTCGCCAGAAAAATTGGTTGTCCCTGATTCTGTTCAAAGTGAAACAAGTTCAGATGAAGAAACCGATGGTGATGTTGCTTCTATCCCAGACACTTTAAAACCTGTTATGAAAGTTGATGACTCTCACAAAACTTCCCATAAGAAAATTGATGAAATCGTAGCAAAACAAGATCTTACTCTTGGCGAAAGCCTTGTTCAATTTTCTCCAAAGCCCCTTGAAATTCACCCCAAGGAAGAAGCAAAGGTTGAAGATTCTATTGTTAAAGAAAGTTCCAAAACTGATAGTTCTACTTTGGAAATTGAGTTCTTACAAAAGGCTGAGAAAGATACACTGAAACAAGATATTTTGAAAGAGTCGCCAGAAAAATCTGTTCTCCCTGATTCTGTTCATAGTGAAACAAGTTCAGATGAAGAAACCGATGGTGATGTTGCTTCTACAGACACTTCAAAAACTTTTATGAAAGTTGATGACTCTCACAAAACTGTTACACCTTCCCATGAGAAAATTGATCAAATCGTAGCAAAACAAGATCCTACTCTCGGCGAAAACCTTGTTCAAATTTCTCCAAAGCCCCTTGAAATTCACCCTAAGGAAGAAGCAAAGGTTGAAGGTTCTATTGTTAAAGAAAGGTCCAAAACTGAAAGTTCTACTTTGGGAATTGAGGGCTTAGAAAAGGCTGAGGAAGATACACTGAAACAAGATATTTTGAAAAAGTCGCCAGAAAAATCGGTTGTAACTGATTCTGTTCAAAGTGAAACAAGTTCAGATGAAGAAACCGATGGTGATGTTGCTTCTATCGCAGATACTTTAAAACCTGTTATGAAAGTCGATGACTCTCACAAAACTGTTACACCTTCCCTTGAGAAAATTGATGAAATCGTAGCAAAACAAGATCTTATTCTCGGCGAAAGCCTTGTTCAAATTTCTCCACCTTCTCATGAGAAAATTGATGAAATCGTAGTAAAACAAGATCTTACTCTTGGCGAGAGCCTTGTTCAAATTTCTCCAAAGCTCCTTGAAATTCACCCCAAGGAAGAAGCAAAGGTTGAAGATTCTATTGTTAAAGAAAGTTCCAAAACTGAAAGTTCTACTTTGGGAATTGAAGGCTTACAAAATGTTGAAAAAGATACAAAGAAACAAGATATTTTGATAAAGTCGCCAGAAAAATCGGTTGTCCCTGATTCTGTTCAAAGTGAAACAAGTTCAGATGAAGAAACCGATGGTGATGTTGCTTCTAACCCAGACATTTTAAAACCTGTTATGAAAGTTGATGACTCTCACAAAACTGTAACACCTTCCTATGATAAAATTGATGAAATCCTAGCAAAACAAGATCTTACTCTTGGCGAAAGCCTTGTTCAAATTTCTCCAAAGTCCCTTGAAATTCACCCCAGGGATGAAGCAGTGGTTGAAGATTCTATTGTTCAAGAAAGTTCTAAAACTGAAAGTTCTAGTTTAAAAATTAAGGGCTTACAAAAGGTTGAAATAGTTACACAGAAACAAGATATTTTGAAAAAGTCACCAGAAAAATCGGTTGTCCCTGATTCTGTTCAAAGTGAACCAAGTTCAGATGAAGAAACCGATGGTGATGTTGCTTCTAACCCAGACACATTAAAACCTGTTATGAAAGTTGATGACTCTCACAAAACTGTTACACCTTCCCATGAGAAAATTGATGAAATCGTAGCAAAACAAGATCTTACTCTTGGCGAAAGACTTGTTCAAATTTCTCCAAAGCTCCTTGAAATTCACCCCAAGGAAGAAGCAAAGGTTGAAGATTCTATTGTTGAAGAAAGTGCCAAAACTGAAAGTTCTACTTTGGGAATTGAGGGCTTAGAAAAGGCTGAGAAAGATACGAAGAAACTAGATATTTTGAAAAAGTCGCCAGAAAAATCAGTTGTCCCTGATTCTGTTCAAAGTGAAACAAGTTCAGATGAAGAAACCGATGGTGATGTTGCTTCTATCCCAGACTCATTAAAACCTGTTATGAAAGTTGATGACTCTCACAAAACTGTTACACCTTCCCATGAGAAAATTGATGAAATCGTAGCAAAAGAAGATCTTACTCTTGGCGAAAGCCTTGTTCAAATGTCTCCAAAGACCATTGAAGCAGAGGTTGAAGATTCTTTTGTTATAGTAAGGTCCAAAACTGAAAGTTCTACTTTGGGAATTGAGGGCTTACAAAAGGTTGAGCAAGATACACAGAAAATAGATATTTTGAAAGAGTCACCAGAAAAATCGGTTGTCCCTGATTCTGTTCAAAGTGAAACAAGTTCAGATGAAGAAACCGATGGTGATGTTGCTTCTATCCCAGACACTTTAAAACCTGTTATGAAAGTTGGTGACTCTCACAAAACTGTTACACCTTCCCAAGAGAAAATTGATGAAATCGTAGCAAAACAAGATCCTACTCTCGGCGAAAACCTTGTTCAAATTTCTCCAAAGCCCCTTGAAATTCACCCTAAGGAAGAAGCAAAGGTTGAAGATTCTATTGTTAAAGAAAGGTGCAAAACTGAAAGTTCTACTTTGGGAATTGAGGGCTTAGAAAAGGCTGAGAAAGATACACTGAAACAAGATATTTTGAAAAAGTCGCCAGAAAAATCGGTTGTAACTGATTCTGTTAAAAGTGAAACAAGTTCAGATGAAGAAACCGATGGTGATGTTGATTCTATCCCAGACACTTTAAAACCTGTTATGAAAGTTGATGACTCTCACAAAACTGTTACACCTTCCGATGAGAAAATTGGTGAAATCGTAGCAAAACAAGATCTTACTCTCGGCGAGAGCCTTGTTCAAATTTCTCCAAAGCCCCTTGAAATTCACCCCAAGGAAGAAGCAAAGGTTGAAGATTCTACAGTTAAAGAAAGTGCCAAAACTGAAAGTTTTACTTTGGGAATTGAGGGCTTAGAAAAGGCTGCGAATGATGCACAGAAACTAGATATTTTGAAAAAGTCGCCAGAAAAATTGGTTGTCCCTGATTCTGTTCAAAGTGAAACAAGTTCAGATGAAGAAACCGATGGTGATGTTGCTTCTATCCCAGACACTTTAAAACCTGTTATGAAAGTTGATGACTCTCACAAAACTTCCCATAAGAAAATTGATGAAATCGTAGCAAAACAAAATCTTACTCTTGGCGAAAGCCTTGTTCAAATTTCTCCAAAGCCCCTTGAAATTCACCCCAAGGAAGAAGCAAAGGTTGAAGATTCTATTGTTAAAGAAAGTTCCAAAACTGATAGTTCTACTTTGGAAATTGAGTTCTTACAAAAGGCTGAGAAAGATACACTGAAACAAGATATTTTGAAAGAGTCGCCAGAAAAATCTGTTCTCCCTGATTCTGTTCATAGTGAAACAAGTTCAGATGAAGAAACCGATGGTGATGTTGCTTCTACAGACACTTCAAAAACTTTTATGAAAGTTGATGACTCTCACAAAACTGTTACACCTTCCCATGAGAAAATTGATCAAATCGTAGCAAAACAAGATCCTACTCTCGGCGAAAACCTTGTTCAAATTTCTCCAAAGCCCCTTGAAATTCACCCTAAGGAAGAAGCAAAGGTTGAAGGTTCTATTGTTAAAGAAAGGTCCAAAACTGAAAGTTCTACTTTGGGAATTGAGGGCTTAGAAAAGGCTGAGAAAGATACACTGAAACAAGATATTTTGAAAAAGTCGCCAGAAAAATCGGTTGTAACTGATTCTGTTCAAAGTGAAACAAGTTCAGATGAAGAAACCGATGGTGATGTTGCTTCTATCCCAGACACTTTAAAACCTGTTATGAAAGTTGATGACTCTCACAAAACTGTTACACCTTCCGATGAGAAAATTGGTGAAATCGTAGCAAAACAAGATCTTACTCTCGGCGAGAGCCTTGTTCAAATTTCTCCAAAGCCCCTTGAAATTCACCCCAAGGAAGAAGCAAAGGTTGAAGATTCTACTGTTAAAGAAAGTGCCAAAACTGAAAGTTTTACTTTGGGAATTGAGGGCTTAGAAAAGGCTGCGAATGATGCACAGAAACTAGATATTTTGAAAAAGTCGCCAGAAAAATTGGTTGTCCCTGATTCTGTTCAAAGTGAAACAAGTTCAGATGAAGAAACCGATGGTGATGTTGCTTCTATCCCAGACACTTTAAAACCTGTTATGAAAGTTGATGACTCTCACAAAACTTCCCATAAGAAAATTGATGAAATCGTAGCAAAACAAGATCTTACTATCGGCGAGAGCCTTGTTCAATTTTCTCCAAAGCCCCTTGAAATTCACCCCAAGGAAGAAGCAAAGGTTGAAGATTCTATTGTTAAAGAAAGTGCCAAAACTGAAAGTTCTACTTATGGAATTGAGGGCTTAGAAAAGGCTGAGAAAGATACAAAGAAACTAGATATTTTGAAAGAGTCACCAGAAAAATCGGTTGTCCCTGATTCTGTTCAAAGTGAAACAAGTTCAGATGAAGAAACCGATGGTGATGTTGATTCTATCCCAGACACTTTAAAACCTGTTATGAAAGTTGATGACTCTCACAAAACTTCCCATAAGAAAATTGATGAAATCGTAGCAAAACAAGATCTTACTCTCGGCGAGAGCCTTGTTCAATTTTCTCCAAAGCCCCTTGAAATTCACCCCAAGGAAGAAGCAAAGGTTGAAGATTCTATTGTTAAAGAAAGTGCCAAAACTGAAAGTTCTACTTATGGAATTGAGGGCTTAGAAAAGGCTGAGAAAGATATAAAGAAACTAGATATTTTGAAAGAGTCGCCAGAAAAATCGGTTGTCCCTGATTCTGTTCAAAGTGAAACAAGTTCAGATGAAGAAACCGATGGTGATGTTGCTTTTATCCCAGACACTTTAAAACCTGTTATGAAAGTTGATGACTCTCACAAAACTTCCCATAAGAAAATTGATGAAATCGTAGCAAAACAAGATCTTACTATCGGCGAGAGCCTTGTTCAATTTTCTCCAAAGCCCCTTGAAATTCACCCCAAGGAAGAAGCAAAGGTTGAAGATTCTATTGTTAAAGAAAGTTCCAAAACTGAAAGTTCTACTTATGGAATTGAGTGCTTAGAAAAGGCTGAGAAAGATGCACAGAAACTAGATATTTTGAAAGAGTCGCCAGAAAAATCGGTTGTCCCTGATTCTGTTCAAAGTGAAACAAGTTCAGATGAAGAAACCGATGGTGATGTTGCTTCTATCCCAGACACTTTAAAACCTGTTATGAAAGTTGATGACTCTCACAAAACTGTAACACCTTCCTATGATAAAATTGATGAAATCTTAGCAAAACAAGATCTTACTCTTGGCGAAAGCCTTGTTCAAATTTCTCCAAAGTCCCTTGAAATTCACCCCAGGGATGAAGCAGTGGTTGAAGATTCTATTGTTCAAGAAAGTTCTAAAACTGAAAGTTCTAGTTTAAAAATTAAGGGCTTACAAAAGGTTGAAATAGTTACACAGAAACAAGATATTTTGAAAAAGTCACCAGAAAAATCGGTTGTCCCTGATTCTGTTCAAAGTGAAACAAGTTCAGATGAAGAAACCGATGGTGATGTTGCTTCTATCCCAGACACTATAAAACCTGTTATGAAAGTTGATGACTCTCACAAAACTGTTACACCTTCCCAAGAGAAAATTGATGCAATCGTAGCAAAACACGATCTTACTCTCGGCGAAAGCCTTGTTCAAATTTCTCCAAAGCCCCTTGAAATTCACCCCAAGAAAGAAGGAAAGGTTGAAGATTCTATTGTTAAAGAAAGTTCCAAAACTGATAGTTCTACTTTGGAAATTGAGTTCTTACAAAAGGCTGAGAAAGATACACTGAAACAAGATATTTTGAAAGAGTCGCCAGAAAAATCGGTTGTAACTGATTCTGTTCAAAGTGAAACAAGTTCAGATGAAGAAACCGATGGTGATGTTGCTTCTATCCCAGACACTTTAAAACCTGTTATGAAAGTTGATGACTCTCACAAAACTGTTACACCTTCCGATGAGAAAATTGGTGAAATCGTAGCAAAACAAGATCTTACTCTCGGCGAGAGCCTTGTTCAAATTTCTCCAAAGCCCCTTGAAATTCACCCCAAGGAAGAAGCAAAGGTTGATGATTCTATTGTTAAAGAAAGTTCCAAAACTGAAAGTTCTACTTTGGGAATTAAGGGCTTTGGAAAGGCTGAGCAACTAGATATTTTGAAAAAGTTGCCAGAAAAATCAGTTGTCCCTGATTCTGTTCAAATTGAAACGAGATCAGACCAAGATACTTATGTTTGTGTGGCTTCTGTCCCAGACACTTTTAAATCTTTTGATGACTCTCACAAATCTTCTGACGATAAAACTGATGAAATCGCAACAGAACAAAATCTCACTTTTGTCGAAAGTTATGTTCAAATATCTCAAAAGCCCCTTCGGAGTTATCCCCAAGATGTATCCTTTAGAAACTTTAGTAACGTTCAGGATCTTACTTTGATTAGCAAAGATAAGGATGCTGCTGCTCATAGAATTCTTTCTCTTGAAGGTAGCAAGTTTAAGGCAACAGTTGATGATGACAAGCTTTCGTTTGAATTCCTTCCAAAATCAGACAGTTCTGTTGTTAGTAAAGATGGCTCAAAAGAGATTCAAGTACCTATGATTCCAGAGTATGAAAAAACATCCATCCCAGACCCATCACAATTCGATAGTAAAGATTACGTTTCTCAAAAGGTTGTATCACAGTTTGAAAAGATTAGTAAGGAAGAGTTATTATCAAATGAAATGTTATTCTCTGATGATATTTTAATTAATTCTCAAGAGGTATATTCAACCCCTAGTAAAAATGAAACTGAAAGTAAAGACATTGGTAGTAAAGCTTTGACTCCCAAGTCAGATGGTGAAGTTTCTGCAAATATTGAAGAATATAAACATAAAGATTTTCCTGCAATTGGAAAAGATCATACAATTATACCCGATACAACAAAATCTAAGAAACTTCCCTTAATGCACTTACCTCTATCTTTGAGAAGAACTTCTTCTTCAGACCATCCAAAAGATAATAGTACTAAGGAAAGTCAATATTCTTCTCTGTGTTATAAATCTGACTCTTCCAACAGTATTGATAGCTTAGAAGCGGAAAACGTTGAAACTGGCAGTAAGAACCAGACGAAAGACAAGTCCCGGGTACCTTTGAGTTATTTCGTTGAATTAAATGCAGAAAAGAGCAATATTAGGAAAAATAAACTTAAACCTGTTGTTAAACCTCCCAAAGAAAATGTTCGCACTCAAGTTTTGCGGGACTCAAGACCCAAAAAGTCTGATGAAAAACCACTTAAAATTAAGCCAGATAAGAAATCAATAAAGCCTACTAATATAAAAATCAAAGACACAGACATGGTTCCCATAGAAAAGCATAGACCTAAAACACCATCGTCGAGACCTGTTACTTCGAAAAAAATTGTAGATAAACCCCGCAACCCAGAAAAACTTATCAACAAAGATAACTTAGTCGAGAGCAAAAAGTTGAGTGTTAAGTCTACAACCACTACTCGAACTGAAAACAAAACTGTTACTAATTTGAAGCAATCTACCTCAAAACAAAGCTCCTCCCTGCACAGTTACATGCGTCCCACTCTTTCACATAATTTAAAGTCTGGGGTCTACGAAAAAGTTGATGTGTCCGGAGCTATTAACAAGAAAGCACTTAGAACCACTAGAGAAAGCTCTTCTGAATCTTTGAGCATGGTTTCTGTCAAACTGAGACCTCCTGTGGGACAAACTAAGAAAAATATAAGTGTCACCGATAAGAGCATCAGTGGTAGCAAAAAGGACCTAAGCATGGTTCCAAAACCAAAGCAAGATATTACTAAAAAGAAACCCCTTGAGAAAAACGTTTCTGGAATTAATTCGAAACTAAGTTCTTTCGACAACAAACTTAATAAATATGAAAAGAAGCGTATACCGACCTCAATACCAAGTGAAGCTGTCAAAAAGGCATCTCTTACTCGAAATACTCTTCAAAAATCCAACACTATCATCAAAGAAACTAAAAAATCAACCGACAATTTTAAAGAAACTAAAAAAACTATACAAAGCGTTTATTCGAAAAAGGAAACTCAAAAAACCATTCAACCTCAGTCTAAAATTCAGAAACCCACAAATAGCCAAACAAATGACCAAAAAACTGTGGTAAAAAAGAATGTTTCCAAAGTTAAAAAAGAACACAACAAGACAGGTAGTAATCAAATACAAACAAATAAGAGTGAAGTGAAGAAATCAACTCCAAAATCTAGAACTATTCAAAGTGATTCCAATAAGTCTAAAGCAAGTCCAATTTCAACACCAAAAGTCATAAAGGACAAGTTGAACAAAAATTTGAAGATCGTGCAAAGCAACATACCTAGACAAGTTCAGAAAACAAATACTACAGCAAAAGTCGCGGATACTAAGTCCGCCACCGCCGCCGCAAAAGAACTGGAATATGACAACTTTTCAAGTCAATCAAACGGAAAGCAAATGGTGACGAGTGAAGTATTTACGAAAACCTTTGGCAGTAAGCCACTCGAAGTTATCTTCCAAAAACCTACATTCACTGATGTAGATGCTATTTTGGAGAGAAAAAACAGCGATTGCCGAAACAATGAATTCGAAGTCAGCTTTATAGATACAACTGATTCGAGCCTATCCGATTCAGTAGCATTGTCGATATTTACCGTCGATCATGATAGCAGACTTCATATAATCAGTCCTGGCTCTCCTAAGCCTACCAAAGATCCATTGCTTTTAATGGAGGAAGAAATAGAAAAACGACATCTCAATGTTTGCATAGATGAGAACGGAATTGTTTCGTTTAAGGACATAGATACGTTCAGCAAATTTAAGGATAACAAAGATGAGCTTCCAATTTTTTCTCAAGGTAATATTTTTGTTTTTATATAGACATTAAAGTAGTTTGACAATTTCTTGCTAAGCACACAAGCTGTGAATGTGTTCTTAAATGTTGGTTTTCGAAACTGAGTGTTTTTTTATATTGCTGATACACACCTTTCCAAAATTTTAGATCTTAATATAACAAAAACAGTGGGTACCATGTTTGGATGAAAAATATATACAAAACTGCTCGTCTTGGTTGCATTTAAAATTTTAAGAACGACAAAATAAACATTTCAGGTTGACCAAGGCACTAAAACTTACTATTGACTAAACTAGAGATCTGCTACTGCTACATACAAAAATGATAAGAATTACTATTTACAAATAACTTAGCTTCTTTATTTTGTTGTAATCTCAGAAGAAGAAGACATCGATTTTAATGATATCACCCATCTTTTAAAGCTTTATTCCTAACAAAAATAGTAAAAGATAAATTCTTAACGTTTTGTCGAAAGAATTATTGCAATGCTTTAGGAATTACGATACAAAAAAGAACAATTTTTATTCGTTGTTAATTTTCCTTCAAAATAAATCTATTCTTGGAATGAATTCAAAATCTATCAAGGGAAACCTTATAACTAGAACTATCTTGCGTTTGCGTCTAATAAATATTTGTTCTACTCCATGTATGGAGGGCCTAGTTTCAGGCTAGCTTTACTCTCGTTTTTGAAAAGACAAGTCATACAAGCTGAAAACACCAGGTTGACGTATTACAATATTTGTTTAATTCAATATTATTTATTTATTACATTTGCTTAAAAAAACAAGGAAACTACGTTTTTAGTTTCTTCTACTTTCGCTTGTTCAATAATATAATTTTGATAATGCCTTTAAAGCTTTATTTTAAATGCAATCAAGTCAGCAGATATTTTCCATGCGATTCCTCAAGTTAAGTAAATAAACTTAAGTTGAGACTTAGGCAGGCCAATAAATATAGATTCGATTCTTAGATTCTTAGTAAAGTGACAACGCCCAACATTTTACAAAACAATTATAATATGTTATTTTAGTTCATTCATATGGTTTACTTACTTTTCCTTGATGCTCGTATGCAAAATATTATTGTACAAACTTCTCCACTAAAACTTTTCTTTAAAAAATTATACAATTTAATTATTTTTAAAGAAAACTACAAAAATGTCTGATATACCAACAATTTCGGTTACCAAAGATGATGACAATTCGTACGACCATTATGAAAATGGTGACAATGATATCAGCGGAATAAGTGGAGCCCTTACTGATATAGAAGACATGGATAGCAATGATGACGAAGATTATGGAAAACTCTTTCTCAAAAATAACAACAGCAAAAGAGGATCACGATCGGGAGGTGCCACAGATATTGAAGACTATAATGATTCAGGTTCAGAAGATGAAGCAAGCAGAAACTATCCAGTTTTGATGTTATCTCTGCAAGAATTTTTAAACCACGGAATCAGTGAAGAAAGAACTCGTGACAATCAATATGATGGAACCTGTGAAATGATGGCAGGAAATTTGCTAGGCATAGAGAAATTTAATAAAACAGACGATTGTCCTACAGATTATGATAATTATAGTATTTCGTCCGACGAAGAACCAATCGAAGAAAAATCTGTATGCGTTGACTTTTCGCAGATGCACTTGGACAATAACACTGAAGATCATGTAGAACACGTTGAAGAATCTGATAAGGAGTCCGATGAAGACATATCCAGAAGTGATTGTATTGACTATTTCAATGGAGCTGCAGGAGGATGTGCTTCAGAGGATGAAGTTATTGAGATGTCTGGGAATGAAGAAGAAATGCTAGTTGCTGTCAGCAGCTCCGATGAAGAAGTTCAAGAAAACTATCCCACAATAGATGTGCAATTCACATCGGAAGGAAGAAAGAAAAAGAGGGAGCCTAGGCCAGCGCAATCACATTTCCTTCAAGTTTCTACCAATTGTGAAGAGTCTCTGACAGACATCGAGAAAATCGACCTATCAGCCGCTGAAGACAGTGGTGATGAAAATTCAATTCCTTTTGCCAGAGCTGTTGTCATTGATTCTCCAGAAAATTCAAACACAGATGTTGAAGACATAAATATAAGTGAAGCAACCAAGTTTTCAGAGGACATTGACATTTACAATCTTCCATCACCACACCGAGAAATGGTTCTCATACAAGAAGATGAAAACGGTGATCCCATAACAAATGTTGTGGCTATGGAAAACGATTTTCATTTCGGTCTAACCGATGCTAACCATGATGACATTCTTACAGATATCGAAGATATTTCCAGTGCACTTGATGACATCAATGATTTTTCAACCAAAGAAATTCCCGACATAGGTTCGACATTTGAAAATGAAATTTCACTGTCTTCTGAAAACTTGAAAACATCTGCATTCAAACGAAATGATTACCTAGAAAATTTGACTGACACTGAAGAAATATTTGTGTCGGGTTCGGTGCGCAGGAAAAAGAATAAATTCAAAACTCAAAAATCAAAACCAAAACAGAATAGTCTACATGTGTGTATGAGAAGGGATTCTTTTGAATCCGATGAATCGAACATATCATCTAACAACTTAGAAAACCCAAAACCACAACCAAAACCAAACAGTCCAAATATTTCTAGCACTGCTGAGATATACAATAACGAAAGTTTTACTGTGGTCCATGAAAAATGTATAAATATGTTCAATGTGCAAAAAGAAAGGAATTTCATTAAAGGATTGAAAGAATGTTCCGAGACACATACCGATGTTGAGTACGTTGAAATAGATCAAATTAGAGAAAATCAGTGAACTAATTTTCCCTTTTTAACTAAAGTCAGACAATAAACATTATATAGTAAGTATGTGAATAATACTGTACGCACACTGTAAATACATAAAAAGCAAGTAATTTGATAGCTAGTGATCAGTATAATTGTTGTCAAATTGAATTACCAATAAATGTAAAAGTTACTCTGCAGACATTTTAGCTTGCCATTGTCTAAAGCAATTTTTTAAAATAACATATTTATTAACTATGGCTCTGAGTTAATGCTATATTCTTTAAATGTAAGAAAGTTTCTGTGATCATAAATACTATATTTCTGTGTTGTTATACGACAACTTGCACCAATATTTTATAATTCTATTAATCATCGTTTTAAAATGTAGGTTCTATTGAATTATGATCAAGTTTTTTGTTTTCTTCTTTATTTTTCATTGAAATACAAATTTATCAACGAAAACAATACTAATATAATAATTAACTCCCGAAATGTTATTATTGAAATCAAGTCTGTCCTAAAATCTATTCAATTGTTTGAATTGAATACTACATGGCTTCTTGGTACTGAATAGGAAAATCAATTAACTTTTAACAGAATGCACAGCTTGGTCACACGAACTTGGTCCTGTAACTAAGGAGCGTGTTTGAAAGTAGTGCCTGCAAAATAAGTTTATATTACAAGATTTAAATGCCATTTAATTTCTCAGAAAAACCTTAATTAACTTTCCATAGAAAGTTATTGTGATCGGTTCGATTTGACGAAATGAAGACCAAACGCGCTAGACAACCTTAAATGACATTGTCAATTTGAAGCAACCAAAACTGGTTCTCCTGCTTCACCCTATCTCTTCGGTCCCTATCGGAAACAATCCTACTGAACCAAAGGCACTCGGCTCCGTCCAGTGCAAGGACGTCTCGACTGTAAAGGAGTCGCCTATCTACAGTTTTACGGCTGACGTGTTAAATTAGCAGTTACCCTCCCTATCCTGTATCAGCCATTGATTTTCTAAATAGAGAAAAGTTTCGGTCGAAATGTTGCCAATTAAGCTTTTAGTCGACGACATCGCTCTCGCAATGTGACTCCTATCAAGCTTCAGCAAGAAATTATCTATTCTAATTATGTTGGTTCTGTTGTTTAGAACCTGGTTGGAATGGCAATGTTTGTACTTCGACTCTGTTGTTTTATTTAGTCCAAGGCAACGTCGCAGGCATTGTCTCTCAAACACCCGAATCTTTTCCATTTGAGATGGGGCAACTTTTAACCATACCGGGCAATCATCGGCCGCATAAGGGCCATGTAGCAAATCACCTTCACCCTGCTGTCAGGACGGCTGCTAAGAAACAACCGTTTTGTCAGGACAATGGCTCGTCTAGCTCTCGCCAGAGCAGCACTCATATGTCTGTCGAAATACAAGTACTGATCCAACCAAATGCATTACTACACTTTTATTCGTCAGGGGCTGTGGATTTGGTCCAACGTTCACTAGATTTTTCAAGTTCTTTCTCGTATCCCTTGAGGCTCCATACAGCGGAGTCCTGAACAGAATAGTTTCGCATTTCTGAATGTTGATTTTCAACTTCCAGTCATCGCAATATTGCTGAATCTTATCGAAGTCAACCTGCAAAAGTGTCTTGATAGCCTCAATTTTTGGGGCCGCTCAGACTTGCTATCAGATCACTGGTGTAAATGCTGAATAAGATAAGCGAATTAACCGGTCGGTCCCTGTTAAAGACCATTTTTAATATCAACGATTTTGGTAGATGTTACATTCCCAATTTTGACAATAAACCGTCTACAGTTTTGAGAGGTGTCTGTGCGTGCGTTTGTACGTACGTTTATACAATCGATGTCAAATCACATGATCATGGTGGCTAGTTGATATCGCGACGATAAGAAATTACGCAGCCAGGGAATGTCTCTTGCAATAAAGCCATATTCGCTCGAGTTTTGTGGCATGTGACACCGTCTTGTTGAAACCACGTACATATTCTCCAATATTCTTTAATAGCAGGCAAAAAGAAGTCGATGTTAACATATGACTAAAACACTCCGAATTGATGGTGACAATCGTTCCATCCTTGTTTTTAAAGAAGTAAGGTCCAAAGAGCGCACCCAACAGTGACTTTTTGTGGATGTAATGGCCTCTCTTCAAAAAATTGTGTATTCTCAAAACCCAAATACCACAATTTTGTTTTAACATACCTACCCACCGAGCGAGAAATACGTTTCATCGCTGAAAAACATTTTGTTCGAAAAATCGCCGTCCACCGCCTGTTGTTCAAGCACCCAATTGACGTATGCACGAATGGTCAGCTGGCTTCAGTTGTTGTGTGAGCTGGACTTTATATGGATGTTGGTGTAGATCCAAATGCAAAATACACAATAATGTACCTTAAAACAAGCCTAATTCCTAAAAACGACTAGGAATTAACACATTCGGGTCTTCAGCAATACTTTAACCAATCCAGTCTCTTCAAATTTCTTCACAATTTTGCCAATAGCTTGCGTAGTTGGACGATTATGTAAACCATAATCTCCTCTTAAAGCACAATATGTGGCTTTGCCAGAACCAACATTTTTGTAGAAGGTTTTATGTCAGATTTTGAACTACAAAAAATTGGTATAACAACTTAATTTGACAAATGTCGAATTCCAGCCCTATACATTTGAAACTGCAAAAAGAATAACCCTTTATTAGGAAAACAAAGAAAGATATTAACTTTAAATTATTTATCTTACACAAAATATTGTTATAAATTTGTCCTTAAAATTTTAAGCAAGACAATGCAAGACGCTATTAAGAAGGCAAACCTCAGGTGAAACAACATCACCACGTGTCAGGTCACGAAAAACTCCTGGCCAACAATAGATTTAAAGCGTTCAAAGTGCTTGCTACCTCTAAACAGCTCGCATATAAGCTCGATAATAGGTGTCATAACCGGACACTGTCTAATAGGAATGCACGCCACGTGGTTAGGCGTATTCTTAAATGACTTTTGCAGAAGCTGTATTTACGAGGAAGAGGAGGAAAAAGTTCTTCTCTGTACATGCCCTAATCTAGCTCAAAAACGCAATAATTACCTAGGAGAATTCTTCTTTAACGATCTAAACGATCGAAATTATATCAGCATAATCAGCCTCTTACGTTTTGTAAAGTACTCAAACTGGTTCGATTGAGCTTAGGAGGTAGCCTCAAGGTTCATGTGGTATCACAATGGGCCATTAAACTGGCCTAAGTGTGTCCGTTTCCATCATGGACAGCCACTTTAACCTAACATAAGCAGGACAAATCGTCAGACGAAATGGGAAGTTATCAGTGTCGGTCACATCCCAGCCTCTTTTTTTATTCTTTTAATCGTTAAATAAATGTATAGGTATATTTACGTCGTGCATTTAAATTTCGTTAACAAATGTTGATTCATTTTTGATGTATCGATATAACATTTTATTTTATATATGTAACTATTTTCTTAAAATTCAAGAAAGTCTACATTTTTGATTATTAAATATTATTTTTACAATTTAAGAGCTTGTTAAAAAAAAATGTTTAAATCGGTTTATTAAAAAACCGACTAGGAGTAGGTGTTTTTCAAAATATCGGTAAAACAGATCATGACCTTCCGTATTAACCTACGGGACACCCTCCTTAATCAAAAATAACTCTTATGTGAGAAAAAAAAAAACATGCTTTAAAAACCTACTAAGCATTTCCTCTCCAAAAAAGGGATACTTGATAAACGTTGCTTTAACTTGTTCGCAAATATTTTGATAAAATAAATGAGTTATCATGTGCTATCCAGCGTTACCACTTTACTTCAAATGAAGTAGATCATACTCCTTTTTTCAAATAAATTAAAAATCTACTCCCTACTTCGCACTATCATCAAAATATTCAAATCTCTTAATTTTTAAAATCTGTGTTTCTACCTCCTTCAATTTTAATAAAAAATAGACTGAATCTACTCTTTTTTCTCCTTATCACTCTTGTATGTAGCCTTATAACTTTCTAGAGAATTAAAAATCGCTTAAGTATTTGCGGTGAGGTTCCGTTTTATCTAATGTATAATAGTTTAACCTTTTTGTCATTCTTATTTTCGACATATAGGACCTGTATGGCAAGTTTTGCCTTCGTAAACATTCGTAAACGAATTCGAATTCAAGGTTTTAATCAAACATGGCATTGAGTTAACTATTATGTTAATTTTATTTAAAAAAAAAATAATTATATTTTTATTAATTACACAATAGATATTACATTAAGTTTTTAACATTAAAGATCTAACTTAACGGAGACCGAGAGGCACGCGAAGGTTTGTTCGAAACTGCTCGAGGGCACAAGTCGTTCTGCCTGCTTGTGGATGTTCTTCTGTTTTACGAAACCTCGGTTGATCTTTGGATGCTGCTTTACTCATTTGGGAAGTCACGTACGCCTTTTTGGTCAAGTGGCTTCTTATCTTCTATGCGGGGGTAATTTATGGTTTTTATCGATTCCAGATGTCATGCACACATTTTGTACAATGCGCATTTATCTATTGTATCTTGTGTGATGGCTATTCTGGTGTTTTTATGTTTTCCAGATGTGTGGAATTAACTCATTGCGATGGTAGAGAAGTCGAAAAAAGTGGACCCCCGATTCTGTCGGCTTGTCTGCATACCTTCCTGTTGTATTCAAACTAAAAATAACAGTAGTCCCAAAACAAATTTGTACGGTCAAAAATCTATAATTCTAATTTTTTCAAAAACAACCGATAGTTTTTTTTGTTAATTCTTGCTTAAATTTGTGTTCTTAGTTTGGCTTCATTCAATATAAGATATATATTTTAATATTGCCTCAAAAGTGTATACACAGAACCGTTATTTTGTGTTTAAGCTTTTTTTTCTGTCAAAAATGTCATTGTTTTTATTTTTAATTTAAAAACAAATCTCATTTTTTTAGAAATTTGATATCTTGAAAATGGGTCATCATTTTTTACAAAATTGAAAGACAAGACGTCTAATAATAAGTTCAAAAAGTTTAAAACTGTATACCAAAAATATTTTTAAACTAAAATTCAAACACGATTTTCAAATACAAATTTTAAAAAATTATGGTTTTTTGAGAAATCAAATGGCATTTACATTTTTGAAAACCAACTTTTTTGCAGGTACATTTTAATTCTTAAAATACAGGAAATAATTTTAAACATACTTTTTTGGATACATGAGCGAGTTCATGCGAACCAGTCGTGCATTTAATTTCTTTTCTGTTTGTTAACGTTATTTGTGTTAAGTTGTACTCCAGTGTTGTCTTGGATTTGATTTTTTGTTTTCAATATAAAAAGATATTTTCAAGTTGTCCAAAAACAAAAATAAAAGGTTTGTTGATGTACTGAAATTGTATTACGATTACAATAAACATTCCTTGTAGAACTCGTTCATTGCAATCAAAATATATATACTAAAATATATTTAAGCAAGACGAGCCCAATCTTTGCGTTTTCGTCGCCAACAACCAAGAATTAATTTAAGAAATGTTACATTTACATATTGAAGTATATGATATGAAGGCTTAAATAATTCTAGTTATTTTTAATTTTTTTTTATTGAAATAATTTAATTCAAAAATATATAGAATAATATGCAAAGGATAATTTTTGAAACCATTTTCACTTCCATTCTTCGCAATCTTCTTCACTTTTTTCTTAAAATCTACTTAAACTTTTTTTTGAGAAGTGGTAAAGCTGGTGCTATCTGCTGTTTCACAGTTTAGTTATTCCTCAGAATAAAGATAGATGAATAGTTCCTTATTTATAGGGATGTTAATATTTTAAAATCAAAGAAATAAACAAATAATGAGTTCTTATATAAGTTGTTTTAATTAAAGAAAACATCGCTACTTTTTGTATGTCAAGCTACTTAAACAAAAAAAAAAAAAACAGAATGCAACTTTATCAATAAATAAAATATTTTACTTATATGTAAGTCGATTAAATGTTGACGAGAAATAAATGCTTATTGTAAAAATATCAAACTCATTAAATAAATCAGTAATAATAATAATAAAAGCTTATTTTTAAAATACAAAACTCATTCAAATAAATTAGTAATTTAAGTATTTGTATGTAATTTTATATACAAAAAAAAGCGTTTAGCTAAGTTATATAAGTATGCACATCCGTACTGTCTAAATATTCAAGATTTATTCACCAATTATATAAATACATATTGTAAATGTTTAAATTACATCGTTAATATTTTGCTTATTCTATATTTAAAAACAAAATCATAAAACTTATTTAACTGTCATTTTTAATTATTATTTTCCAGACACTGAAGCTAAAGAAACAATAAAGGCAGTTAATTATGAAGATGATAAAACAGAACAACAACAACAACACATCGATGATATTAAATCCCCTGAAGGTAAGTAATTTGTTTATATTTGTTTGTTTTAATTTTTTGTGAGCTTTGTCGTTTTGTTAATTATTGTAGACATTCATTTTCGCAAATGTTTTTAAATACATGTTTTTCACATCTATCATGCTATGTTGTTTTTAAATTGATAAAAGTTGAAAACAAAAAAATATTGACTCATTCAACTTATATAATGTAGTTTCATTGCTGTGAGTTTTGTACACATCATTTTATTGTTAAATCATACAACACTATACATTTTCAATTGCACTTCGAATAAGCAGTAAAAGACAAAGTTTCAAATTCGAAAATTGTACTTAGTATTGTGTACTTTAATCGATTTAGATAATGAAAAAATTGGCAGTATTTTAAAATTTGTTTTTTTTTTACAAATACATAATGCAATAAAGATTATTTCGTACACTATAAATTTCTTATAAACGTCGAAACATGATTTTAGATAACTATTTAAAAATTTGATTTTTCTTGATCACCAAAGTGTTGGTTTTCACAGATTTGCACATCCTTTTTCGAAATGTCACTTTAAAAACTATAATTGAAACTCATTTCTGAACATTTAAATTCTTAAGGGCTTAGAACATCAAAACACATTTTTGCTAAAAGTGTAATGAAATAGTCAAATCAAAATAAATTTCAAAGATACAGAAGTTCCGCTTATGGTTTCGGATAGCTGTGAGTTTTCAAAATGCAATATATACTATTTGCCAACCGTTTGTAAAATAAGTCATACAGCTATGTTCTACATTTCACTTTCATTCGAAATGAAATTAAAATCGATTTAAAATATAAGTTGGAGTTCTGAAACTTAAACTGTATCGTTTTATTATCTTAAAACTCAAAGCGAAATGAATTTCCGTGTTCTACATATTCGACCAGAGTACGTTGGTTTGATTTGAATTCGACAAGGGCAAATTGTTTAGAAATAGTAGAATTTTCACTTAAGGGAATTAAACCTAAACTTTTGTTAACTTTAAATAGAAAGTTATTGTAATGGATCCGATTTATCAAATTGAAAATTTTGACATTTCTCGACGTTTCAAGGTCCCTAGAGTCGAAATAAAAGATTTTTAGAAAGGTGTCTGTGCGTGCGTGTGTACGTAAGTTCGCGACGTTTTTTTTCATCTTCCACACCTAAAGAACAAGAAGAGATATCGACTTCAAATACATTTTGTTGTACAGATAATAATGCAGAAAGATGCAGAAAGGACTCTCAAGAAAATTGCGTGGGTCGTTTTTTTACCATAATAGTTTAAAAAAAGGTGAAAATGTAGGTTAACCCTAAATATCTAACGAACTAATAACGCTAGAGACTTGAATTAAATTGTATATATACTGTAATGGGATACCAAGCCATTATATTATTGAAACAATAAAATCCAATTAAATGTTTTTTGTTTTTAAATCAAACAAACTGAAAAAAGAATTTGTCACCTCGAAAATTTTACTTATACAAAATGTTTTTACCTCCAAATCAATTTTTTGCAACGAAAAATAAAGTTTTTAATATCTGGTAAAATTTTGAGAAAAATCGAATCGATAGTTTTTGTTTATAAAAAATAAAAACTTAAATAAACATTACTCAAAGTTGGTAAAAATTGAATTTTGACTCAAATATCTTTTGAAAAAATTGAGATTATGGCTTCCAACTAATTTAGCTTATGAAAAATATTGTTTTCAACATTCTGAAAAAAAATTAAAAAAAAAAAGTTTTCTTACAAGAAATAAAAACCTAAACAAAAAAAATTAACAAAAATTGGTAAAAATTGATTTTCGACTCAAATATCTTTTCAAAGCTTTGAGATAATGGCTTTAAACTGCTTTAATCTATTAAAAAATAATGTTGTCAATATTCAGTCAAATTTTAAGAAAATCGAATTGACAGTTTTTGTATAAATTAAAAACTTAAAATAAAATATTGAATTTTCCTGGTAAAAATTGATTTCCGACTCAAATATATTTTTAAAACTTTGAGATATTGGTTTTAAATTACTTTTTTCTTGTAAAAATTATTGTTTTTAACACTCAGTAAAATTTAAAAAAAAATCTAATTGACAGTTTTTTTACAAAAAATAAAAACTTAAAAGAAAATTTAGCAAAAGTTGGTAAAAATTGATTTTCGACTCAAATATCTTTTCAAAACCCTAAGATATTAGCTTTAAACTACTTTTTTCTTTTAAAAAATATTGTTGTCAACACTCAGTTAAATTTTGATGAAAATCTAATAAAAAAAAACAATACTAAAACTTGATAAAAATATACTTACGACTCAAATAGCTTTTAAAAATTAAAAATAGTGCCTTCAAAATCGTTTTATTTCACAGAAAATATTGTTTTCAATATTCAGTAGTTTTTTTTTTATAAAAATTCAACGGTCTGTTTTCTTAGAAAAAAAAAATGAAATCTATATAAAATAGAAAGCAAATTTGGTAAACATTGATGTTGGGTTCTTGATGTCTCTCAAAATGATATCATTCATCCAATTTCTTAACATTTAAGAAATTCTCCTAAAATTGGTAAACATTTGTTTCCGACTAAAAATTTATTTAACAAACCAGATTTTCAAACAAAACTATTATTATTTATACTATTATTTTACACATATTCTTGGTAATTTTAAAATTTGTAAGAATAATTCAACTAACAACTTTTTTAACCCAACACGAAAACCTAAAAACTTTTAAGCAAGACAAACAGACAGACACGGGTTGGGAAATTATCAGTGTGAGTCACATCCCAGCCTCCTTTATGTAATGCAATTAGTTTGTGAGAAGTTACAGCTTCTACTTTGTAGTTGAGGGAACGGACAAAGCATTTAAAACGCCAAATGTCTTCACATTTTGAATAAATCAATGTTTTATGTTACATTCAAAAATTAAGCTTCGACACCAGAGTTTTTCTTAAATTATTATCGGAAACTTCATACCGCAAAACCTACATATAGCTAGCTGGTACATTTATTTACACAAAACCACTATTTATTTTATTAAAAAGCACAGAACAAATATAAATATACAAATTTATACAAGTTATGACAATCAACTAATTTTTTTATTAACTGACTTGATATATGTATGTATATGTATGTTAGCTCCTTAATTTCACTTGAAGTGATTTCGAAAAGTATTCAAAGTAATGAAATCGATGGAATAGTAGAACCCTGAAAACAATTTCACTCGATTTTCTTAACAATTGTCAAACAATTACTTACTTACTTAAGGTGGCGCTACAGTCCTGTGTGAACTAGGGCCTCACCCAACAAACTTCTCCATTTAGCTCGGTCCCTAGCTAGATGTCTCCAGTTTCGCGCTCCAAGTTGGGTGAGGTCACCTTCCACTTGTGCGCGCCAACTGATCCGCGGTCTTCCTCTACTGCGCTGTCCTGTGGGTGCGGATTCGAAGAAACAAACAATTAATACTTGAAGTGCTTTATAACGACCTCTGTGTTCAGTGAGTCAGTGATATTTGGGTTTTATATGTATAGATACAAAATTATTGTACTATATTTAATTTATGCCTAAAACCACCTCCGTGATATCCTTTTTCATTAAAAAAAAAAAAAAACTGCATGACAATTGTATAAGAAGTTTCGAAACCGAACCGAAACAAAGATTTCCTCTTTTGCTTGAATTTAGTTTGATATATGTATATACATTTTAAAAAATTACTTTGATAATTTTAATTCACTTCAGTATTAAGATAAAATTCAGAGAAAACATGCCCTTTGCAACGATTTTGTGATACGTATCTTAGTTTGAAAAATAAATTAAATTAACCATAAAAGTACAATTTCAAGATCCTTTTCTTTAAATGTTAGTATTTCTAGGAATCAGCTAAGGTGATTGTTGATAAATGACAATCCAAATAATAGAATTTGATCTTTGTGTGTAAGATAGTCAAATTAATAACTGAAACAATTGCGGATCCAGGGGAGGTTCGTTGTGGTCATGAGCAGACAAAGAAGATTATTATTTTTTATTTTTCTTATAAATTCAATTGAATTTAAAACTTATCGTATTGCGTAAAGCAGTGTTTTCAACATGTGGCCTTTTTAGAGGGGTCGCGAACATTCTTACGAGGAATTCCAAAAGGTTGAGAAAATACTGCAGTTAAACAAACCAATAAAGTTAAAAAAGGGTTATTAAGAAAAATGATAAATTAAGGAAATATTCATTTGTGTCAAATAAGCAAAAAATAACCTATGAAATATAATCCATCTTAAACATTTGTATCAAATTAACAAAAAGTTATTCTTAATGCGAGGGTTGCGCTTGTTTTTCAGAAATCAATTTCTCCCAACGTGAATCCATTTTTTCTACATTGAGAATTAAATCGTTTTCCAAATTTAAGCGGTATCTTTCCTTACTTTTAATTTTGGCCATTGATGCAAATGTCAACTCACACAGGTACGAGGTGGCAAATGGAATCAAACACTTTAAAGCCTCTAATGTTTACCCAGGATATTCTAATTTCCTTTTCAACCAAAAGGTTTCCAAATTGAAAGACTAAAATTACAATTGCAGCATTCCATCGGCAGAAAGATCCAACAGACTTTCCTTGAGCTTGATTGCCAATTTTGACTCATTTACAGCTGCATTTAAAAACAGATTAAAGATCCACCTTGGCCCAATATTCTTCGATATCTCTTCCATTGAGAAGTAATGACACATTTCTTCTTTCAACTTTTCTAACACCATTTTCATACCAGGTATAAACTCCTTGATATTTATCTCACATCCGACTTCTTCAACAAAAGATTGTGTCGAAGAAAACGAATCTTAGTGGTTTTGATTAAGAGACGATGACCAAATTTCAATTTTGTTTTTAAAGTCATGGATTTCGTCTTCAGCAGTGATGACATTTTCAACCCGCCCTTGGAGACTTTTATTCAAGTTATATGTACAAGCAAAAAAGTTCGAGATGTCAAATTTAAAATGTATCAAGAAAAAGATCTTAAGACTGTTGCCACATTGTTATAATTAAACAAAATTCGAGTCATCAAAGTTCGAGCTATCGAAGTAAGACGGTACGGAAAAAAAGCAATGGATGAAAAGGGTCCGTTTCATTTAAAAGGTTAAAAAACATTGCTCTAGAACATCCAAACAATTTCAAGAATATAAATGACCCAAAAATAGTAAAAGCGACACTTTCGTTAAGCTAAGGGCTAGTTGAAAAACATAATAAACGTTTTATTTCTATTAATTTAATAAAAAACCTTTAAATCTTCTAGAAGTGAATTGAAAAGAGATTCTACAAGATTTGTGAGTGCCACACTAAAGTTTCTTCCCAACTTATTTGTTTAATCTGTTTTTATTTAATTTTTTTTAAAATATGTATGTCCTTAAATTCGACTACTTTTTTAAATTCAAGAACCACACATTTTATCCTCAACAATCTTTTAGTTTTACCGACTACTTTAGGATCAAAATATTTTCAAAAGGTTCAGTAATTATTTTTAAACCTGTCTTCTATTAGCAGCTCCAATCTACGAGTGAGCGGACTGATAACGATAGTCTCCTCTGAAAATAGACTTCCGAAAATTGAGTAAAAAAAATACGTTAAAAAAGCCAACAAATTGTTTATAACATATTCCGTTTTATTTTTCTACGAAAAAATGTAATTTTTCTTACAAACTTTCTCATTTTCTGGGTTTTTGCATCGATATTTTTTTATCTATAAAAATACCAACAAGAACAGAATATATTAATTTTGGAAAAAGATTAAATAATTAGACCATATCTTCTTAAATAAACTATGTCGTTTATGAAAAGAGCTACTAGAAGCTTACACAAACGACTGGAACATTTTTTCAGCTAGCCTTTTAAGTTAAAAAAAAATTCTAATCTAAAATAGTTCAATCAAATTGAATTGAGTTAAATCATCTTACACAGACTTAAAACTTGGTAATATTCAATTTGACTATCAAAAATATGATATTCAATTATCCCTTAGCCGATTCCACCCTTTTCTATTTTTACTCAAATTTCAAATTTATAGATATCAAATTTATAGATATCAAATTAAAAACCCAGACGTTATCGAAGTTGATTATGAAGGTGTAATTCTTAAAAATTTTAAAATAAATTAGACATTTGTTTCAACTAAAATTCATGTTTTTTTTTATTTTACATCTAAATGTACATGAAAAAATGTAATTGTGTTGCAAAAAAAAATGCGTAATCCTTTTCTGAATTTTCTTTTTTTCTATTTGGCTGAAATCTGACTTTCCGCGAAGTCATTTAAGTACGCTGATGTCTGCTGTATTAACGTTTTCATATACAGCCCATTCGAAAGCCTTATTGAAAATGTCGATTGCTTTCCTAGGCTCTATTCTGGTATGTGCTGCTTCCAGAATATTGTCCTCGCTTTCACATTCGTCACTGATCAAAACCTTGTTCGTTTCGGTGTCGTTTGGAAGATCTTCATTCCATTCATGGACATCAGCAACCGAAAAAATGGTCTACAAAGAAGGGCACAAATTGAATCAAATGTTTTTCTGTATACAAGAGAAAATGTTCAAACCTCTGGATTAATTGCGTGAAAAAGTTCTGTGTACGTTCTTCTTGAGAGTTGATTGGTGAACAAATTCTTTCTCTCGAAACAGTTAGTGGGATATCCTCTTCAGAGTCTTTTTAACTTCCCATAGGAAGTTATTGTAATGGGTCCGATTTGTCAAATTGAAAATTTTCACATTTCTCGACGTTTCAAGGTCCATAGAGTCGAAATAAAAGATTTTTAGAAAGATGACTGTGCGTGCGTGTGTACGTACGTTCGTACGTCCGTACGTCCGTACGTCCGTATGTTCGCAACGTTTTTTTCGTCGTCCATAGCTCAAGAACCAGAAGAGATATCGACTTCAAATAAATTTTGTTATATAGATAATAAGGTAGAAAGATGCAGAAAGGGCTCTCAAGAAAATTGCGTGGGTGGTTTTTTTACCATAGCAGTTTAAAAAAAGGTGCAAATTTTGGTTAACCCTAAATATCTTACGAACCAAAAATGCAAGGGACTTGAATTTAATTTTATATAATAAACTGTAACGCGATCTCAAGAAGTATATTTTTTGAAAAAAATCTATCTTACGGTTTTTTTTCTAAATCAAAAAAACTGAAAAAAAAAATTGTTACCTCCTAAATTTAACGACTAACATATGATTTCATCTCCAAACAATTATGAGCAACGGAGAATAATGTTTTTGAAATCTGATAAAATTTTGAGAAAAATCAAATTGACAGTTTTTTTTATAAAAAATAAAAATCTTAAAAAAACATTACTCAAAGTTCGTAAAAATTAAATATCGATTCAAATATCTTTTCAAAAACTTAAAATTTAGGCTTCAAGCTTATTTTATCTTATAAGAAATATTGTTTTCAACATTCAGTAAAATTTTGAAAAAAATCGAATTGACAGTTTTTTTACAAAAAATAAAAACCTAAAAAAAAAATTAATAAAAGTTGGTAAAATTTGATTTTCGACTCAAATATATTTTCAAAACTTTAAGATATTGGCTTTAATTTACTTTTATCTTTCAAAAAATATTGTTGTTAACATTCAATAAAATTTTGATCAAAATGGAATTGACAGTTTTTTTATAAAAAATTAAAAAGCGAACAAAAATTAACAAAAGTTGGTAAAAATTGAATATGGATTCAAATATCTTTTCAAAAACTTGAAAGTTAGACTTGAAACTAATTTTATCTTATAAGAAATATTGTTTTAAGCATTCTGAAAGATGTTGAGAAAAATCGAATTGACAGTTTTTATACAAAAAAATAAAAACCTTAAAAAAAAATTATAAAAGTTGGTAAAAATTGATTTTCGACTCAAATATCTTTTCAAAAATTGTAGATATTGGCCTTTAACTACTTTTATCTTTCAAAAAATATTGTTGTTAACATTTAGTAAAATTTTGAAAAAAATCGAATTGACAGTTTTTGTACAAAAAATTAAATACCTAAAAAAAATTTAACAAAAGTTGGTAAAAATTGATTTTCGACTCAAATATCTTTTAAAAAATATAAAATATTGCCTTCAAACTAATTTTATCTTATAGAAAATATTGTTTTCAACATTCGATAGAATTTTGAAGAAAATCGAATTGACGGTTTTTTTACAAAAAATAAAATTCTAAAAAAACAATACTAAAACCTGGTAAAAATTTACTTTCGACTCAAAAAGGTTTTTTTAAAAATTAAAAATATTGGCTTCAAACTTATTTTATTTTACAGAAAATATTGTTTTCGATATTCAGTGATTTTTATATAAAAATCCAACAGTCCGTTTTTTCATAAAAAATAAAATCTATAAAAAATAGTACGCAAATTTGGTAAAATTGATACTAGTACATATAGACAAACTTTTAAGCAAGACAAATCGACAGACGGGATGGGAAGTTATCAGTGTGGGTCGCATCCCAGCCTCTTTTTAATTTTTCTTATTGAGTTTAAAATATTCGTCCAATATTTTGCTATTGTTTCTTTTTCAAGATGTTGCCAACCCGAATTTAAATAGCAAATAGCGTCTCTTAACGTAAATTTTTTTAATGCTTCAAAAACATCAGTTTTTTCGGCCACAATTGATGCCAGTAGACTTTTTCTGTAGAAAAGTTTTGTTAGTCTTAAAGCATTTTGGTCCATCGGCTGTATGAGCGTCGGCTTAAACATCGCAGTTATTAACCCATTCTCAGATGTTAATTCGTTTTCGGGTGGATGAGATTGATCTTTATCAATTAAAAGAAGAGCTTTGGTGGGCAACCCTTGGTGTTTTAAAAATGTTCTGACCTACACATGTAAACATTTGAAATCAATTTAAAATTGCAATCTGTTTCCTACCTGTAGTACGAAAGAATGATGAAGCCAATTTTTAAAAAATAACAGCTATCATCCATGACGATTTGGAGCAACTGTAGTCAACAGGCGATTTAAAATTCCTAAAATAGCGAGGATTTTTTACCTTTCCAATCACTAATGTTCCCTTGTTGCGTTTGTACAAGCAAGAAAAGTGACGCGCTGTTTTTTCGTTTTTCTGCCAGGAGAATTTTTTATCTTGAGATGATACGTATGCCATGTCAGGAAGCAGCTTCCAAAATAATCCGGATTCATCCACATTGTATATTTGATTGTGAGATAGACCTATCTCTTTTATTTTGGCTGGCAGCTTGTTTTTGAAAGGGTCCATAAGGTCGGGCCTAGAAGATAACTTTTGCACCACTTATTTTGATAGAACGCACACCATAACGCTTCTTAAATCTTTGCAACCATCCGTCACTCCCATTAAAATCGCCCTGAGTTTCATTGATTTTTGAATGGAAAAATTTAGCTTTTTCCTTAACCATCAATCCATTGACTGGATAATTTTTTTTCTAACTGTTTGATGAACCAACTGTAAAGAGCTTTTTCCATTCTAGAAAGTTCAGAACGCTTCATGGAAAATTTTCTCCGATTTTTTGTTGATATCGCAAATTGTTGATTTTTCAACATTGTATTGCTTTGCTAAGCTGGTTACGCTTGATCCTCCTTTTATTTTTTCCTTCAAAGACGAGAATTTTGGTACTTTTTGCGACATTTTTGAAGAAAATATTCTTTTTGATTACGCCAACACCGTGCTATACATGAAAACTCTTTTGTATTTGTAATTACTAGAAAAACGGCCTCTAAATAAAAGATCTAAATCAGGTTCCTCTTTTCGTTTGATGTAGGGACTACTTTTGTTTAGAATAATGTCTTCAGCGAATTCACTGCTTACTATAGAAAAACTCAAACAATTTATGAAAGTTGCGTCTTTACTATTTACAACATGCAATAAATTTAATTGTTCGTTCATAAACACTTTGTTCAAATTCATCCACTTCTGCTTTCATTCATTCTCATTGCATGTTAAATTTGTTGTCATTCGTTAATTAATTAATTTTCACTTTTGCAATTTTGTATTATTGAATATGCATAAGTTATGAATATGAGCTAGTAAAATCTATTTCAGAACATGAAATGAATATTATCCGTGAGGAAGCTTCGATACTTATAAAAAACGTCCTAGAAGAGAGTGTTAATATTGTAAACAATAGACAACAAATTTTAACAGATTCAGAACTAGAAAGCCAAAACTATCTAAATTCCAAAAAGGAAATGTCCATATCCGAAGGCAGTCCAACTGAATCAATGTCTAAAATTTTAAACGATGGTGACAATGTTAATGGCCTTTCGATTAGTGAGAATAATTATACATTTGTAATGCAGAAGTCTGAAACAATATCAACAGGCACGACAGGTAAAAAAGTGCTCAATAGTTATGTGGAATTTGTTATTAATTCTTACCCACCCCTTAGTACTACCACCATCCTCATCCGACAGCCTTAAGGAATACAGAGTAGAGAAAAAGTTTCAAAAACTTTCCTCCCAGGTCGAAAACATCGATAAAAACGTCGAAAGTTTCGATCAAACATTTGATTCTATTGTTCATGAAGATGAAATTAGTAGCCTCCATCAAGACTTTTCAAAAATCAGTTGGAACGAAAGTATATCTGCGACTACAAGTACCATAGCAGACATTGAGCAAAGCACACCAGATACTGATATTCAGGACTTTCTCACAGGTATGTATGTACTCAGCTCACTGTTATAGTTTTCCAGGTAGAATAGTTGAGCTCAGATTGCATACATTTTGAAAAAAAAAAAAAATACAAAAATATTAATCCATGGCATGATAGATTGAAAACTCCTTTCTGCTTTGAGCATTTGAATTTGTTTGAATTTATAACTCCCCTAATGCAAACACCCTTTCCACACTTTTTGTTTTAGACACAGGAGGAGAAAACATCCAACGCGATATCAGTGAGGAAATGCCGCTCGAAATGAATGTCTTGGAACTAGACAGTACCCCGCGTCCAACACCACGTAAATGTCTGACAAGCTCCGAACAAACTGCCGCAGAAATACCATCCGAAGAACTCAAAGAAAAGGAATATCCAAGCAAAGATATACCAATACCACAACCTAGGCAGAAATTTATAACAGAACCCACAAGAGATGCCTTAAGTAAAAACATAGATCAATTGGTAGTTGAAGATTCAAATAAATTAGTTCAAGAAACAAAGGAAGAAGTTTCTGTTGAACTGGACATTCTTTCGGAACAAGAAGACCAGTCCTCCATAAATGCAACAGAAGCCAATAGTAAGAAACAGGAGCTAAGTTTGGTCTATGATAATGAAGATCAGTCGCTCACAGATACAGAAAACCTTCCTGTCGAAAACATCACTATTCAAAACGGAGAGAGTCTACATTCTTTGAATCAAATAGATCCTTCTATTTCTTGCGAATCAGCCCCTCTCGAAGAGGAATATGGATTCACCACATCATCAAAAATGTCCTTATCACCGATTCATGCACAATTAGATGATGTTTTCCCATCCGATCGCATAGAGCCAACTTTGGAATTTGTAGAGGACTACCATTTAACTGCATTGGAACCTTCTGTAACTAAAAGTTTTAAAAGGTCACCTAGTTTATCGGATTCCCTCACCAAACTGATAAATGTGGATTCATTCGAGGATGATAAGTCTGAGAAGAGTGGGGAAAAAGATAGCAACGAGGCGCAAACAAGTTTTTACATCGGAGAATCGAGTACCAATATTATAGTTAAATCAAGATCCTCTCAATATGATGATGATGGAGAAAGTGGTGGAGAAAGTCTTTTGAAGGACGGTGATGATGCCCAAGAGACAGATGATGTGGAAGACACTTTTGCCGAAGAAATTTCGCATGGTCAATCAAAGTCAGGAACTGAATACAGCCCATCACTAGTTGTCCGTCAAGGATCGGAAACACGTAATGATATATTAGAAATTGAAAATGAACAGCAAAGATCAGTCCTCGATGATACAAATCGATCTGAATTGCCGGTTGATACTGAGGAACCAGCATCAGCTTCTGAAGTCAAGGACTCCTCTTTACTTGACGAAGCTGTCCTGGATCCAACCAAAGATCTTGAAGAGTCACAGACACATGGTACAGAAACTCAGGCACAATCTAAAGCCGCCAAATTGGATCTTTTGTTGGACAAGAGTGAGCTTGAGCTGTCCGAAAAGCGTACCCTACCAGCTGTAAGCAAACCCACTGACTCGATTGTGGAGACTTCATCAAAGACCGATGCGCACTTACCTGATAAACTTTTAGTAGAACGCACATTGGAAGAAGTTGAAATGTCATTAGATGCAGCAAAAGAGGAGCTCATTCAAGTTGTCCGAGATGGAAAAGCTATAAAAGAGTCACCGTCTGAATTTGAATTCAAGAATATTTCCCACTCAAAGCTCCATATGGACGAGGGAGATGATAAGTGCGAAAGTCTAATAGCTCCAACAGTGCTAGATGATATTCAAGAAACCAGCGATTTATTGGAAGACCATGAGAGCAATGATAAAAAAGATAACATTGAAAACGCTTCGAATATTGAAAGTTCAGAAACTGTTGCTGAACCAACAGATCAAAATGTTGATAAGCCTTTAAGTCCCGTAAACAATAGGTGGTCCTTACATGATCTGGATACTTCAAGCTCAAGTGAAAGCTACTACAAAAGTGTGAGCAGACCGTGCTCTTCTGACTTTGACACTGTTCAGACATTCCATACCTCTTCGGAATATCAAACAGCAGTAGATGCATCGATGTGCAGGGGATCAACGGAATATATAAGCGCAATGGGTACTCTGGAAAGCAGTGGAAAAACCATAAGTTCTCGTGAAAGTATGAAAAGTTTGAGCTCTGAGGCTTCCGGAAATTTGGGAAGCATTGATACATCAGAGTTATCCGAAACATTAGTTGCATCTATTGGAGACCAAGACATTGAAATAGAAATAGAAAGTGAAGGCTTCGAAGCCCTCGAACTAGACCAGATGATGCACTCACATCAAGTCGAATTTGAAGCACAACAATCGTGTATGAAAAGATCTCAAGAAATGATATTTACAAAAGAAGAAGTCACCCCTGAAATTTCAACGTCAGATTCAAAGAAACAACTTGAAGGTAATATCGAGAGCTTTGAATCTAAAGATGACCAAATAATAGCTTCTAGCTTGGAGGAAAGTAGCATTTTATCAATGTCTAGTGCATCTACAATAAATACGGTTGTGAATAACTTTGAAGATTTGATTGGTTCAGCAGGTTCATCATCGTTAGCAGGCATTGAAATGTTCGGATCATTTAATACAGAAGAATCTATTTTGCAATTCGATGACCCGAATTATGTAACCACTGAAGTAACTCCCAGTGAAATAGATCCCTTAGATAAGGCCTCAAGCTCTGAAGAACCACGTCGCAGAGGGCATAAGCGACATGAGAGTACTTCAGTTAGTAATGAGCTCGTAAAAAACTTACTGGAAGAAGAATCTGAGAGCACAACGCTCATAGAAAGCAAAGAACAAAAAACAGATAGCTCTAGCGGTCTAGGTGGAAGCGATGATCCCAAAGGTAGTGGATCAGAGTCCGATCATGATCCATATGAATCAGAATACTCAAGAGCATTTAAGTCTCCTTCTCAGAGAAAGAAAAAGAAAGAGAAAAAACCAACAGATCCCTTAGAAGAATGCCAAGAAAGTGTCTTGGGACCATTGCACTTAGCTGCACAGACCATTATCGAAGATGCTGTTACTGAAGAACTTGAATCTCAAATAATTGCTGAAGAAGAAAGACGTCCATCTCAAAATATGCAAGACTATTCTAAAATTCCAGACATTACCGTCACGGAAGAAATTTCCAAGTTCACAGAGGTACACGATGATTTTCCTGATAGTACTTTGTACAAAGTAAAGACTCAAGATGAATTGAATAAAGTTGAAGACACGCCGATTCCACGAACAGTTGAATCTGCATATTCCATAGCCGATGAACAATTTAATGTACTTGTTCAACAACAATACAAGCAAAAACTAGCCGACTTAAACGAAGACAATGACTTTGATAACAGAGCACCTGATTCGCCGGATTCATTTGAAATGGTTGATCAACCAGACCTTTCAGATGAATTTGTAATAATAGAAGAAGTAGCTAAGGAAGCAAGTGAGTTCGATGTTGAAGGGAAAAGCATAAAAATTAGCTCAAGTAAAGCAATTAAAAAGCACGATGAAGAAGTAGAACAAATTTTAATAAAATCAGCCCCAGCTGCTACGAATTTGGGATCACAAATTTTCCGCGATGACCTCAATTTTGAATTTGAAGAAAGCCCACCCTCAGCACAGTCGCAAGCTGAACAAGAATCTGCTGAAATGGCTGCAAATAAGAAATGGGTAGAAATGCAGTTGTCTGATCATGCCGCCCAACTCCGATATCCCTACGAACTGGAAAGGGGGGTTCTGGAAGATATCAAAGAGGAAGACGCTGAATTTGAAGTTGGAAGCAGTCGAATAAGTAGTTTTAAGGATTCATTTTCAAGCACACCCGATTATGATGTCCTAGCTGGAAGAAAATACTTTTCAAAAGCCGAAAATGATAACATTTCAATGAGCAGTTTGCAAGAATTTGAAAGCCTTGAACAAGCGATATCACTCGAAAACCGAAGAATTTACCATGGCTCAACGGATTCAAGCAATGGGAGTTTCACCAGACGATATACCATCAAAAATGCATGTGGTGACGATATATCTTTGTCGAGTTTAAAAGAATTTGAGGGCTTAGAAAACGCATGCATCGAAGCTCATTTGATCGAAATCAAAGCAAAAGAAGAAGCTGCTTTGCTTCTTTCTCGATCAGATGAATCAAATAAGTCTAACAATGGAAGTGAAACCACCACCCAAAATGTCGTTGTTTCCAAATTAAAAACCATCACCTTGCAGTCGATACCAAAGGAGAGTGTTGAAGCTATTCTGAAGTCGAAGCTTGAAGAATGTGAAGACTCAAAGGCCAATATAATGGAGACGTCTATAGACAGTCTTGAGATGGAAGGAGAAGCATCTAGAAACAAATTTGGATATGAAGTATCCGAGCACGGAAGCGCTGATAGTTTGGAAATAAACAAGAGTGTAGAGCTCGTTACGAGTAGTATAGACTCGTTCGATATATCTAAGGAAATTACAACAAAATCTGATGCCGACTCGCTCGAGCCAATATCAAATCGAGAAAGTGTTGATTCTATTGAAGTAGAACAAAAACAACAAGCTTCATTAACAGGCACCGGTACAGAACCCGAAATCTCACCAAATACCGCCGTATCTGTAGCTGAGGAAACCTACCAGGCCACTAGTAGCGAATTAGCAGCCCAATTAAGCACGAGTATCAGCATTCCAGCGAATTCGAGCCGATTGTCTATGGATATGTCGAATGACTCTTTGAATTTGTGCGTTGAACAAACGAGCTCGGCTGCCACCAATGCAACATATTGTAATGAAGGTGATTCAATGATGTCAGACAGCATGACAAGTTGTGCATCTAGCACTCTTATTGAAGACTCTGTTTTCCCTGTTGCGAATCAATCTTTTGCATTGCATTCACACACTGAAAATTTTTATTTTGAAGACGAATCGCTCCCTGCGACCTAAAGAACTGTAGGTATGTACATACAATTAAGGGTCTAAAAGGAAGTTTTTCTGAGCAATTAACGAAAATACAAATGCGTGGTTTATAGAAGTTTTATACACAAAGCCTTGTTTCTTGTTTGTCATGTGCACAATGCACACAATTCAACTTAACACAGTTCGTGTGAATTTTAAAAAAACTCGCACAGCTTTTTCTCAAAATATCTGATTTATGTTAACTTTTGGGAGTTGGAATGCCTACTGCAGATTACTCTTTTTTCAATTATATTCTTTACGGTTTTTGTTGCATTCGCATCAAGTTCCTTTTAACAGGTGTGAAATGCTGGCAAGAGATTGATACTACAAAATTTAGTATTCTTAAGCTTTTCAACTTTTTTAATTTTACGTATATTTTTTATTAAATTTATGGAAACATTTGTTTTATTTTAGTTCTTTCTCGACTAAATTTACTAAACATTAACTTCGTTTGTCTTAATGGTCGCCTAGACCGATTTCGACTAAATTGTGGTATAGCATAAGAGCTCAACTCGTCTACCTCTTTTTTGAAATCCATTTTGGGGTAGTTAAAATGTTTGTCCTTTTATTGGAAAATATGATTTTTTCATAAACTCCTTCCAAGGAATTGGTGACTCCACTACTTTTGATAACAGCAAATTTCTTCAGCCAGTTTTAAGAATTTACTTATCATATTGGATTCAACTTTAAAAAATAATAAAATATTAAATGCCTGATTCAAATTGTCCGATTTTCTGAACCCAAATATGCTCTAGTGGTTAAACGTCCTTTTAAAGAAATGTAGCCAACAATCACCAAATAAAATTGAACTTTTTCGTTTTCGAATAATTATATGTACGTAAATGAATAATGTATATAGTTTTTAAAGAAACTGAAATCTCCGACCGATTTCGTTAAGAGCTTTTATTTGCTTAATAACTTTGTATTCACTGTCATAATGTATATAAATATTGAATCTATAAATGGCTATACTTGCAATAAGTCACCGCCTTTTTCACTACACCAAAAGCTTATCAGTTTAAGAAAGAACGATTTTTATTTTTGTTTCTTGTTAAAATATTTCTTATTTGAATAATTTAAAAATTAAAATTATTTTCAATTTCAGATGAAAGCGGAAAAAAATCTGAAACGAAACCATAAAAAGGTTAGTATGATAAATTCGCAATATGACAAACTTATTTAAGGCTCGTTTTTATATTATTAAGATCAATTATTGTGGCATTCGAAAAAAGGGCAGATAGACAGAAAATCAATTCAGACAAACTTTAAAAAAAAAATATATGAATCTAGAGCTGACAGCAGATTTTGGGAGTGGAGTGATAACCGAAATTCCTTGATATGTGTACACATTCACTACCAGCTCTGAGGCTAATGGTATTATTATGAAAGTCGGATTATATGTTTGATTATTTATGAGAACTAAGAACCAAAAGAAGCTATACTTATATTAACTTAAAACGAGTGTGTTTTTGAGGAAGAATGATATGTTTAGTCTAGATAGTTAAGTCATGTATGCCCCTTTTTCACTTTAATTATGCTTCTAGTATGAAAATATACTTTAGCCATCAAATCGATTTTAATAGTTTTCCAAAAACAAAATTTGTCTACATTATATTGGTTTAAAAAATAACATAAAGAATTCTTCCTCTTCTTTGGTTTCTACGCTTTGTTAATGACACTGTTTTTGTTAGGTCTTTAGAAAAAGCTAATCACACTGCTAGGCAGTTCTCCGCCAATTCAACTCTGCCAGTTTGTGTTATGAGTTCGCCTTTACTTCACCGAGTTATTGATTTTATGGGTCCAATCTTTTTTCGCATCCGTACTGTGGTAAGAGTCCTTAGAGATCTAAACACGCAGAAATCCGCTGGTCCGGATGGTATCCTCGATATTGTTCTGAAGAATTGTTCTTCAACGCTGGCAAAACCACTGCGCAAGCTTTTTCATCTGTCCTACTCCTTAGGTCTCGTTCCGAGACCTAATGGAAAACTGCATTTGTCCAGCCCATCCCCAAAAAAGGTGAATCTTCCTCACCCTCTAATTACCGACCGATTGCACTCACGTCTCTTCTTTCATGGTCATGGAAACGCTGATTAATTATCAGCTCAAGAAATATCTTGAAGATCGAAAGCTTCTTAATGACAATCAGTACGGCTTTCGTAGAAATAGGTCCACTGGTGATCTCATGGTTCATCTCATCGAACAATATAGCAAATCTTTACATCGCTTTGGAAAAAGTAAGATTATTGCACTTGATATTTCAAAAGCATTTAATAGGGTTTGGCATCAGGCTCTCTTATCGAAAATGCGTCCTTTTGGTTTTCATTAGTCCCTGCTTCATTGGATTAGTAATTACCTTTCGGATAGTTCAATACAAGTAGTATTGGATGGATTCAAGTCGGAAAACACAAATTAAATTCTGGTGTGCCCCAGGGCTCTGTTCTATCTCCAACACTCTTTCTCATTTTTATTAATGATTTTCTGTCTGCAACTTCTAATCCAATACATTGTTTCGCTGACGATCGTACTCTTAGCTTTTTATATTCGTTTTCGGGCTCACATCCCTCTTCCCTCGGATGTGGAACTGCAACGACAAAATATGATAAGATCATTAAATTCCGACCTAAATAGCATTGTACAATGGGGAATAAAAAACCCAATGCTGTCTTGTATCGTAAATGGGAAATATACCCCCCTTCCAGCCCATCCCCAAAAAAGGTGAATCTTCCTCACCCTCTAATTACCGACCGATTGCACTCACGTCTCTTCTTTCATGGTCATGGAAACGCTGATTAATTATCAGCTCAAGAAATATCTTGAAGATCGAAAGCTTCTTAATGACAATCAGTACGGCTTTCGTAGAAATAGGTCCACTGGTGATCTCATGGTTCATCTCATCGAACAATATAGCAAATCTTTACATCGCTTTGGAAAAAGTAAGATTATTGCACTTGATATTTCAAAAGCATTTAATAGGGTTTGGCATCAGGCTCTCTTATCGAAAATGCGTCCTTTTGGTTTTCATTAGTCCCTGCTTCATTGGATTAGTAATTACCTTTCGGATAGTTCAATACAAGTAGTATTGGATGGATTCAAGTCGGAAAACACAAATTAAATTCTGGTGTGCCCCAGGGCTCTGTTCTATCTCCAACACTCTTTCTCATTTTTATTAATGATTTTCTGTCTGCAACTTCTAATCCAATACATTGTTTCGCTGACGATCGTACTCTTAGCTTTTTATATTCGTTTTCGGGCTCACATCCCTCTTCCCTCGGATGTGGAACTGCAACGACAAAATATGATAAGATCATTAAATTCCGACCTAAATAGCATTGTACAATGGGGAATAAAAAACCCAATGCTGTCTTGTATCGTAAATGGGAAATATACCCCCCTTCCCATTATCCATGGATGGCACTTGCATCAATAAGACTGAACATTTGGGTTTCCTTAGGCGATGCCAGAAATGTTCCACGCATTCTGATATAGCTGTTATCTACAAGACATATTTACGTCCAAAGCTTAAGTATAACTCCCATCTCTGGGCTGGTGCTCCTGCAACTTAGTATCTTGGATAGTATTGGACGTAGAGCATTTAAATTGATATGTAATAACATTATCATAAGTTAATTTACTTCGCTTGAACATCGTGGTAAGGTTTCTTGTCTGACCCTTTTTTACCGTTATTCGGCTTATGCTCTAGTGAAATAGCCAACTGTATTTCTCCTCTTAAACAGTCCAACCGTAATACTCGCGCTTCTAGGAATGCTAATCAGTAAACCCTCGAGTACAGCTTCGGCCGTACAGAGATTCAATCTGCCGTACAACGCGAATGTGGAATGCCTTCCCTCACTCTGTCCTTTCTAGTCATTGCAATATTCAGGAATTCAAAACCAATGTGCACCGACATCTCGTTTTAAACCCTCCCTCCTCTTGATAGTGCTCACACTGTGTCTCTGCGTAATAAGGGAAGTAATATCCCTTAAGTTAAGTGTGTGCTTATCAAAACAAAATTAAGGCCGCGAAAACTCATTGGATACATATCTTGAAACAAGAACGTTATTGATTCAGATTATACTGAATATTGTTTTTAAAAGATTACATTGCGTAGAAAAGTCGGATTGAGTTGATGGTCTCATTGGGTTTCAAATAAAAAAATACTTTAAAATCATGTTTTATATTCTAAGATTTAAACAACAAAATAATTTGTATATTTGTTAAGCTGAAAAGTTTGTATCCGAAAAAAAAACAATCTTCATTCCAAGCCATGACTACGGGTAACTCAAAAGATGAGGTCTAGAAAAAAACAATAAATTTACTTCTTAATAATAATGAATACGAATTATTTTTTTTTTAATCATTCATTCATTTATTTATTCATTTAGAGTCAACCTATTTATAATACATTTAGATACATTAATATAGAAATTAATTAAAAATTATTTAATTGAACTTAACCTAAAAATATCTTTTTCTATTTCGATTTCAGGTACTTTACATCATTTTACAATGAAGAACGTGAAACATAGCTTTCTTAGAGATTTTTGATACGATAAACAGCTGCACAAGCCACACAATAAAATAAATTGGAATCAATACTCGAATGAACCATAATGTTAATTGAAATTCCAGAATACATATACCTACATTTTTGTAATAATTTGTTTATTTAATTTTTGTATTTTTAAAACAATATTGCTAAAGATTTATTGATGAAACAAAAAAAAAATGGAATTATCATTTGTTATATGTATTTACAAATTATTAATTATAATTATGATCCCTCCTTAAGGTGTATATTTTTTTTTAAAACCTTCAAATTAAGAATTAAAAAAATAATTACCTGCCTAACATTATTTCTTTAGCTCAAATTAGTTTACTTTGTGTCTGAATTAGGGGAAAAAAACAAATCAATGAGAAATCGCATTATTTTATCGCAAGTTAGTACGTTGTATACCTTTTATAAATGTTTGTTTAGAGATAATTTCTCGAATTAAAATAAATTTACACATTTAATGTTTGTCACATACACATGCGCATATATTAACCTAATAAATGCTTAAAAATAAAACTGTTTTTATTCTTAAATAAATAAAATGATGGAAGATCGGAATTAAACAAAAAGCCCCTTAAGGTCGATTTGAAACCAATTCCTAAGATTGGAAAAATGATTTACCTAATGTGAGTACGAATATTGTTATTTAATATGACCTGAATTCGAAGGGGTAATGAACTCCCCCTTCTCCTGGCGGAGAACACTTTATATAGTTTAGTTTATTGGCAATCCAGCCATATTGCAATTGCATTTGTTTCAACTAGCCTGGGAATAGTTAAGTTTAGTTTAGTTTATTCATACATACAATTTAAAATTTTAAACATTACCACCAGAAAAGTTATTTAAACGGTGATTTTTTAAGAGCTTGAGAACTTAAAAAAAAAAACGCATAAAATTAGCAAAATCTCATCGATTCTTTATTTGAAACGTTAGATTGGTCCATGACATTTACTTTTTGAAGATAATTTATAAATGTTGACCGCGGCTGCGTCTTAGGTGGTCCAATCGGAAAGTCCAATTTTGGGTAACTTTTTCGAGCATTTCGGCCGGAATAGCCCGAATTTCTTCGGAAATGTTGTCTTCCAAAGCTGGAATAGTTGCTGGCTTATTTGTGTAGACTTTAGACTTGACGTAGCCCCACAAAAAATAGTCTAAAGGCGTCAAATCGCATGATCTTGGTGGCCAACTTAATGGTCCATTACTTGAGATGAATTGTTCTCCGAAGTTTTCCCTCAAAATGGCCATAGAATCGCGAGCTGTGTGGCATGTAGAGCCATCTTGTTGAAACCACATGTCAACCAAGTTCAGTTCTTCCATTTTTGGCAACAAAAAGTTTGTTAGCATTGAACGATAGCGATCGCCATTCACCGTAACTTTGCGTCCAACAGCATCTTTGAAAAAATACGGTCCAATGATTCCACCAGCGTACAAACCACACCAAACAGTGCATTTTTCGGGATGCATGGGCAGTTCTTGAACGGCTTCTGGTTGCTCTTCACTCCAAATGCGGCAATTTTGCTTATTTACGTAGCCATTCAACCAGAAATGAGCCTCATCGCTGAACAAAATTTGTCGATAAAAAAGCGGATTTTCTGCCAACTTTTCTAGGGCCTATTCACTGAAAATTCGACGTTGTGGCAGATCGTTCGGCTTCAGTTCTTGCACGAGCTGTATTTTATACGGTTTTACACCAAGATCTTTGCGTAAAATCTTCCATGTGGTCGAATAAAACAAACCCAATTGCTGCGAACGGCGACGAATCGACATTTCACGGTCTTCAGCAACACTCTCAGAAACAGACGCAATATTCTCTTCTGTACGCACTGTACGCATTCGTGTGGTTGGTTTAATGTCCAATAAAGTAAACTGAGTGCGAAACTTGGTCACAATCGCATTAATTGTTTGCTCACTTGGTCGATTATGTAGACCATAAATCGGACGTAAAGCGCGAAACACATTTCGAACCGAACACTGATTTTGGTAATAAAATTCAATGATTTGCAAGCGTTGCTCGTTAGTAAGTCTATTCATGATGAAATGTCAAAGCATATTGAGCATCTTTCTCTTTGACACCATGTCTGAAATCCCGCGTGATCTGTCAAATACTAATGCATGGAAATCCTAACCTCAAAAAAATCACCCTTAGAATTCAAAATAAATTTGATTTAAATAAATATCTTCTAACATTGAAATCAATCATGTTGCAAACAGAATTTGTTTCTCTTAAACACCTGGATATTGGTTCTTTGGAAGCATACACAGTTCTATGAATTGGAACATTAAAAAATGGTTGGTTTCGAAGCAATCTCGCAGGAACATTAATCCCAATTGGAGCTAAAATTTGTGAACAATCAATATGATTTGCTACTATGTCACGAATGAACATAACCTCTATATACTTTCTACGAATGTTAAGAGGCAAAATACCGAGTAGTTTACACCTTGTTTCATAGGTAGGAAAATCTATGTCCCATTAAATTCTTTTCACTACAACTCTCGTAAATCGTTTTTGGATCTTTTCGATTCTAAATGAATGAAGAAAATATGAAGGATTCCAGATTACACTGCAGTATTCAAGATTAGACCTTACAAACGCAAAATATAAACACTTTAAGGTGTGTGGATCGGAAAACTCCTTTGAGTTTCGCAATATGAAACCTAACATTGAACTGCCTTTAGCAACTTAAAAATCTATATGATTTACAAAGTCAAGTTTTTTATCAAAAATCACACCAAGATCTTTTTTAAAGGTTATAACGGATAATGGCATATGATTGATTTCATAGATAAAATTAATTGGACGATGGTTACGAGAAAACGTTAGGCTTTAGGATTTGGAAATGTTCATATGTAAAAAGTTAGCTAAACACTAGTCCGATAAAACATCAAGATCTTGTTGCAGAAGAAAACAATCATCTTCAGATTTTATACAACGAAAAACCTTATCATTTGCGTACAATAGACAAATCTATTTTTGTGTGCCACAAACTATCAGGTACCGCAAATAAGGATCGTATAAGCATGGTTTCGTCAATTAAAATTGGTGTTCTGGTGGATGTTGTGTTAAAATTCAACCTTTTGTATATATGGAAAAAAAACTCCTTGGAGAAGAACGTAGGGATAACAACTTAACAACGAATGCTTTAAAGTCTACATATGTTCGTCTTTCGTCATTAAAGATTTATTTCCACAAAGCAAGTGGCCTCCGAACCAAAGTAACCAATCTTTTCAAAAATGCATGTTACATACTATGATATTATTATCATTGTTATGTCATGGCTTTATAACGGAATTGTCTCTTCAGAACTATTTTATTGCAGTATGTACGACGCTTATCGTCGCGATCGATGTAAATCATCCAGAGAACGTGGAGGAGGGATAATTATCGCTGTTCGATCCCATCTTAGCTCTAAAAAAATAATTTTACGAACCTCGGACATTGAACAAGTTTGCGTCTCTGTCAACTTAAATACTTTTTCCAGAGCAAATGCATTTTTTATTGTAAGTTATGTGCCTCCAAGTAGCTCACTTGATTTGTATGAAAAACATATTAACAATATTGATTTTATTAATAATCTTTGTTCTATATCTGATAATTTGTACATATGTCTTAGGTGATTTTAATCTATCTGATATACATACATACATTGGAATTGGTCCGAAACGGATAAAATGTTATTTCCATTTAATATTAAACAAGATCTCGAAGTTACATTTATTGATTTTTTATATTCTTTAAACTTAGTGCAAGTATATCTAGACTTCATTTTTAATCAAAGTTAATTAAAGTAATTCAGCTTTTTCTCTTTTAAACGAATCTATTCATCATAAGGAATTATTCTTTGAAATAGAGTTTTACACTTATTCGTTAAATGATATTAAAAAACTGTTAGATTGTATAATTTTTCTAGAACTAATTTTGTTCAACTAAATAATTATTTCTCTGATATTGATTGGTTAAATGAATTTATGTTTCTTCAATGAAAAATATGTGCAACCGCTTCATTGAAATTATATTAATGGGTTTTGAAAGATTTGTTCCTTATGCTTTCAAAAAAAAATTATCAGATTCACCTTGGATTAATAAGCAGCTTCGTGACTTAAAAAGAAATAAACGTAATGCATACGTGAAATTCAATAAATCACGAAATCAATCGGATTATGATAATTTTAGTAAATAACATAAAGATTTTGTAGTTCTTAGTAAGTTTCTATATAGAGCTTATATCTTGAATATTAAAAGTAATATCAAAAACAACAGTAAATCGTTCTGGTCATTAGTCAATTCTAAAATAAAATCGATAGGGATTCCAAATACCATGCTTTTCAGAGGTGTGGAATCGTTGGATTTAGACTCCATAGTTGAATGGTTTACTAATTATTTCAAATCCGTATATTCTCATTCAGGATTTAATAATAGTTTACTGAACAACATAATAAGTACATTTAATATTGGCTCGATCCAGTTAAGTATTGAAGAAGTTATTTCCACACTGAAATCACTTCAGTCTAATTATAGTTCTAGACTAGACGGCATTCCTGCGGCAGGGTTAAAAAATTGTTGTGATTCCATCTGTGCTCCTACTAAGCATATTCAACAAGTGCCTCCAAGAAGGTATTTTTATTGATGAATGGAAACTTTCTTACTTGGTTCCTATACGCAAATCAGGTTCTAAAAATGATGTAGAAAATTATAGGGGTATCTGTAAACTCGCCGCAATTCCCAAATTGGCTGAAAACATGGTGAAAATAAAGTTTGATTTTCTTACAAGTGAATATTTATCAGAAGTACAGCATGGTTTTGTATCCGGTCGATCATTTGTTACCAATTTAACTTATTTCACTTCGTAGGTCACTAATGCTCTGGAAAAAATATTTCAAGTGGAAACAGTATACAATGACTTTAGTAAAGCCTTTGATTCTGTGAACCACCAAACACTTCTGAAAACACTTGAGATTTTTGGTTTTCATTCTCACTTTCTTCGTTGGTTATCGTCATATTTATCTTGTAGAACACACCAAGTTAAGATTGGAGATACATACTCAAATTGGTGTCACATCACGTGTAACTCCCATACTGCTTTAAACAGGCCAGCTGTTTTGGCACTAAGTGAAACCCAAGTGGGTGAGGATTCCGATCCCACTGAATTCTTTATTCAAGGGTATAACTTGGTGCCATTATTCTTTTCTCACCATGGTCTCGCCATATACATTAGGAATGATGTTGCTTATCAGTTTTTGCCACAATATGGTCTCTGCGCCAATCCTTTTTTCAATTTTATGTTGTTTAAATTTTCCGTGAACAAGCAAATCATTCACTATTGCTTCCTTTATCGAAGCCCAAATCTAGACAGAGTATCAACTTCTCGTGAATTTGATGCTTTGTCTGATTCCATAAAAAGAATTGTTTCGTACTATCCTCTCACTGAAATCGTTGTTACGGGCGATTTCAATGTACACAATTCTTTATGGCTTCAACATTCGGGCCAGTCAACACCAGAAGGAGTGTGTACTAGCAGAAAACCACTCTTGGCTTGTTTCTTACCTCTGACCCTGGTAAGTACACTATTAGTGTTCTATCTTCTCTAGGCACATCTGACCATTGTGTCATATCAGCAAATTTCTCGTGTAAAAACTCTCCAGTTAAAGAAAGAGCTCCTAAGAGAACCGTTTGGCAATACGAGAAAGCCAACTGGGACGGTCTCAATAATTACTTCAGGATCTTTAACTGGTCACTATGCTTCCTCAATAGTGACGTTGACGCCAGTGCTGATATGATCACAAGTTTGATTCTCCTGGGAATGAGAAATTTTATCCCGAATAGGGTTAAAAGCATCAGACCTAAGGAAAACGCATGGTTCGATGCGAGCTGTAAAGAGGTCATTAGGGTTAAGAAGGTAAGTTTCCATTGTTTTAAAGCCAATCCATCTGAGGAAATCCGGAATAAGTTCAAGCAAGCCAGGAAGGCCTGCAACGCCCATATTCGACGGACCAAATTTTTACATGACCAAAAATTACGGCAAAAAATACTGCAATGTCCCAAAAGGCAGTAAAATTTTTTGGTCATTTGTAAAAAATATGAGGAATTCTTCCTCTTCCTCGGTTCCTACGCTCGTTGTGAATGACACTCCATTTGTTAGCTCTTTAGAGAAAGCAAATCTCTTTGCTAGGCAGTTCGCCGCCAATTCAACGCTGCCAGTGAGGGTTATGACTCCGCCTGTACTTGAGCGAGTTAATGATTCTATGGGGCAGTTTTTTTTCGCACTCGTACTGTAGCGAGAGTCCTAAAAGATCTTAACATACATAAATCTGCTGGTCCGGATGGCATCCCCGCTATTGTTCTGAAGAGGTGTTCTTCATCGCTGGCAAAACCCTCAGGTCTCGGAAAACCGCATTTGTCGAGCCTATTCCCAAAAAAGGCGAATCTTCCTCACCGTCTAATTATCGACCGATTGCACTTACGTCCCTTCTTTCCAAGGTCATCTAAACGCTGAAGAACGGAAGCTTCTTAATGACCGACAGTATGGCTGTCGTAGCAATAGGTCCACTGGTGATCTCATGGTTCATCTCACCGAACAGTGGAACAAATCTTTACATAGTTTTGGAGAAAGTAAGATTATTGCACTAGATATTTCAAAAGCATTTGATAGGGTTTGGCATCAGGCTCTCTTATCGAAAATGCGTGCTTTCGGTTTGCATAAATCCCTCCTTTATTGGATTAGTAATTACCTTTCGAATCGTTTAATACAAGTTGTATTGGATGGATTCAAGTCTGAAAACCACAAAATAAATGCTGGTGTGCCCCAGGGCTCTGTTCTATCTCCAACACTCTTTCTCATTTTTATTAATGATCTCCTGTCTGCAACATCTAATCCAATACATTGTTTCGCTGACGATAGAACTCTTTTCATATTCGTTTTCGGATTCACACCCCTCTTCTTCGGATGTGGAACTGCAACGACAAAATATGATAAGCTCATTAAATTCCGACCTAAACAGCATTGTACAATGGTGAATAATAAGTCGAGTGGAATTTAATGCTTCGAAAACTCAATGCTGTCTTATATCATAAAAGCAAGATATACCCCCCTGCCATTATCCATAAATGGCACTTGCATCGAGGAAACTGAACATCTCGATATTCTTGGTATGTGTATCACCAACCACCTTTTGTGGAACGATCACATACGCGATGTCGCCAAAAATGCCGCTAGGTGTTTGGGTTTTCTAAGGCGATGCAAGAAGTTTTTCTCCCCCTCTGATCTGGCTGTTATTTACAAGACTTATGTACGTCCAAAGCTTGAACATAACTGCCATATCTGGGCTGATGCTCCTGCAACTTACTTAAGCTTCTTGGATAGTATTGAACGTAGAGCATTTAGATTGACTGGAGATATTACCATCATAAGAACATTTACGTCACTTGAACATCGTCGAAATGTTTCTTGTCTCACCCTGTTTTACCGCTATTTTAAGATTTATGTTCTAGAGAAATAGCCAGCTGCATTCCTCCCCCTAAACAGTTCAACCGTAATACTCGCGCTTCTAGGAATGCTCATCAATTTACCCTCGAGCCCATCTTCGGTCGTACTGTCAAGTACAGAGATTCGTTCTTTAGCCGTACTATGCGAATGTGGAATGCCTTGCCACACTCTGTCTTTCCCAGCTATTTCAATATTCAGGAATTCAAAACCAATGTGCACCGACATCTCCTTTCAACCCCTCTCTCCCTTTCCTATTGCTCACACTGTGTCTACATAATAAGTTTAATATATCCCCTTGAGTGTGCGCTTATTATAAAAAAAAAAAACGATTTCTTTTTCCAGAAAATCTCATATTTTGTTATTTAACTATACAATTGAATCTATGGATTTAGATAGGGTTTTAAGTATTAAAGGAGTTATTCTTGACTCCCAACTTTCTTTTAAAGGCCATTTCGATTATTTGGTTCCTAAGGCCAACTCGCAGGTAGGTTTCATAAAACGAAATGGATAAGACTTTAAATATCCTTTCGTGTTAATATCCTTGTATATATCTCTCGTCAGATCAATTTTATATTTTGGAAAACGCAGATGTTATTTGGAGTCCTATTTATTTAGTTCATTCGGATCGGATTGAAAAGATTCAAAGACGATTTACAAAAGATATATTTAAGAAAATGGGCTGGAATTTTAGTAATATAGTTATGAGGCTAGTTGCCAATTACTTGTAATAATGTCGTTACAATCAAGAAGAAAAAATGTGTAATAGTGTAATGCTAATTAGAGACTTACTATGATACCATATTAAATGTCCATCTCTTCTTGCTTTGGTACCAATTTATGTTCCCGCAAGGTCTAAGAGAGCTAGAGTCTTCTTATTCCAAAGAATTCATAAAACAAATTATGGTAGTAATGAAACTTTATCAAGGTCTATTGTATATTTCAATGAAGTGTCTTCAAATATTGACTTTTTTAATCGTAATCGTAAAAAATTTAAAACTGAAGTATTATATTTATTCACTTTTTAATTTGCTCTTGGAGTGCTTATATCTATTAGCTGTAATATTACTTGTAGATTAAATAAAAAAAAAAAAAATTGCGCCGCAAAAATGTATTAACGTTTAATCAATGCACGATCACGGGGGTCAAATACTCGTGAGCCATAAAACTCATACAGTTTAGTTTTAATGGGTTGACCATTTTGCGGCTTCAAAATTTGCTAAACCAATTTCAGTTGAAAATCTGACATTTACGAAAATGGATCACTTAACTATGGCACAACGCAAGAAAAATACTACATAAATCGTGCTTTAAGAGGAGATTATGGTTTACACAATCGTTCAACTACGCAAGCATTTAGCACTTCAATGGAGAAATTTGAAGGGACTGGAATGGTTACAGATATTGTAAGGTCTGTGCATCATCATTTAACTCATACCACTAAAAATATGGCTGCTGTATGTGAAAGTATTGCCGAAGACCCAAATGTGTTAATTTATTTTTTTTTAAATAAAGAATTCCAAGTTCATTTAAAGTAATATAAAATTACAAAAAATAATTAGTAAAAAGCGTTAAAATTTGTAGCCATCAGCTTTTGTTTTTAAATTTGTACATATTTAAGAAAGAAAATAGATTTGCGTTGGTATAGAAATATTTAAAATTATAATTTTGAAATTAAATTAATCTTTTTCAAAAATGCAGGTACTTTGATGCAATTATCTAATGTAATGTTTTTGATGACTTCTGGAAAGGCGAAACTATTTTGGTTTGATTTAAAGATAGGGCAGATGGTTAGAAAATGTTCTATTGTCATTTTTGCTAGGTTGTTGCAGTAGGAGCAGGAATCATTTCCGAAGTTACGATCAAGTAGGTGCTGAGTGAGGTGGGTGTGGCCCAGTCTCAGTCTCAAAATCGCTGTAGTTTCTTTTCGTGATAGTTGTGGTGGATATTTAGCTGGAATGCACGGAGGGTTAATAAGGTTTGAATAATAATTGCTCGGACAAAAAGTTCTTCAAAAATTAAATTGAACAAAAAGCGATTAAGCACCACTAAAGGAGTCTGATGATCGGGTTGGCCCCCGTGAAATAGCTATAACTCCAGCCTATGAACTTGGTGGTAGCACACACAAGTTGTTGTTGTTTCATTCTTATATTCAATAATTATTTATACCTGTTAAAGTTTTGATAATGGTTGCATTCGAAAATCCCGTTATATAAGCTCGGATATCATTGGTGCTGTAAATATTAGAGACTGGATACGACGAGTTGGTAGCTTCCTTGGCAGCAATGTTACCTGCTATGCCTATGTGGCCTGGAATCCAGGCTCATTTAAGTTTGTTGGAGTATTGCGATAATTTGTTACAAATCGTTGTAATCGGAACTTGGTTATTATTTAAGTTGAGAACTGCCTTTGAAGTGTATATATAGTATATCTGAAAAAATACAGAACTTGCCACGTTTCTTTAATGCAAACTCAATAGCACTAATTATGGCAGCGGATTCTGCTGTAAATATTGAGCTGAGTTCAATAAGAGCATTTGCTTGAACCGTTTTTTCTCGCTGATGAACGACTGCGTATGCCGGGGTGTTGTTTATTTTTGAGCCGTCGGTATAAAAAAGGGCAAAATTGTTCGAGGCAAGGTGATGTGCAAGTTCATTGTAAAGCCGTCTGAAGATGGCAGGATTCAGTGAGGTTTTTTGATATGCAGCAAGAGTTATGTTGATGCTATCATTTTTAAGACATCAAGGCGGATAAGGACCTGGCTTTGGATTATTATAATACATTCCAATGTGGAGGTCACTTGCTATTTGTATTGCTCGGTATATTGCATTTTCTATTTTTGGTTTGGTTTTTCTTCTTAGCGTGAGTTTAAGATTTGTTTGTATAAGTGAACCTTGAAAGGTAAGAAGCTTTGGTATAGTTTTGGCTGTGGCAAATATAATACAATTTTGTAAAGAGGGAAACCCAGATTCGGCGAGCATGTTAAAAACTGGAGTAGTGCGATTTGCATTTAGTGGTTTTAGTTTTCGATCATGGAGCTGTTGCCATAAATTGGAAGTGCATATTTAATTTTAGAAAGAATTAGGACTTGCACTAGATTTAATATCGTGTTAATATTCACAACACTCTTTTTTCCGCAAAAATATTTGATGATATTTAGGCAGGCGGAGTATGAGTGAGTTTTTCAGTTTAAGTATATGTGAAGACCATCGATACGATTTATTGATAGAAAGACCCAAGATATTAATTTCATTGGTGTTTTCAATAATGTATGGACCAAAGTTTAAGGTACAATTCTTACAACTTGTCTTGCGGCACAAATGCTACTGTTTGCTTTTTTTTAAAGATAGCTTCGTTCAGACAACTCTGTCCATTTTATTTAGAACTCTTATGAAAGCGTCTTCTATGACGACGTGGACTTTTACCTTGGCAATTATTATGAGATCGTCAGCGAATAGACCATGGTCAAGTAGTTTCTCAGTATTGATGATCATACTGATATTGTTGAACGCAATTATGAATAGAATCACCGAAAGCGGTGATCCCTGAGGAATTCCATTCTCCATTTGATGTACTCATTTTTAACCCTGGTTCGGAACTTGCAGTTGTTCAGAAAATTTTGAATAAATCTAATCATTTTTGGGCCAAGCTGCCATTCTTTTAGCTGTTTAAGAATTGTGTGAGTTCCGATACTTTCTTTTAAAATCGATGGCTTCTAGAGAATATTTTTGGCAAGAATATTTGTAATTCATATGAAGCAGTGCAGTACCTTTTCTTGGTCTAAATGCCACTTGGAATTTGATTATTAAATTATTTTGCTCAAGAAACTTTAATGAAACTTTAAAAAAAAGCATACAATTAATTAGCCTGACCTTAATTCGATTGTTAAATCTTGAATAAAAATTAAAAACTCTTGGAAATGATTTTGTTACAATTACCATATCAAGTCGATTTTGACGCAGAAGTTGTCATACGCTGTTCTGATATTTTAATTATATTTCTGGGAAACATGGATCACTTAAAATCTTCTTTAAAAATTTGGCTAGATATAGGTGTAGGAAATCATCAGTCATACATAAACAATAATGAATTATATCGTGCTTCCATGCAATCACCGGTTGTGATTACACGCCAGCATTTTTTAGAAAAGGTAAAGTTAGGCCTTTTAAAATGTTGGAGAAATCTAACGAATACCAGCTAGCTTTTAAAAATATTATCACAGATGATGAAGAAATTCTTGAAGCCCTTGAAAAATTAATTTGTAACATGTATTGAGTCATACAAATGTCTGGCAATAACAAATGTACATATATTAAGGGGACCTATTAATAGGTGGAAAATTAAGCTTTAAAAAAATCTTTTAAAATTTAAAATTATCACCTGTACAGGAAGGATGTGCCTTAAAAACGCAATCGCTACCGCAAGCCAGGTAGCCCAGACTCTTACCGAAAGAGCAAAAAAGACAACATATCGAAAAATGTACTGACCTAAAATTCTTGTTTTCCAAACGTTCCTAGCTCCCAGACTATTAGATCCATATAATGTCCAGCTCACACAACAACTGAAGCCAGCTGACGTCGAATGGGTGCTTGTACAACAGGCGGTGGACGAAGCACATTTCTCACTCGGTGGGTAGGTTTTGTTTTTAACAAAATTGTGGTGTTTTGGGTTCTAAGAATCCTCAAGTAATTGAAGAGAGGCCTTTAAATCCACAAAATGTCAATGTTTGGTGCGCTCTCTGGACCTTACTTCTTCATAAACGACGATGGAAGGACTGTCATCTTCAATTCGGAGCGTTATAGCCAGCTATTGAAAAATACGATTTGGAGAATTGAGAATAAATGGTTTCAATAAGTATACCACATGCCACACAACTCGAGTGAATTTGGCTGTATTGCAAGAGACATATCGTGGCCCGTAATTTCTCTACGTAGCGGTATCACCTCACCACCATGATCATGCGATTTGACACCGCTGCAGATATACCTTCAACTCTTGAACACTTAAAAATCAACATTTGTCAAGTTATAGCTGGATACCGCTCGATATGTATCGAAAAGTGGTCGAAAATTATTAAATCGATGCTTGCAACAATTCACATGGTGGTCATTTAAGTGATGTAGTGCTTCACACATAATATCAACTTTTAAACTTTATAATAAAAAAATATGATGAAAACAAATATTTTATATGTGTTTTATTTACCTTTACTTTTGAAACCCCAAAATGGACACCAAAAACTAACTCCAAAACGTATTTTTCAAAACTAGGGTTTTGCTCAAAACTTCATCCTAGAGTCAAATAAAGATTCTTAACTAATGACAATCCTAATTTTTCAAGTCCAGTGCAGAGATTCTTTTTTTATCCACACTGCACGAATGTGTAATGCTTTCCCATATCAATTTTTCAGTAAACGTAGAATATTTGAAAAGCCTACTTAAGGCCTTACTCAAAACAATACCTTCCAAACTCTCGTGTCTTCAAACCCTTCAATCCAAAAAAAAAATATTCCTTAATTCAAATTTACCATTTTTGTTTTCAAACATCGACACTATGGACATGGTACAATGCACATTATATAAAATTAGTTACATATGCTACCCTTACTTTCTTTCGCTCCTTGAATCATAAGGTTTTCATTTATTTAATAAAATACCATTAACTAATTAATTGCATGGTTAACAGTACGACCATCACTTTCATTTGGAATCGATTTAATTTTTTTGATGGTTATTAATTAATTTGTCGATTATTTTTAGCTGAGACTACTCCTGGATATTACGGACGGCAGAGTCAGTAGTCAAAATGGCACAACCAGAATCACTTGTTTCTAGTTTTGACGTTTTGTTTGTTCTCTGTAAGTTTTGTGGTATTTACCCGCAATCTTTAAAGGCTTTCCGCAAAGAGAAAATATTTCAACCCTCAAAATGGGGAACTATAATTGTGATTAATTACATGATAATTATATTGGTACTTTACAATTTTTTAATTTATTCTTTTCACGATGAGGATCAAACAACAAAAGCCAAGCAAAGTAAGTAGAAATTATTAGCACAAAATATACGTAATGGCCAACAAGGTGATGTATTGTACATTTAATCTTTATACTTATAAATTCAAGCAAAAAAATATTTGTTTAAGGTACCCTAACATTCGTAATTGGACTTTTTTTGAATTATATCGCCCCAGCCATGTTGGTAGTGGATCAAATTTCAGCAATAACGAATCAAGGCAAAATTGGAAATTTCTTCGATCGAATTAAGAGCGTTGATGAGAAATTAAGTTTCGAAAATATACACATCAATAATGTTTCCATTAAAAAACGCATTTCAATAATGATCATTATAGCAGTTTTCGCTGAATTGACAATAATGATTTCGACATTCGTTTATCTAGTCGATTACACCCAATGGTATTCGTTTTTGTGGATCATGTCCTGCATTCCGACATTGTTAAGTGTTTTTGATAAAATTTGGTTTGCTACGCTTTTGTTTTGTTTAAAACAAAGATTTAATGCTATCAATAATTACTTGGATGACTTGGTGGAGAATCATTATAAGATACAACGATTAAATGAATCTAAAATGGAATCGGAAACTGTAGACAGTCAAGTGCATGCTAGCATTATGGATATGCATTCGGGAAACCCTTTTAGGGTTAGTGAAAAAAAGAGAATATTTTCGAACTCCAACAGAGGTAAGAAAAGTTTTTAGTAAATTATTTATAGTTAATATAGGGTATATAAGGTTTGCCAATAAGAGGGTTTATTTTGACACTTGACAAGTAAAAACTACTTCGTTAGTATAAATGACGAAATACAGCATTGAAAATGTTAAAATTCTATTAAAAAAAGAGGCTGCAATGCCACCCCCACTGACAGCTTCCCATCTTGTCTGTCGATTTTTCTTGATTAAAACTTTTGCAAAATATTCAGCTTTATCTTCATGGTTCTCCTAATACTTGAGTCGAAAACTATTTCTTATCAGCTTATGAAGGTTTTCGTGTCTTGTTAAAAAGTTGTCAGTTGAATTTTTCTAAGAAATTAACTAAAAATTGCCAACAATATGTGATGAAATCTATTTTTGTTAACGAGATTTTTATCCGAAAACCAATTTTTCAAAATTCAAAAACGACGTATTCCACTTTTCTAGTTTCGAGATATTGAAAAAAAAAGTTTGTAGAGACGAGGACTTAATAAAAGTAGAAATCGATTTCTTTTTATGTTTCAGCTTAGATCTTCAATTCTAATTGCTTATCATTTGGCTTTGGCAGTCCTAACGTCTTTGACATATTTAACAATGCATTTTGGAATAGTGTTGTTTTGAAATTCATTGAATGGAAATTTTCTTTTCGGAATAGTTTGATTTTAAAAATGAAACACATATGATTTGGTTAATTTTTAATATTTTTTCTGGTTAAATAAATAAGTAATTTAAACTAAAGAAAAACATTAACAAACAAAAATTATTGATAGTAATAAGAATATTAAGTATCTATAGTTTAAATTAAATCCTGATGGCTACATGCGGTTCATAGGGTTCGAAAATAAGATCAGCTTCGATGTTGTCTTCAACATGAGTATTATTTACTTCGATAATATCCTTATACAAATTCAGCAATTGAAAGGATTTCGAATTGCTTCCAAAGCAAATGTTTTTAGAGTAAATTATCAACGTTATTAATCTTTGCATCCTTTTATTTTACACCTAAAGATAGTTTTTTTAGAGCCATGGAAGAACAAAGTTTGCCTTTCTTTCTGTTTGGTTTCCAATATCTGACTTATAAAAGGGTTCACTCCGAACGCCAATTCAGCCTAGTTTTCCTCTTTTTAAAATAAATCTTTTTGATGCGTTGAATTTAAAATGCCAAGCGGAAGTTGGCTTTGTAAATTTTAAAATTTCATCTTTAAAGTCTAAAACCGGACATTCATAGGATCCCAAGTTCAGTACAGTTCCGAGTTCCTGTAAATGGGCAAATACTCATCAACAGGCACGATGGTTTCCTTAGCTATAAATTTTTTCTCGATTTGAGCAAACACGCTATCAGGAGGTATATAGGAGTGCCCAGGAATGGGGAAAATCAATTCGACGGAGTTAATGTGACGTAGTGCTCTATTTGCATATGTACTTATCAAAATCGAGTGTTTATTCCGACCACCACATCCATTAGCAACCAAACGAATCGTTTTAATGCCTTCCAAAATTGTAACGCAAAGCTGTTGAAATACTTACTTAAGGTGGCGCTACAGTCCTGTTTGAAATAGGGCCTCACCCTCATCTTCTCCTCCACTCCCCTTCGATGCATACGGGACCGTTGATCACACGAAGAACTTTTCTCTCGAAGCGACCTTAGGTGCTTTCATCCGCTTTTATCATAGTCCATGCTTCTGCACCCTATAGCAGGACGGGGATGATAACGGTCTTATATAGCAACACTTTGGTCCCTCGAGTGAGGACTTTACCACTCAATTGCTTTCTTAGTCCAAAGAAACAGCGGTTAGCAAGAATTATTCTGCGTTTGATCTCAGCGCTGGTGTTGTTTTCTGCGTTTACAGCGGAGCCTAGGTAGACGAAGTCCTCGACTACCTCAAAGTTACGTCTAAACCCATTTTTACCGACTCTGCCTCAATACTTACAAAAGCCCCATTGACATCACGCTGAGTTCTTCTGATTATGTCAATGTCATCAGCATATGCCAGTAATTGGACAGACTTTTGAAAGATAGTGCCTCTAGTGTTGACGTGTGAGCTCTGCACTATTCGCATCACCTTGTCTAAAACCTTTTTTGCCATCGAAAGGTTCTGTTAAGTTGTTTCCAACCTTTATGGAACAGCGTGAATTCTCCATGGTCATCCTGCACAAACGGACGAGTTTGGCAGAGATGCCAAAACAGCTTTATACAGCAGTTTTATACAGCTTGTCCCTGTATATGCTGTCATATACGGCCTTAAAATCGATGAAAAGATGATGGGTGTCGATTTGGTGTTCTTGGGTTTTTTCCAGGATCTGCCGTAATGGGAATATTTGATCAACTGTGGATTTTCCTGGTCTAAAACCACACTGATAAGGACATATCAGGTTGTTGAAGATGGGCTTTAGACGTTCACATATTACGGCAGAGGTGATCCTCAGCATTGACTGCGGTTCCAATAAGATGTTTCCACTTTCGTCTTTGCAGCCTTTGGTTCTAGGTTTATGTACCTGTGAATTTCATTTCACCTGTTCATAAAATTTTCAAACTTCATTCCTGCTTTAAAACCTCTCAACATCTTCGCCCGCACGCTTCTCATGCCCTCTCTTTTTCTTTCTGAGAAGTCGGCGTTCCTCTCGTCTCTTCTGCTCATAGAGCTCATGAGCAGCTCTCGACCTTTTATGCAGCGCCGCTTTGCGTGCCTGTTGTTTGACTGCATTTTTCTGCCGACATTCCTCATCAAACCAGGCGTTAATTGTTGGTAGCTGTTTGAAACCCAGCACATCAGAGGCGGCTTCTCTGATTGCATCTTGGCAATGTTGCCACTGGTTTTTGATACATTGTGTTGGCGGCAAAGAACTTCGAACTTCGAGAGAGGTTACTTGTAACTCGGTCGGAAAAGGATTTGGCGACCTCTGGCGATTGTAGCCGTTCGACGTTGTACCTTCTCCCAGCACCTCCCTGTTTTGGCTTGGGTCTGGAAAGCCGAAGTGCTACCTTGGCAACAACGAGGTAGTGGTCCGAGTCGATGTTAGCTCCTCGGAAAGTTCGTACATCCATAATGCTGGAAGCGTGTCTGGCGTCGATCGCAATATGGTCAATCTGGTTGACGGTAGATTGATCTGGAGAAGTCCAAGTTCCTTTGTGGATGTTGAGGTGTGGAAAACGCGTACTGGCTACCATGACGTTTCGCCCCGCAGCAAAATCTATGAGCCTGAATCCATTATCGGAAGTGTTGTCGTACAGGCTGTTTTTCCCGATTATTCCACCAAAGATGTCTTCCCTTCCTAGCTTGGCATTAAAATCGCCCAGGACTATTTTAATATCGTAGCTAGGGCACTGCTCATATGTTTTGTCTAAGAGCTCGAAGAACATATCTTTGGTGTTGTCGTCTTTCTCTTCTGTGGGTGCGTGCGCGCATATCAGGCTAATGTTGCCGAATTTAGCCTTGATGCGTATGGTCATGAAGCGCTCATTGATGCACCTATAGCTCAAGACTTCTTGCCTAAGTCTGGCTCCGATGACAAAGCCGCATCCAAATAAGCGCTGTTGGTTTTCGTGGTAACAGTGACCATAGTTAATATCGCAGTTTTTCATCCTCTTTTTGCCCGGCCCATCCCATTGTATTTCCTGGATGGCGGTGATATCTGCTTTATAGCGGTCTATGGACTCCGCTAATTCTTCGGCCGCACGTGGTCTGTTAAGGGACCTAACATTCCACGTGCATATCCGAAGTTCGTTGTCCTTTATTCGTTTGCGTTGGTTGTCAACAGTAAATCCGTCCGTATCCGAGGCTTGTTGGTGCTTCGCAACTATGAAAGCTTTTACGTGGCCAGGAAGTCACCCCGACAGCACAACCCCCAACCTGGAGGGCCAGATCCTAAGTATAACCCCAAGGATAGGGAGCCCGATAAAACCGCTAATTATAGGCCTGTGCTCCGAATATTTCAAAGAAGCCCTATAAGGTGTTCCCTAAGTTGTTCAACCTTACTGGAACTGTAGACGTTACCGTTGATTTCATCTCGGGAATTCCTCTGCTGCCGTCTGGATAAGGAGAGGTGCCTTAGTGGAAACACCTCTCCCCACCTCAACAACAACTTTCCACTGGGGTTGGAACCCAATCTCCAGTTGAATTATTAGGCACCCGATGTTGACCACGGGGAGGTGAGAGTAAGAGTTGATAGACAGAGGTTGGTTTTGAGAAAAACCTGTGGACGCTTGTGTTCTCTTGAATGCACATGTCTACCATTTGATTTGATCTTTTGGGTCTGTGGTTTTTTGATGAGTGCAAATTACTTACAACGAGGCCAAAAAGATACAGATATATCTGCCGACTCTAATAAGCTGCTTGGTCAGAAACTGTCGGTAGTGTCATATTTTTCTGACAGCCGAAAGACATTGTCAACAATTCTTCTCTTTCCTCTCATAAGACGTCAACAAATGCTTTTCCCCGCAAGTTATGGATCTGAAGTTTTGTCATTAGTTGAACCTTTTCTTCATCTTCTCTTTCAATTTTTAACAGTTCCTTAATTTGAAGAAATGTCGAGAAGACATCTGATGAAGGTGGTTTAAAACCAAGATTAAAGCATGTGTTGAAAACCATACCAAAAAAGCTTACTTTAGCTTGGTTGAGTTGATGGATCTGATTGAAACCTTTCCACATTTTACTGTCGTTTAGCGGTTCTACTCCTACAATAATGCACTTCAATGGTTTATATTTTTTTATAAAATTAATTATGAGTTCCTCCGTCTCTCTTAGCTTAGAGCTTTTTTGGTCACCACCACGTTTTTCCGAAGGAACTGATCCTGTTTTGAAATGATTATTGCAAATATTTCTTACTCGACTGGCTGTAACTCCAAAAATATTTAAAAAAAAAAAAAGTCTTTTGGCAAACTTTAACGGTATGCTTTTGTTTTGTTCTGACAAAAAGAGTTACAGAGAACTGTTTCCTTGGCCCATTCTTCAAATTTCGGTCCGAACGTTCAGACTTTTGAATGTTGCAATAGCTTTTGAGGGTATTGTATAAAAACCATTTGAAAAATATAATGCATCTGCTGTTCTCAATTTTCTACATTTATAAGATCCACCTTTATGGTTGCATGTTGTCATTGGTTGTTTTCTTTTGTACCTACATAGTGAAAAAAGCTGTAAGAACAGGTGATTCGATTGATTCCATACTGACGTTTTATAAAATTGCATCCGCCCTTAATAGCTTAACAGATCGAACTAAAAATAATTATTAAATCCATGCACAATAGTTTAACGGATTGATTTTCGGGCCACAACTTGGAATACATTTGTTTTGATTAAAAAAAAATTGAATTTACTCTGGAATAAAGCTACTTTGTTTCAAAACAGGAATAAAATCGTTTTGATTCAAAAATGTCTGGGGAATACGTTGTTTTTGATTCTAACACTAGTATTTAAAACAAAATATCTTTGGAATAGGAAAACTTTTGAAAATTTCAATCACATTGAAAGATAGATTTAAAAAAAATGAAGAAAATTGCGTCGTTAACTTTGTTTTCTAGAAAAGTGGAATATGTTGCTTTTGATTTTAGGAGACACAAATACAGATTGGATTTTTAAAGAAAATTGAGCACAGAATGAAATTATTTTGAAGCCAATACTTTCGTTTATTTATGAGATAACAAGATTCGAATATCAATTATTTTTACCAACGTCGAGAAATGTCAAAATTCCTATGGAAAGTTAAAAATGATGCAATAAAACAATCGTTATGAGACAACAAAAGTTTTTGGTCTAGATCAAATTTTACTACCAAAATATTATGATGGCAATTAGATATTTTTTCTTTAGGTCTTTCAAAAGACATTGCTTAGGTCAATGCAAAATATGACAGTGGAAACGTAACCTTGGTGCGTATTTGGGTGATACCGTTTGCCATTGTTAATTAATTTCAATGTAATAAACATCTCATTAGAAATACTTGTTTTTTGTTGATTATCAAAATGAAATTTCTTTTGGAAAAAACTACAGAAGTTAGGATGTAAATGTAAAGAAGACCAAGTGTTGAAGGGAAATAAATCACATTAGGATTGAAGAAAACAATTTTGATAGTTTCAGTTTTGAATTGAATTTGCCAATACACTCTCAGAAAATCGTGAAAAAAATTCTTATAATAAATGGTCTGTTGCTCTTGATTAAGTTAAATGACTGTGATGGAGCACTTTTAATAGTGCTTTGCTTTTTATGTTTCAACATAAAACATTGAAAACTTTGCAAGGCAAAATATATCAAGAAGCGAACATCAATTTTTACCTAATTTGGGTACTATTTTTTGTAGAATTTATATTTTTATGAAAAAACTGACTGTTTGATTTTTATAAAAAAAAATAGTGAGTATCGAAAACAATATTTTCTGTGAAATAAAACAAGTTTAAAGCTAATATCTCAAAGTTTTAAAAATATATTTGAGTCGAAAATCAATTTTTACCAAATTTCATTTATTTTTTTGTTTAGATTTTTATTTTTCTAAAAAAAACTGTCAATTCGATTTTTAAAAAATCTTTCAAAATTAAAAAAAATATATATCTTACAAGATAAAATTAGTTGACAGCCATAATCTCAAATTTTTGAAAAGATATTTAAATCGAAATTAAATTTTTTACAAACTTTGAGCAATGTTTTTTTTGGTTTTTATTTTGTATAAAAAAAAAATCGATTTTTCTCAAAATTTTTCCAAATGTTGAAAACAATATTTCTTATAAATTAAAATTAGCTTAAATCCATAGTCTCAAGTTTTTGAAAAGATATTTTAGTCGAAAACCAATTCTTACCAAATTTTATTAAATTTTCTTTTAAGTTTTTATTTTTTGTAAATAAAACTGTCAATTCGATTTTCTCAAAATGTTACTGAATCTTAAACAAAAATGTAGTTCAAGTCTCTAGCGTTTTTGGTTCGTAAGATATTAAGGGTTAAACAAAATGTTCACCATTTTTTAAAACTCCTGTGGTAAAAAAAAACACGCAATTTTCTTGCCCGTTCTGCATTTTTTTTATTATCTGTATAACAAAATTTATTTGAAGTGAATATCTCTTCTGGCTCTTGAGCTATGGATGACGAAAAAAACGTCGCGAACGTACGGACGTACGAACGTACGTACGCACGCATGCACAGACATCTTTCTAAAAATCTTTTATTTTGACTCTAGTGACCTTAAATCGTCGAGAAATGTCAAAATTGTCAATTTGACAAATCAGACCCATTCCCTTCCTATGGGAAGATTATAAATGATTAAAAAATACTAAATTCGAACCTCGCCTTTAAGTTTGTCTATCACATCAGGCTTTTAAAACAAACAAAAACTGGATTTTTAAAGTTATGTTAGAATTTAAAATACCTTTTGAAATAATTTGTATAATGATTTCAAAAAATACAAATCTGTCTTTTAGATGCAATTGAAAGCATTTTAAGTAATTCTCATTAGTTATGACTTATGAGTCCTTGCTTAACTCTGTTTGAAATTTTGATCATACTTCTAATTTAATTCATTCATAGTTTTGATAAGGATTTTTTGAAATCAATACTGATTTTGAATCCAAACTTTGATTTTAATTATTTAAAAATGTCTATTTTAAGCATTGTTTTAATATTTTTAATTGATCTTTAAAAGTTGATATAATACAGGGTGGGCCTAGAATTCGTTAACATTTAAATGTAACTTACCGCGCAAACTATTGGCGCGCGAGGCGCGGGCTGGGGCACTAGCTCGCTTCTTGGAAATTTAGTCGCAATGGATCGCTTCGCGGGGCCGCAACGCGCTTGCTGCATGAAACAGTTTTATTTAAGTAACTTTTTGCTCATTACTGTGAGACGCTTATTTCGCGTTGAATATGGTTTACACGACTTAAGTCAGTGTCCAAGTGCTCCTTTAATAAAGAAATGGGTGAAGAAGTTCGAAGAGACGGGATCTACACTAAATGTGAAATAAACCGGCGGCCCGCGGACTTAGCACCGATGCTACTGGAATTTGCTGGCTATATTCGTAACACATGGTTTCAACAAGATGGAGCCACATGTCACACATCGAACCAGTACTTGCCGGTGGTCAAAGAAATGTTTCCGGAAAAGCTGATTTCCAGACGAGGTGACATCCCATGGCTACCCAGAAGTCCAGATCTATCCCCAGCAGACTTCTTTTTATAGAGTTATTTAAAGAGTCGAGTCTGCATTGATAAACCAAATACACTCCGTCAAATTAAAGAAAAAATCATCGAAGAGATGTCGGTGATCTCGCGGTCTCTTTGCAGAAGAGTATTCGAAAACTTCAGGACTCGCTTAGATGAGTGCAAAAACCAAAACGGTGGTCATTTAGAAGATTTAATTTTTAAAAAATAAATTACAACTAATTATATTCCTCGTAAATAAACGATTTCTAAAATATGTTAAATAGTTTTTTAATACGATTTTTTCAAATGTTAACTAATTCATGGCCCACCCTGCAGAATTGCTTAGGCAACAGATTCGTCACAAGAATTTAACTTACCTTCAAATCGTTTTGCCTTCTTCTTTTAAGAAACGGTTTAGCCAAAATAGTTAAGCGTTGCTTTTAGATTTGTTTAAGACAAGTGAAATCTTTAAACTTATGAAGATTTTTTGAAAATTATGGGAAATAAAATTAATATTACAACTGAATATTGAAGAAAGCTACTTCACAAATTTAGATAGCCTCCAAAAGCCTTCTATATGTTTTTTTTCAAATTTTAAAAATGTTGAAGTAGGATTTGAATTAAGGCCATTAAACCCCATTGAAAAGTGCAATTTTACTGCCAGGTAGAAACCTTGTCGAACAGTGTTTAAGTCGAGATTATTTTGCTGAAAATAAAAAAAAAAAACTTAAAAAAAAAACGGAACGCCGAAATCAAAATTCTCACAGCCACGAGTATACAAAAACGTAAACTATCCACTTAGCACTTATTGTATTAATAAATTTAACAAATTCTTTCTGATTTTCATTATAGTTGCAGTATCAAACTCAGGAAATTCATTTCGCTACAACAAATCGAATAAGATTAAAATGGAAAATTCAGTTAATGTTTCGAGTGAACTGAGTAATATCAGCAAAATGGATGATAAATTAAGTAATTTCTGCCAACTTCACGATGAAATTTGTGAATTGGGAAAGTGGTTAAATGAACTATGGAGTTATCCTGTTTTGGTATTGATGGCTTATGGCTTTCTTATATTTACCGCACAATTATATTTTCTATATTGTGGAACACAAGGACAGGTAAATTAAAATCAAATTCAGTACATATCGTTTTTTTAACAAAGCTAGCAATGGTTTAGCTTGAGAACGGTTTTTGAAGTCCCCAAAATCACTATATTGGCTTTTTGTGCACACGCATTTAAACAGGGCTGTTTTGGAGACTTTGGATATGTTATACTTGGGTTAAACTATAAAGCCTAGTACATACTTCCTCGTGAAGTGAACGTTCGCCAGTGGAGAAAGTGAACTTTTGACATTGCTCACTGGTACACACTTGTGAGTACACGTTGTGAACATGCGGAAACCAAATGTCAAAGCTTCACCAACAGTTCCCGTACATTTTGCACGTGAATTGCCCGTGAACGAAAACTCTCCACTTTGTTCTCCACTCAGCTTCACGAGCAAGTTCACGGGTGAACCAAAAACTGAAATTTGTATGGGTTCACGAGATGGTTCACAAGTATGTACTAGGCTTTAACGTCGAACACCCAATTTTATGAATTATTTATTTCTATCTCAAACCATATCATTACCAGATTACACTTTTATCAAATAAATGTTTGTTTTTTCTCAACAATTTGTCAATAATAACATAATTTTGCCTACATCATATTTACGTTAAATACGTTTTTTAAATTTCTTAAGAAATTATTGTAATAAACTTTTATCTACAGGCTTAAACCTTTAATAGTTACAAACCAAAATAAAAATATTAATTGTTAATTATTTTTAAAATTGCAGTTTCATCGATTTTACAATTTTGTTATTTGTAATTCATTTTGAGTTTAAACCTTAAACCAACCCCTTGTTATTTCTCAAAAAAATTTCTAAGATCGTTTAAAATTGTGGCCATATAGATAAACGGTGATATTTGTTAAATGAAACTTATTGTCTTTAAAAAAAAAGATTATATTATTCACGAAAATAATAATGAAAATTGAATAACATTCTCGTAGGTGAAAAATAAAATGTTTGTTTAGAAAAGTATTTTATTTTTATTTGTTTTAAACCTGCTATTAATGGTTTCAAATATCCACTAAATTGTTTTTACTAAAAGTAAACTGTCCCGAAATTGGATAAACAAGTTACTAATTTCTGAAAGATTGTGACCTGGGGCCTGATTATGGGGTTCGCGGCGAATCGTTTTGCTAGTGAGTTTGCCATTTTTCAACTATTGGTTTTGCTTTAAATTCGACCTATCAAAGAATTCGAAGGCGGATTTGAAATGTCATAATGTTTGTTTAAGAGTTGAAATCCGACAGCTTTTTTGTCAGATTCACAAGCGAAAGAGTGCTCACTGTTCGATTTCGTGGATTCTTTCTTGCTTGTTATTATATAAAAATGTGAGTTAGCTTTATTTTAGTTTTCTTATAATTTATCCACAATCCACAATAAAATTTTGAATAAATCACCACAAATTTCACAAATACAATTAAACCAAAACAAAATTTGTTTGAAGCTATCAAATCACTGGGAAATAGGAAGAAAAAGTCAAACCAAAAGTGTCAAATCACTGGAATATGGGAAGAACTATTCACGCTTCGCGGCGAATTCGTTAATAAGGAAATACGACGGGAGTCGAATTGAAAACGATCCGTCGCGAAAATCCATAATCAGGACCCAATTTGGCCCATCCTTCACGAGGAACCCTGTGTACTCTTAGAATTTTTATAACTCAAAACTTTCTATATTATTATAAATGGCAAATAATTTAATTAAATTTTGTTTAATTGAGCTATCAGTTCATCTATACCTAGAAAATCTTTACCAAAGATACATCTTTTATAGTTTGTTTTAATTTTGGACACTTTCCTTAGAAATGCACAATGTCGTCTGACTCAATTATGTTGCAGATTACTTGGAGGTCGGATCTGTGCAGTATGCACTTAAGATTTAGAAGTTCAGCTTACAGTCTAACCATAATTGGTACTTCGCTAACACTGAGATCATCATGGAAGCAGTTAATCTTCTTTTAATTGTGATTAAGCAAGAAGTAGATAGTACGATGCAATTAGTATGGAGTTTTGTCTAATTGAACTTTCTTCTACCTGTTTCATCCATCTTGAAAATTTGGTTGGTATAGTTGGTACGTATCGATTTTTTGATTTTGAAGGACCTCAACATTGCAGTTAGAAACCATTGCATACTTTTTAAACACATCAAAACATTTGCAGTACCATCCATTTTTTGATATAATTAGATGACCTTAAGAGCTGCTATTTTGGTTTTGCAAGCGATTCATCTCTCCCACGCGAGATTTATCACCTTTTTCTCATTGATGAATTTTCCGTTCAAGTGTTTCTCCATACTTAAATTCTCTATGTAGATAACTATTAAGTACTAACATTCTTTTAATGCTCCACATAACACTCATTGCGTTTGAGCAAATTCTCCCACCATGATTTTAAAAAATCATTACTTTCGACTTCGCTTAGTTCAGAGTTAAACCCATTAACGGATCGACTCGTTCAAACAATTTAAATAAAACTTAAGCAATTTTGTTCGTCTAAATTGGCCCAGTTATTCTAGAGTTTTTTATTAATGAAGACAGGTACAAGGATAGTCCGATAATTACTTAGCCTCATCACCTGAGGTTGCCACTATTGCAAGAGATATTTACTATCGTATAGAACATTCTCGTAGACTGCTACTGTCGAAATTTCAGCTGAATCGATTCGGTTTTTGTTTTCAGAATGAAAATCGTGGAGCGAAATCAAAGAACACTTTGACTCTTCTCTTTCGATAGCGTCTGTCAAAAATTGATATAAAAAGTATCAGCTTTGTACGCAAAACGGTTTTTGATGAGCCACGTTCTAGTGCTCCAAAAACGGCTACTACGCAGGATAAAGGAACAATAATCGATGATCTCGTATTGTAAGACCGCCGATTGAAGGTAGCTGAGACAGTAATCATCTCAAAAGACTGCGTAGGTCATATCCTACATGAAATTTTGGGTATGAGAAAGCTGGGGCGGTGAGATGGTTGCCGCTTTTGATCCCTCCGGAGAACAAGTGAAATCGGAATTGATTCTGCTTCATTTTGTGGCCGTCGAATAAACAAAGACCGACTGATATACATGCGCCAGAGACCAAGGAACGTCGAAGCAATAGACTCCACCCGGCGAACGTGCTCCAAAGAAGGTCAAATCTGCCATATCGATAACTTGGAGAAGGGCAAAACGATCAGAGGCTCTCTGTGCCCAATTATTGGTCCTATCCGACAGCGAATTGCAGAAAAAAAACGACCGCATTTGGCAACGAAAAAAGAGCTATTCCACGTCAACGCACCAGCTCACACCTCCGTGCCACTTCTTTTTATTTCCGGACTTGAAAAAGCCACTCGCAAGTCAGAAATGTTCGTCGAATAAGGAGGTCATTGCCACCGCGGAGGCTTACTTTGCAGACCTTGAGAAACCTAATTTTTACACGGGTTAAAGAAATTTGAGCATTGTGGATTAAAAGGCGACAATGTTGAAAAAAAATGGAAACTTTCTTAAAACTTTCGTTTTTCATTTGTAGGCTAAGTATTTATCGGAAAACCCTCGTATGCTTTATAGATTAAATTAGATACATTTTTATTTACTTGCAATTATTTGTACGATTTCATTAACAATCTTCAAAGCATGGTTTTAAAATTTTGTAATTAATCTAATTCGTTTTCTGATAAAAAGTCTCTTCCAAGTACATTTCTCCTAGTTTCTCTCAGAACTGGACACCTTCCGACAAAATGAAAAATATCCTCTCGTTCAGCCATGTTGCAAAAATCACATTGCAGTGGAAGATCTTCGCGATGTGGAATGTAATTTATGTTTAGGAGTTCACCACTTAGCCGAAACATGTTGTAGGTTTGCTCTACAGTATTTATGTCCTGGAAGTAGTTTCTTTCATTAAGATTATAATTCAGCCTGCTATAGGTCATCAGATGAAGTGAGCTGGATGCTGGAAATGTGAACACATTTCTAAAATTTTCATTTAAACGCCTTATTACCTGGTACAGTGACGATTTCCAAGTACTCTGTTCACTGAGATTTAAAGTTACATCTTTATCTTCTGCTTGCCCAATCCACTCTTTAACCCATCCTGTTTTGCTTTGTATCGCTGGTAAGGCTGCCTTTTATATAAGCGATTGTTGGGCATATTCAGTACTTTCAGAATGTAATCGACTTGCAGCTTCAACGTTTTTGTGAAGAGTGGAGATAAGCCTGTTTCTAACATTATCATGTAGTTTGGGGTGCATGAGGGAAGGCGGAATGTTCGTTTTAAATAAAATCTCAGGAGTTTTTCCACAGTCTCAAATTTCTTTGCTCCCCAAACTTGGGCTACGTAGAACAGGATTGACTGGGATACAGCTTCGAAAACTTCATATTTACTGCTAAGCGCAATGTTTTGTTGTTGAAACATTCTTTCCTTGCCACGTTAATCGCGGTTTTAGCCTTAAGAAGTTTTTCGTTGAGGTGTTTTTCTATACTTAAGCTTTGGGTAAAATATACTCCTAAGTATTTATATTCTTTGACTCTTTCTATGTTCTCATTGTTGAAGTACCACTGTTCATTTGAGCTTAACCTTCCTCCACCTTTCTTGATAACCATCACTTTCGATTTGTTCAGGTTCATTACCAAGCTCCATCGTCTACAATATTCCGAAAGTCGATTTATCATAAGCTATAAGGATTGCTGTGAGTATGCCAGCAAGACTATATCATCTGCTAAGAATAAGGCTTTAATGACCTCTCCAGCATATCCAACACCTCCTGGTAATGCGTCAGTGATGTCATTTATAAATAGTGCGAACAAGCTAGGACTGAGAGCACAGCCCTGTCTTACTCCCGACTGCATCTGAAACTATTCAGATACCTGCCTTCCATTCCATACCGCTGCTCTTGTGTCTGCGTGTAAGTTCTGAATAACTCTTCCAAACTTAAACGATCCACAAAAAAAGTGAATAGCTTTTTATTTTTTCCATAAAAGACTCAGCAATGCTCCTTAGAACGAATATATGATCGATGGTTGAGTAACCCGACCTGAATCTGGGCTTGAGACTCACATAATAGATTATTCAAGTCTATCAACGTGTTCAGCCGCTTTGGTAGAATCACACTGAAGATTTTATAGGAAGCGTTCAAAAACGAGATTCCTCTATAGTTGGCTGAATCTTCGATGTTGGCTTTTTTGTGTATCGGAAAAATCGAAGCATCTTTAAACTGCTGAGGGATGATTCCAGTTTCAAAAATTTGATTATATATGTTTGCCAGGTTCTTAATCAGTTCTTTAGTGCCATATCTGTAGAATTCCGCTGGTATCCTGTCTGCACCTGTCGCTTTTCCATCTGCTAGTGAGTCTTAAATCTCGTCATAAATACAGGGTTGGGCATAGTAGATCATGACTGTGAGTCAAACATTGCTGGGTTTAGCCGTTGATTGAAATGATTTCGTAGAGTAGAAGTATCCAATCCACGACTAATAATATACTTCGATCCATTTAGTTTTATGTTTTATACATTTTGTGTAACTTGAAACTTCTTTTAATTTATACAACTTATAAGACAATCCTATTTAATTACTATCGAACATCATAAAAATATTCACATCTTATTTTTGTAGCCTATTCCATCTCTTTTTCGATCGGCAAAAAATGCTTTAATTACAAGTATCTATCTTCTGTATACATCGGGAAAATGCATCTATTTAATATATCTCAGTTGGAAAACATCTTTGGAATCTAAACGAACTGGAATTTGTCTACATAAATGCGGTGTCGCTGTGGATAATAATGCATTTTATGAAATCGTAAATAAGTTGAATTTAAATTTTAATAAGATCCTAACAATACAAATTTTATATTTAAAAACAAACAAGGTCAATCATTTATCATTGAAACTGCTCAATCATTCGGTAGATTTCTCAGCTTGTGGATTTTTTACTTTGGATATGGAAACCCTTTATGGGGTGAGTTATTTAACGTACATAATTAAGTAAAGTTTTAAATATATATATTTCTTTGTTATTTGTCTTTTAGGTTAGTGGAGGAATAACTAGTTATCTAATTATTTTGATACAATTTAATTTGGCTGCTCAGCAAGCAAAGGAATCAGTTACTACAAATGCAAATTACAATAACGAAACCACGACTATGATGACAGTTGAGGGAATGCAAAATTCAACTGAACACGAATTCGCAAAACTTATCAGCAATGTTCTCTCTAAGAATCTTGTTTCCATGAAAACAACAGAGAATCCTTTTTAATTCCTAAAAAAAAGTGGCTTGAATATTATTTGTATAAGGAAATTACATATTATAACAGTCAGCATATTTTTTAAGGATGACTATTCAACTAAGCATGAAATCGAAGATATATTAATTTGTTCATATTAAAATATTGCTTTAACTTAAGGTGTGAGATGGGGGATTGAAGAAGTCTCTGACTATGTGGAGCGACACAAAAGACACACTAACGCTCCGTTCAAAGTACATATGCACTTATAAATGCACTTTGCACTGATCACCAGTGGATGGCATGGTTGTCAGTAGTAAGCCCTCAACCTACAAGGCCTTACGCACTATAACTTCAACAATCTAAACTAGATAATACCGATTGCACATGATCAACTCAAACTTAATCCTTAAAGCAAATATACAAAGATGCTGCTTGACAACATTGTTGTTTTCTTGACTATGATTTAGATTAGATAAGATTTATTTTTTTCAATGTTATAAGATTTATTTTTTTCAATGTTAAATGTTCTTACATAACATGGCTGTTTGCCTGTCTGCCTGATTGACAAATTTGTATTCTATAACCATCTATCTACTTCATTTAAATGATGAGTGATCAGCTCTTGCAACATCGCTTCCAAAAACATGTCTTTTTGTTTCTCGTAACACACATCTACCCATGAAAATAAAAATGTTTCTCTCTCACCCATATTGCATAATTCGCACATTAAAGGTAAATCATCTCTATGGGGAATGAAATTTAGATTGAGCAGTTCTGCTCTAAGTCTAAATATCATAGATATTTGATCCGTTATTAGGTCATCTCGGAAGTAATTCTTTTGATTAAGATTGTAGTCCAGCTTGCTGTAAGACATTTTTTAGATAGATTCTTTTGCTTCGGATGTGTACCTCAGTCTATATCGATCGTTTAAATCAGCAATTAATTGGTACAGAAGGGGTTTAGGTTAGGTTGGAGTGGCTGTCCAGATGTCATTGACACACGTAGACCTCAAGGGTCCATTGTGAAAAGGGAGGGGTTTCCACCTAAAATAGTCTTCCGAAGCCAGATTTATACCTTCTACTTCAGCTAGCTCTAGCCACTCTCTGAACCAACATGATTTTCTCTGTATCACCTGCAGTGCTGCTATTTTCTAGACACGCTTATCTGACATCAGAAGGACCTTACATATGTAGTCCACATTCAATTTTAGTGTTTTAATAAACAATGGAGAGATTCCTGTTTCCAGTATTAACATGTAGTTCGATGCATTCAGTGGTAATCGAAATATCCTTTCTATTTTTTTCAACAGTTTCATATTTTTTGCTACCCCACACTTGAGCTGCATACTTTTTATTTTCTGCTGTGAGCTATATGCTTATTACTGAAGATGTTTTTCCATGCAATATTCATAGTTGCTTTCGCTTTTTGCAATTTATCGGAAAGATGTTTTGCAAAGCTGTTTTTATTATTTATATTGATGCCAAGATATTTATATTTTTTAACTACCTCTATTCTTTCATTGTTGTAAGTCCGCTATTCACCTGGCCTTCAACCAACATGCGTCTCCAGCCAGCTCTGTCCCTAGCTAGCTGTCTCCAGTTTCACACGTCAAGTTGGTTGAGGTCTTCACCCACCTGAGTGCATCACCTGAGTCGCGGTCTTCCTCTACTACGCCGTCCCTCGGGATTGGATTCGAAGACCTTCCAGCCTGGAGCGTTGATGTCCATTTGCTCTACAGCCATCTAAGCGGTTGGACTTTAATTTTGCTAACTAGGTCAATGTCGCTGTACAGCCCGTACAGTTCGTCGTCATATCTTCTTTTCCATTCTCCATCTATGCGTACGGGACCAAAAATCACCCGAAGAATTTTTCTCTCAAAACATCCTAAGACGGTCTCATCTTTCTTTGACAGGGTCCAGGCCTCAGCGCCATAAATGAAGACCGGGATGATGAGTGTCTTATAGATGGTGATTTAAGATGCTCGAGAGAGGACTTTACTTCGCAATTGCCTTCTAAGTCCAAAGAAGCAGCGATTTGCAAGAGTTATTCTTCGTTTGATTTCAGCGCTGGTGTCGTTAACGGTGCCTAGGTAGACAAAGTCCTTAACTACCTCAAAGTTATAGCTATCCATGGTGACGTTTTGTCCAAGACGTCGTCGTTCAGTGTCCTTTTTTGATGACAGCATATACTTGGTCTTGCCCTCATTGACCACTAAACCCATCTTCTTCGCTTCCGTCGCAATGCTCAAAAACGCTCCACTGACATCACGCTTTGATCTTCCAATTATGTCAATATCATCTGCGTATCCGAGTAATTGGATGGATCTTTGGAAGATTGTGCCTTTAGTGTTGACGGTTGAGTTTTGCACAATTCTTTCCAGAACGATGTTGAAGAAGTCGCATGACAGTGCATCGCATTGTCTAAAACCTTTTTTGACAAGCAGTGTGCATTCTCCATCGTTATTCTGCACAAACGGATGAGTTTGACAGGGATGCCAAAACTAGACATTGCTCTGTAGAGCTCTTCCCTATAGATGCTGTCATATGCAGCTTTAAAATCGATAAAGAGATGGTGGGTATCGATTTGCAATTCCTGGGTTTTTTCCAAGTGCGAATATTTGGTCGATAGTGGACTTTCCTGGTCTGAGGCCACACTGATAAGGACCAATCAGATTGTTGACGAACGGCTTCAGACGTTCACATTATACGGATGAGAAGATCTTATATGCAATGTTAAGGAGACTGATGTCTCTGTAGTTGGCGCAATTTAGAGGGTCTTCTTTCTTATGTATTGGACACACTATGCTGCGATTCCACTCATCGGGCATGCTTTCATCCGACCATATTTTGCAGATGAGTTGGTGAATGCTCCCTACCAAGCCATCGACTGCTGCTTTAAATAGTTCGGAAGCGATGTTGCCACTGGTTTTCAATGCTTAATGCAGGCAGCATAGGACTACTTAAGAGGTTACTAGATACTCGATCGGAAAAGAACATGACAGTCTCTTGCGATTGTAGCCGTCTAACGTCGAAACTTCTCACAGTACTTCCTTGTTTGGGCTTGGACCGGTATATCCGTAGCCGTACCTTGGCTACAACAAGGTAGTGGTTCGAGTCAATGTTGGCCCCTCGGAATGTTCCGACATCCTGTATACTGGAGAAGTGTCGTGCGTCAATCTGGTTGCAAGTTGATTGATCAGGAGATTTCCATGTTGAGATGTGTGAATTGCGTACTAGCTATCAGAACGTCTCACCCCGCAGCGAAATCGATCAGCCTGAATCCGTTGTCGGAGGTGGTGTCGTGCCAAAGATTTCTTCTCTTCCTAACTTGGAGTTAAAACCTCTTAAGATAAGTTTAATGTCATAGCCAGGGCACTGCTCATAAGTCATATAAAAATATGTCTTTGGTATCTTCATCTTTCTCCTGTGTTGGGGCATGCGCGCATATTAAGCTTATGTTGGCGAATTTAGCCTTGATGCGGATTGCCGTGATGCCCTCGCTCACACTGTTGAAACTCCAAACTTTTTGCCTGAGTCTAGTTCCAACAACAAATCCACATCCAAATAGACGCTGTCTTTGTTCTCGGTAGCAGTCGGTAGTAGATATCGCAGTCTTTTAGTTTGCATTTGCCCGGTCCATCCCATCGCACTTCTTGGATGACGGTAATATCTGCCTAGCAACAGTTTAGGGCTTCCGCTAATTGTTCAGCTGCACGTGGTCTATTAAGGTCCCTAACATTCCACGTACAGATCCGAAGTTCGTTGTCCTTATTTCGTTTGCGTGGGTTGTCAACAGTTGGTTCTTCGCAACTAAGGTATTTTTTACGTGACCAGGAACTCACCTAGACGGCACAACCTCCAACCTGGAGGGCCTGATCCAGATGTCTACCATTACAGTAGATACCTAGTTTATTATTCATGCGTTGTAGCGATTCTGGTAAGTACGCAAACAACACTAAGTCATCCGCAAAAAGAAGATTCTTGATGAGAATACCAGAGTATTCCACTCCTCCTGGAGGAAATCCGTTATATCAGCAATAAATAGTGCAAATAAGCTTGGAATCAGCATACAACCTTGCCTTAACCCTGTCTTCGTTTTAAACCATGTCGAAATATTTTCTCCATCCCATACTGCAGCCTTTGTTTCCAGACACAGATTCTGAAGTACCCGTCCGAACTTGTATGACATTCCTAATCCAAACATTTTGTACATCAATGCATTGCAATCAATCGTATCGAAAGCTGCCTTAAAAACGACGAAGAAAACACACCTTTTTGTTTCTTTCCAAATAGAAGACATTGTGTTCATTGGCCTTGGTTTGTAACATTTCGACCTGGCGCTCCAATGTTACACAGCGCGCTCATTCTTTCATCATTCTTTCTTTGCAAATTCTTTAATTCGGTGCTGATGAATTGAAAATCTGCTTTGGTTGGCATGCCTTTTAGTTTAACATCCAGCATTTTTGATAACGATTTCTCTATTATGAGTTTGAAGTCAGCTATCGCCATTGTGCTAACTGCGGGTTCTTTGCATATACCCAGACCATTGTTAAGAGGAGAATCTGGAGCTATTTCCTTGTGTGGTCTTTTCTGTGATTGCGAGAAATGACAAGATCTTTGTGACGATGGTGGTGTACGGTCCATTTCGAAGATGGTGTTGGAGTTGATGCTTTTCGTTATTAAAAACTAATGAAATCAATTAGACTCACTAAAATTTTAATGTTTTATGTAAGCAGTATTAGTAATGCAAATTAATCACCCAATTTTGTTAATTATAAACTGATTAAAGAGTATTATTTCAAATAAATTATTAGAGCGACTAAAGATCAAAAATATAAAAACAATAAAGATTTAACTTTCATGTTTCTTTATTTAGAATTACTTCGTGACTTATGTGAGAAAATGTTTTTGTCATCAATTGGTGGACAATACAGTCTCCACACAAGCTTATATAACAGCAACATGTGTTACAAATCCATCGAGCTTCGAAACTTGTCGGTTCCAGGCAATTTTCACATTTTTCAGAATGGCTTTGATATTTAAATTCTTCCGTTGATTGTGTTGCTTTCTCTTTGCGAATTTCATTCAGAATATTAAGAAAGTTCTCCTTTTCCACAGCCGATGATGTTGAAAATGAACTTTTATTATAAGACAGCGAATTGTTGCAGTTGTAAAACTCTTCACCCATTATTTCATCGTCTGGTATGTTGACTGGAACATCATGGGCAGGGAAAAAAGTAGATCGACGGTACAAGTTTTTGTAGAAATGTTTCGATCTTGGAAAAACACTTTTTTTATTCTTTGGAATTCTCCCTGGCACGGGCATTCCTACAGAGTGCAGCTTTTTGAAGAATTTTTGTACCCTGCTGGCTACTTGTTGGGCCGTGCGATTACCTAAGGCATGGGCAATTTTAGCAAAACGCCGCATTTCCACAGGCTCCACTGGATATTCGATTAAGAGTTGTTCAAGACGTCTTTGTTCCTCACAAGTCCATAGCTAGAAATACAATTATAAATTCAATCCATCAGACAATCGAGTGAGTAAAAAATGTCTAACTGATTTCGGGTTTAGCAATTTTCAGTAATTATACTACATTACAAAAAATACAAATTAGTTATTTGTACAAAATAAAATCTTACTTGATTAAATGTTTCTGGTTTGGTTTGGTCGAATACTCTTCCACGGACCTTGACGTCTTTCATTAGTTTACTTTCCATATCATTTTCGGTAAAATGTTCAACTTTTGTTGAACCAATTTCTTGAATCTGGAAACAGCATATAACATTTGAAATAAGAAAATAAAAAAAAGGGCATCATTGAACGTACCTCAGCGATACACCTGTATTCAGGAGAAACAAACTTGTCTTCAAATATATCATTTACAAAGCCCGATGGATCATGAAGGTATTTGTTTTTACTTTGAACAAGATTTTCAATATCATTGTGTATTTGTATTTTTTGTGCATTTAGGAGAGCAATTGTTCTTAACATTCTTGAGTATTCTCGATTGCCTCTAAGCGCCAAGTGATCACTCTCGAAATTAAACACCCAATCGGTGTTTGTATCATAATCTTCAGTTGTCTCCATCTTTCGGATAGCTTAAATTTAAATTGAAATTTAGTTTATTAAAAATGAATGATGTATCGATGCACTGAGAACTAGACTACAGCTTAAGCTTCTTCTCCTATAGCCAAATTAATCAAAAACCACCATTGCCACATCTTTAAGATATTTTTTATTCAAATTTAAAGTCTACAACGTATAAGTAGAAATCTTTTTGAAATTGCAGAAACAAGGAAAGACAGACAAAGCGGTAAGACATTCCACATTCGTGAAGTATAGCCAAGAGGCTGAAATTCTAGCTGCATTAACTGCCCAGAGATGGGAGTTATGCTCAAGCTTTGGACGTACAGTGGCATAGCCGGGAAGGTAAATCAGTACAATAAATAGCAACAATTGTGCAAAGCAGCCTTACACAGTCTATTACAGACTTTGATGATTTAAAAACGAAAATAGGAGTCATAATATGAGAAGCTACTTTTTAGGCTACTCAACTAAAATCTTTTCTTATCCTCGGAATCTCTTAAGATTTTTTTGAAAGAGATATCGAGTACAGACGTCTGCAACGTAACCATAAGAAGAAGAAGCATGACCATCTAAGTAATGGCAGTATAAAAAGTTAGACCTCATTGAAAAACTAGAAATAAAAGACTTAAGTTTAACATGACTTAAGTTTAACATATAACATAGGATACGTCTTGCATATTCTTGTATTGCTATTTAACCGTTAGACATATGACAATATTATAAATGAGGTTTCATTCAAGGGCAGAAGCAAGTTAAAAAATTTAATGTTCATATGGAAGAATGAATGTGGCGGAAAGCAAATGAATATTTTGCTCATAAGCAAACTCGAGCTACTGTAAAACATGGCGGTGGGTCGATAGTTATGTAGTTCTGCTGTTCGAATCTAACATTTTGTGGAAGGTTAAATGTATCAAATGGCTAGCATCTATGTTTTGAGATAGCATTTGAGGTCCAGTGTCAGTGAGCTCGGAATACAGGACAATTTCATCCTTTACCAGTACAACTACCCAAAGGGCACTTCTCACACTCTCCATACATTCGTTTGGAGAAATTTTATTGCGCTAATTTATATTTCTTGTACGTTGGACTGTCATGTGAGAGGTCTTGGGTTTAATCCCTGCCTGTGCCATCTAAAGTTTTCTTTTCACGGTTACTGCCTCTTGCAGCATTCAGCTTAAAACTAGATCCCCTTCATCTCTGACAAGATTATTCGCCCACAGGAATGGTTAAGACTTGTAAGTCACTAGGCCCTAGTTCGCAACGGAGTATTTCGCCACATAATTTATTTATCTTTTTAACTTAATAGAGAAGAATCATTTTTTTTTGGGAATTGGCTACACAAGTGCTGTTTTCTATCTACACTAGCTTAAAATAGGAATGATAGAAAAACTAACATAAGCGTTTTGCTAAAGTTAAAGAACACTTCTTTAGATAGTATAATATGGACAAGCAATAAGTCCTAAACAGCCCACAAGTGTTACTTCACTTGTTCATTTACCTTGAATCAATTTGAAACGAATTTCTTCTGGAAAAGATTAACTTTAATAAATAAGCTTTTAAAACTATTTGAGTCTTATTTTTTTGTTTGGAAGAATTTATTTTTAAGACAATTGTTTACAGTTTTATAAATCTTGTACAAAATCTGAGGCTCACCCGCAGGCCACAGCTGACAGCAATAACAAAATACAAATTTGAAGTGTTGTGCTTACGTTTTGGAAAAGTCATAAAACGTCAATAAAAACATAAGCTCTTAACACAATGAAACGTTTCATGGCGTCGCGTCGCCCATCAACCACTAAATCGCAGTTTGAATTTTTCGAGTGGATCAAAATTCTGTCATCAAATTTGACTTTTGTGTAGTATGTAGTAGTGAGCTTCCATTTTCCACAGTTTTTTTTGAAATTAAAATTTCATTTCATTTTAATTGTCGTCGAGTGCCTAAATTCATTGAAAAAATCTAAATACAATATAAAATTAATGTTTGTGAGATAGAGACAAAAGACCAAAAGTCAGAGGATATTCATTTCTGCATTATAGGTAAGCTATAATAAAGACGAACATCTTCACCTTTTTTAAACTTTTGATAGGGCTTGCTGCAACACTATTCTGTCAAAAAGTGATAGTATTTTATAGGAAGTAAAAAAGAGTTAAAACTGGCAACACGACATATATGTATCTGTCTTCCTCAAATGTTTTGCTTTATGCTAAAACATGTAAAGGGTCCGCCATCTAACTGTTTTTTTTTTTCAACTAATGCTTATTACGTGAATGGTAACACTTAGCTAATGTCTGATTTGACAGATGATTAATTTTATGCTTCTGGTGAACGAATATGGTTGTGTACATGCTTGAACAGCGCTTCGTTAAGTGGGCTTTGGATCGACTTAGAGAAGATGCCGATTTTGCAAAAAAAAATATCTTTTCAGATAAAGCTCATTTTGATCTTGGCGGGTATGTTAACAAACAAAATTGTAGCATTTAAGGCACAGAAAACTCGCACGCATATATAGAAAAGCCGATACACCCAGGCGTAATTGGGCCATGGACGTTACATTTAATGACGATAATTTATAATTTATAATTTATATAAATAATAAAAAGTAAAGGCCCGAGCACTGACCATTGGGGGACGCCTACACATGCGCTAGTAATCGAATCACTCATAGTTGTACCGATTCGCACATGCTGGGACCTGTTTTGAAGATAGGATCAGAACCAAATTAAAATGTTACTTCTGAATCCATATCTGTAAAGTTTATTTAAAAGAAGTTTGTGGTCGACTAAGTCAAACGCTTTCGACAGATCAAGAAACAGAGCACCAGATTTATTTGATTTATCGAGTTCATTATTGACGCTTTCCAAGAGAGTCACTACTGCATCTTCGGTAGACTTACCCTTCATGAATCCAAATTGCAAAGAGCTAAGAATTCTATATTTACCAAGAAAAATAAGCATTCTTTTAAATATTAATTTTTCAAAAATTTTTGAGAAAGCAGATGGCAACGAAATTGGTCTGTAGTTATTAGGGTCTGTTGTGTCACCTTTTTTTGTGTCGGGATAATAATTGCAGTTTTAAGGCATTATGGGAATACCTCTCTTTCAAAGCTTAAGTTGACAATACATGATAAGGGCCTTGTTATAAAAACATTTATTTTTTTTAATACTATGCTGCTTAAGCCATCTATTCCAAAGGAAGTTTTTGATTTCAAGTTAGCAATCACATGAGATATTTCATTTTCGGTAACTGCACTAAAAAAGAAGGAAGGCAAAACTAAATCATCATTTGGATGTTCTAGACAAACATTTTCGATGTTTGGTGTATGATTTTTAACTACATCTTTGAAAAAACAGATTAAAATTATTTGCAATACCCACATCGCTCTCTGAAACCGTATTTTCTGAAAACTCTATGTGTTTAAGTTCATTACCACCATTTTGTTTTCCTAAAAGATTGTTTATGATGTTCCATTGCTGTTTTGGATTAGACCTACTATCGTAAAATTTTTTCTTGAAGAATGCTTCCTTTTGTTTACTAATTCCATCGAGTATATCTTTCTGCATAATTTTGTAGGCGATCTTTATATTTGGTAGATGTAATTTGCCTTTGTTCTTAATATAGTATTCATTTTGAGCATTAATTTTTTGGCACAAGTGGTCAGTCATCCATGGTTTAATTTTTTTGTACTTTCGCTTTTGTTTTATGGATTGGCTAGAAGAAACATGACCAGATAAAATTCCGAAAGGCGTCTGAAGGACCGTTACAGCTATAGACAGAATTCCAACTTTCAGAGGCGAGACTTGAAGTAATTGAATGCTCGAACTTTCGTTTTTTTTGTTTACTATTTTTAAATAAGCCCAGGAAAGACACCCCCGTTGCTAAATGATCGCTAACATCCCATTCGAGTAAAAACGAACGCATATTTTCAGAGCTTTTGACACGAACAAAAATATGGTCTATACAGGTCTTACTGTAATCTGTAACTCTAGTTGGCACATTTACAAATGATTCAAACCCCAGAGACGATAAAAGGAGCAAATAATCATCACAGCTAGACGGGAAACCCAAAATATTAATATTAATATCACCGATCATGCAAATGTTGTTACTGTTCAGCCCACGAAGTAGATCGTCTATATCTCTCAGAAATATATCTTTGTGAACAAATTGCAATCGATATATACCAACAATGTCAATGCACAGGTTGCATTCAAGTTTAATTTTCAAAATAATGGCATCAGCACTTTTCAAATCAGGAGTGAATATTTCAGACACAACAATATTGTTTTTTACAAAAATCGCTATTCCACCTGACACATATTTATCATTGCATCCCGCATAAATGTTAAAACCCGAAATTGAGTAATTGCATAATCCATGGTCAAAAATCCAATTGCTTCTTAATATATAAGCAGTTTTCGTTTTGCTAATATATGTTCAATAATGCATAGTGCTATGAATGGAGAAACAATTATAATCTAAGTAAAATAATACAATGTATTGCTTTTCTATCAGTTACACCCACAACAATACAGTTTAAGGGTTACCTTTATTAAAGAGTTAAGTTAAGACAGGAATCAAAGTCAGTAGCACTACTTGTTTAACATAACAGTGTTCAAACACTGTAGTAAACAAGTAAACTTTTATTTACTTGAAGGATACCCAATTAAATGTTGCTAAGTTTAAAGAACGTTTCGTAGATGTACGTGAGCCTTAAAAATATAATTTTCCTTTTGAGTCTATCGTCAATTCCTTGAAGTTTTTAAACACATCCCTTACTTTCATAACTGTTAAATTACATCTGAGGTGGGTTTTTAAACTGTCAAAAAATGTACGATTTTGCAATTTGAATTTTTGAAATCTGCTGAAAAATTTCGCTTTATGTGTTTTAATATTTAATAAATAAATTAATGACTTAAAAATAAAAACTGTTTTTTAAAAACATATAAAGTTATGTTGCAATTTATTGGTTTTCTAATTATTTTCGATACGTGTGTATTGTAAAACATAAAATGCTTAACTTTTCAGCAGTCGGAAACCAAGAGGATACGGAGCGCAATGTGTTAAGAAGTGTACAGATATCAACATCAGTATATTTTTGCTCCAATAGATATCTGGTAAATATTCTTTTGGAATTTTGGAAACCTAACTGATTTCTCAGGTTTTTCGACAGAACTTGGCTCCTTTCGACATTTATATTTTTGTTATAATGCACCTAACCTGAACTATGAATCTATTTATGAACTATAAATATTAATGAATACAGTTTTTCAAATTTTAATAAATCTTCTTGACATAATTTGGTAATACAATTTTGGATCTCTGCAATTATATAATTCCTTTTGACAGTAACTTGGTTTCAATGTCTCCCTCCAACATTTCCCATGAAGCAAAAACCAAATAAAAGTTATAATAACCCCATGGAGAGAGTAGATTTGGTCCGCGAACTTATTCTACTCATAGTTTCTTCGATTAGCATGTGAAGTTCAAAACAAAGGTGATCAAGTACAAGCACAATTCGTGGATTTCTATTGAAATTAAGGGAAGCAAAGAGACTTAGCTTACAAACAATGGAAACGTTTTCGATTGACTGAGTTTCATAATACTTTTCGTGACTTTCGAACCAAAGTACGCATTACAATATCGAAAGCTTAAATACAGGTACATATATTTAATCATTTGAGGAAAGATCTACCTTCTAAAACACTCTGAAAGGAAAATATCCTGAAAACATTAAACTTGATATTCTTAATGCAGATTTTGCAAAAGTTCAGTCTGAATCTCTTAATGAGGTAGAAATGGCTAATGATATGAAACCAGTGGATCCGAGCTTAATTTGTTTTGAATTTCAGGCAGTTGAAGAAGCTGATTTAGTAGACAATATTTTAAATATATGTGAATATATTAAATCTTAAGCCATGGGGTTTGATGAAATACACCTCTCGTTTATTAAAATAATACTACCTTACATACTTCCCACCCTTACTAATATTTTCAATACAATCATTATGACAAGCTCTTTTCCTCATACCTGGAAAGTTGCAAAAGTAATTCCTGTGATGAAAAAACTTGCTCCATTGATTTGTATGCAGGCGATGTCCAGATAATCCTAAGTTGTGAATTGGGCATAAATGAAAACCGTGCCTGCCTACTTAATGAAGATTTGCATAGAATTTATCGTTGGTCAGAAGAGAATAACTTGAGGTTGAACCCAACAAAATCTAAATGTATGGTCATTTTTAAACATAAGCTTGATCTCAGTTATTTTCCACCCATTCAAATTGACAACTAGGTAATCGAGTACGTTGATAAAGTAATAAACCATGGTATATGGTTTAATTCCACACTTAGTTGGGATTGTCACATACAACACATTATAGGAAATATGTGCGGATGTCTACGCAGCCTTCCCTCCACACAGAAGCGTATATATTAGACTTTACCTAGCAAAAACTTTGATTATCGCGATTATTACTTACGGATGCCAGATTTTGTGTAGTCATAGCTCAAAATCTAAAAGAAATCTAAATGTCTTCAACAACATAATTCGATACGTGTACAATCTTAAGCGTTATGGTCATGTTTCCGCGCATAAGAAAAATTTGCTTAGTTGTACCTTAAACGCATATCTAAGTTACAATACTTTAAAGACTTTGAAGGACATCGGAGCAAAGAAGGAGCCATTTGAAGTAAGCATTTTGATCGCGTTATCTTTAGATTTTTGGCTGAAAAATCTTAACTTAATTTACTTTTTTTTTTTTGCTTTATTTCTTAAAACTTAAATTTGTTTTAATCCTTATTATGTTATTAAAAAAGGTTTAAACGTAATTTAACTAATACTAATTTAACTAATTCTTATAATGCTCTGCTGTAAAACATGAAATGAAAAATGAAATGTAGATTTAGATTAGATTAGATTTTTATTCATCAAATTCTTAAATTTCTAACAATGGTTTTTGCTTATAAGTATTGAATAATATATAGGGCATGGCAGATATGCCGTCAGCCCGAGTGGTTACTTTACAATGCTTAAATTTTTAAATTTTTTAGTTTCAAGTATCTGTATCAAAGTGATGTTTTTATTATTATTATTTTTTTAATTAATTTTTTTTGTAATAAATTAAAAATAGTTTGAAATCGTTTTTTTTTATATATTTACACATTTTCAAAAAAGAATATAAACAATTTTTGACACTTTTAGTTTAGTCAAAACAAAATATAAATTTTAAGTTAATTAAAAATGATTTACATTGCATATTTTGACAAGAATATAAAAAACTAGAAACACTCATTAATAATTTTATTTCTGTATGATTTCACTTCAGTATAATATTCTGTGAGCTAATTCCAGTTTTGACCGTTTAGCAAGTTCCATACATCTTCATCCCTTTAAGTGTTTCTACCAAAAAATGTCGTTTCGAGATAGTACATATACTTGGGAGTGTTTATTGGTAGAAAGAATGATTTCCTCAGAAAAAAAGTCAACATATTAACTTCTATATCATATTTTTTCAGTCCCCACACTTATGCTCCGTACAAAAGAACCGATCTCGCGGTAGCATTAAAAACTCGGTACTTTGCATTCATTGACATTATTGTTAAATATTTATTTTCCAATTAATGCATACAGCGGACTTAGAAAACGCAGCTTTACCTTTAAGATGTCTTTCCATATTCAAGTTAAACGTTAAGTCTAAGCCAAGGTAAGTGTATTTTTTTACTACTTCTAAGTGTACTCCGTTGTAGTTCCAGTTTTCACACCTCGAAACTTTTCCACTATCGTTTTGAAAGATGATCATCACTTAAGTCTTTACCTATAAGCTCCATACCTTGCAATAATCTGCTAGTCTGTTTATCATCATTTGTAAGGACGTGAGTGACTCAGCAAACATGACAATATCGTCGGCATACATTATGACTTTTACCATCTTGTCACCAAACCTTACTCCACAAGGCAGATATTCAGTCAGGTCAACGAGAAACAGCGCGAAGAGCAAAATACTTAAATTGCAACCTTTTCTTACTCCTCGATTGACTTCCAGTTTCTTTGATATATTTTCTCCATCAAATACGTCTGTTGATAGAGCTTTTCCAAAGCTTTTACAAATTTGTCAGAAACTACCAAGTTATACAGTTTGTAAAAAAGGGCCCTTCGGTCGATAGTGTTCAATGCTGCCTTAAAGTCTACAAAGCAGGCGTACAGTTTTTTATTGTGACTAATCTTAATCCTCGCCAAACTACACAAAACAAAAATATTGTCCTGCGTGGAATATCCTCTTCGAAAACCCGATTGAAACTCACTCAGCCTCTGGTTCATTTGAACCCATCTTGTGAGCCTATTACAAAGTAGTGACGTGTAAATTTTTAGAGCCGAGTTCAGGAAGGATATACCCCTATAATTTTTTGGATCCAGACGTTCACCTTTCTTAAAAATGGGCCAAATGAGCGCTTCGTAAAAGTGTTCCGGATTAACACCAAACGTATATATAATGTTAAGAGCTTCGGATAGCTTTTCTTTGAAGAGACTTGAATTGTACTTATAAAATTCACAAGGGATACCGTTAGTACCCGCGGCTTTTCCATCTTTAAGACCATTTAAAACTAGC